>NW_027210697.1:397500-997500 GCF_029030835.1 Brachyistius frenatus
GCTCCGTAATCTCGGAATATTACGAGGAACATTAATTAACGGGATTATTTATATCTCTGAATGATTATAATTAGGTCTCTTTGCAGGAGGGTCTTTTACGCTGTGGATGTCCTGACCATGTTTTTTTTTTTTTTTATGATCTAATATTTATTGTGTTGTTACAGCTAAAAAAAACAATAAAAAAAAACATGTACACACCCGGTATTATGACTTCATCCGTAGTCTGGGTGGGATTTAGACGGGCTCGGTTGGTCAGCGGTTAGGAACCACATCCGCTGGGATGTGGTTCATCTTCAAAATGTCACAGGAAAATAGATGCTAAACGAGAGTTTATTGAAACTGGAATCCGCATCGATAGTTGAAGATGCCGTCTACAAGTTGGTTCACTTGTTCACACGGCTGTTCAATCAGAGCTTTAATCCAGTGGGGTTTTTTTTATGACAGGAGTCATTGCAGGAGTCAACATCTGGCTTGATAAACACCTGGATTTTACCCGACACATCAAACACATCAAACATTTTCTGATCGCGGCTCCTCCTATTTGAGGATTTGCTGTTTTTCTTTTTAACCGAATATCTTTTGGGGTTTTGGACCGTTGTTCAGACAAAATGAGACGGGATGTCACCTTTGATCCCGTGATGGACATTTTTAGACCAAAAGATTAACTGGAAAATAATGATCAGATTAATCAATGATTTAAAAAAAATAATAATAGTAATAAATGCTTTGAGGTTTTTTTGTGAAGCTGTAATTATATGTTGAGACGATTCCACCGGACAATATTGTGGTGTCGGTGTCTGTCTTTTTTCCCAGGAATCATCCAGCCCCACTGTGGATCTTTAGCCCCGCAGGCAGGACAGTGGCAGAGGCAGAGGCGTTGGGGACCAGACCAGCAGGCAGCAGGGCTCCATGAGCGCGACGGGGCAGCAGCAAGGGGGGGGCCTGCGCTCTCGCCGAGGCCTCAGCCGGGACAAGGACCCGGGGCAGGCCATGGGCATGGAGGCGGCCTGCTGGCTGGCCCCCGGAGTGCTGCGCAGGCTGATCGAGCTGCCCTCCCCCCCGCTGTCTCGACACCAGCTCAAGAGACTGGAGGAGCACAGGTAACGCGAACATCCCGCCTGTATAGGTGGAAATCTGGGAAAGCGTCGCCGTGTGTTGGTCGCCGCGGATCGATGTTGTAAATTTCTCTGTAATTCTGCGGTTTATATTTATGGAGCAGTACGGTGATGCTCGGCGGTCTGCTGCGGACGGGCTCGGTGTTCGTGGCGAGTAGACGGAGCAACATGTGGCTCTCTGACACCGTCGTGCTTCAGAGTATTTATATCACACCTGAAAGATTTGAGAAAAAAAAAAACATCAATATCTTGCGCCTGTTGTTCTGACCGGTGCCGCGGTTTGAATTTGTGATCATTTTCTATCGGCTAAACTTCAGCTCGGCCGTCGTGTTTTTCACAGCTTGAAACGAGGGCGTGTCGCACCGAGTGTTTTCACAATCGTGACTCGTTTCAACTTGAGTAGAAACAAGTAGAATATTGCAGCTTGTTTAGTTGTTCAAGAATGAGTCAGAGAAACATCAACCAAAGAAATTTACCTGATTTTCTACTGAAAAACCGATGACTACATTAATGTCAATATGTCATTCAAAACGCCGTGTTACATGAAGTGATAACATCTGCACGGTTGTCCTATTGTTGTAACAGATGTTGGTATTTCAGCTCTTGCATTGTTTTTTTGTTTTTTTCTACTGACGACGCTTTATGTTCCTGTGAAAGGTTTTTACGGTGATTAGTTTGATGATTTGATGACACTGTGATTCCCTGTCTGCCAGCTGTTAGTCAGTTACTCTCCACAACTGCCAAAATACCTGTTAATGAATGATGAAAGGAGATAACCTAAATTTAATTAAGTGCAAAAAGACTTAACCGCAGTGTTTGCCGTTTTAAAATCCAAGTTTTTTTTTAAATTTATTTATTTATTTTTTAAATTCTTCTTCTCTGACAGGCAGCAGCGAAGATTTATGCTGCGTTCATAAGCAAACTTACAGAATGAATATTTCACCCAGCCGTAGTCACGGTGACCTGGTTCATAAGCTCCTCGGTGCCTCACCTGGCTGTTGTCTGTCCCTGCAGGTACTGCAGTGCTGGACGCTCCCTGCTGGAGCCTCTCATGCAGCGTTACTGGGAGTGGCTGGTGGGCCGGGTCCCCGCCTGGATCGCCCCCAACCTCATCACCATCATAGGCCTGGCCACCAACGTCTTCACCACCCTCGTGCTCGTCTACTACTGCCCGACCGCGACCGAACAGGTCAGTCGCCACTCTTGAAAACGTCGTTGTACTGGCCGTGGTAACGGATAGTAAAATTCACGGTAACGCAAATATAGGATTGAGTTGTTGTTTTTGAGCCTGAAACCAGAACAGTTATTGAAACCTGAAACTTTCTGCAGATGTTTCGTACGTTCATATTTGAATGTGAAACTGCAGCAGGAAGTTTATAAAATAATGTCAAAGCACAAGAACTTATAATTTCATTTGTGAATGAAAACTTTATCATTGTTGAAGTGTGTTCAGAGTGGTGAGTTGCGTGTCCGTTATCAAGACAAAAAGTAAATATGGAGTGAGTGTTGAATTTCCATTTACACAATTTAAAACATCAGCAGTTCAGAAAACAGAGAGCCTTCTTACTAAAATCTTATTATCAAACAAGGGGAAAAGGAAATGCCTGCTTGGTTCAGTTTTCCCACTGTTTTACAGCCTAAACACATGTGGACAGTGTTGTTGTAATTACTCCCTCAGGCAGAAGAGGGAGACAAAAGCTCCACACTGCAGTTTTAATGAAAACGTCTGCCACCGCACAAGTGAACACACGTGTGTGTCGTACAGGCTGTGAATACATGCAGCTGTGGATAAAACACACACGGGAAGAGATCCAAGTGAATCATGAATTTCTGTCTCCAGTCTGCGTGTTGTTCTTTTATTGACAGTAGATATTTCCTCGGTGGACTGTCCGCACTGCAGACATATCTGTTTACGCAGACAGCCGCTGGTCTCGTGGTACCCAGAGACGTACAATATATCCGCGGTCCACAAACCTCTGACCGATGAGAGGAAAAACAAAATAGTTATACCTCTAATGATGATAATAATCAGCTGAACAGATTGGTGCATTTCTGTTATTCGAGGGTCCATTTTTTTTTTGCATGTTTTTGTGTGTTGAATCCGAGTCCTCCATATGATTGTGTGTGCGCTGCTGCAGGCTCCTCTCTGGGCGTACCTGTTGTGTGCGGTGGGTCTGTTCATCTACCAGTCACTGGACGCCATCGACGGGAAGCAGGCCAGACGCACCAACAGCAGCTCTCCGCTGGGCGAGCTGTTCGACCACGGCTGCGACTCGCTCTCCACCGGTCAGTCGGCTTCCTGTGTGACTCTTCCTCTGCTGTGAAACCTGAAGCCCCGTTAACACTGCGCTGTCGTTGTTGTTGTCGTCGTCTCCGCAGTGTTTGTGGTGCTGGGAACCAGTATAGCAGTGCAGCTCGGCACAAACCCGGACTGGATGTTCTTCTGCTGCTTCGCCGGGATGTTTATGTTCTACTGCGCCCACTGGCAAACATACGTGTCGGGAACGCTGCGCTTCGGCATGTGAGTCAACAACAACGGCTCGTTTTCTCCCGGTTTTTCTTGTCTTGTGGATCACGCACGTCATCTCACGATGTTATTGGCTGAATTTTACAGCACTGATTTCAAAGCATGTTTGACTACAAAAGCCTTTTTTCACGTTTAAGAAAATGATCCAAATGGATGGATAGATACTTTATTAATCCCGCAAGGTGACATGTTTTTGCTACGGCAGCATATACAGAAACAGGACCAAGCAATAAACAGGACAGCGGGAGTAAAACATATTAAATATTTTAAAAAAAATTAAATGCACATTATATTCAACTTGTATACAAATTAAAAATAGAATAATATTAAATTAAACAAACAACAGTGCAACGGTGTTAATGATATGTGATGGATTTGGCCAGAGGTGAGTTATTGTGAAGTCTGATTGCAGTGGGCAGGAATGAGCTCCTGTATCGGTCCTATAATAATAATAATAATAATACTTATGGAGACAAAAACCTGCAGAACAACTTTATAGCTAAATTAAACTAAAACACTCGACGTTTGAAGGACCAGTGTGTTTTCTTTGTTTTTCTAGTTTATTTATATGATGAAGAGTTTTGTATTAGTGACAGTTCAGCCTTCAGCATTGTGTTATTACAGTAAAAGCACTTATTCAGCCTTTTCACAAAGACCCACTGAATGTGGGACACTAACAACACACTGCCTCAATATCTTTTCTGGATTATTTTCAAATGAGGATGACATTTACCTCAAAACTTTGTAGTGATTGACTGAAAAACTGACGAACCAGGAACAATATTCCCTTCTTGGTCTTCATGTGTTTGTTCTACTGAAAACCTGCCGATTCTGTATCAGAGAATTGAGGTTTTTTTTAATTTTTTTTATGGCGCATAAAAAGATTAGCAGCATGAAAACAATGACTAATGGAGTTAAGACGAAGACCCGCCAGATGGGTCCTCTTCACATCTGTTCACATCTGGCATTAACCGGCATCCGTGGTGAGTCTCGTCACAAGAGGACCGCTCAAAGTACAGATGTGAATGCACTAAAAATGCAAAGAAGCATCTAGTTCTTCTTCTTCTTCTTCTTCTTCGTGAGAAGTGTTTTGCTGCGTCCCATAAACAAACTGAAATGATATATGTAATAAACAGCATATTTGTAGAGCAGTGAAATGAGGCCCGCACGTTAACAGGAGGTGTGAACAGAACTGGGAAGTCTGGGAAACGCGTCCGGTGGCCTCGAACTGGGTTTTTATCCCGTCGAATTCAGTCCGAAGCTTTTGAAGAAGTAATTAGAAAGAGAGGTTGAACTGTTTTTGCTCGAGTCTAGAGGACAAGCGGTCCCGTGTGCGGGAGAGCCGGAGTAAATGTGGATGTGTTCTGTGTGTAGATTTAACAGAGGTGCAGATCTGTCTAGCAGGATTACAGATGTTCACAGCTGCTGTACCTGTGCTGCTTTTCTTTTTCTTTTTTTTATATATATATATATATATATATATCTATCCTCACCATCCTAAAAGTCACTATTTAAACAAACCCAATCACGGTTCAGTTGGATCCGGGCCGAGAACACCTCTTTCGGTCGGACAGAGTTTCTGTCCTTTGGCCTGGGCCGTCGTTCGAGGCGTCGTCCGCCTGCTGTTTTGGTTCGGGCCAAACTGAAAGGTCTGGAAGTTTCAAACCAAACATGGCGGATGTGAAAACACCCTGAAGCTCACAAATTGCTGCACCGGATCCCGTTTGTGTACAATAACAACTTGTGGTTTAACACGGAGTGACGTACTTTTCTTGGTGACAAGCCAGCAAGCGCGGTGACTTCCTGGAGTCTGCTCTGGTTGCCTGGCAACCTCACTGTACTGACAAGACTTCCCAACCGTCGCTATGGCAGCAGATGAGCGACTCCAAAGCCCCGTGGTGATAAATGATGGTTGTTTTGTCAACAGAGGCAGTTAAATATATATATATACATATATATATAAAATGTTGTATTTTTTTTACTGCAGCCGTTTTCCCGTTAACCTCCAGATTAAAACGACGCATGTTGTGCAGAAGCAGCAGCTCCGTGTCCGGCAGCGTGTTGCGGGGGAAGGCTGCAGGATGACTGTGTGCTGGTAGACATCACTAATCCTCCCTTGTAAACTCTCTGCTTTCTCCTCCCACTCAGCATTGATGTGACTGAGGTGCAAATCTTCATTATAATCATGTATTTGCTGGCCGCCGTGGGAGGATCTGCTTTTTGGCAGTCACTGGTAATTCATATCGCTCCTAATTCCTACAGATTGAGATCAATGAGAATGATGTCATAATTATGTAATACTGTTGACCTTGAGTCATTTTAATCTCATTATAATGCTATGCTAATGTGCTAACACTTGTGTTTTGACTGTTTTATAGTAATAAGAAATGCAACAACAACAACAACAAAAAAGTCACTATGAGCGCTTTTAGGATCCTCTAACGTGACTTATGATGCTTTCATTGTGGATTTAGAGGCGAATGTACTCGGTGGAAAAGTAGATCAGGACTTGTTTTGATGCGTCTGCGGCGTATTCTCGTCTTTTAAGTTCAGCGTGTTTTATCTCTCGGCCCTCAGATTCCGATCCTGAACATCCAGATGAAGATGCTTCCCGCCATCTGCACTTTTTTAGGAGCCATCTTCTCCTGCACCAACTACTTCAGAGTTATTTTTACAGGCGGCGTGGGCAAAAACGGATCCACAATAGCAGTAAGTCTGGAAACTTCACCGCTTCTCTTTGTCTGTCCCGAATGAATCGGATAGGAAACCAATCAAGAGAGTTTATGGAAAGTTGTTTTGTACCTTTAAAAGCCCATAAAATCACAAATGTAATTGATGAAAAATGCTTCTCATCTCAAGGAAGACAACTTCCCGTTTGCTCCGAATGAATAATTACATATTAGCATCTACTTTTCAGAGATTTGGATTTCATTGTGAGAGGATCGTTTAAATAGATGCTGTTTATATTGCAGATGACGGTCAGACTGTTACTGCAGCTTCCCTGATACATTTTGACAGCAGGATTTTCATGCTAATATCACTAATATTCAAAATGAATATCAATACTGTGCTTCATTAATGCAGGATTCAGCCAAACATCTTTTTTTTATTTTTTATCTTATCGTCGCTTTTCAGTCTATCAAAGTGTGACATGCAGAAAAAAATGTGTCTTATACATGTTTACCTCCAATCAACAATTAAGGTCAATTTTCATTTATCTCAAATCACAGATTTGCCTTTAAAGAATCTTTAATTATTTATTTTTTTGCATGTAATTGCTAAATATTTGAATGTAACAATTCTTCAAAATGAAAAACTGTCAGGATTTTTTTTTTTTTTGTCAACTAAAGTTTCAAACTCACATCCAAATAACTGATAAAACATTTGTCAGTAACAGTGAAGTCTTTTTTCCAACACAGGTTCTCACTTTATGACGGTATGTCCTGAGTATACTCAAGGTTTTTTTTTAATTTTTTATATCTCATCAGTCTTATAATGCATGTAATTGATTTATAAGTGCCATCAAATGTTCTTTTCTTTTTTTTTTTAATTACTGAATCGTAGATTTCCCATCAGAATCAAAAGCTTGTTGTTCCTTCAGCATCAGTTTGTACCAGTTTTTCATGTGAGCAGCTCCACTGTGCGTTTCCACTGACGTCCACTGTGTCTTTGTCGTCTCTGTCCTCAGGGAACCAGCGTCCTCTCTCCAGTCTTACACATTGGTTCAGTTATAATTTTGGCGATGATGATATACAAGAAGTCGGCTGTCCAGCTCTTCGAGAAACATCCGTGTCTTTATATCCTGGCGTTCGGCTTCGTCTCGGCCAAAATCACCAATAAATTAGTTGTAAGTCTCGCACACTTTTTTGTTTTACTTTTGTTTGGCGTTTTAAACTGTTCTTGCATTATTAAGCAAGCGTTAAGGGTGAAGGACTTATGAATAATCGTTGTTCTAGAAAGCATGAGTTTTGCTGAAGTTGGCTGTCTGGTGGAGAAAGTGGAACATTAAATGAACAGTAATGGAGCTGTTTGTTTTCTCTAATTTCTCCTGTCGCCTTTTGAAAGAAAAAAAAAATAATACATTAATTTTTAGAAGCAGCTGAACTATTAATTCTAAAGCATTTATTAACAAACCAAACTGTGATGGAGAAAATGATTACACCCTCCACAACTCAAAACTGGAACTTAACATCCCTTTAAACAACTTTTAAGATTCTGTGATTTCCACTTTAAGTTGATTTTTGTGCTTAAACCGTTTAATGCTGACTGTGTGTGTTTTTTATGTCATGTCTGTCTGCAGGTAGCACATATGACAAAAAGTGAGATGCATCTCCACGATTTAGCCTTCCTGGGCCCAGGGCTACTGTTCCTGGATCAGTATTTCAATAGTTTTATTGACGAGTACCTGGTGCTCTGGATTGCACTGGTAAGTACAAACACGACGACGACGGCTCCGGATAAATGAACTCAAGACATTTCAACATGTGAAGTTTGCAGTAGTTTCACTTGTGTTTTTCTTCCTGTCGCGAATCAAAATGTCTCCCGATTAGTCCATAATGTTGAAGTGTTGGTCATATTTACTTAGTTACGGTTCTATTTATTCATAGTTTTTAAGTGATGGTTGATTGTCTGTGTTGTATGGAAGCCCATTATCACCATGGAAAAACAAAATGTAAATGTCATGAATGACAAACAAGAAAAATACTCAGAGATACAAAGTCAAGATGACAAGAAACTAAATCAAAATGTAAGACAGTAAGTTATTACGACACTGAGCTGCAGTCGGAATAATGGTATAAAGTCAAAAATATGATTTTATAAGTCTGAACTTTGGCGTACTAATTCAAAACGTGGGTACTTTTATGGTACCGACCAAATTGCTTCTGCAGTTTGTTTGTTTTTTTCTAGTATCGCAAAATGCCTTCTTTGATACCAACGCTGCATCCACACCAACATGTTTTCATTTTAATACGCATAACTTTTTTTGTGCAGGAGTAAACCTCATCAGTGAGCTAATGGAGCGTTTTAAGCCTGCGTGAATAAAATCACCCCGTTTCAACTTTGTTTAATCTTCCTTGTGTTTAAGGTGTCGAGGGAACATTGGTAAATCGTAGCATCTGGCGTTGAGTTGCACGTGAGGCGTTTAGGAGACGTCCGTTAATTGGAGTTGCAGAAAAACACCCCGGGTGACGCTCTCCCCCTCTAAACCGCATGAAAACATTTATAGCATTACGTTTGATGTAAAGCGGATTTTGTAAAAGTGGTCATTTTTGCACGATATCTCGCCCCGAGTAAAAGACACGAGGTGGAAATTCAGACCAGAATTATAACCATAAAGTTTGGACTCTGTCTCCCAGCCGGCGTTTTCACGAGTCTCCAGCTCTTCCTGGCATTAATGGGCTTCCACAGTGTGTCCAGCTGCTGTTTGTGACGGTGTTTCTCTCTCTCTCTCCTGCAGATCATTTCCTTCTTTGACTTGGTGCGTTACTGTGTCAGTGTTTGCAACCAGATTGCCTGCCATCTTCACATTTTTGTTTTCAAAATCAAGCCTTGTTCAGTCCTCAGCTCAGCTCCTCACTGAGGACACGCCGGCCATTACTGACTCTGTCCCCTCCCGTTAGTCGCGCTCATCTTCTCTTCCCTCTGTTTTCCAGGTAGAGATGCAGGGGGAGGAGGAGGAGGAGGAGGAGGAGGAGGAAGGGGGAGGAGAAGGGGTTGGGGAGGGGAGGGGGACGACGTGGTGTAAAAGTATGTGCTTCTGCCAACTGAATGTGAGGACAAATAATATATATTAAGATACTGGAATATTACTGTCATTGTTTCTTTCACCAGTGCAGAATTGAATTGTTGAAAAGTTTCATCTTCTGCTCCAGTAATAAGAAAAAAAAATCTCCTTCTGACAAACTCACAGAGCAAATGTTTGAGGAGAGAACAGGTGCTACTCGGTAGGTCCGAGGGGAGAAACTTAAGTGTGTTTTAACTGTTCATGAGCGGAAAAAAAAAAAAAAAAAGAAGAAGAAGAAGAAGAAAAAAAAAAGAAGAAAAAAAAATCAAACTCTTTGCTTTTCATGATTATAATTTTTGTAATATTTGCATAACTTTACCTTTTGCTATTGTAAATACCAAACTGTTACAGTGTCTGTGCTTCTCTTTTAAGTTAAAAAGAAAATCCTAAACCTTCATGTATACGATTTCATTTCGACTTCATCTCCTGCTCATCACACAGAACTGTGCAGCTGTTTCACATCAGCAAAATGTGTTTTTGTTTGGGGGGGGAGGGGAGGAAACACAAAGTCCACTGTTACTTTTTTTTTTTTTTTTTTAATTTTTATTTAACATATCTGAACATCTGTATGGTACAAATATTTCACTGCCGGCGCTTTCCTCAGTTAAATTTGCACACTGGATTATGTGTTTTATTTATTGTCGTGACATTTTATTCGCAAATGTACTCATGATGATGTTGATACGTTACACTGTAAATAGAAAAAGATGCGTGGAACTGAAGATGGAAGAAGCTGAGAGACACGTTTTTGATTTTCCCGCCATGTGACAGAAATACAAAGTCCACTTTATGTGTAATCGTAGCGTCGCAGACGTGGATGAACAAGCTACTCGATGGACGTTCGATTTCAACATTGAGCTCTCAGGTTTTCTCACATGTTGCAGTCGACAGGAACAAAACAAAAATCAAGATGCTTAAAATACGTTGAGGTGCAGGTCACTCCGTCACTCCTCGTCCACTGAACTCCACTCGGGTGGTTTTTACTGTTTTAATGCTTTTTATTTTTTTGTCGACAAATCCCACAAAACGACCAAAACCGATGTGCTGCAGTCAGCGGTCTGTTTGCTCCTGCTGGAGATACAAATC
This sequence comes from Brachyistius frenatus, assembly GCF_029030835.1. NCBI lineage: Eukaryota > Metazoa > Chordata > Actinopteri > Embiotocidae > Brachyistius > Brachyistius frenatus. Next base: position 408,014 of record NW_027210697.1, read on the forward strand.
TGTAAAAACCCACTCACAAAATATTGTTTTTATTTCTCAGTAAATTGCTTGTTCGTGCAGTTTGTTCACGGCGCGACGGTAGTTTAAAGATGCGTTTGAATTCCACAGAGGAGTCAGACATCAGGCTTTCACACACGCGTTAATACACGTTCTCGCTTCATTACGCTATTTTTTTTTTTTCTTCATGGGATTTGTTGACAAAAAGAGAGCTATTGAATATCACCAGACTTTAAAATAAAAAAAAATAATAAAAAGTTTATAAATGTCGTCGTCCCCTCCCCACACACACACACAAAAAAAGAAAAACACCTGCTGCAGCAAAAAAAAACAAAAAAACAGGCGCAGGTGTGAACGGATGCGCAGGAGATGAGGTCCCATGATGACGTCACGGGTTTTGTTTTTATTTTTTTGGAAGGTGTTGACTGACGAGCATCAGATCGAACTGAATAAAAACAAAAAAACAACGTTTATTTGAAACGTGGCTGCCGCATCGCTCTGACATCGTCTGGTACTTTTACAGCACCTCGGCGCGAGGGCGCTTCAAACTGTCGCTGCTTCTCGAGACGTTTCCACGTGGAGCACATGTTTTTTTTTTTTTTGTTTGTTTCGATGCTTTTGCATTTTGTGCCTGTTTATATTCGTGTGGAGGAGCTCCCCATCTGCAGAAAACTGTTTGTTTAAAATGACCCACGATGCCAAGTTGTTGACTGAAGCGAGAAGTCATTCATGTCAAAAAATATCTTGTGAACAGTGTCGTCGTCTTAACTGGATGAGTTCAGGTTCGGGATGGTGTTGTCGTAATCCACAGTTATCTGAACAGAACAAGACTGTTGGCTATTGATTCATACAAACAAAAGCCTTCCACACACACACACACACACACACACACACACACACACATATACACGCCAGCGTTTAAGGGCCGCTTCAGCCAAACCACAAAAACTTTGTCCTCCGACGTGTTGAGATGGAATATTATGGCGTAATATATTAAATTGTAAGTCATGAAATTAAAGTCATAATTTTGAGTAAAAAAAAGTTTGTCATGAAAATTTAAGTTTAAAGGAACACAGGTCGCACATCATTTAAGGTTGTTTTTTTTGTTTGTTTTTTAATTCGACGAGTTCATTGGGTGTAAATGGAGACGTACGTTTAAAAAGTCCCAGAATGTCACGTTAGGATTTTTATTCTCTACAATTTGATGTCTGTCGAGAGGTTTTTTTTTTTTTTTTTGAGAAAATGGGGAAACGAACCGACGCCCTAATAATCCTGCTGACCGGTTTGAAACCCACAACTTCTCGTGGAGAGTCCGCGAGACGCAGCGTCGTGCGCGTAAAGCTGCTGACGTCAGGTCGGCTCGCCTTATTATTACCTCAGTTGTTCTTCTGTTGGCCAGACCGCCGAGCTCAGGTATTTCACCGGTGTGCACGACAAGCGTGTTCTTCTTAAGACGACTGTGCTTTGAAAAAAAAAAAAAAACTAGAAGATCACCTGACAATCTCTCTCTCTCTCTCTCCTTCTCCTTCAAAACTACCAATGCAAATAAATGTCATTCTCCCACATGGAACCGGGTTTCTACTCGTGTTTTACTGGAAGCGTCACGCTGATGGATTCACCGGGAAACACTGATGCTTCCTCTGAAAACATTCAGCAGGGAGCTCCTCCGGTTGGAAAGGATCTTTTTTTTTTTTTTTTTTGTCTTGTTGAGAACGAGATGAGACTTAAAGGAGTCGTTTTTTTTAAGAAAAAATTCAATATTTTAAAAGTAAAGTTAAAAAAAAAACAACCAAAATGTTCAATCAGATCGAGTCCGATCCAGTTCGTCCAAAAATAGTCACTTCTGGCTCCGAACCAGCAAGATGATGATGAACATGAGTTTTGAGTGCTTTACTGCAGAGTTGCACGTGTGGAGGTTAGAAATACTGTTTGATCAATACACTGAGATATCCATTAAATGAGTTACCCTAGCAACAGGCTCTTCTGGTGTGCGACCCTGCAGCATCCAGGGTCATTTTTTTTTTTTTTTTTTTTTTTTTTTGCAAAACATCCATATTATTGTAAATGTTATCATTGTTATTTGGGTAATCGACCCATAATTAATTTAAATAGCGTCTCGTAAAGGTTCGTCATCCCCTCCTACGATCTCGCTCAGGACTGCAGTTTCCACTGAGGCCACAGCGCGGCGCTGCTCCTGCAGACTCACACCTGCGAGGCAAAACTCAGGGCAGGGAAAAAATATGTCTAACAGGCGCATGCGCAGCCAATCCCCGAGGGACGCTCACGGACGTCAGCGGAAGTTTGTAAATTTTTTTTTTTGTTTTTTTAATGTAATTACGGCCGTACACGGAGGAATATCGACGGTTACCGGAGGTCTGAACACCGGAGTCCGGTTTTAAAATAAGCGGCCCGAGTTGTTTTTGTTTTCGCAGGAAGATTCAGCTTCAATAACGTGAGTGTCATTATGTTGCGTTATTGAATGTCCACGTGACCTGTTCTCCACTTTATCCGTTTCCTCATTTAAAAAAAAAATTTATTTATAGATTTCTAATCCGCCAGATTAAACTAACATTTCTCCTCAGTGTCGGTCGGTGAAGGTTATTGAATGAAGCTGAGGTTAGAGAGCCAACTACCGGCTGTAAACTGCGATTTGAATGCACGTCAAACGTGTTTATCGACTATTTATCAATCAGTTACCTTCACGTTGCTCGTTATATAAATGATAAATGTATATCTAATGTGAGCCGTTACGTGTGTTTTGGTTTTATATTTTCTACAGGAATGAAAAAAAATGGTGTTATGCGAGGTTTGTAGCACACTTTGTGACCATTGTGTTAAATTCGGCGTTTTTACAATGGGGTTTGGTGTGTGAGAGTCTCCGGTCCCCCTTATCGGATTAAAAGATAATTTTACAGACTCATCTGACTTTCTTTGTTTCACTTCCTCAGTGGGAACAAAGGGATTTTCCTCAACTGATCTTTACCCTGTATCTTTAAAAAAAAAAAAAAAAAAAAAGAAGAAGAAGAAGCTCACATCTCAAAATAACCAAATGTTGTTGTTTTTCTTCTTCCTTTTCTCAGTATCGAGAAGTTGTTGTTAAACTCCTGGTTTGTTCGAGATCAAACGGCCTCCATGTAAACTATAAGTAGGAAAGAGTTTGTTCTTTCACTCTCATATTTATACAATTTCTAAATCACTTGTCAATTATCAGAAAATAGAGAAACATGGTCACATGAGGCGTCCAAAAATTCATATTCTACTATCTCATCGAGTTTCTACTGTTTTTCCACTACAGATTTTTTTATTATTATTTTTTTTTATCGTGATCACATGCTGTATTTTGATCGCTGTGACCAAATTTGATTTCTCCACAGTAACAGGATAGTTTCAAATATGTGATGGCAAAAACTAGTAGCTAATAACCCGAAGATTATTTATACGATTAACAACTTAATTGATTCATTTATAATATGTAAGACAAGCAGCGAGGAATGTCCGTCAAACTTGTTCAAGTCCAAGAAAACATCTTCAAATGTCTTGTCCTGTCTGAAAAACTGTCCAAAACCCAAAGATGAACAGCTTCATCTTTAATTAATTTAATTAATACGAGCCTCGGATGATTAATCGATCAGTGTGATTTGTTTGTGAGTGGTTTTTGTTGTTGTTGTTGTTGTTGTTGTTGTTGACCGCAGAGCTCTGAATGTTTTCACCTGCCGAAACAGAACGTAAACCTGAATGTCGACTGCAGAAATGAATGGCATGCGCTCGGGTGTGACGGTTGTTTTGTTTTGTACAGGAAGGAGTGAACCAGCAACGCGCGCACACACACACACACACACACACACACACACACACACACACACACACACACACACACACACACACACACACACACACACACACACACGGAGGAGACCATGTGGTGGTTCCAGCAGGGTATGTGCTTCCTGCCCGCCGCTCTGGTCGTCTGGACGGCGGCGTCCTTCGTCTTCGCCTACATCACGGCGGTGGTGCTGAAACACGTGGACCCTCTGCTGCCTTACATCAGGTCTGAGCCTCCACACACACACACACACACACACACACACACACACACACACACACACACACACACACACAAGGCCACACGTAGACTGTATTTTTTTTTTCTCCTTTCAAGCCAAATTTCTCTTCATTGAGTTTTTTGTTTTTGTGTTGCAGTGACACGGGAACGATGCCACCAGAGAGATGTGTGTTTGGCATCATGCTGGATGTGTCAGCCTTTTTAGGTAACACACACACACACACACACACACACACACACACACACACACACACACACACTCTCTATATTAAATTATATTCTGTAAAACAGTCTCGTTCAGTGTTGATTTCCAATCCCAGACGAAACGTAATTTTCACACTAATTTCATTCACTAATCCAAAATCGGACGAAATGATTACATTTTACTCCTCGATATTTTGTGATTTTTTTTTTTTTTTTTTAACGACGCATTTTCAAAAGCCAGCACACAGTTTTACCTTTTTCCACATGAAGCAGCACGATCACAGCAAGTCTACGACTGCAACAGCTGAAAAGCGAACCGGTCGATTAGTAGCTTCGGTCGGTTAACAGAAAATGAATCCTAAAAAGTTTTCGATTAACCGCGTCCAGGTTTCTTCAATTTTAAGGAGTCGCAACACGCATGTAATGTAGACACACACACACACACACACAGGCGCACACGTACATCTACGTACACCCGCGCGCGGGTCAATATTACAATATAGGTACAATAACTCACCTCTGACAAAATCCATCACATAACAATAACACTGTTGACTGTGGTTCTTGGTTTGTTTGTATATAATATATATAGATATATAATATACTGTATATACTGTGCATTTTATATTTATATTTTTTTACTGCTATTTTATTTTATTGCTTTTCTACTGTTATATTATTCTATTCTATTGTTTCTAAAAAACAACGTTCCCCCTCGGGGATTAATAAAGTAAATACCCACCTGCCTACCCGCCTATTAGAGAGGTGAGGTTTTATTCTCCGCGCATCGTTTTATTGGTTTTCCGTAAAGCTGTTAAATATTCTGCATCAACCGAGTGTGTGAGCGAGAGCGTCTGTAAGCTGAAGGGGGCTCTCGCGTGCGCAGGCGTCGCCACGGTGTACGTGCGCTACAAGCAGGTGGAGGCGCTGACGGCCTACGACGAGGCCCGACTCCACGGGCTGAACTGCGCGGGGCTGGCGCTCGGCTGCGTCAGCTCCTTCGGGATGTGCGTGGTGGCCAACTTCCAGGTGAGCGCTGCGGGTCCGGGGGAACGCTGCACGGCGTCTGAAGTGGTGAGCGCGTCGGCAGTAAATGTGTGTGTGTGTGTGTGTGTGTGTGTGTGTGTGTGTGTGTGTGTGTGTGTGTGTGTGTGTGTGTGTGTGTGTGCGTTCGCGTCAGAGCAGAAGACCACGCTGTTCTCCATGCACCTGGTCGGGGCGGTGCTCACCTTCGGGGTCGGCGCCCTCTACATCATAGTTCAGACGCTGCTGTCGCTCCGCATGCAGCCGCACGTCCACGGCAGGACCATCTTCCTGGTCCGCCTCGGCCTCGGGGTCTGGACCCTGAGCAGCGTCGTCAGCAGTATCCTTAAACCCGCCGAGTTGTAGTTTAAAAAAAATTTAAAAAATGGCTTCGGTGCCTCTGGAGGATGAGAGCCTTAACGTGCTGCCAGTGTTCGTGTCGTCGGTCATCATGTACAGCAGCCTGCCGGGAGTGGACGTAGCTCAGAAACTCCACTGGACTCCCGGAGAGACGGTCGGTACACTTTGAGGAACTTAAACTCGACTTTTCAAACTTTTTAAGGAACTGCGTTTGCTTTTGTTTCCAACTGGCACTTTTCTTTTATTCGTCGTATTTCTTTATCAACGGGTTGATTTTATTTACACTTCTGTCCTTCGCCCTGTTTTTCACCTCCACGGACTTATTCGCTGATTTATTCCGCCGTCCTGTCTTTTAAAACCTAAATGTATATATGGGAGCTATCGCTAAATTTCCTCCCGACGGGGTGAAGGAAGTGCGTGTCCGTCTCGACCGCCGGGAGTAATTCCGGACGCCGACCGTGAAATGAACGCTTCGTTTGAGAAACTGTTGTTAAAGCCACGCAAGAACTTCCCGGTTGAAACTCTGATGAATCGAATCGGACCTTTTCATGCCACCTCTCGGCACTCGACGGGTTTTAAAATGGTCTTCACTGTTTCCGTCGCTGCCACATTCAAGTTTGTTTTCTTGTTCCTTCAGGGTTACACAGCTCACATTATCAGCACCGTGTCCGAATGGTCTCTGGCCTTCTCCTTCATCAGCTTCTTCCTCACCTACATCCGAGACTTTCAGGTACTTTGTCTCATCTTTTCACCCACACAGCTGCTGCTGAAGCTCTGCTTCGTTCACTTCAGTTTGACAGGTTTTTATTAGGTTGTACTTTATCTTTTAAATAAATTAATTCGTCATTTTTCTTGTTTAAAGAACACTTGATATCCTTTAATGACAAGATTAGACATGTAAAATAATATCAGGGTGTTACAAGGTTGTTTTTTTGCCTAATCCCTGACGACATGACAAAACAATGAAAAATATCCACCCACCCACCCATCCATCCATCCATCCATCCATCCACCCACCTATCCATCCATCCATCCACCCACCCACCCATCCATCCATCCATCCATCCACCCACCTATCCATCCATCCATCCATCCATCCATCCATCCATCCATCCATCCATCCATCCATCCATCCATCCATCCATCCATCCATCCACCCACCTATCCATCCATCCATCCATCCATCCATCCATCCATCCATCCATCCATCCACCCACCCACCCATCCATCCATCCATCCACCCACCTATCCATCCATCCACCCACCTATCCATCCATCCATCCATCCATCCATCCATCCATCCATCCATCCATCCATCCATCCATCCACCCACCTATCCATCTATCCATCCATCCATCCATCCATCCATCCATCCATCCACCCATCCATCCATCCACCCATCCATCCACCCGTCCATCCATCCACCCACCCACCCATCCATCCACCCACCTATCCATCCATCCATCCATCCATCCATCCATCCATCCATCCATCCATCCATCCATCCATCCATCCACCCACCCATCCATCCATCCATCCATCCACCCACCTATCCATCCATCCATCCACCCATCCATCCACCCGTCCATCCATCCACCCATCCATCCACCCGTCCATCCAAACAAACCCTCCTCTCAGCACCTCGATTGATCACTATTGATCAATTTAACCCTTACTGGGGTTACGTGCGGGCACAGAGACTTCCTGGAGCCCTCTTAAAACTAAAAGTTATTATTTGTACAATTTTTGTATTTATACAGAAAAATAAATAAATGAAATACAACATGAGCTTTCGACATGTTGTTCAGTATATCTGTAAACTTTGGATTTGCTTCATATTAGGATGCAGACACGAAAGGGTATCTACGAACCAAAATGTCAAACTATTCCTTTAAGGTCCGGAATTAAAACGTAAACATTGTCTTTATCTTTTTGTCTTTTCTTTTTTTATGAAGAAAATTAATTTGAAAGCGGAGGTAACTCTGCACAGCAGCCACCTGTACGACTGGACGCACGGAGGCATCGCAGCGTTGCATCCGAACAAGCGTGAAGCTTCTGAATCTTCTCCCCTGCTGGCGGGAGCCACATGACCCAACAGCAGAGCCTCCGACAAGCACGGCTTTTAAACTTTTTCACTTTTTCTAATCACATTTAAAAGCTTTTTACATAGTTTCTGAAAACTGGTGTTGCTGTTCAAGGGTCGGTGCACCCAAAACAAGATCCTCTCACTCTCAGGGCGCTGTACGCCAGATGTATGTCAGATATTCATGGTTGAGAGGTTTTTATGTCTCCACCCTCAATAATCTGAAAGTGAAGGAAGTTTAGTTTGAGCTTCTCGCAGCACTGAAAAATATAATAATAATTTTAAAAAAATAGTGAAGAAATAATATGAGGAGAGATGTTTATTATTTGGGTGAATTGACCCTGTAAATCCAAATATGATGCTTTTGCACTTTTCCCTGAAACATCACTGCACTTTATATCATTAGATTTTAAAAAGTGTTTTTCCAGTCATTTGGGGGAAAGAAAACTGTTATTTAAACCTGAGCCATCTGATGGATAAACTACTACTGACTAACAAAGTTTCCAGCCTGTCACATGTTCAACGTGATTTTTATAACATCGGTCATATATACTTTGTTTATTTTTATGTGGAGTGTTTTCATTTTATTTTTTTATTGTGTTTTTTCAGATGTTGGATTGGTTTAACAACAACAACAACAGTAAAATGTGAGATTATGTTAACAGGAGCTAACCTGTTATGTGCCACGGGAATAATTTTATATTTTGACATGTGACTTTTAATTAGAATTAGTTCATGAAAGTTATTTTTAAGTATTAAAAATGCATTACATTCGTACATAAACATAATCAAACCCAAACTTAATTTGGCAATAATAATACAAATTCCTGACTCTGTTGCTAACAGTGATTTTATAGCTGAATTTTGTTTTAAAATGAAGTTTCACAGTTAATTATCCCACTTTGTTTTCTGTTTTAAAATGAATAGTTTCCATTTCATTGATCACTTTTAAGGTGTCCTGCGTCGGTTTCTTTTAGACAATAAAAATGTGTTTACACGGTTTATAATCTACACCCACTTTGTGTATCCATTAAGAATTTTTCTCCTCATAAAAAATTGCGTGGTTGCGTTTTTTAATTAACACATTTTGTATTATTTGCCTTTCTTGTGTACTAGTGCAGTCGTGTGTGTCGGCTCGTAAAACTGACAAATGTTGAAGGCTTTCAGCTGAACTGTGTGATGGGTGTATAAACTGTACAACTTAAATGTGAATATACACTGCTCAAAAAAATAAAGGGAATACTTAAACAACACATCCTAGATGTCAATGAATGAAATATTCCAGTTGAAAATCTTTATTCATTGCATAGTGGAATGTGTTGAGAACAAAATAACATAAGAATGATCAATGGGAATCAAATCCATTATCCCACGGAGGTCTGGATTCAGAATCATACTCAAAATAAAAGTGGAAAAATCAGATCACAGGCTGATCCAACTTCTGTGGAAATTCCTGAAGACAAGTCCAAATGAGTCTCAGTAGTGTGTGTGTCCTCCACGTGTCTGTATCACTCCCTACAACGCCTGGGCATGCTCCTGATGAGACCACGGATGTTCTCCTGAGGGATCTCCTCCCAGACCTGGATCAAAGCATCAGGCCACTCCTGGACAGTCTGTGGTTTTTATTTTTACTTTGCTGTATCGGTACTTCCAGTAAATATATATATATATTCAGAAAATTCAGAAAAGGAAATAACTTTATTATTATGATTTGAATAACTTTTGCTTTGTTTGGAATGTTTTCTTGTGAGGGGGGGGGCGGAGCCTAAACACTCCGTCACATGACATTGGACACGCCCACCATTACCCAATTGTGATGTCACAGAATGCTTTAAGCCCACTTTTCATTGAGAGCAGAGAGAAGCAGAGGAAGCGTAGACTTTCCTCATTTCAAACATCTTCTTCGACACACTTCAGCTCTCACTCACTGCATTTGTTCATTTCACGTTGAACTGGTTATTGATACAGAAGCAGCGATGGAAGAAGAACTGCCCAAGGACGAGGACGTGGCCGCCAGCGAAGCCGCCAACGCCACAGCGATAGAACAAATGTTCAACGCTGAAGACACGTTGAAAATTGTGGCGTTATTCCACGAAGCCGATGCCGATGGGAGCGGCGGCCTGGACATCGACGAATTTTGTGAGGCGATGGTTAAATTATACAGCAGCGTGTCATTCGACCACCTTCTCGCCCTCCACATGATGATTGACACAAACTGCGACGGAGCTGTGGACTTGGGGGAGCTTTTACATTTTGTGTGGCAGAAAGAAAAGGCGTCCGAGAAATTGGACTTCAACAACATACTTTTTCCCAAACCTGTGACCATCGTGCCGCTCAATGACTACAGAAAGATTGTTGGTTTTCTGTGCCCTGCCGCCATGGATGAAGGGAATTTCAACAAAAATTTACCAGGTAAAGTCAGCCCTTACCGAAAACGCCAATACGTCACCATCACCGCAGACGGCATACTTAAATACTGGTCCAATGACTTTAGGTCTTCGCACCCAATTGACTTGCGTGAGGACGAACGAAGGCTGCCCTACACGCACAGAAGGAAAATGGAGGTGAGCGACGTCCTGTACATCAAACAAGTGAAAGAGCTGGTTGTCTCTTCTTCTGACAGGGAAATGTATTTCTACCACTTCGGCACCTTAGTCGATGTCTTTAGAATCAAGTACTCTCTCACGGAAAAAGACCACAAAGTGACTGCGTTGTCTTACTGGTGCAAAAATAAGAAATCCATCTTCGCCTTCTGCGACTCAAAAGGATTCCTGTCCGTGTTCATCTCCCACGACGTCGAGTCGAACGGCCTCTTCGACAAAGGAGCGTTTTACAAGGACCCTCGGAGGGATCACGCGACTGCTTACGTTTCGCACCTGCTGACGAACCCCTCCAAAGACTTTTACAGCCTTCGACTTTCCATCTTCGACGAGGCGTGCGGTCACATTCAAAGCTTTCCGGGCCTCGGGTCGTTTGGCATCTGCTCCAAGTCGTCCAAAGAGATGACCATTGTCACGCTCATCTTTCCCGACAAATTGTCCCCGCCCCAAGTCAGCCAGACAGATTACACGAGTGAGGTCAACAAAGAGTTTTTCACCTGCGTGGACTACTCCAACCACTCGGAGAACATTGTCACCGGCGGTACAGACGGAGTATTACGCACGTGGAAGCCCGGGATCAAACTTTACAATAACTTGGAAGGACACGAAAACGCCATCACCCGCATTGTATACAACCCCAAAGACCAGGTCTTGATCACTTTTTCTGCCGACAGCAACCTACGCGTTTGGTCCGACCACATGTGGTACTGCTTGCAGAGTTTCGACATCAAAGGCATGAACAATTCGCCGATCACCAGCATGTTTTACGACTTCTACAACAACGAGTTGTTCCTGGCCAACACGGACATAGCGAGGTCCCTCGGAAGAGGAACAGACGTTCTGAAAAGTCAGCTGACCTCCCACGACAAGCCCATTTGCTGCATGCTCTATCACCGGATTTTCAAGCAGGTGGTCACGGTTTGCCTGGACGGCCTGGTGGTGGTGTGGGAAACGGAGACCGGGCGAATCACCATCCAGTTCACGCTCCCGACCGCGGGACTCACCACCATGGCGTTTGACGAACCGCAACGCAAGTTGATAACGGTTTCCCAGGATGGGAAAGTGAGGCTGTGGAACTTCAACAACGCGCTGCAGCTCGACGTCCTCTCCGTCACCGTGCCGAGCAAGGTGACGGGTGTCATCTGCAGGGGCGAGCGCTTGTACGTTTCGGCGCAGAATTCGGAGAAGATTTTCGACCTGGACTTGGAAGGAAACAACAACCAGTGTTTGACGCACCACTTGCTGTGCAACGTCGTCTCCATGGATTTGCACGAGCCCACGCTCATGACGGTGTCCTGCGACAGAAATGTCGTGGTCTGGAACTTAAAAAACAGAGACGTTCTCTATTGCATCAGGATGAACGAGAACCCCAGGGCGATGTTGGCAGGAAAGAACGATCAAGGGCACGTGGTTCGCGTGGCCCCTAAAACCGGCGACAGAAGATTGAAGTCTTCAGACGTGACGGAAGAGATCAGCGTGGATGTCGACCTTCACATTCTGTGCCTGAAGTCCCGGGAGAATGACATCGACACGGCCACGATGCTTTCCACCATGGACGGCCACGTCTACGCCTGGTCCATGAAAATCAAGGGAGGGCTCATAGGAAAGTTTAAAGCCGTGAAGGACGACGGTGCGACGATTACCTCCATGACAACCGACCCGGGTGACTACACGCTACTGACCGGGCACAGCACCGGGCACGTTTCTATGTGGGACATTCAGAGTTATGGCTTCAAAACGGAGGCGGACGCCGGTCCGTTTGAAAATGTTCAAGGGAGGCAAGTGTCACTGCTTCCACCTCCACTGTTGCGCTCCTGGCAAGCTCACAGATCGAAGGTGGTCAGCATCGTATGGGCCTCCTATTTTAAAATCGTCATTACCGCAACGTTGAATTACAACATTAAGGTGTGGACAAAGACAGGCGGCTACATGGGCATCTTGAGGCGAGACCAATGGGACGCCGAACAGATAAAAGCTCAAGAGGAGGTTACAGAGACGCAGGACGACAGAGCCCTCACGCCCGAGAAGGAAACCGTACGGTTGGAAGAGCCGGCAATTACCGAGCCGACATCAGATCTCCATGACCAAAAGAAAGGGAGAAATCGCATAGCCGCGGAAATACAGACGGACATGCAGCGTTATAACGCATTCACGCAAAAGAACGAGACGGAAATCAAAAGACTAGACGAAATACTGAAAGAGAGAGACGAAATTAGTAAAAGGTATAAAAAGGAAGCAGCTGGACTGGATGCATTCGATGACTGAAGATACGAGTTCACACCAGCTGACAGCACGAGGTCCGACACTGAAACCGCCACCGCTCACCGAAGGCCCCGCTAACTACGAACTCACTCCAGAAGAAAAGAAACGTCCTGTACACCCCCCCGGCCCACCCACTTTTTTTTTTTTTCCAAATGTAACCTCAAGAGTAAAGGGAAAAAAAGATTATATGTGTGTGTATGTGTATTTATTCATTGGTCTTACTTTTTCTCCAAAAAAAAAAACCCCATCTTTTTCTCTATCTAATTTTTATTGTATACGTATTTGTAATTTTTTGACGACAAAATTTCCCCGCTGTTGGATTAATAAAGTCGTATCTATCTTATTTTATGGAGATACCTGGATATGTCTCAGATTTTTACCGGTTTTCTTAACAAACCTTAAACTTGTTCAAATGTTGACCATATCATTAAACACTATTTAAATTACTTGTGTAAACAAATTGTCAGTAGTTGTTGATTTTTCTCTGCGGTATTCTCTCGCCGTCCTTCATGCAATCGTGAGGTAAATTGTGAAACCGTTCAGTGAAACGAGCAGTTGAAAGACGACGACCCTTTTGACTTCAAAAACAAAACAAATCGCACAGGCAGATGGACGCAAATACATGACGAGTTTTAATTTTCTCATAAAACTATTACATCTCAATATGCAAAGCGAACATTTGAAAAGGTCGACCCCCTGATTTTGTTTTAGCTGAGAAATTGTGGGATTTACAGGACGCTAAAACAAGATTAGAGAGTGTCTTCAAAACGCAGAAACTTCGATTTGACAAGCGTTAACTTTGGCAAAGTGATTTAATATCATTTTGACTTCTTAACGAGCCGTGGGAACCTCGATTTATGCACAAAATATATCCTCCATTGTTCTGTCTGTACTCGCAGGTGATGATCAAAAAAAAGAAAATGTTACAACACATTATTAAAATCAATGTTCTGACGTGTGTACAGTCGTAAGAATAAATACCGACAGAGAAATTAGACAAGCAGCTTTGTGTTATCTGTATAATCCAAATTAAAAGGGAAACGTTTCCTACCTGATGCCGTGTGGTAAGTTAGTGCCGTGACTGGTCGTTAAAGGGTCAGTTCAGCCACAGGACGATGTGTCCGCTCTAAATCCGACTACTTTTGACTCTCCAACCAGGAGGAGAGCCGTGAAGCACGACAGCCGGACCCGCCCGGGGTGAGTGACGTCCGAAAGACGGACACGCCCAGCGACGTCGTGAGTTGTTTTAAGGAGATCTGCGTCAAGCTATGGCACGAGCACAGAGGTGATTTCAGCTGTTGGACTAAAGCACAAAAGTCAGAAAGTCGCTTCTCAATCCTCCGACCTCGATCCTGCGACGCTGCAGGAAATAAGTTGGCAGCGGCGGTTTCCAGGAAAAAGACCTCTGTGTGTGTGTGTGTGTGTGTGTGTGTGAGTGAGAGAAGGGGGTTGTAAGGCATCAGTGGGCGGAGCCACAGAAAGGCCGACGAGCTCCGAAACGCCTCCGCACGAACTCAAACATTCACAGCCGATCTGGGCGTCGCGCCCCAGTCCGAGGTCACGTCGCTCCGCTCGGAGGTTAAAAGGCCGACCCGTCGCAGATGATGTTCTGGCCTCGGCCGGGGAAGAGCTCCATCTGCCAGTAGCGGGGGTCGGCGTACACTGCAAAGGTCAAAACCATCATCAGTGATTGACGTGACGTGATTTTTTTTTCTTTTTATTTTATTTTGTGCACATGGCATGAATTTATACACACAATATAGTAAATACAATTGACATTTATGGGAAGACAGTGAAAATGTATTTAAGGTAGAAAAATACTATTCTAGAACTAAATTCCTAAATGATGAGCTGTCTCCACAAACTTACTGTTTTGTGCGTCAAACTTAACTATTGTGGTTTACATAAAATGGAAAACCATAAACAAAACTCAATTCAAGAACTGTATATCCAAATTTTAATTTCTCCAAATATATATATATATATATATATTTTTTTTTTTTGTATTAATGTTTGGAAGGAAGATAAAAGGGAATTGTTCGTGTGTGAGGTTGCTGTGTGTCGGTGGTCCTGAGGCGCAGCAGGTGTTACCCATGTCTCCCGGCGTCAGCCAAAGGTTGAAGGAGCTGCAGTGTTTCTGGCAGCGCTGGACAGGCAGGACTCGAACTGTCGGCAGCCCCTCGCCGACCACCAGCCAGCCGAGCACCCCGACGCCCTGAAACCCACACAGCAAGTTTGAACCACCAGTTTGCATTGTGTGTTGTGCTGTTTTATTAATTTGTTTATCGTGAGTCCAAAAAAAACGTCGGTACATCCTGGTGGTGACTTCTCGTCTCCTGTCCGGTCTCGGCTGGACTCACCTTGCTCTGGGAGTTCGTGCTGTGCGTGACCAGGCAGCGCTGCAGGATGGTCCCAGCGCTGTCCAGCAGGGGGCAGAGCTCAGCCTTTGGGAAGAGCCACCGCAACACCTTCTCCCTGGTGCCAGAGCTGAACCTCCTGCAGAGAAAAAAAGGTATTCGGCACCACTGTCTCGTAAACTGAGATAAATTCTGATCTCATCAGTCGAGTTATCTGGCAAATGTTTTACTCATCCAGGCTAACCCTGATGATACTCAACACAATGACAGCATCTTAATGTGAAGACAGCGGTTTACTGCGAGACTGCAGGTGCAATCATCTGAAAACTTTCTCCTAATTGCTTTTACAATAGAAAAGGTTTCGTTTTCACCTCGAGCTCCACAAATAAAACGTGAACACTAAACACAACAAAATAATGTTTCAGCAAATTCAATATATGGGCAAAAGAATTCGTGTCAGTCCTTTACCGAATTTCTCAAATATCGATTCTCCTGCTTTTTACAAGGTAGCATGTGATCAGAGCAGATGCCGACACAATCAGACCCTCTAAAACAGACTCATGAACACACAGAGCTGTCAGACTGGACCCGACCAGACCCGATTAAACAGTGTGAATCAGTCTGACTGCTGCATTGGGAGAAATCAGTGGACTCATGAGGACTTTTACTTTGAATGCAGATGTTTACCAGAGCAGGGTGAAGTTGGCGGGTCCCTGAGGCAGGCCGAGGTTGTAGCTCTGCGGACCGTCGTCCTCCTCCAGCAGAATGGACATGGAGCCCGAGTGGGCCAAGTAGAGCTCCTCGAGCTGCTGCCGCTGGACGCTGAGGGACTCGCCGCCCTGCAGACAACAGCACGAACAGACGGAAACCAGAGTGAACAAAACAGGGTCGTGGGAAGCAGCGTGTATAACACGTCAACGCTTTTCATACCACGTCATCGTTGGGCGGTAGCAGAGCAGACGGATTAAAAAACAAAAAAGAAGTCAACAACGATAACATAGTTTTAAAGATGTACAAAATCGGTTGTTAGTTCATCTTTTAAAGAAATGATGTGAGACAATCTGGCTGCACGGGAGGGAGAAAACTAATTAGCTTCTTCTCTGGAGCAACACAAGCTGCAGCTCATGGCAACCGTTTTAAAAGGCAGCAAACAAACTGACAGAAAAACCCTGATTTATCAAAAGTAAAGTTGAAATAATTAAAAGTGATGTACACAATATAAACTTGAGATTATCAAAAAAAAAAAAAAAAAAAAAGCTTCAATATAAAAAACAAAAGTATATTAAAAAAAAAAGGGGTGTTTATGTTTTTACGGCTTTTGTTAACCAAGTTTGCGACATGGGGAAGCTCGTCTGGACGGCCACCCCCGACTGCGGTGACCTCTGACCTTCAGCAGGACCAGCTGTGGCCCCCGTCGCAGAGCCACGGTCCCTCTGAGGCTCTCTGGGACTTCCAGCACCGAGGAGATCTCGGCACACCCCGAACAGTTGACCAGACTCTGCCTGAGGGAGCCGGCACTCCACCACTCGTGGAAACCTGCAGCGTGCACGTGCACGCACACACACACACACACACACACACACACACACACACACACACACACACACACACACACACACACACACACACACACACTATTAAAATGACTGGCAGGCAGCCTCATCTGTTGTCAAGCTCTGACTGGCAGGTGGAGTCAGAGATGTGCTCAGCAGTGATGTCACAGACTGCTGGAGGTCAACAAAAACAAGGTTTTCAGCTTTAAACATGGTATATCTGCCCACATGAGTTATTGATTGATAATAATTGATTCATTATTTATTATCTTAGTCCAACTGAACTGAACTTTTAAATCTTGAAATGTTAGTATTTTTTTTTATATCATTAAAAGTAAGAAAAAAAAAAAGATCTTTTGATGAAATGTAAAACATGATGTTTCTCATCTCAGCTGGCATGCCGGCGTCTACGCGTCACACGCAGACAGGAAGTGAACAGTAAAGACACCACAGCAGCTGATCTGCAGCTGACAAAACTTCTCCAGTGATCGTAAGTTTGGTCGCTTTGTTAGATAAGTTCAGAAATTCAGAAGAGTTCACGTTTGGTTAGATAAGAAAGAGATTTTTAGCACTTCAGCGAATCAGAGTCTGTGTGTCTTATTTTGCTTTTCCTCCAAGGATGCAGCGACTTCAACACATTTCTTCTCTGGATTGGCACATCGCAGCTGTTGTACACGTTTCTACTCTGAACCAAAAACCTTCTCTTTGGTGATAATCTGTGTTTTTTTTTGTTTGTGTACGTGTGAGAAAGAACAGATGCTGAAAATAAGATGGAAATAAAGACCTTGCAGGTTGTACTTCTTGGCGATGGGCAGCGAGAGCAGGCGGACGTGGCTGAGAGGGGACGACCAGTTGTAACAGCCCAGACTGACCAGGCCCAGCTGGGGGGCGTTCTGGGGGTAGGTGAAGGCTAACACGACGACCAGCAGGAAGCCCACGGCCACCACAAACTGCACAGACGACAGAGGCGTCGCAACACAAAAAAAAAACGTCTTAGATTCGACACTTAAAAGTCGTTCACACGCGCAGCCTGTCGAACTAATTAACTGCGATAACGGACTAAATCCTTTAACCTGCACCTGTTGTGTGTTTTCACCTTGATGGTGGCTCTCAGGATGGGGAACTGCGGAGGCTCTCTTCTGGGCTCGTTGGTCTCCAGGACCTGCTTGATGAACCTCTCGATCTCCCTCTCCGACATGCCGTAGCGGTAGCCCGACTGGCGCAGGATGTCGATGCTCTCGGACAGTTTGTCGTAGATACACGGCTCGCTCGTCGTCGTCCCCATGACGACGGCGGCGGCGGCGGCTTCTTCTTCTTGGTCAAACGCGTCGGTCTTTAGCCGTGTCGGGCCGCAGGACCATGATGTCACCTGCGACGATATCCAAGATGTTAAATGTAAATATTTAGGGAAGCTGAACTCGCCCTTATTGGCTGGTTGTATCTTTTTATTTTGAAGTTCTTAGTCGCGTTTTTAACGATGAGCCGACAAGTCAGACCGACAGTAAAAGTTTTTCACACTGAAAATCTCGCTGGAGGTTTGATTTGTTTGTTTTAATTCGTGTCAGTAAAAACGTCGAGGCGTGGGTTAAGATTTAAAAAATAGACAACGTTTGTTTATGGCAGCGAAGAGACAGAAAGGAGTATAAAGTAGTAGTGGTGGAAATAACAAAGTACATTTCGTTTAAAGTACATTTGTGAGGCTCCATCACAAATTATTATAATAATATATACATATATATATATATATATATATATAATATTTACTGATGCTACAGTATCAATAATCTAATGACGTCATATCTGATAATATATCAGTCAAAGGCACCAAACCAGTCTTTGTTTTTTATTTTTACTTTAATATAATTGAACTACACTTTACTACTAAAACATGTACTTTTACTTCAGTATGAATTTTGCCTGTAAAAGGAGTATTTTTTTTATTTTTTTTTTTTTTATTTTTTACTTTGCTGTATCGGTACTTCCAGTAAAGTATATTTCTACTCGTGTGATATAATGAAGTAAATAAATAAAAATAAAAATAAAAATAAAAAAGCAACGTTGAAAAAAAAAAAAAAAAAAAAAACAGTAAAGTAAAACAGGTTAGCTCGTCTTAGCCAGCCTTAAAAAAAAGACGGTTCAATTTACGAACAGACACAAACTGACGCCCTCACCTCAAATTGAGATGCAGCGCCGCGGTGGGAAGTCTCCGTTTCTCACGTCTTCTTCTAAAATAAATATATATATTTATATATATATATATATATAAAAAAAAAGAAAAAGGAACTAGCTCACGAGCTTATTGGCATAGCTGTCACGGACATCTTCTTCTTCGTCTGGTTTATTCGCGGTTGTCAAACAAAAACGTAGCTCACTACCGCCACCACCTGGTATGGAGTGTGTATTCGGAAAATGTAATTATATTAAATTAAAAAAATCTCTCTGGACATCGTTAATCTCTCTGCGATTTAGTAATACGTTTTCTTATTTCTGTTTCATATTATTGACGGTATATCACGTTTTCTGATGTTTGAATTTATTTGGCATATTTCAACATCTCTCCCAGCACATTCGCATGTAAAATTCACATTTTTATTCGACGATATTACCAAAAAGCAACTGATAAAGTAGTCAATCTGTGGAGAAAGGTGACATCTTTCATGTTTGTGAAAGCTGTTTCGTAAACATCTTTCAATAGCCAATCAGAAAACTGAAAAGACCTTAGTCCCGCCCTGAAACAACCAAAATAAGACACATCGTCCAATGAGAGCACTGCATTTTACAGGAAGTTCCGCCCCTTGTTTCCGTTACTTAACTGACAACACGGAGCTGCGTCAAGTTGCAGATAATTCAGTCAAGTTTGCAGAGAAACAAACTCCAAATTAGATAGAGCTGTCAAACAAACAATAAAGTAAAAAAAAGAAGTAAATAAGTTCATTTGTTTCTTCAGTTATTCCACCGCCCAATGCACTTGTCTGTTTTGTTGATTGTGTCTCAATTTCTTATTGATTATATATATATATATAATCAATTATTACTTAACTTTAAAGTGAAAACTTGATCTAGTGACTCCTGAAATGTAAACATATTGTATATAAATCATATTTATCCATTCATGTCTGTGGCGATCGTTTCAAAATAGGTTAGGTTAGGTTAGGTAGTTACTTTATTAATCCCCGAGGGGAAATTTTTTTCGCTACAGCAGCATACAGAAGTAATAAGATAATAATAGAATAATAGAAAAGCAATAAAATAGCAGTAAAAAAAATATAAAATATAAAATGCACAGTATATACAGTACAGTATATATATTATATACAAAATAGGATATCTGAAAAGGACTCCCTAGTCGCCCAAATTATTTTACAGTAATATTAGGTTTAGAGTTGTAATACAGAATAAACAAACAAAAAATTGAAGCCCGGTTATTGTGACATAACAATAAAAATTAAATTTTCCTCGTTGTCGTGAAATACATTTTATTTTGAAAGTTGAAGTCGGAAGTCGTCGATGTTATTGTTTGCGAATTGATGTCGTTGACCGATTCTGGTGCAACCTGGACGTAACTGACAGGCGGGCAAAGCTTCAGACTCCGCTCGCGTTTATATTTTCTGTTTAAACTTATTTTTCTCTCGCAGGAACCGAGCAGGTCCAACTTGGTCTCAACCCGGTTCACGCCGCTGCGTTTTGGTTTTGGTTTCGATATTAAAAAAAAACAAAAAACGTGGTGTTGTTGACGAAGGTCAGCGAGGGGATCTCCAGGTGAAGACGGTCCGATCCGAACCAGATGCTTTCCTCGGGCAGGACCGTGTCCTCCAGGCTGCTGAGGCCCGCGCCGTGGCTCCCTCTCCGGCGTGGCTCCGAGCGGACAGTCACCAGCTCCCGGCCGAAAGGTAACGAGGAGCCCCGGCCGTGTTTTATCTCCCTCCCGAGAGCAGCTAGCACGGAGCTAATCCCAAAGTGACGCAGTTTTGTTATGGAAGGACGGGAAACTTCACAACACCGATGAAATGAGTTTTAAAAACATTTAAATATATATATATAATATATATATATATGTAACATCTAATGTGACAGACCGCTGTCAGCTGTCTGTCATATTAGAAACATCATTCGAAATAATACGTCAGAAGTCAATTAAATAAATTAAAAACACGAGGTCCAACAGGAAATAGTTTCCTGACTTAAAAAAATATCTTAAAGTGGTTTTTTTAATTGCTTAACAATTAATTAATTTGATCATGTAGAGATGTTAAACATTCTGTTGTTCCAGGTTTAATTTTTATTATTATTATTAAACGTGAATATCTGAAATATTCTAAGCAAAATAAAAGTTTTTTTTTTTTTTAAAACACTACAATAGATGTAAATTGTATTTAATGTAGTATATTAGTTAAAATGTCAGCTATTTCTGTAGTCATAAAATTTGGAAATCCAGGCTCTAATCCTCAATTAGTCCAAAAATACCAAAGAGATTGAGGTCATTACCAAATGATGTCATTAATGAAACTGAAATCAGATCATCTTTAAGGTTTTTATCACAGCAATGCAGTAAAAATATTCCTTATAGAGTACTCTGTGTCCAAGGGGACAAAATGCCCAATTCAGTGCTTCATTGTTCACAATAGAGGAGTTGAGAGGTACAAAAATATATTATATTACAATATAATAAACTGATGGGAAGATTGTAGTTTTTTTTTATTATTATGAAATTCAGTCTTATTTATGTTTTATATGATAAAATCAGCAAAAATAGTCAAATATAATAAAAAAGATAATAACATTCTGACATACAAATATGTTTAGTAATGTGATACCTAATTCAGTGCCCACTTATCAGAGCTTGACAGTTTCCTCTGCTTGGCTGTATAAACACGAATGATTCAATACCTCCTGATCTGCCGGATGCACATTTGTGACTCAGCATTTTAGTCCAGAGTCATACGGAGTTCATTAAACTCGGGAGGAAATCCAGCTGTTGTTTTCAGGGATTTCTCTTCTAAAAAAAAAACCGAGTGGTTGCAAGAGAGGAATGTGCGTTAAACTTAAATTAATCTATTTTCCGTTACTCAGTTGTGTCCAGTTTGCATGGATTAAATTGGATTATTTCATTGGTCTCTACGGGGTTTTCGATCAGTTCCATTTTTTGGTAAAATTGCAAAACAAGTATTGAATTAAAATCTCTGCGGTATTAAAAAAAAAAAAAAAAAACGCTCTAATACGTTGTGAAGTTAACTTCAACACTGAAAACTGTTTTGTGGCGCAGAACTGATCAAGAAACAGGAACTGGACAAAGATGAGCTCCGCCCCCTCTACATGGACTTCCAGGCCACCACTCCCATGGTAACTTTTACCAACCGCGTTGCCATGGTTACACGCTTTGCATCCGATGATGTCAGAGTCAGAAGGAGATTTACACTCGGGCGTATTTACACTTAAAGTCTAATGTGTGTGTGTGTGTGTGTGTGTGTGTGTGTGTGTTTAGGACCCCCGGGTGCTGGACGCCATGTTGCCGTACCAGGTGAATTACTACGGTAACCCTCACTCCAGAACACACGCCTACGGCTGGGAGAGCGAGAGCGCCATGGAGACCGCCAGGAAGGTAGAGAGACACTCAAAGTCTGTACAAAGAGCCAAAATATGAACTTCTTACAGAGTAAATCTCGTTGCTGAACTTCCTGCGGTGATGCACGTGCGTGCTCTGCGACATCATTATGGGGTTACAAGTTCAGCAGAGCACATTTCTGATCGCATCTACCAGAGAGGGCGGCAAAACACTGCTTTTCCACTCTTGGTTAAGTTACTCTTCGAGAGTCTCCGATTTAAAACACAGTCCAGCCATTTACCTGGTTTAGACCGAGTCTTGTTTGAACAACTTCTTTCATCACAGTGCCGTGTGTGGTTAATGCGTAAAGTCTTTTATGTTGAATTTGTATGTACTGACTGTGTGTCGTCGGTCTCTTTCTGAGCAGCAGGTGGCTGATCTGGTTGGAGCCGATCCCAGAGAGATCATCTTCACCAGCGGAGCCACGGAGTCCAACAACATGGCCATCAAGGTCGCTCTCTGCTCCTCATCTTCATCGCTTGCTCTCCACCAACTTGTCTCCACCTCCTTTTCCCCAGTAACAGAATGGGAACGTGTCCGGAGCAGATTGTAACACACTGTAAAAACAAAAACAAAGTCGATGCAGGAATGATATAACAAGATACAATGACAATACATTAAAGCAGAATGATAACACCCATAAAAATACAGTAGAGGCCAGACATGCATGAAGATCAGAATGGAAAACATTTATAATAAAGCTGAAGGATGTAAATGGGAGGAGATGGTGAATGCTGAGCGTGCAGCAACAGTAAGTTCTCCTCCGTCTCCTGCAGGGCGTGGCCAGGTTCTACCAGGCCAAGAAGCGTCACGTGATCACCACCCAGACCGAGCACAAGTGCGTGCTGGACTCGTGTCGAGTTCTGGAGTCCGAGGGATTCAGCATCACCTACCTGCCGGTCCAGACCAACGGACTGCTGGACCTGGAGGTACGCGTGCAGCGAGCGCACAGACACACGCGCGTGTACACGCGGCCAACACGCAGAAAGAAGTTCACTGTGTAACGTTAACGACTGCGTCCGTTGTGTTCAGCTGTTGGAGGCCTCCATCCGCCCGGACACCTCGCTGGTGTCGGTGATGACCGTCAACAACGAGATCGGAGTCCAGCAGCCCATCAAGGAGATAGGTAACCGCGGCAACGCCGAATTCAGAGTTCTGATCAAAGCAAATCGATTCGTTGGACTTTACTCTCCCTGCCCGCAGGCCGGCTCTGTCGCTCGAAGGGCGTCTACCTCCACACCGACGCCGCTCAGGCTGTCGGAAAGATTCCCCTCAACGTCGCTGACTGGAAGATCGATCTGATGTCCATCAGCGGTCACAAGATCTACGGACCCAAAGGTTAGCCGAGCATTAGCAGCCGGTATCGCTTTAACTGCTCGATGAGGCAGGTCGGCCGTTTAACTCATTTCAAACTGTTTATGCAAATAGTCTAAAACCAGAAAGGCCTAAATTGACTGACATTTTGCAGTCAAAGTATGAATACTGAACAACATAACATTAAAAACAAAAGTGAGCAAAAAGGTTCAAGGTAGTTATATGGAGATATTTATGGCCCCGCCCATCATTATAACCTGCTACTGATTCTTTTTATTCCTTTGACAGATTTTAACCAACACATCTATTTATTTTGATTGTGCTTACTTGTATCTGTTGTTTTATTTTCTATATTTACATCATTTTGATGATGCAACTTCCCTAGTGGCACATGTTTCTACCGGGAACTAATTAGGTGCTTTATAAACAAAGTTTTGCTTTGCTTTGTTTTGTTTTGGGCAGGTGTGGGCGCTCTGTACGTGCGCCGTAGGCCACGTGTGCGCTTGGAGCCGCTGCAGAACGGCGGTGGGCAGGAGAGGGGGCTGCGCTCGGGCACCGTCCCCACCCCGCTGGCCGTCGGGCTGGGAGCCGCCTGCAGCATCGCCCAGCAGGAAATGGAGGTGAAATCCGGACATTTAAACATCACAAGACTCAGAAAACACACCTAAATATCACAAGACTTAATGTGTGTGTGTGTGTGTGTGTGTGTGTGTGTGTGTGTGTGTGTGTGTGTGTGTGTGTGTGTGTAGTATGATCATCACCGAGTGTCCATGCTGGCAAATCGTATGATCAACAAGATCATGTCTGGCATTCCTGACGTCATCATGAATGGAGATCCAGAACAACGCTACCCTGGTACACACACACACACACACACACACACACACACACACACACACACACACACACACACACACACACACAGAGAGATACATGTACAGATATACACATGTACAGACACAGGGATGAAATTCTTGCACAAAAAACACTGCTGCGCTCCCGAGTTTCAACAAACAAGAAAATAAAATAACATCACTGAAGTCTTCACACTTAATGACCGAGGTTTCTGTTGGAGCTCCGTATTAGATGACTTCTCTGACTGTCAGTGTGTATGTGTGCATTTGTGTGTGTGTGTGTGTGTGTGTGTGTGTGTGTGTGTGTGTGTGTGTGTGTGTGTGTGTGTGTGTGTGTGTGTGTGTGTGTGTGTGTGTTTTCAGGCTGCGTCAACCTTTCCTTCGCCTATGTGGAGGGAGAGAGTCTGCTGATGGCCCTGAAGGACGTTGCGCTTTCATCTGGGAGGTCAGACACAAACTTTGAACTTTAACCTCGATGAGTATAAATTAGTACACCTTTAAAGATGACTGAATATGTGTGTGTGTGTGTATGTGTGTGTGTGTGTGTGTGTGTGCGTGTGTGCAGTGCGTGTACGTCTGCATCTCTGGAGCCGTCGTACGTCCTCAGAGCGATCGGAGCAGATGAAGATCTGGCGCACTCTTCCATCAGGTACAAACATTCACTGATCATAATCCTGATGGTCACACTGCCAATGATCTTGGTATTTTTTTTTTTTTATTGCAGTCTTGAATATTAAATTTAACCTTTGACCTTTTTGGATATAACGTGTAATGACTTTATCCTGTTAGATATTTGTGTGAAATTTAGTCACAATTAGCTAATTCATTCTTGAGTTATGGCCAAAAATGTGTTTGGTGATGTCATAGTGACCTTTGACCGCCAAAATCCAATCAATTCACTGTTATGACCAAGTGAAGGTTTGTGACAAATTTGCAGAATTTCCTTTCAGGTGAGATATTAAATTCACTAGAACAGACAGACTGACAATCTGGCTGTTGTCGTCAACGAGGCATAATTATTAATAAGTGAACGCATAATAAACCTGTTCATAATCCTAACTATGACCCTCATCCTGATGTATTCTAGTGGTTCATTGTGTGTACAACAACTGAATTCTCTAACAGACTCACAGAAAGGAAGAGTTTTTAAAAAAAATAATTTATTTTGCACTCGGCTGGCTGGTAAACATCCGCAGCTTAAAGACAATTCTCCGCCGCCTTCCTGTTTGTCGTCTCTCTCGGTCTCTTCTCTGATTAATCTCCTCCTGTGTTGGATTCTTTGGCAGGTTCGGTATTGGCAGGTTCACCACAGAAGAAGAAATCGACTACACGGCAGAAAAATGCATCCAGCAGGTCATCAGACTCCGAGAGATGAGGTGAGTTCAGCTGCGTCTTATTTTGGACATCAATACACGAAACGTCTCCGTCTGATACACGCGTCTCTGCCTGTTTTTGCATGAACGAGTGAACGCCATGTTACGGTTAACAGCCGATAACACGTCCTCCCCTCTGTCTCTCTCTCTCTCTTTTGGTCTGTCAGTCCCCTGTGGGAGATGGTTCAGGAAGGCATCGACCTGAAGAGCATTAAGTGGGCGCAGCACTAGACTCCTCCCCCTTCCTGTCCACTTCCTAGCTGCCGACGACGATAATGGTTCCCAAGAAGTTCTTGGACGGACCCTCTGTTTCTTCCTGCTCACAAACACGCACAAACTTCCTGTCCGACTTGAAGTCTGTTTGTAGGCCGTATAGCACTCGTCTCTGTGTAGAAGCTGCTCCGTCAGGAGATGTTGCTCAGAGATTTGACCAACACGCAGCAATCTTTGTTATATTTTTACCGTTGCGCATCAGTCAGCCTCCGTTGCTCAACAAGTTACGTTTGTACCTTGACTGAAAAGTTGTCGGGAGGCTGTGACACGATTTTAGGGCTGTCCGAGATGCAAGTTGACATTCGGGACAAAAAAAAAAAAAATGTCTAAGTTGTCAATCTGAGACGGTGAAACTCGCTGTGAGACACAATTTTGGAACTTTGACGAACCGAAGAACCACATTCAGTAAATAAATCATCAGATAGAGGTTCAGGACCAAGTTCTCAGCGTTGCTGCTGCAGCAAACCAACCAATCAGAATTCAACACATAATGATGCGGACGACACCAGCCAGCGCAATATGTTGCACGTGACATTTCTGGATAAAGTTTTGGAGGGGGGGGGGGGGATTTACATACACGCACAAATTTAAGTGATGGAGGTGAAAAAAAAAAGCTGATGTAGCTGATGACGTGTCTTTGCTCTCTTATTTCTTCTTTTTTATTTTGTATCCTTGGGCGTCCACCTCACAATCTGACACGTCTCACTCGGTAGAATCTGACACGGAAGGTTTTTATTCAACCCGTCTCGCCCAGTGTGACATTTTGCAGTCGAGTTAGTCCTTGTGGCACGGCTCTTTTTGGGTTACCTCGCTTCACTGATGCTGATGACCTGTTATGAAGCTGCCCCGTTTATTCTCTGTTTACTAATCCAGCTCTAAACCAGGCATCTCAATTCCAGCCAATCAAGTACAGAACAAACAGTGGACTACTTGATATGAGAAGAAACAGCGCCACCTGCAGGGAAATAATACTACCGAGACGAGACCAAGTGGCGTTCAGCAGAATGAGCCGTCTCACACACGAGAAGGAAAAGATGTTTAATGTTGGAATTTATAGTTTACTGAGCCTGTTAAGAGTGTACAATTGATATGCAGCTTTAAACATCATTAATTCATCTGTTTGTGTGGTGCACTCTGATTTAAACAGATGATTCTCTTCTCCGACAAGCATCTGTGTAATTTGTCATTTTATGTCGACTCGGTATAAAAACGATTGGCTCAGTTTTTCCTGTGATCTGATTGGTCAGCTGCGGGGGGGTTGTTGACAGGCATTGATCTGATGTTGATTGAGAAGGTCTGACGTTGATGTGACGTCCTACCCCCAGTTACTGCGGCGAAATGTGACCGAGCTTTGTGACACCATACATTTTTAGTGGCAGACAAAACTGCTAATCTCATTTTGGGTGATGATTCTTCGAGTCTCGCACACTGTTCGCTGGTTATACACTATCCTCTCTGTCTCTGTCGTGCTTCTGTCTTTCAGTGTTCAACACTGATTAAAAATCAATGTTTCAGTGTCTGATCAGCAGTTCCCACCGAAATGTCCTGTCAAACAGTATTAGCAGCATTATTATTCTGTTATTCTGGAACACTCAGCAAGATTGCAGCCCTGATTTGACCACAAGGGACAATTAGATTTTTAGATTTAAAAAAATTAAAAAAAAAAAAAGAGCTCTAGCCAGTCTTCTGGCACCTCACGTGTCTTGAGGTTTTTGATGAGAATCTGAAAATTAATTGTAACACCACCCTCACATCATCGGGGAGGATTTTTTAAAAGTCTTGCATCGTGTTCTCGGATGTAGTCTGCGCCTCTGTCATATTTATTAAACTTCACCTGCCGCTGTCCTCTACTGTTACTCTTCTCTACACATTATTATCCAATAAATTGCTGCTTCATGATTATGCAATCAAATTTTCGTGCATTTGTTTTTTCATTTCTATATATATATATATATATATATATTTTTTTTTTGTGGTTACAAAGTAGATGTTACTTTTCTAAAACGTACGCATCAATACAAAAACACAAAATATCAGCTTTTCTTTAAATGCACATTTCGTGAATGGTCTCCCTCTGACGTCATACATCCTCTCGCGAGAACACGTGTCAACATCGCGGTGTTTACGCCGACATTTCGTGCGGTAGCAGCTCGCGGGAGAGAGAAGAGAAGAAGAGGACAAAAAAAAAAAGACAAAAAAAAGACCTACATTCACGAGTTAAACCTCAAGTGTGTTTGTTGACAAATTTTTCGGTAAGAATCCACTAGCGGCAGCCCGCTCGATGACGCACTCACCCCGGGAGCCGAGCTCCGCTCCGACACACACACACACACGCACAAAAAGCCCAAGGTTCACTAGCAGCTAGGTTGCTAACGGAACGTTAGCCCGCAAGGTAGCCGAAGCTATATTCAACTTTATTTTTATTTTCTGCTGTTAATTAGTTAAGTTAGCTATTATTATTTTTTGTTTTTAGGAATTTTCTGTAAAGGACTGTTTGTTTAGTAAAATCACCGCTTGTTTTTTTTAAAAAAAAAAAGGTCATAGGTTTGGTAATTATAATTGTGTCTTAGCTGCGGCTGCTAACTACTCGTTAGCCACCTTAGCCGAGGTATAAATGAATGTAATTATCATCAGCTGTTTGTGTTGTAGTTTCTTTTATAAGGAGAGTTTGTGAGTCTTGCTCTGTCCTCGGGTTTTATTTTTATTTTTTTTATTCAGCTTAGTTCACAGTTTGAGCTACGCAACCGTCAATCATCACTGGAATCCCTAAACCACGCCCCCATCCCTCTTGCGTCATGACGCCGCACACACAACGCTTAACGATGTGAGCTGGTAGAGAGTCGATCAAGATGAGTGGCAGTTGTCATGGAGACTTACTGGGACTTTTTCTGGTAGCTGGTGGTGATGTACTAAAACTCATTCATGTTGTTTTCAGACATGAACCCTGCGAAATAGAGTTTTTATAATATAGACACACACACAAAAAAAGAGTGGTTAATTTAAAAAAAAAAAAAAATTTAAACAAAGTTAGGAACATTAAAATAAAAAATTTTACGTGCTTGTTTATCTCTGTGGAGTAATTTTGACCAGGCACATGGAGAAGGCTTAGCTAATCCTGTCGTTTGTAAATAAAACATTAATATCATCACTTATTACACAGAACATAGACTTCTGCTGCATATTTTACATAAGAGAGGGGTTATGTGATTTTATATTTAATTCCTCGTTTCTCACTTGCGGTATGTTCAGCGTTCTGTTGGACATCCAGACATTCAATGTTTAAGGCGCGTCCTCTTCACACACACATTATTTATATAAAATAATAATATTATTTAAACATGACCGTTTAAAACTGCTCAAACATTCGCATAACAAGGTGCATGTCTGAAATGAGTTCTCATTTGGTGAATCTTTGGTTAGGTTTAATGGTTTTTCTCTCAAAGTTCAGTGGTGCAGGTCAGTAGTGGAGTTCTGTGCAAACAGAGCCGGAGATATTTACCAGTCCAAAATAGATGGAGGGGTAAGTTGTGGAGCATACAGCTATTGTAAATTACTTTTAATTAGATGGAAAGGGCTTGCTGCTCCTGGCCTCATCTGTCCAGCTGCTGTGCTGTCTGAGCTTTGAGCTCCATGTTGTCCAGTGAGTCCCTCATCGTCCTTCTTGAGTCAGTTCTGTTTTGGTGTTTTGAGTTATTTGTGGCGCTCCACTCTTTTCGCTGTGTTTTGAGTTTAGAGGCCAACATGTGGCCGGTTATGTATTTCTGATTTAAGCTTTGCTCCTTAATTTGCTGCATTGAAAATTTCTCTCTGGTTTTCTTGTCTGTTTGCAGGAGGTTTCTTTCTGTCTTTAATCAGCTCCATATTGTTCCTTTGTTACTGAGAGTGGAAAACTCAGCTTCCTTTGACCGTTTTCACCTGCCTCTGGATTCCTGAGTTGTTTCTCTAACACCATTAGCTGTTGGGTTTTTGTTTTTCCCCTCTCTCGCTGTGTTTCTTCCTGTCACTGCTGTTGATGTTTCAGAGATCGTCGGCCGTTTTGGTGCGAAAAAGTGATGAGAAGTGGCTGTTAAGGTGGAAAATCCATTTTGAAGAAAGGACTGGGTGAACTGCCGGTCATTTGCCAGTGATTTGTTGGTGCTGAAGTTGAACGCTGCTCTCACCGACGATGACGTCAGGTATCATGTTGAAAGGTGCGGTGAGCTGCAGGTTGCAGCCTGACGTAAAGACTTCAGAAGTTTGTGTTTTCACTATTTATCAACTATTTTGTGAGCCACAGGGTGACTGAAGTGTTAGTGCAGCGAGATGTCCGTCTCAGACGTTGATACCGAGGATTGTAGGAGCAGCAAGGTTTGCTCCAACTGCTGTCGCTCAGCCGGACAACTTGTTTTTGTTTTTACCGGTGCGGTAAACGCTTCGCTCTGCTCCTCATTGCTGTTTACTGTCTCTTCTGATCAGCTGCTGTCTTTGGTGCTGTGCTGGCAATCGGTTGCTGATGTCGCTGGGGTTTTATATTGCTAATGTTGCTCTGGTTGACATGATGCTAATGTTCGCTTTGGTTTACATGTACCCGACATCGCTTTGTCAAAATGTTGATGATGTTGCTCTTACTGCTCTGGTGGATAAGTTACTGCTGTTGCTACTGTTAACATGATGCTGATGTTGTGATGACGATGTGTTGCGCATTTGCTGGTTACACGTGTCGGTGGTGTTTTGCAACCAGCTGCTGAAGTGCTGCTTGGTGACTCGTACTCACTTGGTGATGCTTGAGGGTCCAGATCTTTGGGATCTCGCTGGTCACCCGGTGGCCAAATACCTTCTGGGTCGTTGCTGACTGGTGACTCGCTGGTTGTTGAGATCAGTGGAACCCCTGTAGGTCGGCATGTCCTGTCTTCAGGCTACGAGTGTACTGAAAAGTTTGGCTCTAGTTTGATATTTGGTCTTCGTCATGATGAAGTTTGGTTTTCGACAGGTGTGTTGTCTCTGCTGTCATGAAGGAAAAGCTTCTGCTGGCGCAATATATTTGTCAAAAGTCTCCAAGTTGGGATCTAAGTCGGGGTTTTCTTTGTGTTGTGCTCAGGTTAAAGGCAATCATTTATTTGCTCGGCTGAAATCATACATAACACAATACTTTGGACATATTCAACACTTTTTTTTTCTTTTTTTTCTTTTTTTGAGTCTGATTTGAAAGCTAGTTGTTGACACTGATTAAACACAACCTGCTAAAATCACCAACACTCCGGTCCCTGGAAGCTCATGTAGAACTTACTGTCAGTCTGATGTGTGAAAGATGTTTTGAACAGGAATGTTTGTTTCTCTGACCTTTTCACCAGGTTTCAGTATCCTGCAGAAATCTTCTGTCTGTTACACAGTGAAACTTTACACACAGCTTAGTTGCATTGGTGAGTTGCATGAGATTCTTGAAGGTTTACTGTTGCACGAAGTATTTCACAATTAATATAAGCAATATTTTTGTACTGCATGGTAGAGAACAGTAAGGCTTACTGCAAAGAACTAAATTGCCAGCAACTTCTCAGCTATATGCAGGAGTGACTACACAGAGCACATCTGCTGAGATTGAAGGCCTCAGTGATCTTCAAATGAATTGGGTTGAATGACGATGTCTTCTGAAATGTCATTATCTGTTTCAAAGTTAGCCAAATCTCTTACTTCACTAATGGTCTTCACATCCTGCTAGGTGACACAATAAACACCTAATTTGAAGGATACTGTTGGCCTTAATTTCCAGCAAAATAAGTTGCATTAAAAAGTTTCTTTTGTAAGTCCGGTTTTGGGCTTTTACTGAAACACACAAGGTGCATCTAAGGTCTACTGAAAACTGACTACACTTGCTGGATAAAATAGAAGCTGTGTGAGTTGTTATTTTACAAACCAAACTGACCTCACTGGGAGGATTTATAGAGTGTGACATGGCCCTGGTGCATGCTTGCTTCAGAAAACAAGAAAGTGGCACAGTTACCGTATATATCTGGCAAAAAGTTTGGCCAAACTTAGTCATCACTGAAAGATTTCACTGAAGACAAATATTTGTCTGTTTAAGCACAGGAAACACGTTTTAGCCTTTTAGTGCAGGACAAACTGTCAGTGTGGTGTATTTTGTTCCTTCCTGTTGGTATCTAGGCTATAACGTAATTTGTTCATCCTCTGCCATGTAATTTTTTACAACACAAATTATTTAGCACTGAAGCTATGTCCATGCTTAAGCTTCTGTTGTGATCTAACAAATAATGGGATGTGCAGCATGATTTAATCATTTTTCTGTGGAAGAACAAGCTTATCAAACTCATTCAAAGCTGCAGAGACTGTTTTAGTTCAGCTTTTTTTGCCAGTTCCTCCAAAATTTTGCAAAATTCACTCACCACCCCTTTCCAAAAACCCACTGGTTTCCAGATGTCTTGACCCACAAATGGGTGTATGAAGTTTTAAAAATGGTGTCTGGGTTATTCAAAAGAATCTGAAATCTAAGCCGTGTTGACTACTCCGTTTTATTGGCCTGCAAAGTTACATCTGAGTTTACTGGGAAAACATCTGGAAACCACTGGTCTCTCCTTTTCTGCTATTGATCTGATGGTAGTGTTGCTTTCTCCCCAGGTTGTAGGGCTGTTGTTTAGCAGTCAGTATGGCAGTAGTCATCAGGCTGCAGGGTCTGCCCATAGTGGCCGGCACCATGGACATCAGACACTTCTTCTCTGGCCTCACCATTCCTGACGGGGGAGTGCACATCGTTGGGGGTGAACATGGTGAGGCTTTCATCGTCTTCGCCACTGATGAGGATGCTCGACTGGGGATGATGCGAACAGGCGGGTCCATTAAGGTCTCTAAAGTGTCACTTTTGCTTAGCAGCAAGACAGAAATGCAAAACATGATCGAACTCAGCCGCCGCAGATTTGAGGCTGGGGCGGGGGCTGTGGAGATGGCTGCACCTACAGCAGGAAATCCCAACCGACAAGCGGGCGCTGCCCCCATACCCACGGTGCAGTCTGGGGCAGGGGCGAGAAGTGGTAGCCATGGAAACCAGGGTTTCAGCAACGCCCCGGCCTCGGTGACGGCAACGAGCTCATCCCAGGAGCCCCCGAGCAACAAGTCGGCAGCCAGCTTGGCCAGCGTGGTGCCCAGCTTCCCCAACAGCTACAGTTCTGCCCCCACAATCACCACAGCTCTGGCATCACTGAATGCGGGTCCACCACCCATGCCGCCACTTCCCAGCATGGCCTCCATGCCGCCGATGCCCACACTCCCCAACATTCCTGTTCCTCCGCCGGTGTCTTCCCTCCCCCCTGTCCCTTCTGTTTCCCAGCTGTCCCAAGGTCCTCCAGTGCCTCCTATGTCCCACCTCCACCACATGTCCTCCATGCCTCCTTTCAACCCTTCCCTCCCACCGCCAGCAGGACTGGGCTCTGGCCTTCCTCTTGGAACCCCTAATCCTATGCTCTTTAACCCCCTCTCCCCTCTGGCCTCACTTGGCCTTCAGGCCCACATGAAGGCTGCTGCTGCCGCAGCCACTGGAGCAGGAGTGGCCAACCCCGATGAATTGTTTGTTCTCCTGCAGAACCTCCCGTTCTCATGCTCAGAGGTTGAAGTCAGGGACTTTTTTCGGGGTCTGGGGGTAGACGGGGTTCGCCTAGTGAGGGATGGGCAGGGTCGGCCAACTGGCAGGGCTATGGTCAGGTTCTTCTCACCCCAGGACAGTTTTGAAGCTGTAAAGCGGGGAGGTGGCATGATGGGCCAGAGATTCATTGAGATCACTCCAAGCTCTGAGCGTCAGTGGGCAAGCCTGCATGATAGTGGGATAGGCCATGCTCCTCACCATATTGGCAAATCAAATAACAGCAATGAGTCACAGGACCAGCAGCACCGCCGTGGTAATACTGGGCCAGGAGGGAGGGATCAGCGAGGAAGGTCACGATCTCCTCACCGGCAGGAGTATTGCGTCTACCTGAAGGGCCTTCCTTACGAAGCTGACAAAAAACAGATTAAGGAGTTCTTTAAGAATCTGGCCATTGTGGAAGACAGCGTCTACATTGCCTATGGGCCTAACGGGCGAGCCACAGGAGAGGGCTTCCTCGAGTTCAAATCAGAACAGGACCACAAGAGTGCACTTGGTGCTCACATGCAATACATGGGCACCCGCTTCATCCAAGTCCACCCAATCAGCCGAAAGGGAATGCTTGAAAAGATTGACTCGATCCGCAAACGTGAAGCAGCACAAGGTGATGGCAAGAACCAAGATGGCATGAAAGCTCCCAGGAATTGCGCCCACATCACCAACATCCCGTACAACATTTCCAAGAAGGATGTTCGTGCCTTCCTAGAGGGTGTGGGCCTCTACGAGGACACCCTAAAGGTCCTGACCGATAGCCATGGCAACGGTTTAGGGCAAGCCATCTTCCAGCTGCAAACTGAGGAAGATGCCCGCAAAGCTGAAAGACTACATCGCCAGAAACTCAATGGTCGTGATGCCTTTGTCCATCTGGTGACCTTTGAGCAGATGAAGGAAATTGAGAGGAATCCTCCACCCCAAAACAAGAGGGGCCAGCGCAACCAGAACCAGCAGAATCAAATCCAGAACCAGCACCAGCAAGCCCAGCCCAGTCCCCAGCAGCCCCAGATCAACCCATTTGCCGGAATTAGTGGGGAGGAGTTTAACTTTCTCAGAAACACCATGGGGAACCTCAACAGCGCTCCCTTTGTTACTCCATTCTCAGCCCCAGGAAACGGGCTGGCAGGCCCTCCTCCTCTGCCTCCGCTGGCTGCAGGGTTGGGGGACGTGAATCTGGGCGTGGCTCCTCCACTCGTCGCAGGGCTTCCCGGAGCACCAATCTTGGAGCCACCGGGCTTTCGGCCTGGAGGTGCAGGAGGAGCTCCGTTCAGCCAGGACGGGCTGAGAGGCTTGGTGCCGTTTGACAATGCCAACAGAAAAGGAGGTGGAGGAGGACAGAATCGAGGAGGAGGAGGGGCCAACAACAACCCAGGA
Source organism: Brachyistius frenatus (assembly GCF_029030835.1). Lineage (NCBI taxonomy): Eukaryota > Metazoa > Chordata > Actinopteri > Embiotocidae > Brachyistius > Brachyistius frenatus. Next base: position 442,924 of record NW_027210697.1, read on the forward strand.
CGTCAAGGGGGCGGGGCAGCTGCTGGACAGCAGGTGTTCACTCCGGGGACCGAAGGTCTCCGCAACCAGCCGGCCCCCGGAGGATCCAGCAATCCCAGCAATCAACGCGGTGCTGCCGGTCCAACAATTGTAAAACTTCAGAACATGCCGTTCACAGTAACCGTAGATGAGATCATGGACTTTTTCTACGGCTACCAGGTCCTGCCAGGCTCGGTCTGCTTACAGTTCAGTGAGAAAGGTCTCCCAACTGGTGAGGCCATGGTGGCCTTCCAGAACCACGAGGAAGCTGCTGCTGCAGTTATGGACCTTAATGACCGACCTATTGGCGCACGCAAGGTTAAGATAAGCCTGGGTTGAAGCCCCGCCCAAAACAGACTGTATATTAAAAAAAAAAAAAGTACATCCTCCTGGATCAACCGTTCAAGCAAAGACAACTTTATCCATAGCTGATTTTGGACTTAAGCTAACCATGCCCTGTTCACTGACTGTCAGATATTACTGAAGCTCCGCCCCCTGTGTGTAAATATTGGCAGGTAAGCCTCACACACCCCTGCAGTCTGTCTAATAAGAAAGCTGTGATCCAGACTTTGCTCTTTTTTTGCAGCTGCTCCACTGACTCTGATAGCACAGACTGATGATAACGATGATGATGATGATGATTTTGGCAGGATTTTGGTCCTTTCTTGTTTCCGTGACAATGCAGCTTTTTGTCATATCATGTTGACACACTGAACACGCTCACCTGTTTTGTTGCTATGGTAACATGATCATTGTGAAGTGGTGGAAAAATAATGTTTGTGCTGTATACGCTTTAATATGCTGTGCTGCTGTGGTTTGAAATTTACATGCTCTGTTGCCATGGTAATATCTTAACATGCTCTGTTGCTATGGTAAAGTGATGAACAGCCACAGTATGTTGCCATGATAAAATGTGTATGTTCTGTTGCTATGGTAAAATCTTTACATGCTCTGTTGGCACACTAAAATCTTTACATTCTCTGTTGCTATGGTAAAATCTGTTGCTATGGTTAAACCTGCTGTAGATGAAAAGCCTTTCTACTACAGTGCTTTGATGCCTTGGTAAAGTCTTCACATTCCTTGTTGCTGTGGTAAAATCATGATTAAAAGCTCTGTTGCCATGATCAAATGTTTATGCTCTGTTGCTATGGTGAATTGTTGAGATGTCCCCTCGCTGTGGTAAGAATTATACTGTTGCCATTGTAAAGGCTGACACTGTTGCTATGGTAAAATGTCGACACAATTCTTTGTTGCAACAGTTCTCTGTTGCCATGGAGAGGATGTGGGGTTGACAGGTTGCTGACTCATGTTTTATTTTGTTAATTAGGGCCGCTGAGTTCTTTTCTTCTGTCTCTTTTTTCTGATGTTGCTGTTTTTCAAACAATGCCGCCCCCCCCCTCCCCTCCCGCCCCCCAACCCCTCTTTTCCACAGCACATGCTCAGTAGGTGTTTGGACTGTAGAGTGCCGAGATGAAGTCTAGTGTTTTTAGTATGGTAGCTTTTTTGTTCTATGTATGTTTGATCATGTTTTGGGTGTTTTCACCTTAAAAGTTCATTTTTGTTTCTATTGTCAGTGTGAACAAACTTCTATGAACGAAGAACCATACATGATGTGGAGTCTCCTTTACTTTGGCTAATAAAAGGAAGTTCCTCACCTGCGATCAGCTCTCTCTCTCTCTCTCTCTCTCTCTCTGACTTTCTGCTCTTCACTGCCTGATGATGGAAGCGATTATTGGTGAAAGAGGTCTCTTGTTTCTCTATTTTGTCAAACCTGATGGACGGCTGGGTTGTTCTTTTTAGAGTACAGATGACTTTTTGTGTCAACATCCTAAAAGGCAAAATGAGGTACTTTAAAATGCAACTTTGTGCCTCAAGTAATCATTTTATATTATACTTTTATATCTGAGCCTTAGCCACATATTCTTTTAGAATAAGTAGCAAAGTGAAAGATATGCTAGAGAAGGTCCAGTAACTTTAATTTATTTCTTAACTGTAAAGTTGCTGCTTTCTGGCCTGTAGGGTCATAGACCTTGATTTAAACCTTTTTTTTTAATTTAGTTTTTGCCCCTGATGACTTGAAACCAAGCCATTAGAGTCTGTTAATCCTGATGCATTTTACTATGACATGCCTGGTTGAGCAGTTTTCACCTCGGTAGACTCCCAGCAATTGTAACCACCTCCACATTAAAGCTTACAGCTAAACTTGCAGGGAACCTAATGGCTTGCTGGACAACATATTCCATTGGACTTATTTAGAAATATTTAGTATTATAAATGTCCAGAAACACTAACAAAAACTCATCAATTCCACACATACTCCAGGCGGTGCAAAACTACATCTGAGAGCTGCAGGCCTTTACTATTAGTTCTGTTAGATCCCTTCAGTAAATGGTGGGAATTTCTTGATGAACTACTTATGAATTACCTCGCAAAACTTTGGCACCCAATCGTGACGTGGTTACAGGCAGTTTGCCCGAGATAGTGCTCAAATAGATAAATGGTGCCCATATTAAGATTTTTAAGTCAGTGATCCTGAGGTCGGGATGTCACAAGCAGGTTCTTGTAAACATAATTAACTGGTTGTCAAACCAAAATGTCATAAAGTTTGTATTTCAACGCTAGTCGCCCCGTCCGCTCGGAGCTTCTGTGATGTGCTTTATGCTGCAGTTCTTTCCTCTTTAGCTCGCACACTCAGTCTCGTGTGAATTTGGTGGGATTGAAGCGACAGTAACTAGTAGTTACTGTCAGTGGATGTAGTTTTGTCGGAAGAGGAGTCGTCCGCTTTCAGGAAATGGTTAACCTCCAAACAGGTACAAATCCAATGTTCAACTGAATGTGCATGCTTCGTTCGAAGTCTGTGTGTGCGTGAAAGAGATTCACTGGCCCCAATAAAGTGAAGTGAAACACTTATCTAGACAAATGGTTGTAGGTAAAGATGAGTGTGTGTGTTGATGTTGTGAAGGGAGAATGCATTGGAATAAAACAACAAAAACCTGATGAGACATCTGGAAATAAGTCTAAACAGTGTGTTTTGGTGTGTGTGTGTGTGGGGAGGGTGGGACAGACTACCACTGAGCTGTCAATCATTTAACTGCCCCCCCCTTCAGCGTAATAGAAAGACAAATAGCAGATCTTGCACGTGAGTGGCAGACACAAAAGATGCTGCATTTAAAACAGGAAAAATGACAGATTTATTTATCAACAGTAGCCTGTTGAGCATCATTATCAGTAATGTTCTCCTTTTAAAGGGAATAATTCTTTATTTACGTCGATGTTGAGTTATAAAATTGGGAGCTAGTGGCCGGAGGATGATAACTGGTGCACGGTAGTCTGTCGATGGAAGATAACGGCTACTAGATGGTACATTTTAACTGGTAGATGTGACGTATAGAGTTATAGATGGCAGATATTTGCCTCCGTTAGCCGCCGGGGTTGCATTTGGGAGTTGGTTGATGGTGGTTATCCAAGCAGGTTTATTTATACAACACATTGCTTCAACAACACAATTCAAGATGTAAAAGCACTTTGAATTGAACGTAAAAGGCATCAAGACAATATGCAAACGGGAAAGGTGGAAAATATAAAGTTAAATGTTGAAAACATAAATAAGAACTAGAATAGTAAAAGTTATAGTGCAGTTTTAGAAATGGAAATAAGAGCCGAGAGGTGCAGCAGACTTGCAGTTGTTTCGGACTTTGTTCCAGATGTGGAGCATAAATGCAGAACACTGCATGCGTTATGAACGAACAGGAGTATTTTGAAGTAGATTGTTTGACGGGCAGAAAGTCAGACTAAAGATCTGAGAACTGCAGTGATATGATCATCATTCTTTAGTCCTGATGAGGACTCAAGCTGCGGCTGTCAGATCAAATACTTAGAGAGACCTGTAAATACAGCATTATAGTGGTTCAGTTGAGTGAAGATAAACATGGACAGGTGTTTTCCAAATCCTCCTGAGGCATAAATCCTTTCAACTTTCGTATATTATTAAGGCGAAAGAGGGCTGACTTTGTAATTATCTTAATGTGGTTATTAAGGTTCAGGTCTACACCAGGATTTCTGGCTTCGCTTGAGGCCTTTTCTTTAAAAAAAAAAAAAAAAACACAATTACTGTCAGCTTTCAGGATGGCAGGTTGTTTATTTCTTATAATTTGCTTTGGGAGTTAAGAAGCTTGATGTTTGCATATGTAATAATAGATTTCTGAGGCATTACATCAACGTTTTGTAGGAGCCTGTTTTGGAGGAAAATTTCAAATTTCAAATTGTGAGACCAAGTAATGATCTCTGCAGGCTCTCGTAGATGTCGTGGCAGCCGATGGTCACCTGTGATTATGAGGCTCTTTACTGCACTTAACCAGAGTATTTGGCTTTACACTTTTCCCCCTCTTCTTCCGTCAGCTGTTATAGGCTGAGTTACTTTTGAGAATGGAGCTCAATGGTAACGATAGAATAAAGTAATTAAATAAGACCGAAATAACATCCCGTTTCCCCTCATATCCCAATTAAGTAGCTTAAGGTTCTTCCTCGTGTTCCACATCATGTGTAAACCTGTCCCAACTCTTCATCACAGTTTATGAGTGAATGAATCAGTATCAATGAAGCAGGAGTTGTGTGTGTGTGTGTGTTTGTTTTTAACGGTAATCGACAGAACATTTCTAAGCCCCTTTCTTTTTCTCAGTACTGCATTTTTCTGTGTTTTGGCCTCACGTTCTGTTTCTCATTGGTGATTATGACGGTCTGCAGCTTTTTCAGACTCTGTCGTGGTTCTACTTCAAAGTGGAAAATGTGGCTGAATAAAATGGATCTTTTCTCCGTGGGGAGGTCAGCTCACGCTGTGTTCTGTTTGTTCTGTGACTTTTCTGCTCTAACCGTTGTTCATTATACTTGAGACTTTTTCTGTTTTCCCTCCCATCTCCTTCCTACATCATCAGCTTCATCACAGAGAATGAATGTAGCTGCAGCAGCTGCAGCAGCACTTCCGGTCTAAATGTGTGCTTTTCAATGTAAAAGCACAGACCTTTTAAGACACCCTTAAAGTGTGCAATCTTTTATCCTCCAATGGACTTCTGTGCTTTTCAGTGTAAAAGCACAGACCTTTTAAGACACCCTTAAAGTGTGCAATCTTTTATCCTCCAATGGACCTGTTTGTCAAAGAAAAGTTCTTATCTAAAGATACACATTTTCAACAACATTTTCTGGAGATAGTCACTCCTTTACTATTAAATACTACCAGTGTGCATACCATTTTATTTGTTAAACAAATTGCACAAGCAATCAAACTGACGTGTTCTTGCTTTAAGCATGAAAAGTGTATCAGACGTGTTGTCTACGGAGGGAGCAGCCTTAGTTTTGCAGGACTAGAAGGACTGTGAACTTCTTTCTTTTGGTGTTGCCCTATTTGTGTTACTGGCTTTATGGACCTTGCTATATTACGATTGCTGTTGGTAGTTTAATTTGTATACAATGCTTATAGATAGCATACATAATGTAGGATCTAATGTGATAAGTTGTGGCAATTATGATTATAGTTGGTAGACCAGCTTCCCTTGTGCTGTTGTTCTTGTCCCTCTGTACCCACATCTCCTAAAATAATAGTAATAACAATCAGAAAAGGAATATGTAGGTATTCCTGTTGTGAGAGCATATTTCATAAACTTCTATTTGTCATGTATTTATATTACAGCCAACACTGCAGTTTATTTGGGACGCGTCATTTGCTCGTAATGCTGCTTTTATTTTGAAGGAGTCTGATCGGAAGATATTTGTTACTGCCAGCTTTACACGTGCTGCAAACGTCGCCCAGTCTCTGTTCCTCTCGACAGCCTGATTGACAGTCGTCTTGTCCAATCAGAACACGAGCACGGACCTATCTGTCCAATCAAGACAGCCGTCTGTGTTATTTGCCGCTCCCTGTTAGCTGAAGCTGTTGAACGGAGGCAAACGGCTGTTTTCTGTCTCTGTCACAGTTTTTAAAATACAAATTTAAAAAAAAAAGAAGCTTTTTGGTTAAAAAGCCTTAAAGAGGTGTCGTGTATTTCTCTCTCGGGTGTTTGTAATCTCTTGGAAAAGACGTCGTTTCCGTTTCCGGACTGTAGGAGTGGCTGTCATCCGCATTGGGTGGTTCTTTTTCCTGCGATTTGAACGAGACAACTTATAACGGTGAATAACAGAGTTTATATTGGCATAAACCTGTGTGTGAGTGGTGGGGGGGTGGAGGGGGGATTAGAGACAGATGAATGGTGTGTTTTTTGTGAAAAAAAAAACTGCTGGTTTAACAGGCTAACTGGTTTTACAGCCTTAGTCATAGTGTCATGCCGGTGGTGCTTTCAGGTACCGGTGGTGCTTTCAGGTGCTGCTCGTTACTGATAAATGAAGAGGGGTGCAATTCAGCAGCAGTTCAGGTGCGGCCTGTTAGTAAACAGTCAAATGTGCTTTAAAAAGCCTCCTTTTTTTTTTTTTTTTAATGTGGAAAAGATAAATGAATGTAGTCATATAGTGCTGTCTCAAGAAACTTTCATCGAGGGCCTGTGATGCCGGATGAGAGGAGCACAGTGGGTGGGTGGGTGGGTGGGTGGGTGGAGGGTGGTGGTGGATCATTTAGAGAGGAACTGAATTCATGTGGTGCAGCAGTGAAGTCACTGGTGACATCAATTACTTTTAGTGCAGACGAGTTTGAACTATCATAAAACGATCATTGCTTGCGTTGTGCAGGTCGGCTCACACTGCGGTCGGGTGTGTGCATCTGCACTTTCTCGGTCAATGAGGGGTTTTATTGGTGGTTTTTAAGTGCTGCGACTTCCCTATTCGGGAAACGTCAGGTTGAAACGATGGATGGTTCTCTCACTGCAACATCACCTTTTAAGCTGATACGGCAAGAAGCGGCTTATTTACACATGCAGCAGTTATAAAGATACAAATTATTACTGCTTCTTCTGCGTTTTTTTTTTTTTAAACGCACCAGAAGGTTTTAACCGTTACACTGTTAAGACGCTAAATTATTCTATAAAATATTATGATCCACGCTGATCTTCAGGTCTCTCTCTGCTCCTCCACCCCCTCCCCCCACTCAGATGGCGGACTGTGTCACTAAGGTGGAGCTGACCATCTCCTGCACCAACCTGCTGGACAAAGATGTCGGATCAAAGTCTGACCCGCTGTGTGTGCTGCTGCAGAGCTCCGGAGGAGACAGCTGGACCGAGGTAACATACAGTCACGTCACGGGACACGCGTGTCACAATCCTATGCACACCTAGAATATAAGGACTTTATAACACGGCAATGGGTGGCGCTAATGCTCTGCCTTGTTGTAATTCATCATTTAAAACGAAGAAGAAGAAGGACAAACAGCTCTGTCACATTAGGTGTTCTCTAAATAATAGTGAAGAATTGGACCTTGAGATTAAGAAACCAACTTTTGTTTTATTTTAGATTGCATTTTTTTTATGTGAGCAAAACAAAAACAAACACAACCCCTCTCTGTCTGTCTGTCTGTCTGTCTGTCTCTGTCTGTCTGTCTGTCAGCTGGGTCGCACTGAGCGTCTGAAGAACACGTCCAGTCCGTCCTTCAGTGAGCGTCTCAGACTGGATTATCACTTTGAGACGGTTCAGAATCTGAAGTTGGGAATCTACGACATCGACAACTCCTCCTCTGACCTCGGAGATGATGACTACCTGGGAGGGGTGGAGCTAACGCTGGGACAGGTGCAGCACCCAGACACGATGGGGTTTAACTCAAAAACAAGATTTTTTTTAACAGTGTTGTTGTGTGTGTTTTGCAGTGGAGTATTAGCTCCCTCTTGAGGTCATGTGAAGTCATGACCCTTTGTAATGTCTCCTCTCGCTCTCTCTTTTTAAAAATGAAAGTCACAACAGTGGAGAGTGAAACTGATATTGATTTATCATTTGATATCCATAAAAATGCTCATAAATGCATTCTGCAGTTTCTACTATGAGGCAGAAATGATTCTCAGGCCCATCAAGTGTTTTATAAGACTCACTGCCCTCGACTGGACAAATATATAAAAACACATCGATGCAAGATGGCAGTGAGTTGTCGTGGATTCAGCTGGAGACCTCAACTTCTCTGTGTGTTTCAGATAGTTTCCAGTAAAGGTGTGACCCGACCTCTGCAGCTGAAGAAAGGCAAACCTGCAGGGAAAGGAGCCATCACTGTATGTACTGTGTGTGTGTGTGTGTGTGTGTGTGTGTGTGTGTGTGTGTGTGTGTGTGTGTGTGTGTGTGTGTGTGTGTGTGTGTGTGTGTGTGTGTGTGTGTGTGTGTGAAAAACCCTTAATGTAAATTTAAAATATAACTTTTTTGAACTGATTTATCCCTCAGTTAATCATTTAATTGAGATACATCTCATGTCTTTTTGTCAGCGGTATATGATGTATCATAAAACATTACTGTGTGTTTGTGTGCCTGCAGGTGAGTGCTGAGGAGATAAAGGACAACAGAGCCATTGAATTGGAGCTGGAGGCCAAAAACCTGGACAAGAAGGTAACTTCACTTCTATTTAATACCTTTCTTTATGTGACTTCCTGCCGGCTCCGATTGTAAACCCGGTTGCTTCCTTACATGGTCGAGACGGTGATATTCTCCTGTCGAAAACTAGCTAAGCAAGTCATATTTGTCTGATCTGAGCTGACGGCCACCTGACAGGTTACTGAAGCACATGTAGACGCAGTGAATGAAGTGGCAGCATGCTGCCTTCTGTCTTTTTCAGGATATGTTTGGGAAGTCTGATCCGTTCCTGGAGATTTCCAAACAAGGGGACGATGGAAAGTGGCAGCTGGTCCACAGAACAGAGGTCAGTTGATGTTGATTTCTACAATCCAAACACAAAACCTCACTTCTGGTGCTAACAGGAAGTTAAAGGCCACAGTTATGAGTTGGTGCACTTTCTAGCTGTTCAGAAATGATCCCAAGATGAGATCTGAAGCCACGCTGTCAGAACCTGACAAAATATCCTCAATCTTTAAACACATTAAAGTCTTGTCTTCCCACACACGGACGTACCGGAGCGCGCGCACAGCAGGATGTAGATGTGATAAAGATGATGAACATTTTGAAGGTGATGAAGGTGTCTCTTTGCGTGCGTGCAGGTGGTGAAGAACAATCTGAGTCCCTCCTGGAAGAAGTTCGTCGTTCCTCTGCAGACTTTCTGCAGCAGCGACCTGGAGAAACCGCTGAAGGTTCCACCAATCAGAATCCACCCTCACTCATAGCAACCAATCAAATCTTCGACAGTTCCATTAAACCTCCTCTTCCTCCCCCCAGGTGGATTGTTCTGATCATGACGGCGACGGATCTCATGATCTGATTGGTTCGTTCACCACTAAAGTCTCTGAGCTGCAGAAAACTGGACAGGTAAGTTCACTGATATTAAAAACACGTGACACATTTCTATTGGCTGCTCTGAGGTTAGTGAACCGTGTGACGTGCTGTCGTCCAGGTGGAATTCGACTGCATCCACCCGGAGAAACAGAAGAAGAAGAAGAGCTACAAGAACTCAGGAGTTGTCTCCGTGAAGCGCTGCAAGGTAGAGACGACATTACCCAGAGTTCCCTGCTGGGAGTTGCTGCTTTTGTAAACCATAACATTACCTGGTAGATCCCTCCTTCTTTGAACTGAGCCCTCTGATTGGTTGAGTTTGCTGGAAGCTGCTCACCACCTCACGGGGAAGCTTTGAAACCTGCAAACACTGCTCAGGGCAGAAAAATGCCTCTGCGCTTTTTACTTGATTGGTGACAGAGTGAAGTTATTATACAGGTCTGAACTGATAGTTGATATTTCACAGATTCATGGGAATCCACATCACCTTGGTACTACGTTGGTCTTCACTAAGATGAAGGAACGTCAGAAAATTAGGAGGAGGGAGGAGTATACAAGCAGAAAATGAAAGAACCCAGAAAAGTCAAATTGGAAGCCCTGATCTGTTTTTATCAACATGGTTCAGAACAGGATATTTGTGTGATTTGAACGGTTGTTTATAAAGATCCCTCTTCAGTAAAATCATCAGGAAAAAAAGTTAAATGGAAATGTGTGCTCTGAGAGTGTGACATAACGTTTAAAACACATGTAGCAGCTCAGACTTCACTCGGGCTTCTGTGCATCAATGAAACCTAACAAGTTTATTTTCATCTCGAATGTATATAAAACATCATCGATTGATTCTGTGTGTGTGTGTGTGTGTGTGTGTGTGTGTGTGTGTGTGTGTGTGTGTGTGTGTGTGTGTGTGTGTGTGTAGCTGCTGACTCAGTACACCTTCCTGGACTATGTGATGGGCGGCTGCCAGATCAACTTCACCGTATGTCAACATCAGCAAACACGTTTTAAACGGTTTATTTTAACCAACCACTTGCACTCAAATATTATTAGAGATTGCGAGATTTTCATAACAAAATAAATGATCAATGATGTGGTGTATGAACGCTGCAGGTTGGGATCGACTTCACCGGCTCCAACGGGGATCCTCGCTCACCCGAGTCTCTCCACTATATGAGTGCAGACGGGCTGAACCAGTACCTGTCTGCTCTGTGGTCTGTGGGTCAGGTGATCCAGGACTACGACACGTGAGTACTCACTCCAACACAAACAAACAAGCTTCACACACACACCACAGTCTACACCCTACAAACTACAGCCTCCCCTCCACCTCCTACTCCCTGAACCCTGAACTCTGCATCCTTCAGCGTGACTTCTTGTCGAGAGTAGAAGTGCTTTTATTTATGTGACTGTAACGTTGGTTTATTTTGTTTCCTGTTTCAGTGATAAACTTTTCCCAGCGTTCGGTTTTGGAGCCAAACTGCCTCCAGACTACAAGGTCAGCTCCCTAACCAACCAATCACAGCACAGCTTTCCACAGGCTGTGTTGGTATCTCGTGTGGGATATATATATATATTTATATTTATATATTTTATTTTTTTTATAGCCCTGACGCCCCTCTGAGGTTTAAAATGATTTTGAAATGTTGTGATTTGATAAAAAAAATTTAAAAAACAGGCTTATTGAATTGTTGTTTTTGATCTTGCAGGCGGCACACCATGAGTTTGCCCTGAACTTCAACCCCACTGACCCACACTGCCAAGGTACACGCACACACACACACGCACACGCACGCACACACACACACACACACACACACACACACACACACACACACACACACACACACACACACACACACACACACACACACACACACACACACACACACACGTAGCTTTTGAGGTGAAGCTAGTTTTAAGTACTTTGCTGTTCCAAACTCTTCAAAATACATCTCAGTTCTTGTTAAATGAGTCATGGGAGATACAAAGTTATGTTACAATAACATTTTTTTTTTTTTTTTTAATTTGCTTTTTTTTGTGAAATGATTGCAGCAGAAAATGGATCCAGGTAAATTACGATAATAATGACATTGAATAGTATCTGTAGGAGTGTTAATGAGGTTTGGAGAAAGCATCGTTTTCATACAATGTCCTCTATATGAACCCACAGGAACACACACACACACACACACACACACACACACACACACACACACACACACACACACACACACACACACACACACACACACACACACACACACAAGCAGATTTTGGGAAGAGCTTGTGAGAAATCGAGGCATTTCAAATCCCCGTCTCCATGCTTGTTTTGATTGTTTCAGCAGCACAACAAACAGAATATTTTCATCCGTGTGTCTCTGCTTTGCTTCGGTCTCTCTCAGGCATTCAGGGGATAGTCGAAGCCTACCGGATGGTTCTGCCGCAGATTCGACTCTCTGGACCCACAAACTTCTCTCCCATCATCAACCATGTCGCCTCCATCGCCGCCGGCGCAGCGCAGGCCAACAACGCTTCTGTGAGCACGCACAGAAAACACGCACAAAAACACACACAAAACAAAAACAAAACCAGAAACACACAGTCAGACACTTTGAACTGTGTCTGTTTTGTCTCTCCAGCAATACTTCGTCCTCCTCATCCTCACTGACGGAGAGATCACCGACTTTGACCAGACCAAGGACGCCATAGTTCGGGCGTCGCAGCTGCCCCTGTCAATCATCATCGTGGGGGTGGGGCCGGCGGACTTTAAGGCCATGGAGCTTCTGGACGGAGACAACGGCGTGCTGAGGTCGACGGTGGGCGAGGCCGTCGCCAGAGACATCGTCCAGTTCGTCCCCTTCAGACAGTTCAAAGATGTGAGGCTATGCGTCTTCTTGGATAACAGCCGATACGTTTTTCTTTCCCACAGCATGACGAATAAAATGAGGGTTCATCAGCATCCAGATCAAATTTCACCGAAAATCCGGTCAGAAGGTCGAGACCCTGGAGAGACTCTGAATCTCTTAACCGTAGAAAAGCTTTTTGATCGTCTGTTTGATGATCTGAGAGGTTCAGTGAGGTCCTGGGGTCGATATCGAAACGTCAAATAGAAATGCTTTAAAGTTACTGTCTATTTAGTACAAAAGTCAAACGTTTCTTCTTCACAGGAGAAAACAAAGAGGGAATAACGTCGTTTAAAGACTCGGCTCAAGAAAGACGATTTTATTTAAGCTTCAAGTAAACTTTTGAATTGAACTTTTGCACATTAAAAAGAGTTACGAATCGATCTCTTAATCGCCACTATAAAAAGGCAAATGACGGCAGCTAGAAAAATCAGTTTCAGCATTCATACAAGTGCCTGACTATTTTAATATGTATATTATAAGTGTTACGACTGATTTCATGAATGTTAACGTCACTTCTTTTTCTTTTTCTGTGTCCAGGCTCCCACTTCGGCTCTGGCTCAGTCGGTCCTCGCTGAGGTTCCCAACCAGCTGGTGTCTTATTTCAAAATGAGAGGCTTCGAACCGCCAAAACCACAAGCTGCCCCCAAATCCTAAACCCCCCACCCCGCCCCCTCCCAAATCCTAAACCCTGCCCCCCTACAATCCCCCACATGTCCTAAACCCACCACCTGCATTCCCATCAAGGCCGTCATCTCATTCCAGGCCCCGATCTAATACTCCTCCACTCGGCCTTCACCTACAAAGTTGACCACTCTTAGTGGACCAGCCTGATGTGTCAGCCAATCACAAAGTGGCAATCAGCTGTCAGCCAATCAGGATGCCAGGGGCCAACATCCCGAGTTAATCATTATTATCTTTTTTATCAGTTTTATAATCACTCTGTTTCCAGATTTCTCTCTTCAATACGTGGAATAGCAACGATATCGTGTAGATGATAGAATATTTATCCCTTCTGCTGCTTCCACACTAACTATGCAGATCACATGTGCTTGCTAACATGTGTTTAATAATCCCAGAGACACACACACACACACACACACACACACACACACACACACACACACACACACACACACACACACACATACAGTGTCAGCCTTTTTTTTTTTTGGCTCCACATTCCCACTCCTTTACCGTTGCCATAGTAACAGAAGAAGGTCACCGATTAGCCGAGAGCTGCACTTGTTGTGGAGACACCGTACAGAAGTTGCGTTTCCCCGTTTGCTCCTGTACAGTCTGAGCTTTATCACAGCAGCCTCTAGTGGACACGAGAGGAACTTCAGCTGCAGGTACCACTGTGTGTGTGTGTGTGTGTGTGTGTGTGTGACTGATTACCTTTAGTGATCAGGTGCCAACACTTTGCACTTTGCCTTTGCACCAAATGCTGGAAACTTACATGATGAATGATATTATGTTGTATACTCTTCAAAATAGCTTTACTCCCGCAGCCTTAACGTAGACTTTACTTCTGCCTTAACGTAGACTTTAGCGTAGCTCGTCCTCTTCGGCCTAAATGTTTCTGGACTTTTCTATCTCGGCTCGTCTTGATGCCGCCGCCGTGCTGCACGACTCTCGTTTCACCAAACGGGACGACCGGCCGTGTTTCAAACGGGATGTCAGTATTGTTCACGGGCCAGGCAGCGCTTCAGTTAATCCGTCATCCCGAGTCAACCAACTGCGTGATTGTGCCAACGCACCCAAAATAGCACCACGTGACACGCGGCTCATCTCGGTCAGTGATCGTTTAAAGCCCGTAAACACTTGACAGCAGACAGATGCGGTTCTGTTCGTTTTGTTGGATCTTTGTCACCCATCCATGACAATCCATTCATCGTGGACGGCCTCAAGCTAATCAGGATCTTAGAAATAATGTTCTGCCTCATGAGGACCGGGCTTCGGTAACGGTCACTGGTACTGACGAGGTCGGCAGAAAAGCTCCCAGTGAGGCCTAAACACACAAACGGATTTAAACGTGTCGAACCTGCAGCAAAGCCACATATAAAGTTAGAATACGCCGCTGCCAGCACTTCAACTTTAAAACACCTCAAAGTAATTATCATTCTCAGTTTTTGTGCCTTTATTACCGATAGTTGAGAAACAACAGCAAAGTAAGAAGAGAGATGGGAAAAAAAAAAAAAAGTCCCTGCTTAAACTTTTTGACATTGTAACCCGGGGCAACCAGCTGTATTTCAGTTGAAGTATTTTTTAACCACTTCAGGTCACCACTCGACTGTAGGTGTTTTAAAGAAACGACACATTTATGAGGAAATGTTGTAGGCAGTGATATTAGGTGATTTTGAGGTATGTTTTTCCTTTTTGACCATTTTTTTTTTTTACATGTTTTTTTTAAAATGTTTTTTTTAAGTTAGATATTTGTATTTGATATCGTTTGTATTACTGTGGTTTGTTTTAACTCCAGCGAAGAGGTTAATCCTTTTAATCAACAGTTTGCACTTGAAAAAGTTTGGATTCTTGTGAAATTCAAGAAAACATCTCCATTTATTTACGTAAATATTTTATTGTTGTGACCCCCCAAACAAACTGCTCTTGAACAATTCATTCTTTGACTGAACTGGTCGCGCAGATCCTCTTTATCAAGCGCTGAGATTAGTTCAACCCCCCCCCCAAAAAATGTATTGTTTATTTTTTATTTCAACACATTTGAAGACATAATATTATCCAGTGAAAAGCAAATATTCTGTTTTCCTCTGGTTTACTGTTCAGTTAATCATCATAAGCAGATCTAACTGGACCTCCAGGTTGGGAATCACTGGTTTAATTCTGTGGAGGCGGAACAAACAAACACTTTCTAATTGGGAAACTGAACTTTCATTTTCTTTCATCATTTGTCAAAACAAACTGTGAAATGCCAAAAAAAAATATATATACATATATATATATATATATATATGGGAAGGAAAATAGCAGTTTTACAAAAAAAGCTTCATCGGCTTTGAGACGCACTTGAAATCCTTCACAGAAGCTAATTAAGGGACCATGAGTTCAAATCTTCTGCGTTTGTCCTCGGGTGAAGTTTGTCCCTGTCAGGCTGCCATAACCTTTGCTTTTTTTTTTTTTTGTTCTAGTTGTTAAAAGGAGATTCACATGTTTGAAACTTTCTTGTAAACCAACTGTTGATGAATATCTTGAATATTATTAGAAAACCACGGTAGAGATCTGATCTGAGTTCGGCTGTACTCGCTGTATTTTCACAGTAAACCTGTCTGCATGGTCGCATGGTCACATGGTGCTGTGATGTCATCAAGTAAAGGACAAATATCTCAACATTCAAAAACCATCACTGCTTTAGCTCGAGACAAAAAAAAACAAAAACAAAAAAAACTTAAATGATAACGAACTACACCTCCCATAATGCTTTGCCCCACGGTGCTGTTAAATGGTCCACATCATGTGACCACCAGCTCCACCGCTCATTTATTCAACTAACTATTTACTAACAATTATAACTAACCTTGTGTAACCAGCAGCATCATGTATGTTTCAATAATAAAACAACTTTGGGAAAGTACTTCGTTGTGTCCCTTTATTGCATTTCAATATTCAAATTTATATAAATAGACATTTCTAGCCACAGTGGCTAGACAGGTATTGGGTGTCAATTAGATTAAAAAACAATTTGCCGAAACAGCAGTGAAATATGAATTAAAAATGTTATTAATGCTAATTAAATGCTACATTTCATGGCCTCACTCTTCCTGCTGGTTTTCGGACGTCTTTGACCGAAACCTGCCACCTCTGATGGCAGAGTGTGTGTTTGTGTACATGTTTTTATATCCTGTTGTGGCTCTAAACCTGGATACACACCAACCCTCGGGGGGGGGGGGACAAGTGTCACTGTGGGGACCCAAATTGAGGTCAAGTCTGCTTTTTGAGGGTTAAGACTTGGTTTAGGGTCAGAATTAGGTTTAGGTTAAAAATTAAGGTTAGACATACAGTTGTGATGATTTTAAAATGGAGGTAGAGGGCAAGGAAATGCGTCATAATAAAAACCCACACGGGGAGAGCGAAACAAGTTTGTGTGTGTGTGTGTGTGTGTTCTCTCATGAGGAAACTAGTCGAGCCACTCTATTTGCTTTCTCAAACATTAGAAAAGACCTGCCCTAACACACACACACACACACTTTAACAAGCCTACATGTACAGTTACACGCAGAAAACGCTCTCCACAGTTGGTTTCCACCTGCTGAAGAGGGACGACAGGAGAGATCAGACGAGTCGAGCTCGCAGAGACGCGATGTAGACCGACAGCCCGACGGGTGAAGCGACAGGTGTCGTTTATCATGTCCATCACTGTGAATCTCAGGAGGATCTCCAACCTGCCGGGACGATCTGACAGGAAGGTCGAGCTCTGCTTCAGAGGTAACCCGTCCGTACGCTCCTCTTGTCGGCTCCTCTTTGTCCGCTGTTAGTCACTGAAACCTGCACTATCCCTCCACGAGTGTATATTATGGTCTGTTTCCCGGTTTGTTATTTGAAATTTTAACGTTACGGCGAACAACGATATTTCAGACGAACGGTGAGCTTCCAGCTTTGTGTCAACAGTGAGGAAAAGTACTTAATTACAAGTACAGTCTGACGTGAAAAATATTTAAATGGATAGAAAAACATTCATAAAGTGTCAAAGGTAAATATAGAGTAATATATTTATGCATTATATTGAATTTAATGTTGTAGCAGGCCAACACGGAGCTCTTTCCAACTGCCCTTAGGTAATTTAATCTATAAGAATTATTCATATTCAGATTTGTTTGAACATCAACTCCAGTTGTGGCAAAAAAAACCAAAACAGGTGTCATGATTTTTTTTGACGTGACTGATGTTTGCGTGAATGTAATGAAAAGTGTAACAGAGAGGTGACGCCGTCCAGAGAAATCCGACCGCAACAGTCTCATTCAAACTTTGGACACGTTTTAAAACACATTTTTACATTTAACTAGGGATATAGATTTTCTTCTCCTCTACTTCCACTGAGCGCACGACAGGAAGGACGATTACAGGAAGTCGAAACATTTCAAGTTCGCCGGGCATTCGGCTGTTTAAAAAAAACATGACCTTGTACTTGAAGATGTGTGATGTTTGATTTGGAAAGATCCATCCACATCAGATGTTTGTTTCAGATGTTTTATTTAATATTCCCGCGATGAATAAATAAATAGAATCAAACACAGTTACATCCAGAGGTCATTAAAAAACATGCAGGAGGTCAGATAATCAATACAATTGGTATAGTATTATATATAATATAGTATTAGTTTATATATATATATATACCAAAACAAAAATAATTTCATAAGGTAACTAAAAGGGTTCAATATATCCCTCCGAAATGTAAGATAGAAATATAGAGTTGCACCATCCCTGCTTCGTTTGGTTCCTCGATGGGAAACAACAACAACAACAAAATAATTTGCGTAAAGTGACATCTTTACGGACAAGGATATTTTCATCGTCATATTTCTACTTCTACTTAATTAAATGATCCGAGTCGTTTTTTCACCACTGGACCACCGCGCGTGAAAGGTCAACTGTATTTAAATCTTGCTCCGTGTTTTAAAGTGTGTTTGTACGGTTTGACCCACAGTTAGGTTAGTTTTACCCGCCTGTTAATGTCTCATGGCAGCTACTGCATTTGTGTTGTTGCGATGGTAACCAGTGTGTGTCTCTCTCTGTCCGCCAGATTTCACCCAGAAAACCAGAGTCCTGCAGTGTGAGAACGTGGCCGTCTTCAACGAGGTCGGTAACCTTAACGAACGCTTTCAGACCAATCATAGAAAAAGGCCAATCAGGAGCCTCGGAGCTGCAGCGTGTTGAGCTGCAGTACCTCGGATGTCCACCAAGGGCTGCTCGGATAAAAGTTTAGCTTGTTAGTTTATTAAATTTAGTTAAATCAGGGATCATATCCAAAATACTTTAAACTCAGAAATTGCTTTATATCAAATTTAGGTACCAGCTATCTTCCATCTGCAGTCTGACCGACTGTTTTAAGGTAAATGAGAAACACCAAAAGTTCTGTCTACAAATTCCTTCCTGATGACGTCAGTGTGGATTCTATAAACGGGTCGGTTCTGGCAGAAGTGAGGACGATGAGCTGCTGAGATTTCAGATCACGTGACCTCCATCGTAGTTGCCTCTCGTATGTGTGTGTGTGTACTTGTTTGTCTATCTTTGTGAGGACCTACTTCAGTTATAGAACTTACGAGTGAGGACGTCTGTGGAATATGAGGACATTTTGGCCGGTCCTTACTGGGACACACCTTCATTGGGCTGTTTGAGGGTTCGGATTTGGTTTTAAGGATTAGGGTGAACAGATGTAATAGATAAGGGCGGTGCGATCTCATCGTGTCAATGACGGTCCTTACAAAGCTAGAAGTCGAAGTGTGGCTGTGGGTGTTACAACAGGTAGCTGCAGCTGTTTGCCTGCTTCAGATTGAAACTATTTTAATTGAGCTGATAGGAAACTGTACCCCTCCTACAGTACACATACACAACCACTCCTTCAACACACACACACACACACGCACACACACACGCTTGTTGAAGTTGACGTGATTGTAATCTAAAGATCTCTGGGAGAAAGAAAACATGAAACTCTTTTTTCAAACTAAATAATACGCAGGATTCACCGTGTCATAGCAGGATGGCTCAATGTTTGTCAGGTCCATCGCTTTAGTCCAGAATTAAATGTCTCAACAAGTTCATGTTCCCCAGAGGGACGAACCCTAACGACTCCGGTATACCCTGAACTTTTCCTTTAGCGTCACCATGAGGTTTTTGCTTTTAATGAACATGACATTTTGTAAAGATGTTTATCATTTTCAGCGTTTCTTATAATTGTTTTTCATGGCGTATGTAGACTTCATAAAAACTTTCTTTCTGCGGTCCCTCTTAATAACACTGATGATCCACCATCAGGTCAAAGTTTTAATTTATCCATCACTTTGTTTTATAACCAAATACCTGCAAAACTACTGACATTCCCATCGCACTGGTGTAGTTTGTGTATTTCACAGTTCACAAATTTCACAGATGATCGGAGACAATAAATAAAAGTGCAATTGAAGGTAAAAAGCAAAAGATTTCAGAGACAGACTTTGGAGCGCTTCTACATACTGAAGAAGAAAAAAAAAATTCTTCATGATGATCAGAAGAGGCCGCGATTTCTTGATTTTGTGGTTTAATTAGTCAGCAGAATGGAAACAATCATTTTCACGTGATTTTACAGGCCGAGAAAATATTTGTTTAAGAGATATTTCATTGCATCACCACCTGTTTGTTGACATAAACACGCTAACAGATGATGTAATACAGTAACTTCTGTGTGAACGTGCTTGGTTTCTGAATGCCTGTATATTTCTCTGCTACTGAGTCAGGCAGGTGTTTGTTTTTCAGGTGTGACCAGGTGAGTGTGCGTGTGTGTGTGTGTGTGTGTGTGTGTGTGTGTGTGTGTGTGTGTGTGTGTGTGTGTGTGTGTGTGTGTGTGTGTGTGTGTTCGTTCGTGTCTAACCCCGAACACATCGTGATGCATGGTTGTCGTGGAAGATGTCGAAAGTAAAGACAGAAACAGTCTCTTCCTTCTTGCTCGGGGTTGTAATTTACTCAGTTGTAAACAAATGCACTCCAGTTGTAAACAAATGTTTACAACTGTTAAAACTGTTAAAACATTGTGTGTCACACACTGTTTCTGAAAGAAAAAATGAATGTGCTCAAAATGTCTTTGTGTAATCTGACTTCCATGTGTGTGTGTGTGTGTGTGTGTGTGTGTGTGTGTGTGTGTGTGTGTGTGTGTGTGTGTGTGTGTGCAGCATTTCCGTTGGCCTCACTACGGTAAAGTGATCCAAGATGAAGTTTTGTCTGTCAGTGTTTACAACTGCAGTAAAGTTTTCTCCAACAGGTAACTAACACACACACACACACACACACACACACACACACACACACACACACACACACACACACACACACACACACACACACACACACACACACACACACACACACACACACACACACACACGCGCGTGCACAATAAATCCCCGAGTGTTTTTCCCGAACCTTATATATTGCTGCTTATTGTTAATTTGTAATCATGAAATCTTGATTGGAATAAAATGATGATTTAAAAACAAAAACAGAGGAAATTTTTGTTGAAATACAGATACACAAACATATAATGTTGCCGTATGAGTTTCATATATATGTGTGTGTGTGTGTGTGTGTGTGTGTGTGTGTGTGTGTGTGTGTGTGTGTGTGTGTGTAGACTGCTCGGTAAGCTGATCATCAGTCTCCAGCATGTCACTACAGCCGGGAGGTTGTCGCTACGGGAACTGCTCACTGATGCCAACTACAGCCTGACTGATGTAAGGACACACAAACACACACTCTTCTGTAAAAAAAAAAAAATTAAAAAAAAAGAGTCCTGATCTTGTTTTCAGCCACTTCAGTTTCTCCTCCGTCCTCCCGCAGATCTTTATAGAGCTCGAAATTTGCTTTAATCCTGTCGAGGGAACGGCAGGCGGCTGGGAGGGAAAAGACTTCCTGAAGGTCCAAGACAAGGATGAGTAAGATCAACTCCACACAGAACTGGAAACATCAAATTAAAGGAGCATTACAACTTTTATTTAGATCCTTCTGTTCCCTCTAGAGTGAGAGGAGAATATGTCATGATAGAGATGGTTCGATTGGTCGTATAAGGATGTTTTAAACTGGTCTGTAGAGGTTGACCTGTTTACCTTTTGCTCTTGGATTAGTTGAGTTCACATTTTTCATTGTGACAGTGGCACCAAAAAAAAAAAAAAAAAAAAAAAAAGGCAAAACAAAGCTCCCGAATTTCCCAGTAAAATATCTTGAGACTGTTTAAAACTTCCAGGTGACAAATGTGTTTCCTACCAGAGTGCAGATGCCCTCAACAGTCTGACTCATCAAACCTTCAGATGAAGTCAGTGTCACCGTTTACTCTGATCGAGGAGATTTTTGTAGAGAATTAGTGCCGACCTGCAGACCCACAGAGGACGGATGATTCTCTCGTTTTGTTTTTTCTTGGTTCATCCTTAAGGTCAGCTCTGGTCATCAGGAATGAGGGATTCGATGACCCTGACAGGTGAGAATTTACTCACACTTACATTCTCTTACCTGAACCAAAAGGTGACATCAGCGGAAGCGTTTGAGCTGCCAATCAGTAAAGAATCACGTGACCTTTACGTTATCACGTTACGTCGCGAGCTCCTAAGAGCCATTATTTCAACAGTAAGTTTAGATTATTTTGTTTTATGTGTCTGCCAGATCCAGGATGAGCCTAAATTGTCAATCTAAATTTTATTGTTCATAAAAAAAGCTTTTTTTGTCCTCTGAGCTCAAAGTTTTAGCCGTAAATTCACAGAGGACTTGTTCAGATTCAACAAACAGTCAGTCTACCGGTCAAATGTTTTATTGATCCATCCGTCCACCTCGACCTCCTCCCTTTGTGGAGGTCATCGCTCTGTCATATGACCTTATTTTCTCATATACTCCTGATGGAAAACAGCAATAAATCCCATAATCACTTGAATGTAAGAATACAGTTTGAGTCACTTTGAGGCGCTTAATGAAACGACTGATTGTCTTTTACTCTACTCCACACGAGAGAAGACCCGTCCACCACTGGTTATTGGAATATAATTCACTGCATTACAACTCAACGGTCTATAAACCCTTCTGGTTCTGACTGAATGCTAAAACAAACCATACAGAAACACTCTCATCTATCGTTAGTCTGCAGACCGTCGCCCGCCCAGATCAGCGGGACAGAGAGGCTCGGCGTCTGGGGCAGAGTCTGGTCCGGACCGGGGATGAAAATGAAGAAGATGACGATGATTATGATGATGACGACCTGATGGACCTGGAGGCCTCCAACATCATGTTCACTCCTCTGCTGAGGTCAGTCTGGTCACCTGACTGCCCGCCAGCTTACCTGGAAAACACCTGGGGTGCTGTAAAACTGATCAGCTGTGTGTGTGTGTGTGTGTGTGTGTGTGTGTGTGTGTGTGTGTGTGTGTGTGTGTGTGTGTGTGTGTGTGTGCGTGTGCGTGTGCGTGTGCGTGTGCGTATGTGTGTGTAGTCGTTGCAGGTCGCTGTCCAGATGTTCTGTTGCTGCGATACCCAGAGTCCAGAGCTTCCAGGTTAAGGGCCCTTTATTCATTCATTTTTGATCAGTTATCTGGCTAACCAAGGACAGACACGCTGCTCCTCAAGCAATTCCTGGAGGATCCGGAGGCATTTCCAGTCCGGATTATTTAAGTAATTCCCCCCCATGGTGCCCTGGGGGACTCCTCCCAGCTGGACGTGCCTGAAAACTCTTTAATTAAAGTGGTTATATACAATAATTGGTATCTTTGTGAGCGGCGCCACTCATGATGATCCTGCAGAGAATAATTACTTTTACAGCTCCCCTCAGGTTTACAGATGAGTTTCAGGTCATTAAGTAGCTGTCAAACCTCTGTGGTCCACTGTGGTGAAATAAGCGTGTGTGTGTGTGTGTGTGTGTGTGTGTGTGTGTGTGTGTGTGTGTGTGTGTGTGTGTGTGTGTGTGTGTGTGTGTGTGTGTGTGTGTGTGTGTGTGTGTGTGTGTGTGTGTGTGTGTGTGTGTGTGTGTGTGTGCAGGTAAATGTGAACATCCTGGAGGCTCAGAAGCTGGTTGGAGTGAACATCAACCCGGCAGTTTTTGTCAGAGTGGGAGGTCAGAAAAAACACACGGCAACGCAGAAGTCCACCACCTGCCCCTTTTACAACGAAGTACAGTGGAGTGGACAAGCACAGTAGAATATAGTACTGTGGTATACAGTAAAGTAAAGTACAGTAGATACAATAGTGTAACACCTGTTTATCGCATCTCTTCATCTCTTTCAGAACTTCCAGTTTGAGTTTCAGGAGGCTCCACAGATCCTGTTCGATAAAGTCATCGAGATAAAGGTCTGTTCTACTGTTTTGTTTTTTTTGGTAGTTTTTTCACTTCTGTTTCTCCTGATGTTGCCATGGTGAGAGACTTGAGAGGAGGGACGTGTCCAAAGTGAACACCTGTGATGTGTCCTCCTGACAGGTGTTCCACCGGCGGACTCTGGCCTTCCTGATGTCCCACATTGGAACATTTAAGATTGACATCTCCACCGTGTACAACCAGCCAGGTAACACTGTTCACACGGCAGTGCTCTGATCTGAATACTGCCGGACTCGCTGACCTCTGACCTCTCCCGCCTCTCCAGACCACCGCTTCTACCAGAAGTGGGCTCCTCTCACTGACCCGGCAGATACCAGGTCAGGGATCAAGGGTTACGTCAAAGCCAGCCTCAATGTGCTGATGAAGGGGGACGCTCTGAGCATGCCCAGTCTGGTATCGAGGTCCTTGTCCGGAGCCAGTGAGGACATAGAAAAGTTAGTAATCATGCATTCTGAATATCATCATGCATTTTCATATTAATCAATGTTACTATCGACATATAAAAACACAACTACTCAAAACTTAAATAAATGAAAGAGAAGTGATGGTGGAGGTCATGAATCAGCATGTCCAGATAAAAAAAAAAAAAAGGTGATTTAAGTGTATTGTTTTTCATAACTTGCCTAATTAAGGGACATAAATGTTAAATAAGAGAGGACCCAGGATTGAGCCCTGGGGAACTCCAAATTTAACATCGGTAAAAAAAAAAAAAAAAAAGGCTCCGGATTCTGATGTTGGGTCTTTCCTGCAGGAACCTGCTGCTTCCTCGTGGTATGCCCTCCGAGCGTCCCTGGGCTCGGTTCCGTGTCCGGATCTACCGGGCCGAGGGTCTACCCACCATGGAAGCAGGTATAATGGCCAAGATGTCCGTCACTGACCGGGCGGTGTTCATTGACCCCTACGTGAAGGTGACCTTCGCTGGACAACAGGTACTCAGATACATAATATATATATATATATATATATATAAACATTATTGGGGGGGTCAGACTGTCTCATGGTTCAGGAACATCAGGGATGAAACATAGATCGAAATGCTGCCTCAGCTTGTGCCTCAGTTCATTCACAAAACAAGGAAGGAAGTCATTTGAGTTTTGTTCCATTGGTCCTATATTTCCTTGAAGTTTTTTGGGTTTTAAAATATTTAAATCTGCTTTTGATAATACTGATATAAATCACCAAATCAGGAATTTTCTAATCCCACTGTGTGTATATTGTGTCTGTGTTCAGGGGGAAACGTCGGTCGCCAGCGTCACCAGCTGTCCAGTTTGGAACGAGGAGATCTCCTTCATCGAGCAGTTTCCTCCTCTGGCACAGCGAATTAAAATCCAGATCCTTGACGACGCCAAGATGGGAGACATCGCCCTGGCAACACACTTCCTGGACCTACAGCAGATTTCTGATCCCACCAGGAATGGTATGACCCTGAATTTGCACACGCTCAGTGACCTTTTTGATAGCTCGCCTGCAGAGAACCAGGCATTTATCTGTGTCATCTGTAATTCCTGCTTTTATAAATGTAATCATATTTTACGACAAAGTCTTCCTGTTTCCTGATCTGCTCCTGTTTTATTTACTGTTTAAAGAAAACTTTTATTCACTACTATTATGTTTTCTGACTAACTGGTCAAAAGAACCGACAAATAGAAACAACTGTTATCTTTGACTGATAACAGTATATGTGTTAAATTGCGAAAGTGTTTTAGCAGCAGTAAACGCAAGTTTACATTTTGTACCACTTTACTTGTTTATTTTTGGACTGTGACATTATTTAAATACCAGGTTGTTGTTATTTTGACCAGTTCTGTCTTTTGTCGGCAGGGTTTAACCCCACCTTCGGCCCAAGTTGGGTCAACCTTTACGGTTCTCCTCAGAACTCCACCCTCGGAGATGTGCACCAGGTAAACTGGACTCGACCAAACCAAACATTTAAAGCAACAATCCCGTGATTTGGGAAAATACATTGAATCAGATCATTTTTTTTTCACCAAACTCTCAGCAAGAAAGCACGTATGTGTTTCCCAAAATGTCAAACACTTCCTTGAATTTCCATGTATCTCTTTGAGTTATTGACACTGATAACTTGGAGGTTGTTCAGAATTAAAATCGACTAAACTGGAGTCATCGAGACTAACCCATCTCTTTTCTCTGGAGGCTTTGAACGAGGGTCTGGGTGAAGGAATCTTCTACCGTGGCCGACTCCTCCTCGCTCTCTGCATGGAGGTTTACTTCTCGCCCTCCGCCGTCACTGCGGACACGGGCTCCGCCGCCATGGGAAAGGTACCGGCCTCAAAACTTCACAGTGACAGTATGTCACAACGTTCAGGCAACACGTTTCTTCACCAGCGCTTATTTCCTGTTTAATCAGAATCAGGATGTTGTTACCTTGGCAACAACAACATCTAACTTAATTTGACCTTAATGTTAACCTGATTTCTGCAACTCTCAAATTCACCTAATTAAATCTCTTATGAAGTCACTGACTCTCATGTGAATGTGAAGGTGAAAGGAGCTCTGGGGAAGCTGGGACTCAAGAAGAAGAAGAACAAGAAGGCAGAGAAGGAAGGTCAGTCTGCCGAGGACACAGAAATGAGAAAATAAACTTTTAATGGCGAGTGTCTTGTTTCCCAAGATGATTTATGAATGTCGGAAACAGCAATTAAAAACAGTTCTGTTCTAGTTTTCTGGAAGCAAATTCTCCTCAACTGGAAACAAACAGCAGCAACCTGGAGCTGTTTCATCTCTTTTACTGACTCAATGAGACAACAGGGTTTTATTCCACTTCCAGTCTAAAGGAGAGATGTTTTGAAATTAGCTTTTCTCCCAACTAAGCTTTGGAAGCTGATTAATCTAAAATGTTCTGCTGCAGTACGTATGTACGGTATGTTTGTGTCTCATATTTCAACTGCTAAAGAAGTACAGAATAAACAAATATCCTTGGTTTATTAACTTGTTGCTGCTGTAGCGTCTTCAGCTGCGAGTGGTTTACCTGACGAGTCAGGAGAGGTAGCAGTGGAGGTACCAGAGGCCGTTACCGTGGAAATAGAGGAGATCCACCCTCTCCCTGAGGTCAGTTCAATCAACACCTCCTCCATCATCATCATCAATGAGCCATTTTAAACAAACTGGGTCTTGGCTGCATCTGTGATATTTGAGAGTAAATCACATTTTATCTTTATGTTATATTATTTCTGGTTTTATTGAACATTTGAGGTCAAACAATTTGTTTTCTCCTTGTTTTTTTTTTACTGTGTTAATTTTTTCCTGTTCTCCTTTCGGCTCATTTGTTCTTAATTTTCTTTTTCATCCCTTCATTTGTTTACTTCTTATGTATTTTTGTTGAAAGAGAAAAATGTATGCTTAAAGATCAGTTATTTTGCTCTTTGAGAAAATTTCTGTTCTCAGCATTAAGTTGGTAGAAATGATCTGCCATCCAATTTTTTATTGATTTTAGGCAGGCTAAAAAAAATTATGGCAAATTGAACAAAATGTATAATCGAGTATCATCTGCATAACAATGACAATAAATACCCTTAAAACCACTTATTCTCTGGCAATAATACAAACGAAAGATGCAGCAGACATAATTTGATGTGAAGACTTCACAGAGTGATGACCTGCAGCTCTCAGACTTTCCTCTTCTCTTCTTCTTCTTCAGGGTTTTCTGGGACAGAAGGAGGAGTTTCTGCTGTTTGCCTCTTTGTTTGAGGTCACGATGATGGACCCATCTGTTGGAACCAAACCGATGACCTTTGAACTCTCAATAGGTAAACAGTGAATTCTGGATGTCAGAACTGTTTGCTCATAGACTGCAGGGCTGCTCTGCTCAATTTGTTCATATGAGAGATTAAACCAAGTCTTCTACATTGATAGCAACATAAACCTACTAATGTTGTGAGTAAGAATTCGAAGGTTGCCAGTATAACAAGGTATTACTTTTCTGACACCGGAGAACCAAATATAGGTGCCAAATGGGTTTTGGCTCAGGTTTGGAGGCATTTACTCAGTCTAATTTTGATTTAATATGAGTTCTAAATGATGGCATTTGGGCTTTGTACCCAGAGTCAGCATCCGACTTAGACCGTTCCTGAGCCCAACCTTTTTGATTTCCAGGGGCTCAGATGTAAATTTTATTTTATTTCCAACATAAAACCCCTGAGCTCCGTCAACTACTCTGTTTCTGGCAGGGAATCATGGGAAGGTGGTGAGTTGCGGGAGGTCCAAGAAGAGCCAGAGCAGGGAGGACCTGAGAAGGAGCCGGGAGGAGCTGAGAAGGAGCCGGGAGGAGCTGAGAAGGAGCCGGGAACATCTGAACGAGGAGACGAAGGTTCTGCTGGAGTCCGAGGACGAGCTGGACAGAGAGGAGGTCCAGAATCCCGAACCTGAGAACAGATCTGTGTCCGCCGCCATGAGACCCCAGCCCACTGAGTACGACAGGTAAATAACCACCACACCCACACAGGACCCAGGAGGTGCTCCGGAGCGGTCTCTAAAGGCAACCCAGTGCTCGTGTAGTGGTCACAAAAACGTGTGTAACTCGGGTGTTGATCAAGTGACGAAACCATAGACTGAATATCGACTAAAAAATGAGGCTGATGCAGAAGTGCCTTAAGCTGCAATACTATATGAGAAGGTCTCGATTCTTGAAGGTGTAACCCTTTAGTTAAACAATCTACCAACTTCCTGCCTCTCTGTGTCTCTTTACCTGTTTCTAAGGTCTTTCCAGTGTCTTCAACTCCAGCCCCCCTCAGTGAAACTAAAGCCGTGTCTGTTTATCTGGAGTCAGTTTGAAAATCACAGCTTTCGTCTCTATCAGGCCAACTGTCTCAACAAGATGGCCGACAGGCTGGTGAGAGCCAATGGACTGTAAATATCAAAAATTAGATTATAGGTTTTGAGAAATCCCGACAACTTCATCTACGCTGCTCTTTCAGGAGATCGGTCTCGACGAAGTGGAAACTCTCTTGAGGAGGCCGAGGAGCAACGCGAAGGAGCGTTTGGTGGAGGTGCTGCTGGAGCTGGTGGCCTCCTGCAAGTGAGTGTCCTCCTTCTGAAAACTTGACTGGAATAGATTCAGTCTGACTTGATTCATCATCTTGTCTGTCTCTTTTTCTGGTGTCCTCTCTGTCTGTCCTTCTGTCTGTACTCCTTTCTCTCCCTCTGCAGACATTTCAGTCTTTTCTCAGACAGAAAGTCTCAGTCTCGTCCCAACAACCTGGACAAATGCAGGAAGGAGTTTATCAAGAAGAATTTGGTGAGTTTGTTCGAAGCTGTCTCTTTTTCTACCTGCCTGCCTCTCTGTCTTTCTGCCTTTTCTCTGACTGACTAAATGTCTCCAGGTCCTGCTGGCCAGACAGGCGGTGAAGGCGAGGCGGAGGATCACAAGACGGACCGCCAAACAGCGGTTGATGGACGGCAGGAAAATCCTTAACACGCTCCGCCTGCTCGCTGCAGAGGTCAGAGTTTATTTAAACGTCTCCACAAAGACGTCAGAAATCCTCGTACGTCCAGTTCGTCTGAGGTCTGACATTTTACTCTCTCCAGCCCCAGAATACCATCCCCGATGTTTTTATCTGGTTACTGAGTGGAAGCAAGCGATTGGCTTACGTTAGGATCCCCACGTACTCCATCTTTTTCTCATTGGTGGAGGAGCAGAGGGGGCGGGACTGTGGCAAAGTGACCACCCTCTACATGAAGGTAATCATCAGGAGGCATTTTGGGGAAAGTCTGAGGACATCTGGTGGGTTGATGAGGTGTAACAGAAGGCAGGAGTGAAAACATAGACTGTATGGAAAGATGGACGAAGCATTGGCGATCCCATTTGGGTTGTACTGCAGTTGAATTGAAGAAAGAAAATAAGTAAAATAAACATTTACAAGACATTAAAGTCCGTTGAAGGTGTGTTTGTTCAGTTTACCAAAGAGAAGTTATAATTATTAAGAGTTAAAGACTGATTAAAACATTATAATGAAGAGCAAAACTGTCTTTGGAAAAATCTTTTTACATCAACAAATGTTTATAATAGTTTATAAAAAAAATATAAACTCAAATAATAGAGTTCACCAGTGAATCACCATCCTGGCATATCAATCAAACCAGGCACATACCACTCTTTGAGGCCTAACATCTAGTTAATTATGGGATTATTTTCAGTGACCACCAGGACACTGATCAGGAGTGAATTAAGCGAATGACATCATAAATTATTTATGATGTGCACCTCTCACTGCTCTGTGTCTAAAATCATTGAAAATGCTCCCTGCTCTATTTTTGAAATCATCTGTGTGGCTGCATGTTTTAGCTCCTCGGTCAATAAAGACACGCTGCATTTATTTGCAGATTACCGATCTGTAGTTAATACAATAATTAATAACATTTTCCATTTTGCCTCTAAAATCAACCGTGATCCGTGTTTACATTCATCGACTGCCATCGCTGTTCTTTTTAAAGAATCCTTTTATGACATATTTTCATCCATTTTTCTCTAAAATCATTAGTGGTCAGTCTCTACATTCATTGACTATGATTACTGTTATTTTTATTAAATCATTGACCTGTTTGATAAAAACATCTTTTTTCTTCTGTCTATAAAATAATAATGCTCTCTGATAAAAATCCCTGACGATGCTCAGTGCGGATGACATTCTGTCTTTAAAACCACCGACGACACTCGATGCTTCGTCTCTACAATCATCAATAATCTCTGACTCCTAAATCCTCAGTGACGCTCACCTCTCACTGTCTACTCCCTAAAATCATTGATGCTGCTTGGCGTCGGGTCACCACATCATGTTTATCTTTCCTTCTAGTCTCCAGGAGGTGCAGCAAGTGAGATCTTTGCAAAGCTGGAGGTCTATTTGTGGCTCGGTCCTCTCAAGTACAGTAAAGAGGTCACCAACTGCCTGCCAGAGGAGTTTAAGCCGGTCTATGAGGAAGAGGATGACGAGAAGAAGAGGCTGGTTCCTGTCGGGGGGAGGAGGAAGCTTCCTGTCAGTTTGTCCTGCCAGGGTGAGTCAGCTGACCTCCTCCACTGGATAATTGCTCAGGACTCCAGGAGTTTGTACTTCAAAATAAAAGCCTAATAATTTCTTGTATTTTGACTTGTCAATCATGGATCTTCAGCTGTCCTGTTTAGACCTCTCTTTCTGTTGCTCTGTGCAGACAGCAGTTACTTCCAGCTGCGATGTCACTTGTACCAGGGCCGCGGCCTGATGGCTGCCGATGACAACGGCCTGTCAGACCCATTCGCAAGGGTGGTCTTCTCTACACAATGCCAGGTCACTAGGGTAGGTACCAACGTCCCAGTGGTTTGACAAGTTATAATTGTTCATTTAAGGACTCAACACATTGATTTCTACCGTATCTAAAAAAAATAATTTTTTAAAAATCAACAAAACAGATAGCTCTTTCAAAATAAGAGTGATTAATGTTGAAGCTGAAATAATGAGGTAAATACTGTTAAGGATGGCATTAAACGCACAAGATATTCATGATTTAGATCTCAATTTATATTTACATTTCACTAAAGTCTATAGTGTTTGGTATTGCATCCAATTATATCACAATCATTGTTTTTACAATAGCTGGCTTTTTAATAAGCAGGCAGCCAATTAGAAAAAAAAATAAATGATGTTCTGTAACCATGATACGAGTTTAATTTTATCCTACATTTCCCATCACAGCATAACATCTCTTCTTAGACCGTCCCTGCCTGGTAAACACTCTGAACTGAACTGTGTTTGTGTTCAGGTGCTGCCAGAGACTCTCTCTCCCGCCTGGTGTGAATGTTTGCTGTTCGACAGAGTTCTTCTGGAGGGAGCGAGAGATCAGCTCCAACAGGATCCACCGCTCATCATCATCTACATCTACGACCACGACGCCGTGGTAAAGTCCAATTCTCTTTCCCACAGAAAGAATATTATGTGACTCGCAAGCAACTTTAACACATCCATGGTGAATGTTTCACCATTATTCAACCTCGACTTTCTGTTTGTAAGATAGAAAACATGGAACAGTTGGGCCGGCAGCAGACGTAATGACGGCTCTATTTTACACAGCTGGTATGTTATGGGACCAGAAGGTTGCACTGATGTGTCAAGTCATGGCTCATATTTGTGGACTGTGAACAAAAATGGACTTTGTTTCTGGGCGTGAAAATAAAGCCAATGCGGAAATGCGTTAAAGTGTAATACCGATACGGGCCACTAGGGGCTGGCTTAAAAAAAAAAAAAAACCCAACTGTATAAAACGGGCAACTGATGGAGCTCTTCAGAGTCAATCATCAGTCCAAATGATTCTGTGATAAAAAAAAGTTGAAGATACATACAAAGAGGAAAAGTTCCAAATCCCAAAGTGCATTTTGTCAAGAATCACAGATGCTAACGGTGAGCTGCATCTAAAAACTGAAAACAGTGCAGTGCATTCAGGAGGTGATGTCACAACATTCGGTGCTTGTGTTTGTGCTTGTGTGTGTGTGTGTGTGTGTGTGTGTGTGTGTGTGTGTGTGTGTGTGTGTGTGTGTGTGTGTGTGTGTGTGTGTGTGTGTGTGTGTGTGTGTGTGTGTGTGTGTGTGTGTGTGTGTGTGTGTGTGTGTGTGTGTGTGTGTGTGTGTGTGTGTGCACAGGGCAGTCCGAAGCTTCTGGGACGAGCTTTTGCCGAGCCGGAGTTTAAGCCTGTGGAGCTGTTCTACCAAAAGCCCCGCCTCCGTTTCTATGACGTCATCATGGGGAGGTTCCCCGCCGGAGAGCTGCTGGCCGCTTTTGAGCTCATCGAGTTGGACTACTCTGGGTTTGGAGAGGTGACATCTGTCAATCAATCAATTAACCGAACAATCGGTGTCTGCTTTTTATTTTGGGAGTTGTCAGTCAGTGCGGACCAGTTTGTAGTCTGATTCTGGTTAAAGGATGGAGGTTAAAGGAAACTGGATGATGAGATGACAGGTTGAATGCAAAAAATCTGACATGGATTTATGTTACTTGCAAACAAACACAGAAATTCCAATGGAATTAAAGGATTTAGCTGCAAAGTCATGCAGTTTTACTGACTGGACCTTTAGTTGTTTTTTTGGATTTACACACTTGTTTATCAATTTTTATTAAAAATGAATACAGTTGAAAGGATTTACTGTAAGTAAGTTATGTACTTCCTGCTTTAACTTTGAAAAACTGCACTTACGGGAATTGTTTAAACGCTGTTTTCTCAGCTGATTAAAGGTGCGTTTACTTCATGTTTGAAATAAAATAGTTTAAATGATCTGAATTCACTGTTGGTTCATTTCTAGCCTGTCAGATCATTTAGTTTCTTTAACTAGGTTGTTAAAAGTTGTTAAAAGAGATGGACCGAACTACAAAAATATAATCAGAGTTGTGATCTGTCAGATTTATCGAAAACAAACAGCGTGGATGAATTAATTGTGGTTAGTTAAAATCCTCTCCGTGCTGCAGCCCCGTCTGCCCAGCAGCGTGGATCCTCAGGAACTGACCTACTTGGACGAACAGAGATTTTACTTCATCCCAGAAGGAGTCCGGCCGGCTCTGAAGACCTTCAGGATCGAGGTCACACGCACGCGCACACGTACACACACGGTCTGCTGACATTTTGCAGATGTGTTTTGGGGGTCTGCTGGCTCACGGGATGATACCTGTCCGTGTGCGTCTGGGTGCGTGTTCAGGTGCTGTTCTGGGGTCTGCGGGATCTGAGGCGGGTGCAGCTGTTCGAGGTGGAGCGACCTCTGGTGAGGGTGGAGTGCGCAGGACGACAGCTGGAGTCTGAGGAGATCCAAAACTACAAGACTCACCCGAACTTCAAAGAGCTGGTCCGCTACATCGACGTGGTCAGTTTCAGAACAGCAGATCGGGCTCAAAGAGGCGCGGCTTCGTTTCACCTCCATCGCGTGAACACAGAACAGGACGGACACGACGAACATCCTCTCACCTGTTCTTCCTGTTTCCTGTCCGTCGTTTTCAGGAGCTGCCGGAGCAGTCGTACCTCCACCCTCCTCTGACCGTGTTCGTGGTGGAGCATCGGGCATTCGGGCAGCTCGCTCTGGTCGGTTCATACGTGGTCCAGAACCTCATGAACTACGCCCCGCGTGAGCTGGAGGCGGAGCCAGAGGAGGAAGAGGAGGAGCCAAAACCAAAAGGTAAGATCTGTAAAGAAATTTTGTGGGACTCAAAAGTTAACTTCTCCCCTCAAGTGTTTTACGAACAGAGTTTTGATGTGCGTCTCTCCAGCGAGTAAAAATACTGCGAAGTTCAACCCTCTGATAACGGTGAAGAACATCGGACTCAGCGGCCTGACAGTCACACAGACGAAGATTCCCATCAACCCCATCAAGCTGGTTAATGTACGCATGTTAATCTCCCCTTTAGAAAGTCAATACCAAAATTGTTTTAAAAATTTCAAAAAAGATTTCAACCATTTGTTAAAATATTTGTAGATGTTGAGACTTCGCTAATTAATGTGAATAAACTCCTTCAGGCACCCCTGAAGAAGTTGATAACGAAAGGGGAGGAGCTTGAGGAGGAGGTGCTTGAGAAAGAGGAGTTGGACTGGTGGTCAAAATACTACGCTTCACTGGAGGAGCTGGAGAAACAGGTGAGAAACCGGTTTACCGGTCCACCTGTCAGTTCACCTGTCTGATAAATTTAAAACAAATGCACCAATACATGACAAGGATAAACTAAAATGTTGATTAAAAGGTCAATTGGCAGATTTAACACACAAAGAACATGTTCGTTAGTACGCGATTAGAAAGAACAAATTACATAAAACAAAGAAATCAATTAATATTAGAAGGAAATAAATAAAAAGGATTCTTTATTCATATATCCTGTGTTTCTATTAAAAATAAAATCTCCACTGTAGAGGTGCATTGTGTTTACAAAAGAAAGGAAATTACAGGCATTTACATGGAGTTACAATATTTTGTTGAATTGATAATGAACAATTATGAGTAAGTATTATAAGTATTTAAGTAAACCATAATGTGGAAATATTTCTATTTTTTGCTTTCATGAATCCAGCATTAACCATCAACAAAATACAACTTAATTTAGAAAGTCTCTCAGACCCTATACTTGATATATATATAAAGTTTTATTTCAAACATAAATGCACAAATGTACAAATATCAGTATTAAAGGCGCAGAAGAGAACTACTGCATTAATTAGGTAATACATATAATGATAAAGTCTTCCCTCAACATGTGTGATGTGTTGCTGTCTGCAGGCAGCTGAGAGGGAGGAGATGGAGGAACAAGCAGAGACAGGTACAGTTTAACTCCAACTATGACATTTCAATTATAATAATATATATATATATTCCCTTAATGATTTATTGTTTACATTATTTCAAAACAATAACACATACAGCTGATTATTACAATAAGCTGCTGAGTTTTGAGGTTTATAGTTGAAGCGTGTGCTTCAAAGAAGGAAGTGTGTAGTTCCTCTGATGTCCACCAGATGCTGCTGTATTAAATTGAATTGGAAAACTCCCAAATTATCTATAACAATATACGTTCAATCCAGTTTTTGCACAAGTTTAGCTTTCAGTAGATCATTTACCTTCATATCACGGCAGATTTTCAAAATAAATGTTCCACTAACACAATGAACCACGTGGCCATAAGTATGCAGACGTTGAAAAACATGGCAGCCACATGTGATAGTTGATGTGGGAGGAGCCTGAGGGGAGACTCTTACAAACCATTTTTTTACGGACCTTGTTTTGTGCATAAGAGTCACACACATCCAGGCATAGTTGGAAGCAAAATATTGTCCAAAAACATGATTGTACACGGCAGCATTTCTTATTCCAAAACAGGAAAATCCCACCCAGATAAGACAAGACAGATAAAGTACATGTTATGTGCAAATATGGGAAATTACAACAATTAAAAAGAAAACATCAAAAACATGAGGCACAATAAGTTAAACATACTCTAAAAACAATTAAAAATAGATTAAATGATATGTTAACAGAGTGGTGTTTTATTTTTGACAATAAAGTTATCTTCTTTGTACAGATGGAGCAAATCTGACCATGGCAAACATCGAAGAGGAGGAGGAGGAAGTGATGGTGATGGAGATCGAGCCTCCCAAACGCAATAAGATTGCCACTCTGAAGGTGTGAGGTCACAGAAACACAACGCCCAACCTGAAGTAGACAGTCCACCATTTTCGACCGCATTTGCATGCTGGAAATCTTAGATGGGCTTTAAGGTCGTGTCAGGAAAAAAAAAAAAAATCACAAATGGATTTGGTGAGAGTTGAAGCGGAACATGCGGGCCGTCCAAACCCAACATACAGAAATGAAAACAGTTGGTAAAATAACGGTCGATTTAACCTTCATGTGTGTTTTTTTTTTTTTGGGTGTTCAGCTGTATGAAGGCGATCTGGAGTCAGAGTTCAGTCAGTTTCAGGACTGGCTGAAGACCTTCCCGCTATACAAAGGCAGAGCGAACAGTGAGGACGACGAAGAGGATGAGGAGGAGAGGCTGATGGGAAAATACAAGGTAATGTCGATGTAGAGCTGTCGTTCTGTCCGTCTGATATTCATGTGTTTTATGATTCCCTGCTCTCCGTCCTCAGGGCTCCTTCCTGCTTTATCCGATTGATCCGGAGGACAAAGAAGACACCATCTGCCAGATCACCAATGGGATCCCCAAAAACTCACCAATCAAAGTCTTAGTCCGCGTCTACATCGTCAAGGTACCTGTGTGTCCCTGTCTCTTACTTGGTTGAACTGTCCTAGATTTGAATTTGATTGAACCCAGTTGGTACAGTGTTTGTATTCTACCGTGAGTTCTAGTGTGTTCTGTTGTTTCTGTCTGTGTCCCGCAGGCCACCAGTCTGGCGCCCACAGACCCGAATGGTAAAGCTGACCCGTACCTCCAGGTCCAGGTGGGAGAGAAGAGTCTGGACAGCAAAGATCGATACATCCCCAAACAGCTCAACCCGATATTCGGAGAGTCCGTACCTGTCTGTCCAGTTGTCTGTCCACCCGCCCTCTTTGACTAGCTGTCTGCACAGTTTGTTTGACTGTCTGTCAATCTGTCTTTATTTCAGGGTGTTTGAGCTCACAGTGTCTTTCCCACTGGAGACAGAGCTTGTTGTCACAGTCATGGACCACGATCTTGTTGGGGCCGATGACGTAATCGGCGAGACACGGGTTGACCTGGAGAACCGGTTCTACAGCCGCCACAGAGCCTCCTGTGGTCTGGCTCTTTGCTACGACACGTCAGTACCTTGATATTACACCAGTCTCAGAACTATGACCCATTGGAACCAGTACTAGAACATGTTAGTACCAGAACTATGACATGTTAGAACCAGTACTACAACATGTTAGTACCAGAACTATGACCCATTAGAACCAGTACTAGAACATGTTAGTACCAGAAGAATTTCTATGTTTTCGGACCACATTGGTTCTAGAGGTACACACCGGTAAAGTCGGTTCTACTGTATGTCCCTGGATCTTCAAATGTTTCCGTGTCTCTGTCTCCAGTGACGGTTACAACATGTGGCGTGATGCAAAGAAGCCGTCGACCGTCTTGGCCGAGCTCTGCAGGAAAAACGGCATCCAGTCTCCAGAGTACCGACCGTCTGAGATCAAAGTCCTCAACAAGATCTTCAAAATCCCACTGGACGCAGTACCTGAAGGTAGGTCAGGTAGACGGGTCGACAGACCAGCAGGTGGACGGACAGGTCCACTCGGTTAGTCACGAAGGAAAAGGATTGTGTATCATCTACAAGTGATTTCATGTGCTCCTACTGCTAGTTTCACTACTGTAACCCTTCAATAGCACTGAAACAGTGGTTTTACTGCCGCTCCCTTCTTCCAGCTCCACCAGATCTAATGAAACGAAGCAGTAACCGTTGATAGCAGCTCTAACTGCCGTGTTCTTGTTGTTGTTGTTGCTGCTGCTGTTGTTGTTGTCAGGTCTGCTGAAGAAGAACCAACGGTCTCAGGAGGAGGAGGCGGAGATGGAGGAGCATGCGGCCCTGAGCGTGCTGCAGCGCTGGAGGGAGATGAACGAGTTCCTCCCCGGAGCCGTTCCTCTGGTACCGGAGCACGTGGAGATCCGGTCTCTGCTGAACCGGGACAATCCCGGACTGCCGCAGGTACCCACGGCACACAGTTGAGGACACCACGCTGCTGCTGGTCTACAGATAAATGTCCTCAACCGTGTGCGTATGTTGCAGGGTTACCTTCACATGTGGGTGGACATGTTCCCCACCGACGTCCCAGCTCCGCCCACTGTCGACATCAAGCCCCGCCTACCCGAACAGTACGTCAACACGACGTCGCGTACGGTACGACAGAACAGCGAAGGACTCGTGATGATATCTTTGTTGTTGTTTCCACGGCGACAGGTACGAGCTCCGCGTGATCATCTGGAACACGGATGACGTGTTTTTGGACGATGTGAACCCGTTCACAGGCGACCCGTCCTCTGACATCTACGTCAAAGGGTCAGATTCACACATGCGCATGGATTTCTTTACATTTTCATAGGACTTTAACAGACTCGGTCCAAGTTAGTCTGATCGGTCGTCACAGCTGAAATCATAACGATGATCAGCATCCTTTGTTCTGTGTGCAGCTGGATAAAAGGACTGGAAGGAGACAAACAGGAGACGGACGTCCACTTCAACTCTCTGACTGGAGAAGGAAACTTCAACTGGAGATTTGTTTTCCGCTTCGACTACCTTCCTACTGAGGTACACATACACTACAAAAATGTCCATCTCATTATCCCAGCGTCAAGAGCGGCATCTTTAAAACTTCAGAGAACCAACAGACCCAAAATTTATTTTAAATTTTTCGCTATAATAAAACAAAAGCAAATCTTCCTATTGGAGAAACTTTTTTTTAATTTTATTTCTGAATGATTCATCACTTAACAAAAAAAAAAAATCTAATTGAATATTCTATCATTCAACTAATCATTTAATGAATCAAGTGTTGAGACATTTGATTACTGTTATTCTGGTTGATAGAAATACATCTTCCCCTCCTGCAGAAAGAAATAGTGTTTAAGAAGAAGGAATCCATCTTCTCTCTGGAGGAGTCGGAGTTTCGCCAGCCGGCTGTGATGACGCTGCAGGTCTGGGACTACGACCGCATCGCAGCCAACGACTTCCTGGGTGAGACAGACTGGACAAATATTTCAAATATTTACATTTACTCCAACATATCAGGCCATATTTGTATTTCTGGTCTGCTCCATGATGTCCACTGCGCTCAACCAGATACTGTTTTTTTTTTTTTTTTACTAATTAATTCCAGTCACTTCTACTGCGTTACTTTTTTGATCACTGTTAAGCTACTGTCAATAAACTTTGCACTTCCTGCCGATTTTTCTCATAATGCGTAACTCAAAGATCATAATTGCCTTGTTCTTGGTAGACTTTTAATGTGAAACATGTTTCTATGATTGCAAAAGGAAACAATCACCATAATAAATTGGTGAATGTCCTATTTAAGTGAGTATTTTAGATGAAGCCATTATTTAAAACCTATTTTCATTTGAAAATCGACATTATAATGCAAAACATCTCCATCGCCATCAGTTTGAATTGAACAATTTTCTGCCCTATACTGAAATTTTTTTTTGAATTGTTTATGAAAGAGTTTACGAACTGATTTTCATCCACACCAGAAACCTGAGATTTAGTTTCATAAAAAAAAAAATATGTAAAAAAATTTTGGGGGGTAATTTAGTTGAACTGACCCTTTAAATTAAAACAATTTCAACACTTGTAACATAATCCTGAGCTGTTTTTTTTTCCTCCTCTTTCAGGCTCCATAGAGTTTCGTCTCAGCGACATGGTGCGGCCGGCAAAGACGTCCGGTAAATGTACGATTGAGATGGCGAAGGATCGAGCCGGCCCTCGGTTCTCCATCTTTCGCGCCAAGAAGATGAAGGGCTGGTGGCCGTTGACCCGCCAGAAGACGGCCGAGGACTTCGAGAGGGAGGAGAAGGAGAAGGAGGAGGCCAAGAAGAAGGGAAGCAAGAAGAAAAAGAAGAGCAAGGACAAGAGGAGCAAGTTGAGACAGGAGGACATCCAGTTCATCGACAGCATGGGCAACACATTCCTGTTAATGGTACAAACAACAACAACAACAACAACATATCAGTCTCATGCTAATATTGTCTAACAAAAGCCAAACACGATTACTACATATTTGAGTCTAACTTTTTGACTCCTGCTTTACCATAAAATAATATAATTTCTGTAAAAACAGGGTTTTAAATTTGCAGTAACTATAAAACAAAGGTAAAAAAAAAAAAAACTGCAGTAGCAAACACTCTGGTTTCGTCAGCCGGCACTGCGTTAGAAACAGACACAAATCCGTTGTGGAAATGACTGCATGGGCTCAGGAACACTTCTGAAAACACAGTTTGCACTGCGTCCACGAATGCTGACTAAAACTCTGTCACGCAAAAAGAAAATCATCGCATTCTTTAATTGCTTACATTTTACACAGCATCTCAATTTTTTTGGAAATGCATTCATTATAAATCAAATTCAGGTTTTCATACTTGTGGTGACACTGAAACTGTGTTTGTGTGAAGGGAAAGGTGGAGGCGGAGCTTCAGCTGGTGATGTTGGAGCAGGCGGAGGCCAACCCTGTGGGGCGGGGACGCAAGGAGCCGGAGCCTCTGGACAAACCGAAGTACGACACACACACACACACACACACACACACACACACACACACACACACACACACACACACACACACACACACACACACACACACACACACACACACACACACACACACACACACACACACACACACACACACACACACACACACAAGCACACGCACACGCACACACACACACACACACACACACACACACACACATTAACACACATACGGCTAAGAATAGGTCTCATAAGAAAGTGTCAGCAGAACTTGTTTTTTTTGTAAACTTGCTATATTTTAGATAGTTTGCTTCTTAGCTTCTCAGCTGCTAATCGGACAATAAGTTTACATATTTGTCTGATGCATTCGCCTTATAAAATAAAAAAATGCCAACACAGCAGGATAAATCAGAGCTGATAAGCTCTGACAGGTTCCTCCTTTTTGGACTCTTGAGCTATCAGTTCCCTCATAAGTCAGCGCGGTCATGATGGCTTTGAATTGGTCAATGGTGTAAATTTTCTGTAGAGATTTGTTCATATTCACCCCTTCAAACAAAGATTTTCCTCTAGATTTTCTTATTTATAATGTGATATGACCGGACCTGTAGCCTCAGTCGAAGTGTAAACTGTCTCCTGTCGTCTCTCCAGTCGTCCCACCACCAACTTCAACTGGTTCGTCAACCCACTGAAGACCTTCATCTTCCTCATCTGGAAGAAATACAAGAAGTACATCATTGCT
Organism: Brachyistius frenatus; assembly: GCF_029030835.1. Classification (NCBI taxonomy): domain Eukaryota; kingdom Metazoa; phylum Chordata; class Actinopteri; family Embiotocidae; genus Brachyistius; species Brachyistius frenatus. Next base: position 483,635 of record NW_027210697.1, read on the forward strand.
CTGGCCATCCTCGTCCTCCTCATACTCTTCCTCGGCCTCCTCATCTACACGATGCCGCAGCAAATCACCGCCCTCCTCGTCAAAGGATGAAGAAACCTGCGGGGAGTCTTCATGCAAACCGTCTGAGGTTTCTGATCCAGAACTGATCATATCATATTTACTCCTTTGATTTCTGTGGAACTAAATCGATAAAAGTAGATTTAATATAATCACTCTGATTGCTCTACATTACCCAGCATCCTCAGCGATGTCAACTCAGGTAAGGATAAACAGGCATCTGTTTACTGTCGGATTTATCTGTCACCAGAGAAAATTATTGAAAATGTCTTACTTTATATTTAAGCCATATATTATTATTATGTAAATGTAACATTACAACTTACTAAACCTGATGTAACAAATCAGCACCTTTTCTTAATTAAATCAAAACTATAAATTGTAATGGGTTGAATTTTGTTGATTGAATATAGTTGTGCTTTTCTAAATGTTTTCAAAAGGATCAATCCTTTTATCTGCTTAAAAAAAAAATCATAATTATTAATATTATTTAGCAACAATGATTCTGTCAGTCTGTCTGCAGGCAGGAAAAAAACTATTTAATCACAATATTATTTTGAAAAACGTATTTTTCCTATTAGCTCTTCTCACTGCATGTGGTAACCATGTGGTAAACATGTGTCATACATGTGATCATGTGTCCCATGTGGGAAAACATGTTGAATTCATGTGTTTTATCTGCAAGGGGTGAAGCTGGCCTTTTTTTAATCAGCAGATTCAACATTTGTTCAACATTTAAAACATTTTATTATTATATTATATAATATTATAAATTCTGATTCACGATTGTCACTTGTTCTGGGATTCCCTGTTACACTTTCTCCGTCTCCTTCCGTCGTGTGTCATATTCTCCATTGTACTAAAGAACAGAAGTTTTTAATTAGGCAGAAAGCGAAGAATTCCCAAGGTGAGGAAGGGAACATGCAACCTCTCTTCCTACTGATGATTAAAACATTATATTTAGACCTTTGGTTGCTTCCTTTGTAAATAAATCATGAGATTTCCTTCTCCCATTCAAAATTAATTGGTTGGGATTTTAACTGGTGAGGACATAAATAAGCAAAGGACCAAGTAAAACATTTTAGTAGTCTCAGTTCTTGTATTGAAATTTATAAAAGATGCATCATTTTCTACCGTAATAGCCAGTTGACTCCATTGTAAGAGCTTTGTTTAGGGTAGAGTATCTCAGGTCACATTGCTTTCCTCCCATACAGTGCACCCTATAGAGCACTTCACTCCAACTCATTACAACGACTACATTACGTCTTCATTTAAAGCCACTTTGTCATGTTTTCTTGCTTTTGGGGGAACTTTACTAGGACAGGCTGTGTGAGGGTAAGGAGAGTTTGATAAAAAAAAAAACCAATAAAAAAAAAAACAAGACCGAGCTGTCAGACTTCGTCCTCATCTTCTGCATGAGCAGGAAGTTACAGAGTATTTGTTTACAGACGTTTGCTCTGATTGTTTCCTCCGTGATGACGTCAGATCACGTTGAGATAAACTCAGGCTCGTTGCCTCGGACACTAGAAGGGAAATGATGTCAGAAGACGAGTATGAAGGGCAGTTTAATGCCAATAATTGGTTGACCGCTGTCAGAAAACACTAATGGTTGACTCTCAGGGTTTGTCCACTTTGATCTGGCCTCAAATAACCCAAGTTTTTATTTGACAGATCAGCTAGAAATGTCAGACGTTCATTGTCCCCAGAAGATAAAATCTACTGACCTTAGTGATCAACTTACTTTTCCTCAAGTGCCGCCATGCAGAAAGTTGGATCGTAAAATATCTCAACAATTATGATGAGGTGCTTTGAAATTTAATACCGACAATCAAGCTTTTGTCAGATTACTTTGGAAAACTCTTTTCTATTGGGTCATAATATCACATTTATTAATTTTAATAAATTGACCAACTATGAGAGCCTCTGTTGTACTTTGTGTTTTTCCTACTGGCAAATATCAGCATCTGAATATGTTAATGTATTATGGAGATAAACACATGATGAAGTACATGCTGTGTAGTGTAATATATGCATTTTACCTGCTACTTGCATTAGACAGCAGTTATTGTGAACATGTTGGTGTTCCTGTTTATCTGTAGACTCTATTTAAAGGAATAAAATTAGTCAAATGTATTTTTTTCTTTCATAGAAAAAGAGTCTCTTAATTTACTAGAAACAGATTTTGCTTTTAGAGACTAGCCGTATTTTCATGTTTTTGTCCTTTCTTTGATCTTTTTTTTTTAAAGAAAGAAAATTCTGGCCATTTTTTAATCCACTTGAATCATCTGTCAACTCCCTTTAATCGGTTTGACATTGATCAGAGTGGCGCTGATGTAATGGGGTTTTATTCGGAGGAGGCTGTGTCCCGGTCTACCCAGCGTACCTCTGTGCTCGGTCAGCAGTGCGCGCCGCTGCGGAAGAGGGCTCCGCCGCTGTGCCGCGTGAACGCGCCTGTCCATGCGGTTTGAATAAAGAAGCAAAAACAGGAGGAAAAAAAAAAAAAAGACAACAGCTGGTGATGGAAAGACATGAAGCAGAGAGCAAAGACCGCTTTTATTCTCTCATCTGAACCCGTTCCCGGTGTCCGGTGGGTCCGGTTCTCCGCTCAGCTCCTCCGCTCTTTGTCAGACCCGGGCGCGTTTGTGGGTTTTTTTTTTTTCTCAGAATGAAGACGCTCCACCGGAGGAGGACTTGCTCGTTTCAGTCCGCCAGTGAACCGGCAGCGTTCAAATTTCTTTACATTTCTGAGGAGTCCGTGCAGTGAAGGTTTTTTATTTCCTGCTGGATTTAATCATCTTTTGTTTGGAGAATCATTGCTGCGGTTTACACTGACGGAGGATTCACCCAGCAGCTTCTTTAATGACCTTTTTTTAATCAGCCGGTTAATACTCCTTCTTCTTCACGGGACTGTGAGGTGTGGACACACCGCTGATGGGATTATTTCACATCTGTTTGGTGGATTTTTTTAAAATTGATTTAATTTATTTATTATCACTGACTCTGCGTTGTGTCTGCAGTCTTTTGTGTGGAGCGGATCAGTCAGACTCTTGTTAGACTGTCCTGGTCCTGTCCTGATCCTTTCCCGGTCCCGTTCCCGGTCCCGGTCCCTGTCCCTGTCCAGTGTGCCCCGGATTGAGGAGCACCATGCCGGAGTGCGTGTCAGTGCCGGAGTTCGTGCACGAGGTTCAGGAGGACTGGAGCTCTCCCACCACCTCCTCCTTCACCTCCAAGATGCTCAGCTGCAGGAACACCGTCTACCTGCTGGAGGAGGTCAGTACAGACGGAGGGGGGTGGTGGTGGTGGTGGTGGTGGGAGGGGGGAGGAGGGGGACGTAGTAATAGTAGAAATAGTATCGTATTTAGATGTGTTGATCGGGAGAAACCTCACAACTGTAAAGTCATCGTTTTGCTTCAGGGGTGGATTTAACTGCCCCCCCCCCCCCCCCCCCGCCCCCTCCCCGCCCGGCCCCTCTGTCTGCTGTGTACGCCTATACAGTTTATTTTATGTAGGGGATCTGTGCTGTTGTCAGTATTTTTTAACCCCATCTCCATAAAAATTACATTAAACGTCACACTGACATGTTTCAAGAACGAGAACCGACACAGATGATGTCATTTGTTTTTAGAGGATTGGAGCTCTTTTCAGGACTGTGTTGCACCTGTCAGCGTGGGACAATTTACTCTTTATTCTCAGTCTTCATTGTAATCTATTGTTATCGGTGACATCACGTAATGCAGCTCACCTGTGAGGATGTGCAGAGCCTTCGATAAATATCCGCAAACACAACATGTTCAAACTGAACAATGTCTGCAAAACATTCACCGCTCATTATGAGCTCAGGTCTGCATCAATATTGATGGAGCGTCTCACAATCCCTTTAAGGAATCGCACTTGAAGTTAAGACTAAGTAAAACTGCAAGGTTGCAGTTTACAGCCATTTCTGTCCAGATAGATATTAATTCATGTGGTGAAGACTTTGATTTAAACATGAATGCTTCACAGCAGGTTAAAGATGGAATAACCCAATGACAGTGTCGCCAATTCAGTTTTTGACCAAATATGAAATGTTCCAGGTGTTGAACAATGGCCTGAAAAGTGCTTTTGGCATAACATCATGATGTCACAGTGATCTTTGACCTTTTGGATATAAAATGTCGTTACTTCATCATTTTATCCTATCAGACGTCTCTGTCAAACCAGGTCGTAATTAGTGGATGAATTCTTGAGTTATGGCTACACACACACACACACACACACACACACACACACACACACACACACACACACACACACACACACACACACACGTGCTTTTAGAGGACACCTTTGAGCTTTGACCTTTGACCACCAAAACCCAATCAGTTCACCGTTGTGCCAGATTTAAAGGAATCCCCTCAGGACGTTTATGACCTATCACGAGAACGAGAACGGGACGGACATACGGCCGGACAGACGGACAAGCTGAAAACAAAACGCCCGCGGCCTTTTAAAAACAAGTCTTCAGCTCATTTATTCATGAGACTTCCTGCCCCGCGACGTTCGGCGGAGGGACCGAGAGAGGTGTCACTGTTTTACCAAACGCTCGGAAATATAGGACAGCGTTTAAAATTGAATGGCAGAAAATGGCACAGCTTTGTATCTGTGCAGTCACACAGGGACGACTTTAAGAGCAGAGGAACCGAACAAACTACAGCCTCTGGTGCCGACGTCATCGTCGTTGCTGCTGTTCCACTTTCTGGTTGCAGTCGAACAACTTCCACCACGTTCGCCCCGTTCACTCGCGTGCTCGCCACTTTCTCCAGAGTCGAGACGTTTCGCTTAACAATTTTGCGTGTAGCTCACGGGAAGTGGTGTTTGTCAGAAGTCGCCAAAAAACAAACAAAAAAAAACAACAAAAAAAAACATAAATATTGAATGAACGACATAATTAAAACAACATCTACGGCTCATCGAGCTCGCTGTCGGAGGCCAACGCGTCGCTGACGACAACCACAACAACACCCTGAATATTTTACCTTCACAGGATGCTGCTGCAACAGGAGCTTTTGGGGAGTAAATAAAAGATACCTCGGTACGCTGCCGTGCGCAGTTGCTATAGCAACAGATCATTTAATGAAAAACACTGGGTTTTCACACAGATTTTTCGCAAATTTCAATTGAATTTCAAGAAGGAAAAAAAAAACCCAACCTATTTCTGCTTCCGTTAAGTACAGTTAAGTGAATTTTAACAGCTGGTTCGTCGAGGTTAACAGCTGATAATTAAACCAGTCGCCACGGCAACATTGTTGAAGAGGCAAAGAAGTGACTTGGGCCAGATCAACTTCATAATGACGGAAAATAGAAAGTGGAAAAGCTTTATTTGTATGTATTATTTTGAGCGGAGCTACAGTTTCCTCTTTGCTCTGAACGCGTTGGTGTCAGCAGACATTTTGTAACTCAAGAAAGCTGATATGATGCTTTTATTTTAAATTCCAAAAGTAACAACAAATGATTTGTGTAACTGGCGTTTTTTTTCTGGCCTGTTAAAAGTGACTTATTTCATTTTTGCCTCGGGACAAAATTTATTTATTTTTCTAATCGATTCAATTAATGTAGTTGTGAAGTTGCTCGGCTGCTGTGTGAGGTCTGTGTGTTTGGACGGGGGGGGGGACGATTTACACCAGCAGGCAGCACCCCCCCCAACACACACACACACACACACACACACACACACACACACACACACACACACACACACACACACACACACACACACACGCACACACACACACAACCACCACCTCAGTGGAGTCACTGACCCGAAGCCTGAAAAACAGACTCCAACTGCCCCCCTCCCCACACCATGTACCCCCGACAGAGTCAGCATATGTTACCACGGCAACAGGTTAATACTCATCTCCATTCATTTGTATTGTTATTTGATGGTAATGAGGAGGAGCCAGCGTTGTGATTATTAATACGGTTGTGAGTTAATCTGCAGCCGGCACACTGGTGCTGCATTCACAGGAGAGCCCGGAAAGTTGTAAATTACAGCTTTGATGAGAAATGTTTTATAGATAAAACACTTTCTTTGTGCTGTTTTTTTTTTTTTTTTTTTTTAAATGTCAGCAACACATCAATAAGCAGACGGCCCAACACACAACACAAGGGGGAGGTAAAAATAATATTACTGTTTCACAACAGAGACCGCTTACATGAGTATAATAGATCCATGTTAATGTTATCAATAATAACCCTTTTTCTACTTTGACAAGTCACATTGTCTGCTGTGAAAAAGGCATATCGCCGCATTCACATCAGATGAGTTCACGTAATTATCCGTTTCCCCCAGTTTAAATAGAATTAAATCCATTATCCAGGTCGTAGTTCAGATGTCACATGTTCAAGTTAAAGTAAAACAACCGTCATGGTTAATATACAAATTATAGTGGCTCAGTGCTCGATTTGTGCCGACTGCCAGATCCACTCCACTCAGGACTTTTAAAAAAAAATCTTTTACTTCACGTTTGTCTCAATTAATGTGAGATTAAACTTTTTCTCAGCTAAAGTTCTACGCAAGAAACCCGGAAATAACACCATTACTGAACCTTTTGGTGGCCTCATGTCATCATATTCTTTTAATTCCTGTATTGATCACGTAATTTAAGTGAAACATCTTTTCACAATCAATGTTAATAAAACAGGAGCAGTCATGTAAAATCTTTTGTTTGGTTTGTTCACATTCGGATGACTTGTTGTCTGCTATTCAATATTAGTATTCTTGGTTCAAAGTGTTTGCAGGTGCGCAAACGTGCAGAACGGTTTCGGTGGCCGTCAAAGATTTGGCAGTGTTTTTAACAGTTTGCTCTCCGTGTCGAGTGACTTTCTGAGAAGGAATGCAGCTCATGTTTGTGTAGTTTTATTGGTGTTTTTTGGATGCACAGCAGGAATCATCTGTAATGAGTGAGAAGCGGCAGCATAAGAAACGCTCACAAGTTGTTTTTTTTTATAGATCACGTGGAAACTCTCCCATCATATCGACTCGCACGTCCTGATATAATACGGACAGATCTCGGTATAAACGCACGTTGATCTTCTTGTGATTTAATGCTGATGAACTCTGTTGGACTGAAGCTTCAGTTCCAACCGGCAGCATCCAGCTGGAGCTGCTTCATGTGGAGATTGTGACTGGTGATGGTTCACACACAGGAATGTAGCTGTCTGCTGTCAGAACAAAGCACGTCCTCTCTGTGTGTGTGTGTGTGTTGAGTCAGCAGGTGAATTACTGCCCACCCCCCCCCATTCACACACAAACACACACACACACACACACACACACTGACGGATCAATAATGTGTTTGTGTTTGTTCAGGCTCTGGACAGCGACCGGTTGGTCCTGCAGAAGATGAAGAAAGCTGCAAAAGCCAAATACACATCAGGACAAGGTACACACACTCTCTCTCACACACACACACACACACACACACACACACACACACACACACACACACACACACACACACACACACACACACACACACACACACACACACACACACACACACACACACACACACATTAACACACCTTAACACACATTACTGCCTTTACTAACAGCGTTTCTCTGTCAGACCACGTGTCTTACCTGGAGCAGTACATCAACTCCATGGAGAAGCTGTCAGTCAACTGTCACTCAAACGGCGAGACGGAGGTCGGCTCCGCCTTCTGCCGCCTGGCCGACTTTTCCAAAGAGCTCCTCTCTCCCATGAAGAACCTGGTGAGTACAAGTAGCGTGATATCACAGAGGTCAAAGGTCACACACACCATCCGCACCTGATAAGGAGTTGCCATCTCCAATTACTTTAAAGCTGGTTTAAGCCTCCTGTTGTCCTCGGGTCAAAATGACCCGCAGCTGTGTTCAACCAAGTTCTATTTTATTTCTATATTTTTTGGGATCATTGGTCATCATTCGTTAGAGAAACCCTCACAGCCTCCTTGTCACCAATGATCCCAAAAAATATTTTGACCCGAGGACAACAGGAGGGTTAAAGTCTTCCATCTGGATCGTAATTGGTCGACTGGAAATACATAATGTGAACCCTGTGATTAGTGCTCAACTGATCATACCAAACTTCCATCGAAATTTTTTAAAATTTATTAACCTCATTGAGAAAAGCTGTTTTTTTCAAACTGGAAAACTTTTGATCAAAACCATAATGGGCCCTTAATTCTTTAATTAGCGAATCCAGTTTTCTTGAAATTAGTTTGCCCTAAACTCCACTAAGATCAACTCGTGTTTATTTAGAAACTGGTTCACTCCAGACTCCACTGGGAAAATCTTGAATTAAAAAAAACAACAACAATGTTTTGTTCTTAACTAGTTCAGCACAAACTCCACTGAATCCTTGTAATTAAAAACACGATTTCAATTAACTGGTTCAATCCAAGATCGATGAGAAAAACAAAACAATTACAAATCAACTGATACTTGAATCTTTTCTGGACTTCATTTGGAAACCCTCGTAAAACCAAACTTTTCAGTAGCTCTTTGGTGGTCAGTCCAAACTTCCATTGAGAAAACCTCTGAACTTAACAGTTCAATTTAAAACTGTCATTGGAAAAGCTTTTGATTTTGAAACAGTTAGTTTTTAACTCGTCTAACTCTGGGACTGAAACATTAAAAACTCCTGATTTAAAATACAACTATGAACGCTTAACTTGCGAACTCCAAACTCCATTTGATAAACTTTGAATTAAAAATCTTTGGTTTCAGTTAGAAAATCTCTGATTTAAAGTCATTTTATTATGTGATTTTATGTTTTTCATCACAATCGTGAAACCTACAACATGTCAGATATAATCCTTTATTGTACTTCTTATTTAAAAAAAATTGTGATTGTGGGAGTCTTCTCAGTTGTTTTTATAAAGTACTGCAGATGTGCAACAATTTTCTTTTATATTTTAGTACAAGAAATCATAATTTCCATGTTAAGCAAAATGTGAAGTATTACCCACGATGCTTTTCAGCAGTTAAGTTTTTCCACAGTAGATGACCTGTTGTTTGTTTATGTGTGTGCAGTTAAAGAGCATGCTCCACAACATCAACTTCTTCATGGACTCTCTGGTTAAAGGAGACCTGAGGGAGGTGAAGGGGGTGAGGACTCTGTTTTATTCACTGCTTTCATATCACCTGCATCATTCATATAAACTGTAACAGTGACAGGCTTCAGGTCAGTCCGTCTCTGAAACAACTGTTACAGTCATGTTATCTACACGTGGCCTCAACATGGTTCTGCTGGTCACTTTTTTCTCTTTTCCTCAGTAATGATAATTATCTGGTTCTGTGATTTAAAAAAAATGTTTTTTATTGTCATCTGTCTTTTTGTAGGATCTGAAGAAGCCTTTTGAGAGATCGTGGAGAGACTATGAGAGCAGATTGTAAGTGATGATCACCCTGAATTATAATGAGAGTGTTTACATGAATGCTGGTATGTCATATTATGCCTGTGAGGTGTCCTTGTTATATGTTTGTGCATGTAAATGTCACATCCTGGATAAATTAGACGCCTGGATGAGCACCTGTTAAAGTCTCCGTGTTTAGATAAGTAAAGTGTTTAAACTCTGTGTGCAGTAAGCAGGTGGAGAAGGAGAAGAGGGAGTTAGCTCGTCAATATGGGATGGTGAGGAGCGAGGTGAGCGGTGGGGAAATCGCAGAGGAGCTCGAGAAGGAGAGGCGATCCTTCCAACTAAGCATGTGCGAGGTCAGTGACTCCGCCTCCTGCCGCTCTGTCACCTTTACCCATATCTTTTACTCCGCCTCTTCTCCCCAATCATCACATCTGTGTCGAATAAATTGACTCCCCTCTCTTTCTCTCAGTATCTAATTAAGGTCAATGAGATAAAGACGAAGAGGGGAGTCGACCTCCTGCAGAACCTCATCAAACACTACCACAGCCACAACAAGTAGGATCTCACAAACACGCACACTGACGGAGCTACATGCTGTAAACTGACATGGTTGTGTTGACTGTGTGTGTGTGTGTGTGTGTGTGCGTGTGCAGTTTCCTGCAGGAGTGTGTCTCCACCACTCAGAGGTTGAAGCAGTACATGGAGGAGCTGAACGGAGTCCTCACCACGGTACAAAAACAAATAACGGCAGCCATACTTGCAGCAGCCTGTAGGGGGCGCTGGCAGATTGTTGGTGTTGTGTATCAATAGAATTTGTCCTGTAGACTGTTTATGAAAAGGGAAGTAGTCTACGGGTCTGAAAAGTAAAACCAATGCAGAAGTGGCTGAAAGTGTAATACCACTGAGGGCCACTAGGGGGCTGGCTCTCAAACCTCTAGGTCCAGAGACTCCCATTAAAGAGAGCATCAGTTTCTCTCATGAAATACAAAGTCAATCCATTTATTGCACAAGTCATTCTGGCGTCTTTAGATCAATTCGCTCCTTCTGATCGGTGTGCTGATGGTCCTTCTGAAAATGACTTCAGGATTAATTAGATATTAGGCCTCAGAGAGAGCTATGTTTGGGGGCTTGCCTGGTTTGATTGACATGGCTGAGGTGAAGTCAGGTTGCGGGTATAGGTGGGCGGGGCATAGTGTCCTCAGGTTCTCGGTCAGATCCACCCCTCTGCTGGCTCCAAAATGCCAAACTCGAGGCTTCAAACTGCAGTTCACAAATCAGCGGGTGACTTGATCCAGTCAATAAAATGATCTATCATACCAAGAAGTACTCAAAACGGCTCAATTTAACTACAGTCAAATGATCAGAACATCATATGATTGTTGATCAGCATCAATCTTTACGCATCGTTTATTTCAAAATAAAAGTGCACTGTTAGTTCAAATAACTTAACCTGTGATTAACCAATGAAATCCCAGGTTGATGGGAGGAGCCAGGCGGCAGCATGTGACCCTGGAGTCGTTCAGCTTTTCAGGTGAGCTGTTTGTGTGTCTGCAGGTGAAGCAGCGTCAGGAGGAGGAGAAGAAACAGTTGTGTTCTCTCAGAGATCAGCTGAGGCCGGTCGTCCACACAGAGCAGGTCAGACACACACAAACACTTATAAACACTTACTTTATATTACTGCTCGACAGATGATTAACGTGTGTGTGTGTGTGTGTGTGTGTGTGTGTGTGTGTGTGTGTGTGTGTGTGTGTGTGTGTGTGTGTGTGTGTGTGTGTGTGTGTGTGTGTGTGTGTGTGTGTGTGTGTGTGTGTGTGTGTGAAGGACACTTTACCTAAGCCGGTGTACAACATGCATCAGCTCCTTGGAGACAAACAGTACGGGACAGAGAGAGCAGGATTCCTCTACAAGAAGAGTGACGGGTAAACGATAAATAAATTTATTTAATTCCAAAGATAAATCTTAATCCTCAAACAACCCTTTGAAAGTCTGTCCTTCGGCGAGGACTGCTTGAACTGTTCTCACTCGCAAAGTGTAAAACTCAAATCGGTCCTCACAAAGACAGACGTACCAACAAACGGAAACACTCAACAATGACAGTCGGTGTTATCGGTGTGACTTAAACTGTGTTTGTGTTTCAGGTTGAGGAAAATGTGGCAGAAGAGGAAATGTTCAGTTCACAACTGTTACCTGACCATCGCGCACGCTACTGTGAGTGTGTGTGTGTGTGTGTGTGTGTGTGTGTGTAGCTGTAACCTTTGACCTTAAACATTAAAGCTATCATGTGTAACATTTGCATTAAATCCAACCACAAATTAACCTTCATTCAAGATGCATGGAAAAGTGTAAAGAGATTTAAAAAAAAACAGACCATCTTTTGGTATTTCTAAAAGCTTTCTATAAAACATTTTTAAAGTAAAAACATATAAAAGATAAACGAAGATGAACAGATACACCAGCCGTACTGTTTCATTCATGTGATTTTATTTAATGTTCTGTATTTCTGATTCGCTGCTTGTTGAGACATTTATGATCGTTGTTTTCTCATATTTTATTCACCTTTTATTTTTGGCGTATGTTAGTATTTCACAGACTTGCTATATATTTATATTTTTCTTGTGTAGCCGTCTGACCTGAATGAAAGGTTTTCATACAAATAAAGATTTGATGAACTGAATCTTTTCAACCTCCTTCTCTCTCTCGCAGCCGAATAAACCTCCTACCAGACTCAACCTGCTCACCTGTCAGGTCAAACCCAGCGTGGAGGACAAGAAATGCTTCGACCTCATCTCTCGTAAGACACGCGCACACGCACACGCACGCACGCACACGCACACACACACACACACACAAATAAAGATGACCCAAGACCTGTGTGCATAAATAAAACGTATGTGCAGAACCAGCACTGCAATCTTTTGATATCCCAGATTAAAGTTCATTACTATATTTGAAATACATTATAAATGTAATGAAACACAATATGAAAACAATAGATTTACATTAAACATATAAATGAAAGTTAAACACACGTAATTCTAACGGACACTTTTTCTTCCAGATAACCGGACCTACCACTTCCTGGCTGAGGATGAAGCTGAGTGTGTCGCGTGAGTAAAAAAAATAAAAATAGTCAGACTGTTCATTAAAGGGCCACTCCACCAATTTTACACATTTGAATCTGTTTGCAGGTCTTTAAGAGTACTGGTGCGTAGTGTAAAACATTTATGAAGATTTTTTTTTCTTCAAAGAGAGCTGTAACAATCTACATGTCCTCAAGTGATGTGACTTGAGTCTGCGTTGGTTTGGTCTGAAGATTTAAAGTATGAAAAGGTAAAAAAAATCTGGAGGTTCGAAAGAAAGAAGTGCGTTTATCAAACCTCTGCTTTCTCTTCTCATCTCTGCTTGCGGCTACATTAGCTGCTAAACACTCCTGAATCTGACGCAGTCGTCAGAGTTGCATTGTGGGTAATGCAGGCACCAGGTTTTAACGAGGAAGAATTTGTGAAATATAAAAAAGTCTGCAAATGTTAAAAATTTTAATTAAAACAAAGTATTAAAAATGTGTTTTTTGTGTGTTCAGCTGGATCTCGGTGCTCAGCAACAGCAAACAGGAGGCTCTGAGTATGGCCCTGGACGGGGGGAGGAAAGGGGGAGGAGGGCCCGAGAGCAGCGTGGAGGATCTGACCCGGGCCATCACGGACGACATCCGACGGATGCCAGGAAACAACAACTGCTGCGACTGCGGCGCTCCAGGTAACGTCCATCAATGAATCCGTCCATCAGTGAGTCCTGTCTGGTGTCTCCTCCCAGCTGGTCTCCACCAGCGTCCACTTTGTTTCCTGGAGGGCCTTTAATGTGAAAAAACCTCCAGGAAGTGTTGAGGTGAGCTCACTCTCTCTCTCTCTCTCTCACTCTCTCTCGCTCTGCAGATCCTGGATGGCTCTCCACCAACCTCGGCATCCTGACCTGTATCGAGTGTTCAGGGATCCACAGGGAGATGGGGGTCCACGTCTCCAGGATCCAGTCTCTGAGCCTGGACAGTCTGGGCACCTCGGACCTGCTGGTGGGTCGGACGAGTCGAATCCACCAGCAGTTCATCCAGTCGTCAGTCAGCTGGGTGGAACAATGAGATCACTGGACAGGACATTCACATAATGCAATTTATAAAGTTTGGGATAAACCATGAGTTTAATTATGAATCAGCTTCTACGTCCAGGTAGCTTAGTGGTAACAGCTTCGTCCTCGTCTCTTAACACTAACTGAATATAAAGGTTTGTTTGTGGATCTTTCTTATTTAAATGCACCGTGGGAGCTGTAGTTTATTCTCCCTTCACATCTTTATGTACACCGGGTTTTACGTTAGACTTTTAAATCAAATAACCACATATTTACCAGCACTGTTATTTATTGTTTTCAATTATTATTCAACCAGTCACCAAAACAAGCTACCTGAGAATATGATTGATGGGACTGTTACTATGGAAGAGGCAGATAAAATAATTGATCTCACTTTGCAACTCTACAATCCAGCTTCTCTATAAGGAAGCTCTATCAGCTGTCGACCTCTTTGCTCCACTTGATTAACACCCAGCGGACGACAGGACGGGTTCATAACGGATTAACTCGTCATCTAATAAGTTTCATCACATAAATCACAGTTATGTAGCTGCAGGAGGGTGAATTTCTTCCCGTCACATGGAGGTAGCAGGACGACAGTTTTCCAGTCAGCTCTGACTCGGTCGTCACGGTTCTGAAGTTAGATTCAGACCTTTTGTTTTCTGTTAAATTCCTTGTTCTTCTTGCTCCTCCAGTTGGCCAGGAATGTCGGTAACTCTGGTTTTAACGAAATACTGGAGGCAAACCTTCTGAGTCCTTCACTGAAACCCTCCCAACTCAGCCACATGTAAGACACACACACACACACACACACACACACACACACACACACACACACACACACACACACACACACACACACACACACACACACACACACACACACACACACACATACATACATACATACATTTGCAATCTTAAATTTTAGTCAAATTTAAACAAATGTGATGTTGTGTGTTTATGCCGCGCAGGGCGGAGCGTAAAGACTTCATCCTGTCAAAGTATCAGGACGTTTACTTTGTGAGGCGGAGCCACAGCTCGACTGCAGCGCTGCGATTCGGCCTGCAGGAGGCGACCAAGAGCTGCGACATCTACACTTTGATCCAGCTGTACGCTCAGAGGGCGGAGCTGAGCCAGCCGCTGCACACACACATACAGGTACACACACGAACATCTTAAAGGTATACACACACATGCAGGTATACACACGAACATCTTAAAGGTATACACACACATACAGGTATACGCACGAACATCTTAAAGGTATACACACACATACAGGTACACACACGAACATCTTAAAGGTATACACACACATACAGGTATACGCACGAACATCTTAAAGGTATACACACACATACAGGCACACACACGAACATCTTAAAGGTATACACACACATACAGGTATACGCACGAACATCTTAAAGGTATACACACAGGTATACACATGAACATCTTAAAGGTATACACACGGACATCTTAAAGGTATACACACACATACAGGTATACACACAAACATCTTAAAGGTATACACAGGTATACACATGAACATCTTAAAGGTATACACACAGGTATACACATGAACATCTTAAAGGTATACATACATACAGGTATACACACGGACATCTTAAAGTTATACACACATACAGGTATACACACGGACATCTTAAAGGTATACACACATACAGGTATACACACGGACATATTAAAGGTATACACACATACAGGTATACACACGGACATCTTAAAGGTATACACACATACAGGTATACACACGAACATCTTAAAGGTATACACACAGGTATACATATGAACATCTTAAAGGTATATACACACACACATACAGGTATACACACAGACATCTTAAAGGTATACACACACACACACACACACACACACACACACACACACACACACACACACACACACACACACACACACACACACACACAGGTATACACACGTACATCTTAAAGGTATACAAACACACACAGACACATACAGGTTCATGCACAGGTGCACACATCAGGTATAATCACACACTTTCATGTTTCCGTGACAACAGGAGAAAGGGGAGGCGGCGCTCCATTTAGCCGTCCTATTGGCTGACAGGACGTCGCTGCACATCCTGGACTTCCTGGCTCAGAACTGGTCAGTCTGCTGTGACGACGTTTGTTGAGTTGTGACACCTCAGTGTGTGCTAGTGTCGTACACCTGCATGTTAACCTGCATGTGTGTGTATGTGTGTGTGGTTTTTTTTTTTGTCAGCTCCAATGTGGACGTGCAAACATCAGCAGGAAACACGCCGCTGCACTACAGCTGTCTGCACAACAAGAGTGACTGTGTGAAACTGCTGCTGAGAGCCCGAGCCAGCACACACATCAGTAATTCGCACACACACACACACACACACACACACACACACACACACACACACACACACACACACACACACACACACACACACACACACACACACACACACACACACACACACATCAATACATTGTACTTGTGAATTCCCTCCTTACCCCCATATTTTCACCTAGTGAACCTGAAATCAAGTCTTAACTCTCAAAAAAAAAAAAAAAAAAAAAGTGAGACATTTTTGAAGATTAAGACATTTTTCAAAAGTAATTTGTATTTTTTTATTTTTTTTTTTTAGTTTGGACATTTTTAGAGATGTGGGACATTTTTTGGAAGAATATTTTACCTTCCATGTCTTCCTCAAATGTAGAAACACTCTGTCAACGATAATGACGACAGTACATTAATATTTGAACTGTTTGTGTGTTTCAGAGAACGAGTTAGGAGAAACTGCTCTGGACATGAGCCGCAGGTTGAAGCACAGCCACTGTGAGGCGCTGGTGAGGTCATCACTCTGATTTTCGGTCCATTTCATCATCGATCAATGAATCAAACTTCATCTGTAAAAAAGAAAAGTAATTTGGGACCAAATCACACGAGAAATATAAGTAATGGGAAATTAATGATAAAACCAATAAAGTAAGAATAATTTTAATACTAAATAAATGAAATAAAACCAGATGAAAAAAAGTAAATTAGGGAATAGAACATTAAAACATAAATACAATGACATAAATGAATGAAATAATCAAAAGCAGGGAAAAATGTTATGTTGTGTTCTAAGCTCTGAAAGACATTTAAAAACAAAAGTGATCGTAACAGTTTATTTGCGTGTGTGTGTGTGTGTGTGTGTGTGTGTGTGTGTGTGTGTGTGTGTGTGTGTGTGTGTGTGTGTGTGTGTGTGTGTGTGTGTGTGTGTGTGTGTGTGTGTGTGTGCAGCTGCAGCAGGCCCAGTCCAACAAGTTTGACCATCATGTCCATGTAGAGTACGAGTGGAGGCTTCGTCATGACGATCTGTACGACAGTGATGACGACTTTGATGACAAGGTAACCATGGCAACTGACAGTATGATTATCCAAGAACAAAACCGCTAAAAAAAATTCTGCTCTTAAAATAAATATTACGTGATGTTGATATGCGGAGGTTCATGTGCCGTCGGGGACCGGACTTCTTGTATTTTGTGTTTTTATATATATATTTTGTGGGGGTTTTTTGTGTTTTTTTTTATACTTGAGAGAATAATCAATCATGGTGCATAAATTCTTGATAAAATAAAAGCTTAATCACAAAATGTTGTTAAATCACAATGCTTCCATGTAAGTTTAAACTTTTTATTGCAACAATAATACTCATAATTTTTTAGTGGTGTGACTGTTAGTGGTGCTAACAAGTCAAATATAATACCACTTTCCTCCTCCTCTGTTGCAGAACGGTCCAGTGAAGAAGGAGCGCTCCTCTTTCTCCTCGTCCTCCTCCTTCACCCCCTCCTTCTCCTTCTCCTCCCGTCCCTTCAGCTTCAATCAGTCCAACTCCTCCTCCATCACGCTGTCCTCCTCCGTAGCGCCGGGAGGAGCAGGCGGAGGTCTCCTCAGTGTGGGCAGGAGGCTGGCCATGGCCATGGAGCTCCACAGCCGCCCCTCTGGCTCCGTCCCAAGTCCTCCTCCTCCTCCCCCGTCCTCCCCCGCACCTCCGCTGCCTCCTAGGGTCAAAGGTGGGTACTCAAATAATGGCATGAACAAATAATGCTGGGTCTCTAATAAAAGCCTGTTAAAACAAACCCAGACAGCTGGGATTACCTTCTGTCTATAAAGTACCTGGTAAATCCAGGATGATGTATGAAGCCATTAATTCCATCAGTAATCATCACGCTGAAGTGAAGTGCAAATTAAAACATGAGAAACCCAGAAAACATGGAGGCTTTATATCAACATATGTTTAAGTTAAAACCTGATTCCTTCATTTAGTCTGAACATTAAAAATCATCCTTTCCTCTCTGCTCTCTTTTGCTCTCCAGCTCCCAACGTTCCTCCTCCTCCTCCTCCTCCTGCTGGAGGCGATGGAGCGGGGGAGGAAGAGGATGAAGAGGGTGAGGTCTTCTTCCCCCTGACGGGAAACAGAAAGACGACTCCGCCCCCTCCCATTGCCGTCCGACACCAGAGGAGCTGCTCCGAGTCCAGCAAGCACGGTACCGTCTGAGAGACACACTGCAATTAATCTGTCGGGGTGACAGTGTTATTAACTGTGTGTGTGTGTGTGTGTGTGTGTGTGTGTGTGTGTGCGTGTGCGTGTGCGTAGATTATGGGTTGCCAACCAGTCCGAGGATCTACAGCGGTCCAGACTCCTCCTTCAAGAAGTGTGTGTGAGTATCTGATACACAATCACACTGAACGTAAACACAACCACACGCACTTGGAATAACGCTTCTGATTGGTCAGTGGTGTAGTGATGTCAGGTCAACCGGGGTGTCAGTGTAGACGTGTCTTTTCTTTAAAAACAACATCCTTCTTTGCCAGTAGTTTTGTAGACTTAACTAACACAGTAATACAAAAATAAACCTGAATTCGTTTATTTATTTTATCATCATGACATCCATTTTGTCGGTTGAATTTCCTGTATCATCTTTACACATTCACGATGTCCAAACCGTGATCAAAACCCACGGAAAAATGTACAATTAATCATAATTAAATACATTCTCTGAGAGATCCTAAAGATACATGTGATTAAGGTCGGAAGTTTGTTCTTATAAATGAAACATGAAGAAATTGAAGCGGCTCTTGTTTTTATCTGAACTAAGAGACTGCACTGACCTCTGGTGGACAGAAGATGTATTACAGGTCAGAGTGTTCAGCTATAAAACACCACAGATCTTAAACTGCCCTCCCCTCTCCTCTCCCTCTCTGTCTCTCCAGTCCAGCTTCTCCTCTCAGCTCGCTGACTGAACGACCAGACAGAGGTACTTCCTGTCCAGAAACATCCTCTCACATCTGTTTAATCTCTCCGGAGTCTGTGAAACGCTCACATCTGCCTGTGATCACCGTTAGCTGATAGGGAACAGTGGAGGAGACGAAATACGATTATACATTTGACTTATTATTATACTTTTTCTTAATCCAGGAGTGTCAATCAAATATGTTTATATCTATGTGACGATTGTTAATTAATTAGGAGAACAATTTATAAAGAAAAAAAAGTTACAATTTTGATGGTTCAAGATTCTCAGATGTGAGGATTTGCCAGCTTTTGAGCGAGTTACCAAACAAAAGGAAACGGCGATTAAAATTTTTGTAAGCGTTATCTGGCATTTTGTAGACAAAACAGTTACTTAATTGAGATGGTAATCTACATACATCTATATATAAATTCTAGAAAATAACCGGAAATATTGACATTAATCTCTCTGAGGTTTTCGGTGGGCAGAAAGTGACGGTAGCTCCTCCCACTTCCTACACCCTGCCAGTAAAGCTCCGCCCAACATGTCACCCACCAATCACCGATCTCAGAGCTTTGACTGTGACATCAGAGGCCCCGCCCCTCAGCCGCTTCCTCGCAGATCATTGGTGAGACCTTTAAAAACGCTTTCACCCTCCAGGTTTATTAATACTATTAGTAGAAACATTTCTTGTGTGATTTGCTTCTGTCTGTCAGCCTCGGGGAACAAGCAGCCGGCGGGTTCAGGCGCTGTATGACTGCCAGGCCGACCACCACGACGAGCTGAGCTTCACTGAGGGTCAGGTGCTGGTGGTCCTGGCACGGGAGGACAGTGATTGGTGGGTGCGTATCACCATCCTGCTCTCTGATTGGTTCTATGACTGATGGGACGAGAAACAGTCAGTGTGGCCTCAGCTGACCTCCTGACTGTACTGGAGCTGCAATGTTTACTCGATCGCAGAATATTTTAGTTGATTATAATTCATTAATAATTAGATTTATTTATTTCGCCTCTGACTTTGAACAGCCGTGTTTTAAGTTTCTCCACATGCACAGAAACCATGTATGTGTGTGTGTCTGTGTGTATTCATTGTGCAGCACGGTTACATAGAGGATGAACCGGACCGGAGAGGTTTGTTTCCGTCCTCCTTCGTGCAGCTGCTCTCCGACTGACATGAACCTGGACCAGACCAGGAACCAACCCGACCCCGGACCAGCACAAATCCAGATCACATCAGAGCCTGGAGAACCAGAACCAGCTGAAGCTCAGATCTGCGATGGACCGGGTCAGACTTCCAGGTCTGGTCCTACTTCACCTCCCAGGATTAGACGGCGCCGCTCCAGCATCCTGCGAGTTCACAGGACAGCCACTGTTGTCACAGCAACCGCTGTTCCTCATGCCTTCCGTTACCGTGGAAACATTATGGATGACCTTTCGGTGAAGACACTTTATTTTTCTGTGGCTCGGGTTAGGTCAGGATAATGTTTGCCAAGGAGACGGACTCACACAGACCGAACAGCGATGAATCGAGGCTTAGGCTGCCGATACTTTTATTTATTTTTTAAAAATTATTTAAAATGAAAAATATTTTATTAAGCACAGATAATGGAGGATCACTTCAAAATACAGCAATCAACGTGGCGTTTATTTTGAAGTTAATCTAAACTACTTTAATTCTAATTTATCTATTTTAATTTATTTCATGTGATTAAATCTGTGACGACAAAACAATACGAGCCACTTCTGCCACTTTTCAGGCTTCTCTTCCTTGTTGGTGCAGGACCTAAGACTTTTAATGGACCAGATAAGAAACCAGAGCAAAACAGGTTGTAGGAAACTGAAGACCAAAGCTCTAAATTCAGGTAAAATCAGTGTTTGGGACAGGATGGATATAAACACAGACACAGATAGGACCTCAGATGTTTACAGGTCTGTAAATGTGGTCTTCAGAGGAAGTGAAGCCTGAAACAGGAAACATCTGATGCTTCCAGCTGCCTTCGTTGTCTGAAGATATCACAACACTTTGGTGAGTAAGTACAGCAGCGTTCTGCTGCCACTATTACAGTAATGACTTTACTCTGTGTCTTGTTAAACTGTCAAGATTTTCTTATTTGTCTTTTTATAACAAGATATTTTTCTCTGAACTAGATAACCCGAGTAATTCGGTTTCAACAAGAAACTTCTACAAAACATATCAGCGTTATAACCAGGAATAAATAAAAAATTGTACTGAGTTAAAGTACTGTTACTTTAAATAGCTTACTAAGATAAAAGTAAGCCAGTTAAAATGTTCTGAGAAAGTTATATTGTATAAAAAGGTCTGGTCACAAAAATCTAGGCTTCGACCTGCGATCACACCTCTCAGTCCCCGAATGTCAGTCAGTAAATGTGTAGAAAACACATCTTTTTCATAATATTTATATATTAATATATTACAATACACCAATTTTGTTTTGATAGCAAGGAAAGTTTCCCATTAAAACTAACTAAAAACATGTCATAACATGGAAAATATCTTGTTATAACGAGCTGATTTTTTTTTGTCACTGCCGTAAATAGGAACTTTTATTGACACAAAACTTCTCTGCTGAACTTTTGTCATCTGGGTTTAATTGTTATAACTTTTACCGCCAAAGTTTGTAAAATTTTTCCAATAGAAAAAAACAAAACTCTTTGATTGTTTCAGATTGTTTCTTTTTGTCTGTGGTTTCAGTTGATCTCGTCTGTTTGGTTTCTATAAATGATGATCAGCAGGTTGTTGGTCAAGTGAGACTTACACTGCGACTCTGTTAAAAGACTCACCTTTTAACAGCTAAATTAAAGCTATGGTAACTGGATGTGCATCATACACATATTTGTTTGGTCAGCTGTTGGCACTCTGCTCTAAATCTACATTACACCTGCAGATGTTTAGAGATTACAAACAGCTGATTGGCTGATTTAATTTGCAAAAACTTAGTTGTTAGGTGTGAGGATATAAATCTGTTTGCAACCACTGAGCCTGTCGACTTTGCAACTACAAAACTTTACATCCAGATGTTAAATCCAGCTCGGCACTCAGCGGGTCTGCTGCGCTGTCATTTAGTGGCTGAACTCAGGTTTTATGGCACGTTCAAGCGCTTCTCACCAGCTCGTGAAGTGGATAATTTCCTAGTTTACTGGAAGGAAGTTTTCCTGGTCAAGGCAACAAATGGTTAAATCTCAGCAGTGACTAAAAATGTGTAAAACAAGTGGCAGATGTTTCATATTAAATGTTCCATATTTTAACGTTTCTAGTGCTTTATTTATAGGCCTGACATCGTCATGGAGAAATGTTTGTGGTTTTCTGTGTTAAAACGCATTTTAATACCATTTTACACCACCTCGCTAAAGCCTCTGTAGATATGAGAAAAATGTTTTTAGTGGGTGTTCCTATGGCTCATTAATATTAATGAGCATCTCCTCTGATTGGCTGACTATTTTCTGAGAGACGCCTGACAAGGCCAACTCCAGGTGACGGGCTGTGGCTCCCTAAACTTACCGGCAAAAATGAGAAGTCTTTTTTCAGACAGTAAGTAACCGATACCTGAACGGGTAACAGCTCATTTGAAGAGGCAATAATAACCGACATATCAGCAAACTGTTAACACTGTGCAATGTACACTTTATAGACTTATAGCTAAGTTCGCTAACCAGGGCCTGCCTTGTTTTGCTGCTGACAGATTCAAAGTATAATTATAAGTGTCTGACAGTGTTATGGAAAAGATTCCTACAATGTTACACCCTTAGTATGACTTTTTGACCATATTTCGGACAGACAGATAGTATGATATATTTTTGAACGACACTCTATAGTAAGAATTCTGTTTGACATTTTGGACGACATACTATAGTATTACTTCATGGACGTCAAAAAGTGGTCAGCGTTTATAGTGGTGTTGCTAGTACTGCTAAAATCAATTACACGGTAGCCTTTTACTGTATTTGCAGTTCCTGCCACCGACCAAATAACGCAAATCCAGTAAGTTAACATTCAAAACGTTATTCTGTTTTACCAGCAGCTGCGAGATGATTAAAGCAACTGTACAGTATAAAAATGACTGAATCAATTTTTTTTTCTGACATGCAGTGACAGCAGATATTATTCATGTTTTTGTCGCTTTTTAGGCTTTTTGTCTTCTCCGTTCTGACACGGATACTACAGCTGTACAAACTTACCAAAATAAACAGCAGCACTTATCAAACCACAAGTGTGTTTAATGAGTTTACTAATCGTTTTGACACTTTCACAGTGTTTATCTTGCACCCACACCCCCCTTTACTAAGTAAAAAGCAAAGTAAAGTTGAATTTATACAATATGGGGCCTTTAAAGAAAGCCTTCTGACAACTTAGCAATTTGATTGAAGAGGCCAAGTGACTTGTTCTGGACAAAATTAAACTCAAATGACAGTGAAACATGTAGCAGCACAAACGACAGAGCAACAGCTTCAAGATGATAATTCAGCATTTATGATTATTCCTCAGTTTGCGACAAACAAAGAAATCAACAAATGAAACCAACTTTTTCAACAACAGTTTTTGTAACTTTCTGAAACAGACAATCAGACAATCAAACCCACTTCGCAGTGCACAGTGATTGTCCTGGTATGTGGACCTCTGAAAGTAGGGTTTTTATTTTTTTCTCAAACTCTTTCTTTCCACAACAACTTCTGTCACTTTGTGAACGACAAAGAGCAACACCGCGAATGTCCACAAGGAGAGACTGACACGAAGTGAGCGCTGTCGTCGTCGCCATCATTCACGGTGTGGAGATCACAAAGAGATTTGTTTGACAAACATGTTGTACAAACAGGTTTATTGTAAGCAGACTGAGCATCAGCGACAGGGCGGTTTCACACTGGCAGGACGGAATGTTTGGAAAACGGCACATTTGTGGCATTTTCAGACAAAAAAAAAAACAAACAAACAGCTAAAATAGGAAACCTACATCCCACCAATCAAAACTGATAACAAAGTTTTAGAGTGCTAATGTACTCAATTTTACAGAGCGTACACTTGAACGAGCAACAGCAACACGGATGATGTAATCATCGGTGTTAATTTTGCGTTATGAGAACTATAAAATATTCGTTGACATTGTTCATAAGTCAACTTTTAAAAATAGGACGAAATGTCTTACATTTTTGTCATTAAAAAAAAAAAAATCATCTGAAAGCTGGTCAAATGAGCTAATGATTATTTCAATGCAGGTTTAAACTCAGATTGTAGTATCTGCATTACGTCATTTTTCCATGATGGTACACACTAATCATCCACGCGCAGCACAAGATTAACGAGCCCTCAGCCGATACACACCAAGAAGGTCTCTTTTGTTTTCTTATTCAAACTTCCCCGTCCTGTTTTTGTGTTTATTTTTAGTCAAATGATTTTGGCCTTTAAATACATTGAGTGGAAATGAAATGTTCAAGAAGGATGCGCACAGATGCACAATTAAAAAAGCAAGTATATTAGCGCTCGAGGGGGACGGAGGACTTCATGCTTTGACTTTAATTCAGTGTGAAAGCGCCCTGAAACTCCTCACAGTGTAATCGAAGCCACTGACATTCAGGTGACTTTGATTGACAATCAGCAACAGGTTTTTTTTTGTACATTCACAGTACAGGCGTGACAACTGACTGACTGTTCTGCTACCTGCTGGACTGGTCAGCCTCTCCATTCATAGGGTTATTTTTGGTTGGACTTTAAATCTGCAGTGCGGGACTTTTGTCTCCCCCTTCTGCCGTGAGAGTAATTACAAAAACACTGTCGAAGTGCTTACATCGTAGACTCCTCTAGCATTTGAAATGGCTAGCGCTGTAGCTGAAAAAAGGAGGATAAATTGTTCTGAGCCTACAAACACCGGTGAAATTACTAATTTCACCATCACTATTTGATGCTTAAGAGTCAGATAGCATTTTGAAAGTCTACAAGAGCTTCATAATTCAATTATTTTCACAAGTTAACATAGCTGGAAGTTAGCAGGCTTGGCCAGCGTATGTCTCCGGTGCACATGCTCTACCCCATAGAGCAGCCCTGTATGGACATATCCGGCCAGGGCAGCAATGTCTCACCAGACACCAGATTTTTAAAACTTGATCTTGTGTTTATAGGCTGAATCCGCACTGTGTGGACTTGTTTGGCAACGGGCTTGAATGTAACGGACATTAATTTAAAAGTCCCGCACTCCACCATGATTTATTTAAGTAAAATTGCACTTCATCTTTCACTCATCCGTTCGCCGCACACACTGATGTTACTGATTGTTTGACTTAATCCTCGTTAAAGTTTTATTTAATAAAGTCGTGCATGGTCCGCCACCTCTTTGTTACTCCCATCAGCCGAGCTGGGCTGAGTCACATCAGTTCTCCAGTCTGTAGATTCACTCACGGAGGTTTGGCTTTCCTTCTTACCAAGAATGTTGTTTGCTATCGGAGCCAGAAAAGCATGATTAGAAAACACATTTATGATTGAAACACGACACCGTCAAAACAAAAAACTTTTTTCCTCTTTTGGATGAAATCAGCTGAAAACCTGCAGACTGACGAGGCACACAGGCTGAGAACCGAACACAGGCTCCTCCCACTCTTGACCTCCCGGTCCAAGACAGGAAGTATCATTGGTTTAAATTCCAGAAATGCTGAAGTGAAAAAAAAACTTGAATAAAGTTACATTTCTGATTCCAGTTTCAGTCTGTCAGGATCCTCTAGATCAGGACGGTTTGTGTTAAGATTTATTTAAAATAAATGGATGGATTATAAATGATACAAATTACAAGAAGTCTTATGTGGCTGGACAGCGAAGCAACTATATGGCCTCTTCCCACTGACTCTTCTTCAGGACAAAAGTGCTTTTCTTAAAAGAGGTTATCCCCATATAATGTCTATAAAGTCTCATAAAAAAAAAATTAAAAAAAAAGATATAAAAGGTCTGTGGTTCTTTCCCGCTCAGAGCAAAGCTTGTTGTGGTCAATCCCAGCAGTCGCAGACGGCAGGACGGGTCGTCGAAGGTCCCGACAAAATTAGATTTTTCAAGTTGAGCTGGAAAATATTTAAAGCAGCAGGAGTCTGCACAGAGAGGGGATCTGAACCCCGCCCCCCCTGGAGGGTGGAGGTGGCTGTCCACAGGTAATCCAGGAATATAAAAATATCTCGGCCCAAAAGCATCCTCAATGCAGCGCGATAGGATGTCCAACTGAAGGCAGACGTGGTGATTGATAAAAGTACAGGGGTCTGATTACCGTCCAAATCCCTCATAAACAAGACATGCAAGGTCCAGAGCTGGCTCAGATTTGGTTGATCAGTGCCAGAGGACCGTCGGGTGTGGCGACAGTCAGCCCAACTCGGCTGCAGGTCAGTCTGTTCGGTGGTCCGGGGGTCTGTCTGTAAGTCAGCCCATCGGTCGGCATGTTGGTAGGTGCGTAGGTTCGTCTGCAGGGATGCAGGTCAGCGTGAAGGTCCGTAGGCCCGGTCGGGAGACCGCCCATCAGTCGGCAGGTCAGTGTTTGCGTCACAGGTGTAGACTGATCTTGCCTTCTTTGGCGAGTTGGTGGATGACCTGCGTCTCGAAGTCGGCGCTGTGGACGCCGGTCTTCCTGAAGGCTCCGGCGTAGCGGTTTTCTTCCCAGTAGTGATGCCAGTTCCCCTGCTGGTCAGCGCCGTAACCGAACACCGACACCTTAAACACAGACGGGAAGGTGATGCTACGACGCACTACAGAGCCAAGTATGACAAGCTCGACACCTACCAGGCATACTCATAGTCTGCATTTAGCCACCTGGCGATGACGTGTCATGTGTGTGTCCTTTCGCATAATAATAATCGGTTACTTCCACATGTTGTAACAATAGCGGAGATTCCTTTATTTTCTTTCTCGTGGTGCATTCAAGGACACCAAATAATCAAGCATTGATTCAAAAGAAGTACGTGAATGTGGTCAATCAAATGTCCGAGCCTCCCCGACAAGACGGGTTTTGCTCTCAGCTGCATTATGAGTTTATATAAAGGCAGCTTAAGTTTGATGTGGATGAAGATACAGGCTCCGCCCCCTCCGCCCTCCTACCTGGTCACAGATGTGCAGAGCGAAGATAATGGCCAGCATGCCGGTGGACGGGTAGCGACCGTGACGTTCGGTCCAACGATCGTGAACGTACTTAAAGAACACCGGGTTCACCACCAGAACCTGCACAAACACAGACCGCGTTACCATGGTAACATGTTATATTTGCTGCTCTCTATAGTAGGGTCGGCGGTAGGTGTTTGCAAAAGCACTCGCAAGAGCTAAACTGACCGATTTAACATAATTAAAACACTCCTTTGAAATCCTGTACAGAAGTTGAAGGAAACATAATAAACCAAGAACTACAACTATAGACAGACGGAAACTTGAGAGCAGAAGTTGAAACTTCCTCAAAACAGAAATAATGAGGAGGCAGTAACAACTGTGAAAAAAATGTAGAAGAAACATGAAGAAGTCTTACCTTGTCTTTATCCGCATCCACCCTCTCTTTAACCCTCATGTAGGTCCTGAAAACAAACACGCCGAGTTATACAACAATATTATATTATTCTAGTTTGTTCTGTCTATACACATGTATTCTGTTTCTGTATATGATCATGAACTGTCATTTCAGGTCTATATACAATATAATATGTGATTGCTAAGTTCAGATGTAAAGATCTGAGTACAGATTTAAAGCCGACTATTTCATCAACTATGTATGAGCATATAATTCAGCTTACAAAAGGTACATTTTTTCGTACTTTGTGGAATATTACTGTACATAATAAATGCAGATTATACTAAAACCCTGTACGTCAAAATGTTTCACACACAAATAGGTAATTCATATATGAGCTATGTATATGTATAATTAGCATTTTTTTTAAATACATTTTGTCCTGTCCAATGTTAATGTTTAATTTGTGTGTATATATAACTATATATTTTTGATTATTTTTACTGAATTTTGATGATATTTCTCTGAATATTCAGTACATTTGAATTATATTTGTGGTTATATGTCGTACATTTTGACCTGGCCGGTGGACAGCGCGCTGGTCAGCCACTCCAGGTCTCTCAGTTTGAACGGCAGCAGGACGAGGCTGACACCGCGATCAACGTCCACCGCGCTCTCCGGGTACAGGAAGTGATGCGTCGTCCGGTTCCCAACGTCGTTCTCAAATCCTCGAGTCACCGCCTTGTTCATCCTGAAGAGGAGAAAGATGAAGAATAAGGCGAGGCCTGTGTGTGTGTGTGTGTGTGTGTGTGTGTGTGTGTGTGTGTGTGTGTGTGTGTGTGTGTGTGTGTGTGTGTGTGTGTGTGTGTGTGTGTGTGTGTGTGTGTGTGTGTGTGTGTGAATGGACTTGCGTACCTGATCACAGAGCCATGAGAGTTAATCAGGTTGCCATGTCCAGACTTCCTCAGGTTGCCAGAGTTGCCGACCACCGCGCAGCTACGGCAACGGAAGGGGAGGGGCTTGAAGTCCACAGTGGGCGGGGAAATGACCCGGAACATCTCTGACATCACTTTCGCTAAAGTCTGGTCGTTACCGGACCGCTGAAGACTCTGTGGATAGGCGGAGCGTATCCCATTATTTTTATGAAGCTTTTTATATTTAAATTCTGCTGAATCACCATCCAAACTAAAAAAAAAAAAAAAAAAAAAAAAACAGCTTTTTTAAAAGCTTTAATTCTTATTTTGTTTTAGGCCATTTGTTTTTTGTGAATGTTTTAAGAGTTGAAAGTTGGTGGTTATCTTTGTCTTTTATTTTTGTCTTCTATGAAAGTAAATTTAATACTTTTTAACAGTGATGAGATAAAACTAAATATTTGGGAATGTATAATGGACAATTTTCTGTATTTTCTTTTGGCCTACATGTTTTTACAGCGTAACTAAACAGTTGCTCTTTATGTACGAACAGCCCACACCACATACACACACAGTATATACTGCATACTGTTTACTGTGGACCAGACTGATGATGTTAGCAGCATTACTGCCCCCCCTCCTTTTAATCTACTAATGGTTTCTGCAGCAGGAATTAATCTATAAACGCCGGAAAAAGACTCAGACATTCGTCTCCCCGTGCAGACTGCTGACAGCTTCCACAAATCAGAGGCATTTTCAATTTTCTGAAAATCAAATTTTCCATTATTGGTCCTCGCTATTGACTGAAACGTTCTGCAGTATAATACAAACTCTCCTTTCGACTTTTCATACAAAAAAAAAAAAATCTTTTCTCTGATTTACTGATAGTCAGCGTGGACACATCGATGCAGTGCTGTCAGGTCACTTTCAGTGAGCAGCCTGCAATTATTTCCTGAATGATGGCTCAGACTTTATCGCTCTTAAACCACATTCAATCACTGAAAAAAGAAAAACAGGGATGCCTGAAAATCGTGTTAATGTAAAATCTTTCCATGAACTTCCTTTGGTGATTTACTCAACTGTTAAAGTATCAGTACTGATATTATCTGTAGTTTAATCACTGATTGTGGTATAAGATTATAAGATATTATAGGATTTATGTGTAGAAAAATTTATTCCAATAGGGATTTGAGTTGCTTTTGGACACTGACAGTAAAACTGCTGTTCATGATATAATCTCTTACTTTAGATTATTGATTTATGCAGATTAACAGATTAAACAGTATAAAAACTGATAAAAAATAACATGTCAAGCTCAAACTAACACAATGGTTCAAAGACTTTTATTTTGAAGGCAGAACTTTAGCTTGAGCAGGAACAAAACATTGATAATAATCCTGTTTATTCAAACTAAACTTTTTAATTTGGATGTCAAACCTTAGACCGATGAATCAACGTGCAGATATGTATTTTTAAATCCTCAATAAGAAGAACAGAAGAAAAACCGCATTATTTCTACTTTTCGTCCTTACCAGCCACCATGTGAGCGCATCGGGGTCAAAGTTGTCGTTTGTGTTTCGCAGGATGGGTTGCTGTTTTGGGTCGTAGCGTCGGCTGAACCAGTCCGAGCCGTCCAGGTCTGCAATGCAGGACTCAGAACAACTACACAGCCTGAAAAGAAGACAACACACTGGAGTCAGACAGGTTCAGATCAGGGAATCATGGGATACAGAGTCCATCAACGTCAGCGTGTTACCTCAGGTCGTTCTGGGACTCCTCTATAACCTCCTCTTCCTCCTCCTCCGCCTCCTCGTCCTCGTCATCGTCCTCATCCTCATCCTCGTCATCCTCCTCGCTCTCAGGCTGGGTGATGCTGGGAGGAGGAAGGGTCAGCTCCGCAGGAGGCGCTGTGGGTTTGACCACTGCAAACAAACCAACAGAGACTCAGAGAACAATGCATCATGGGAGCTCTACGCGATCACGACACTTCTACAGCTAATTGTATAACGATAGACTGTAAATAAAAGTGGACGAGCTTCTGGGTCTGAAAAATGACGCCAATGCGGAAGAACCTTAAAGTGCAATGCCACTGAGGGCCACTAGGGGCCGGCAACAAAAAGGCTCCAGCTCCATAGACTCCCATTCAACTTTTCTCATGAAATACAAAGACAATACATTTTTTGCATGAGTCATTTTGGTGTCTTTTGCTACAATTCCTCCTTCTTATTCGTTTTCTGGCGGTCTTTACACTCACTTTGAGCCGTAATGCCTTCGGCAGTGCTTCTATTAATCACATATAAAAACTACAGGGATTTGGCTAAATTGCTGAAGGCCGCTTATGGTAGCACACCACAATAAGGTCTCGCAGTTATAGATTTAATTTCATATTTAGTCCAAATACGACAAATGTAATGATATTGTGGAAAACGTTCAAACTGTTAAAAGCGCTATCATCAGACTGTCTATTCATCACACCGCCTCACCTGTCTCCCTGCTGATGGGCGTGGCCCGGCTGTTGGGCGGGGCTAATGACAAAACCAGGAAATGTCTCTTCTGGATGCGCTGGCTAGCGAGCATGAGGATGAGGATGGTGGCGATCACCAAGGCAACACACAGCTTCCTCCTCGACAACATAGCTGGTCGGACTAGAGGCGGGCGGCGGCAGGAGGGAGGATGTGTTGTTGAGCTGTCAATCGACCGGCTATGTCAGCATAGTTGGACGGTGTCATCTGCCGTCATCTGGGCATTTTGCTCTCGTCCTTCCACTCGTCTCCATGAAGCCTGACCCGTCGCTACTTTCCGATTGGTGGAGACGGGATCTGTGGCCACAGACAGAAACACATAGTGCCATCAGGTTAGAAAAAGTAGACATTATATTTTCATTTGCTGTATTAATGACAACTAATTTCTCTCCGTATAGTTGGACACGAGTGAATGTTTAGCCGACAGATAACAAGAGATGAACCATGTGAGACATCATGCTCTGAGGCACGTTTAGTTAAGTTGGCGAGATGACCGAACAGATGTCTCTTTGTTTGTATATTTATAAAGAATCAACATACAAATAAGATTTGGGGATTTTTCTGTTTTACTCCGAACGGCTATCCACATACTCCCATAGCTCCATAATTCAGATCAGTTATCCATAAACAAAATGATAATCTAACATCATATGTATAAAACAATTATACTCAATAATATAACTTTTTTTTTAAACATTTGATAAAATCCCAACAACTAACATACACTTATAATGTTTAATAAAGTTTATCCATAATAAACAAACAACTTTCACATTTTCTAACATTCATTAGGTAATTGTAACAAAATAAGTGAATGCCTATAGAGTAATTGTGTTTGACAAAAATCGGACAAATTATCCATAACAAACTTATTACCATGTTCATTTTATCTATCGACAACAAACTCATCATCACTTGGAAACAAGTCATATTCTCCAACAAAAATAATTATCAGTAAAACGCTAATTATGGACATAAATATACCGATAAGATCGATACGAAAACACACGATCTATCACAAAATAAAATCCTGTAATCCAAAATGCTAATTTCCTACAACAAACTAATTATTCATAACAAAATAGCAATGTATTTATATACTATTATATCAATAATTACAAACAAACTGCAGGAAATTATCTCAAACAATTCATTAAAAAATTATCCACAACAAACAATTTAAAGCAAACCATGTACACCACAATGACAACAACAACAAATACCAAAGCTCAACTTCTCTGTGAACAAACTTATCCAGAATATTACAAAAGAGGAAAAGGAGGTGCTCTTCAAAACAAAGAACATCATCGCTATGTTTCAGCCCAGCAGTTGTTGATTACATCATCACTGCTGCTGATGGTTAGGAAGGTTGCATGAGGACATCATCATCAACAACGAACACAAACACCCTGCCCACTACCTTGAGAAACACTAAAGGACAAACAGAGGCCCTGAACTGGATTTTGGCCTCCTCCTCCTCCTCCCACCTCCCTCACCTCCCCTCTGCTCCTGCAGGAATGTCTCCCTGCAGACAAACTCGGTCTCTGAATACCAATCAGATCTGGATTCGGTTCAGCTTCTCCTGTTTCAGCGCTTGCTCCCCCTGTCCGCTTCAATGTCCCCCTCTCTCTCACTCACTGTGTCTGTGTGTGTGTGTGTGTGTGTGTGTGTGTGTGTGTGTGTGTGTGTGTGTGTGTGTGTGTGTGTGTGTGTGTGTGTGTGTGTGTGTCTGTGAAGTCAAACCTGTCAGCTAACCTGTGTGTGTGTGTCTTTCTTCACTACTCTGTGCTGTGTAACTGATAGCTATAACAGTTTATTCCACAGTATTTGTTCCAACTGCTATAAAACACGTACACTCTCTCTCTCTCTCTCTCTCTCTCTCTCTCTCTCACACACACACACACACACACACACACACACACACACACACACACACACACACACACACACACACACTGCTAATACTATTAGTCCACCAGCACCACTAAAGCTCCTTTAATATCCGACACCATGTTGGGTACACATTGGTAGAAAGTAGTAGAAAGAAAGAAAAGTACATTTCATTGGGTGCTACATTTACAGACAATTCTCAGACACCTTTCAACTGACAGCTACAACTCCTTATAAGCTTTTACATAAAAGGTATGTTCACCCAAAAAAGTTCAACACATTTAAAAGTGGTTTCCAACTTTTCCGCTTTGACTCTTTGCAAAGCAGCAGTGTCAGGTCAGGTCAGGCACTATGATTGTTGTTAACATTTCCAACAAAGAGAGATTTCTCAAAGGGTTTCATTTAAACTGTTTGAAGTGCAGAGAGGATAAATAATTCAATAACTTACAAAGAAGGCGACCCCTCATATTTATCTTCTGACCCTTCGTAGGGGCCGGCTTCAATGCTGGGAACTAAACTAGCTCCCCCTCCACCAGCTGCAACAATAAAATGCTGCATGTGCAAACATGCATCAGCACAAAAAAATCTGACTGTTTTACTTCACAATGTCTCATTAACAGGGATCGTTTTTCTGTAGAGCCAGTTATTTGGATTTTTCACTCAAGTCTGATCTTTAGTGCTGAACTTTTATTTGCAATAGAGTATTTTTAGATGGATATTTGGTATGTTCAACATCAATCTGAGTTTTTTTTGTTTGTTTTTTCTTTCTTTTGGGTTTTGGGAGGCAGTAAAAAAAACGCCCGGATTCATTTTAATCCATGACACAATATCAACATAAATTAATCACATAAAAACGGCATATTTATCATTCCATGAACATAATAAGTGCATCTGGGTGTGCATTTGCTTCTGTTTTGTGTGTTTTTTAGGAGGAACCTTGTTCTGCCTCGGCATTTTTGACAGGAGCTGAGTTAGTGGGCCGATTCATTCAGCATCTAACTGGCCTGCCTGCACAGACAGCAGCTGCAAATACACCTCATGGATCAGGTTCTGGGTTGCAATGACAGATGGGCTGAAACAGTAAGTAATGTGTGGACTCTTTGTGTTTCATAGACGATATAACAACTTGAGCAATGTGAGATTAACAATTATTGATAATAAAGTTTCCCCAGGAGAAACATCAAAAGATTAAATATGGAAGATCCTGGGAAAAAGTCTTGGCAGGTATGCAATACACATTTTTAACCTTATTAGATTGACCGAATTAAAACGAAGAGCTGAAGAACTGACGTCACGTCTGGCTTGACTCAGTTCAACATACTTCTGTAACTTAATAATTGGAATTGCTCATGATTTTCAAATATTTAAAGAGTTATTAAAATATTTAAAAAAAACTAATATTGTTCTTCCTTATCTCCCCTGTTTTTAATCGCCGCCTGGATGCAATGCGTTGCTCTCGTCAAAAGGTGGCGGTAATGCACCTAAAAGCTGTTTGTCTACCCAAATTAAAGAAAATAAGGATAAGACCATGTTGCCACAAACGCTCGGTGGGTTCGAGGGTGTTGAATGGTTGAATAATAGTCACACAGTTACGAGCCAAACTTGAATAGTATTGTTGCTTGAAAATGCCCTATCCTATTTAATCATGCGATCGCTTGTTCAGACGAGACTTTATCAGTAATCAACATGGAAAAAAAACAAAAACATTTTGAAAGCTAGGAAGCAGGAAACGAGGAGGCGAGTCACAACAGATGCTAATTGCCACACAACCACAGTCACGCATTTTTGTTAGTTGCTCATATCTTTCCTGCCAAGCTCCTGGATTAGCATCTGCATTGGGGTGGTAGCTCACGGTGTGACTGTGTGCCGTGTTAACTGTGCAAACTCGTCCCGGTACAAAGGGCTTTCATACAGAAGCAGCTCAGACCGAACCGTTCAGCTGGATATTTGGTCTGAACCTGATAGTTCAGACAAAGTGCAGCGATACGTCGATTAACAGCTGTTAAACATTAACTCGAAAAATGAAGAAGTTCGTAACGAATCAAATACTTTTAACTAAACTCAATATTGAAGCGTGACGAAATATTTTTGGTGTACACTCCAGCGTGTTATCTACATACTTATCTATTCCATGTTTATTCATACAGGGACAAGTATGTAGTATGAAACATATTTGCAAAGAGGCACGTAAAATACACAGAACTTAAGAATAAATACAAACGTTAAACTCTCCGTGTTAAATCATCACATCAAACAGTGAACTACTCGAAGACATCAAGTTGTTTTGAGTGCAAATGATTTAAAAAAAAAAAAAAACATCTACTTTAAACTCAGACCGTGTGCACGAGCGTATTCAAATGGTAAAAGTTAAAGTGATCGTTAGAGGTATGATGCGATATTACCATCTGTAGACTGTGGTTACTCGAGCACTTTAAAACAAGTCACTTTCTGATTTTGGACCCATTTGTGATCAATTCAGTAACCGTGGCAACGCGTTTAGGTGTAGTGAATCTGTTCTCTTATAAATTCAGGTCCGACAGCCCAAGTTTCGCCCAAAACACTGTCAGTGCGAACGGGCTCAGGGACAAACAATTTTGAAGACACTAAAAGTAAAGTGAGGATGCTTTTAAATATAATAGTGAACATAGTTATCATCATTATTATTCAACCTTAATCTAAGATGCAGTAAAAGAAAAACCCAAATGAAAACAGCCTCAGTTCTCCTCTGCCCCCTTACTCACGTGTTTTAAAAGGACTTGGCAGCTCCTGGAAAACTTTCCACAGTTTTTAAGTGGACAGTGTTTTCTGTTTCTTTATGTAACCCCAGACTAACTCTCGATTTTGCCCTCGTTCTTGTTGGTCCATAGGTCTGTTAAAGAATAACTTTGTGATTATCGGACCGAGACAGATAAGAGTTTAAACATCTAAAGATCCCAAATTTTTGCTCAATACTGCACGGGCAGCATGCCAGCGATCACACGTCTCTAACTTTATTACCTTCAAAGAACTGCTTTCTGATTTAACCTTCCTGTTGTCCTCGGGTCTTTAGTGACCCATTTTCAAAACCGTTTTGGGTCACGAAAGACGCGAGGGCAACAGGAAAGTATTAGTGATCTTTTCCTTAAAAATCATTAAACCAAGTTTACTCGGTGCAAAAATGACTGAAAATTGGTTCAACGCTGAGATCAAAAAGTTGTTCTCCCTTCATGACGAAGATGAGATAAAGGAGGCAGATGAACAGGCCCAAACAGGTCACACTGTGTATTATGCATAACTTCCTGCACTGTCTAGTGCCTAAAATAAAGCTGCGAGGAACATAACCGTAAAAGTCACAAGACTGCCGTCGCTTATGCGGCTTGACGAAACCAGAAACGGTACGTTCAAAATGAATGGAAAAGCGCTTAAGTGAGCATGAGTACTATTTAGGCTTCCAAAGACTGCTTTGTGTAAGTATCAGTTTTAATTTGATTTTGAATTAAATTATGATTCACAAAAACTACTGTCTTTTGGTTCTCCAGTTACTCTCCCTGCCCAAAGACTGTGTCACGAACGTCTGAAAAGCGAGTTCGAAACCCCAGCTGAGAAAACGTCTATTTAAATGCTCGTAAACACGCAGTCGAAGAGATGAAAGGACAGGGGAGGGTAAATGACTCAGCTGAGTCACAGTCTGTATGTTATTTTAGGGGTTTACAGGGTGAGGAATGAGGAGGGGGGGGGGCAGGAGGGTGGTGACGATGTTAAAGGTCACATGGTTTCCTGTGCCGAGGAAACTTTGCGACAGCCCTCCCTCCTGTCCCACTCGCTCGCTCTCGCTCTCTCTTTCTCAATGACCTCTGACCTCAGCGTTGACACCAAGATGGAAACCAGCTGCAGTGCTGATGGGAATATATCGGCGAGCTGGAAAATAACGACACCACAGAAGAAGAACGGTGCCGGATCTCACGCAGACTGCCTGAGCGGCGAGGATTAAAACTTTAATGTCCGTACTGTTTCCACAGAGCGACCGTCCTCAGGGAGGAGACTCCGCCAACTCTTTCATTGTGGGTATTTTTTTTTTTTTTGCCTTTATTTGGTCACAGACAGGGACGGGAGACGAGCCAGGACGACATGAAACAAAGGTCCCTGTTGTAGCTGAAGCTCTGTAAAGATTGTTCTTGTGGGAGCGGTTGACATGAATGAAGTTTAAAATATTTAGTAATTAATGACCTGGAAGAAAAAGGTTTTGTGATTTCACAGAATACTAGAAAAAAAAAAACATCATATATTTCTATATGTAGAAATAGTCTCTCCTGATTAGAGGAGACATGTCTCCCCAATACTCATTATGTTTAGTAAAACTATTTTAAGGGTCAGTTACACTAAACACATGTGCTGTAAACTCTGCTGCGCAACATCAGAATCAGTTTTGCGAAATATCAGAAGCCACAAAAACCCCCAAGAACTGATGTCCAGGAACTCTCCGAGAAACTAAAGAAGCCTTCAGCTCTTTTATCCGTTTCAAATGTCGTCTAAAGCCCGGAGAAAATCCGGCAAAGTGGTCAACTTTTCACAAAAGAAACCGTTTAGTGAAAATAAAAACTTTTGTGTGGACACGTATGACGTTTATTTATATAGTGCGGTTTTCTGCAACAGCTGCAGCCTCCTAGGCCGCTTCAGTTTAAAAAATAGGTCAATGGTTCCTTTATTTCCACGACGTAACCATGACGGAGAGAGAAGTGCTCAGAGTTTTATGCTCAATAGTACGAGTAGTACTTGTGCACTCAAAATAGCAAGTCTTAATACTTAAGTACACAATTTGGCCCGTCAATCAGAGGATTTTTTTTTTCCCCGTAGCAACATGTTGTTGTGTCGAAGCACAATAGACAAAAACAAAATAGAGTTGATCCTGGTCCCTCGATGGAAACTCAGGTGGAGGAAATGAGTTTCTCTCTTCAGTTTCTGAGTTTCATCCTGCGGGGAAACGTTCCTGCTCACGAATACAGTGTGGTCTCATTTCTTGTCGTTTTGTCTCAGACTTTACGAGCGTGGTCGACGGTGAGGACGGTGAGCGTAGCGGACGACAACGTTAGCAGAACAGTGCGTGTTCAGTTAAACCTTATTTGTCAGTGAATAAAAGCTGCAGGTCCTCAACAGCCGAGCCAAGTCTCTACCTGCTGGATAAAGTGAAAGGGTTTGCCTGATGTTTGTGACACCTGAGCAGGCTCACTTTAGGTGGACTGACCTTTTACGGTGGGCCGTCTTTTCTCATTTTATTGTCAATGTCAGCCACTTCCAAACAGAGAACAAAGAGACGTCTGGCTTTATTGGCAGTTTCAGATTTTCTTTCTTGTGAGATGTTTTAGGGTTTATAGTAACTTTGCTGTTGTAAACTTTACTGTTGCTGCTGTAGAAACATATTTGGTCATATTTCAAAATCATTCTCTGAGTATTTACCTTCTTTAAATGATTATTTAAACCAAATTATGAGTTTCGATGAATAAATGGTAATTGATAAAGTTACACAAAATGTGGACGGTGCACGTCAGGAACAAGCCCAAACTTTTCCTGTACCAACACTGAGACTTTCGACTTTGAAGGTGAGATCATAGGCTGAATGTTTAATTTCTTCTCTAGTTAAAAGAATAATTTCAGTTTCAAAAAAACAAAGTAAACCTTTGATGGAAGAGAGAGCCAGAAAGCCAGAGAGCCAAAGGGAGGCAGCCATTAGCTTATTAGTTTTGGAGCACTATCCAGTTTTGTTTAACCTCTCATGTCTGAATAAATACTGCTCCATGGCACCCGAACTGTGTCCCAAATCAAAATCCAAACGACACTGATTCACTGAAGTTTTTTGTTGTTGTATGTTTACACATCATGCTCGTGTTCATATTTGAAGTGTGAACTTGTAGCACAATATTCTTCCACGATGCACAGAAGGATAAAACAAACCAAAACAAAAAGCAAAATCCTAAATCCTTTGCTTGATCCCAGCACTTCATGAGTGCAGTGTTTCCACGGACAGTGTTATTTCTGTTAAGTATGGCTGACCTGAAACAGGGTGGAAAATGTGTCGAGCTCTAAAAGGTTCAGGGAGGCTAGAGAGTCTTTCTATCCTAGTGAGGACACTAATTGACGTAATGCAATCCTAAACCCTTTGATCTTAACCTAAGTCTAACCATAACCCTGAAATCAAGTCTAAAACCTCAAACAGCCCTTTGAAGAGGTAATGCAGAAATGTCTTCCTTAAGAAGGTTTCAAACTGCACACGCACTTGAACTCATTGACATTACGTATTCCCCCGGCCCCTTCTTAATAACATAATCCCAATTTTGAAACCATATTAACCATTAACCATAACCACCTTAACCCGAAAACAGTCCTCTCGAGGTCAGGGCAGGCCATAACGTTCCTTCTCCTCAAACTCAAACTGGTCTTTACAAAGATAAATGTACATGAATGTTCAACTCACACACACGTAAACATGCTTTACTCAGAGTGAGTCAGACAAACCCGAAGATTGAAATAAAAACGCTGCTCAGCCACTTCCTGTTCCTCCACTCACTCAGACAGACAGACGTTTACACTCACTTTGAAATTCTGCAATTTAACAGTATAACAGTATTGCAGGGTGCCAATGTGTTTCTTTGAGTAATAAATGTCCTTGTGGTCCATCTGTCTGCTCCGTAAAGACAACACCTACATCCTGTCTGCCTAAGCTTTTCCTTACTTGGGTCAAGGCTCATATTGTGCAGATTTCTAAAACTAATCTCAATGTAATTCAAGGCTGTAGATATGAAACGGACTTGAAGCACGTAGACAAGACGGTGAGCCTGTAACAATCAGTTTCTGTAGTTCAGATTTAGAACCGGGCCTCTATACTTACATCGGCCCAAATACTGTCTCTCAGACCACACACACCCTGCCTCTCTGTCTATAATTATGTTAAGTGTTTTCAGTATCCTGTTTCAGCATAAATACTACCAGGTCACCATAAGGCAAGAGTCCTTTACGGGAATATTATGTAGACCAAAAGAGATCGATACAGTAAAATAAAGCACATAACGCAGTCGAGAAAATTCATCATCATGGAACAAAACAGCCCCAGAAATACTAGAAAAACTAGGAATACCATAAAAGATGATGGTCATCCAACTACTATAGGAGTATTATGATAAAGTACAGCAACTGATTACGACAGACGTGCTGATCACCACAGATTATTATTACATTTTATAGTTAATTCAATAGTATCATTATAGATAATAGATAATAATTCATACAGGAAAGTCTACCCAACAGGAACAACAGACAACTATAAACATTAGAGAATTAACTACGGTTGAACTTTTTGTTCCATTAGATCAGCATTTATAAAGTCCGAGCAGACCAACTCAGTGCAGGAAACAAACTCAGGAATATTATAGATATAAATAATTTATATCGTCTGTGCTGTTTCTTGTGCTGCTTTGATGCTAAACAGCCTCCTCCTGAGGATCAGTTAAGTTTTTTTCTGATCAGGAAATCACTACATTTTATCCTAAATTTATTTTTATTTATTTTTTTATTTTTTTAAATGTAGGGGATTATATAAATTTGGTGTATTACAAAATGAAAACATAGCAAACAGACAAGCTATCAATTAAGAGGTGGCAACACAGTAGAATATAGTAATGCAAAAATTAGACCAATTATGTTTTACTGACATATTATTTAGATATTTCTGGAAAAGTACAGAAAGAAAATTGACTGAACTAATATTATTGGAGTATTTACATAATAGTGCATCGACCGGCTGTGGAATATTATGGAAACACTGATGAAATATCATAGAAATACCTGCAAGTGTTTACCACAACTGCTCTGTCTCTTGTGCTGCTGTAATGCTAAATTACCCTCACGAAGATCAATAGTTTGATCTCATCTCAAGCATACCTCTGGAAAAGTGTAGGAAATCAAATGACTAATTGTTTGCGGTAAAACAAAATGTGCAGAACAAACATGAAGCGTGTCTGGAAACTGCCGATGTTATAATGAGGGAGAGCTACATGAAGATAACTACAGAACACCTGCAGACAAATATTAGAGAGATAACAACATAGTGAAGTAAACAGACCAAACAGGGATATTATAGGAGTGTATAATCTATAAAAACACCATCAGAATATGAAATAACAGGGCCTGTCAGTAAATATTTACATTATTTATATAACATTTCATCAGTATTCTGTTTACTGGGCTGCGTCTATTTTGCCTTAACTGCACTCTACTGTATTATTTTCTCATGTTGTTCCTGTAATATGCTTTTGGTGATAGTCTGTAATTATCCCACTAAGAGTCAACATAATTTACAGTTTGCTTTTTGTTTTCTTAGATAAATTGTTTGTGGAACACTTTTATGTGTTTCACTGCATTTTTGTCTCCCAGTAGTTCGATATTATAACATGTTACTGTCGAATTTAGTAGAAACCAAACTGATATCCGGGGGTAAAATAAATTCTGATATGTCCGCTGATATTCTTTATTTATCTCTCTCTCCACCCATAACAGATTTTTATCTAATAACAGATAGCATACAATCACATCAACTTACAGCAAACTGTTAGAGGAAGTTATAGTAAAGGTCATCAAGCTTCATCAATAACATGCCTGCTTTATTGCTCTTCACATGTTAGACCACAAACATTTGATTAAAGATGGCCATTATCCCCCCAAAAAAACTATGATTCAATGATGGGAGTTGCAGTAACAGCACCGCAGTAGACACGCTGCTGGTGTAGACTATAGTAAAATGCAGAGCACTAAATTATAGTAAAAAAAAAAACAACCAACAACAATTAAATCAATATAGACACTATTTAAGAAGAATTGAATTGAAGTGTATGGCATTTATAAAAGAAAAATACTTTTAACGACCCACAAAGTACACAAATGTTATAGGAATACACAACTCCAAAAGACACACCGAGTATAATAGAAATACTGTAGTCCTAGAGGAGATATTATCAGCCATATGCTCCCCACACACAAAACATACACATTATAATACTATAGAAAAAAAAAAAAACTAATGTTAAAGAGGTCAAGTAACAAACTAGAGCCAACGTTATAACGGTATACTGTCAGGGACGCCAACAACTAACGGGTCTGAAGGGAATATAGTAAAAACAGACCCGGCAGAAGTTTACCAAGAGTGCTGCACAGGACAGTAGGTGTTGGATACTACAGGACCATGAAGTACAATAAGGTCCACCAACAGACCAACTGCTGAGGCAATTAGGAGTCCTGCAGAAATAACAGAGAAAGTTGTTGAGAAAGTCTAAAGTTTGTGTCCCCCCCCTCCACCCCACACACCTCCCCACCTCCCCTCCCTCCCTACCACCTCACCCCTCGTCGGCCCCCCGTTTCTCTTATCGATCTCGCGCTCCTTCCCCTCTCCAACTGACAACACAAAACTGCAAAACAAATAAACAAACAATGCAAACAGCAGAAAACAACAAACCGCCGTAAAATCGGGGGGGGGGGGGGGGGGGGAAACCGCAGGAAGTTTGGTGGAAACTTTGCGAACTTTCCAGTACTCGGGTCTCGGGTCTCCCCCCCCCAACGCCGTCACACACAAGCGGGGAACCGTACCCGGGTCCAGACATGGCAATGACTCGGTTATCAGCCGGTAAAACCTGCCCAGGGCTCCGTGAAGCAGACGCAGAGGACAACTTACGTGGAGGAGCGGCGGCGGCGGCGGCGGCAGCAGCGGCGGCGGCCGGTTGGTTTTTCTTCTTCTCCTTCTTCTTCTTCTCTCTTTGTGAATCTACAGCATCATGCAGAGCGGAGCCCTTCCTACCGACGGAAGGAAGGGGGGCACGATAAGGGGCGTGGCAAAAGAGGGGGCGGGGTTTTTTTTTTTTTTTTTTTTTTTTTTTTACTATTTAGTGCGTTTTTTTTGGGGGGGGGGGGTGTGTGTCAGATGTGTTTCGCAATAGTGCGTGTGCGCTTTTAAAACTTAAATTATGGGGGAAATGAATCTGTTTACAATTTCACTATGGAGAACTTCCCCTCTTCCTTTTAGGGACATGATTTTAAGTACACATAACATGACAGGCAGGTTTACATTAGTGTGAGGTTTAAATTGGTTTGGGTCAGGCAGGAAGTCATTATGGTTATTTTTCAAAGAAAAAGGAAGTCTTCAGGAAATCAATACACTCCTCCTCGGATGTGATGCAGAGATGGGTGGTGTAACTCCACAGAGGTGGTTGGCTATCATCAGCAAGTTTAAAGTCACAAAACCTTCACTTCTGAAAAATCTCAATTTCTCAAAAGTGAAACACCATTGGTCGCATTTTTACGTCACAATTTCACTTCTGTGGTTTTGGTTTTTCATGTTTTGAGTTGTTGGGCTTTTTCTTTTTTTTTTTTTATAAACTGAAGATTAAAACAAGTTGGAAACACAACTGTGTATCTCATAAACAACACCATTAAGTATATATATATATAGTCAAACAATATACTCAATGTGAGAAACATGAGATTCTGGTAGATGACGACCAACAGTTTAATTAGCCTTCTACTCAATTACTGTGAAATCATGTTTTGCTCATTATTTTTGATACGGCGAGCTACGATAAATACTAAAATACAAATGTGGCTAAGCTGCCATCACCATGAAAAAGAAGCCAGTTGAAAATTGTTTAAATGCTGCTGATGTTTTCATATTTCCAGCTGGACGGCTAAATTCAAGACATAAATATGAAGTTAATGATCCAGTTAATGAGCCTCATGGCTGGATTACCAGTCGGGCTCCAGATTTATCATGTGGTCCACATATTTTGATTAATCTCAGGTCTTTTGGGAAATTTGTGCTTATGATGAGGAATGCTTACTCGACAATCCTCAATCCTCATCGCTGTTTGAATGATTCTTTAAGGCTTTTATTATAGTTATTGAGCTCATCTGTTGTAAAGTTTGTTTAATCAAAGTTTTTCCAGTGTTTCAAGACATAAAAACCAACAGCAAAAATTGGGTCAATCCATCAAAACCGCACTTTAAATCTAAAACCGACAACTACATTTATTTGACTAGTATTCTCAGGTTTTTTTTAGCGTATAAATACCATAAATCTTTATTTTTTTTTCATTATTAGCCAATTCGTGAAGTTCAAAGTCCACGTTTTGTCATTTTTCCTTTAAAAAGCTAAATCGTGCAACTAATCAACTCGTGAATTTAGCTGGGAAGTGCTGGTGGATTTCTGGCGACCCCGACAATGAAGCCGACTGTATTTTGAAGGTCAGAAGGGACTCGACAGTAAATGTTTGACGCCGGAGGCCCCTCAGGACACTAATCCGCCCGCACGGAAGGCATAAGAGACATGGCAACAGAGAAAGAGCGCTTTTCTTTTCTCTTTTATTTATTTATAGAACTGTAAAAAGCTAAAAATGTATGTTATTTTGTCTGTTTGGTTGCTTAACAGTTTGTTTTTTCACATAACAAAACACGAGGCT
This sequence comes from Brachyistius frenatus, assembly GCF_029030835.1. NCBI lineage: Eukaryota > Metazoa > Chordata > Actinopteri > Embiotocidae > Brachyistius > Brachyistius frenatus. Next base: position 527,766 of record NW_027210697.1, read on the forward strand.
TTGAGGATGCGAGCTATCTGAAGTGTTTGGAAAATGTAACGCTATCATGGGCTGGCTACGCTATTCAACTTCTTCAAATCTCAGAGCTGCGTTACACCCTTCCTCTCTTATTCTCAACTTTGTAATTATAAGAAAAATAGATTTCTGAAAACAGCTCAGTCACACCCAACTTAACTTTTTAAATTGAAAAAAAAAATGCAATTAAAAATGAAATCATGACTACATGTGGGAGGAAATCAAATAATAATTTAAAACTGAAGTAAACCCATCAGTAATCAACAGATGTCCACAGTTCTCATGTCGCTGCGTCTCAATATGTTTGACTTTCTGCTGATAGATGGAAATCAGTTTTTAATTTTTTTTTTTTTTTTTTTTAAATCAAATCTGAGCAGGTTAAAAGCCTGAGAAAGACTTGTCCTCTTCCTATAAAAGGGAGTTTTTTTTTTATCCTACCGGAGGTGAGACAGGAAGTGAAACCAGCTCCAACATTTGCCTACAAGCAGCAGATTAGACCGTTTAGTTAGTGCATGTTTCTTTGGTTGCAGTTCTGCAGTGCATCAGGGGATGGGCTCCAGACAGGAAGGGCATCTTACAGTTGATCTGATAGTGACGTCTGCACAATGCCAGAGCGCACGCAGAGACGTGATAGGTGGCTTTGGTCTAAGCGAATTACTATAAGTGATGGTAACAGATGACAGAGACACAGTTCAGCTTTCAGCCTTCTCCGCCACACTTTCTGTATTTTTCCCTTTAAAACAACTCCTCCCCCGCAAGAATAGACACCAAAAAGTAGAATTCACTAAAAGAAAACCAGAAGAAAAACAAAAGCAGTTCACAAACAACTGAAAATGTGTGAGCTGCATTAGAAGCTAACTGGCTACCGACCGTATTACATTTCTTTATTATATTCCCCACTTTAAATAAAAAAAAAAAAAATAGGCAAATAACTATAAAATTCACAAATAAATTAATCCCACTTCACTGAACATTTAAATACAGTCTTAGATCATATGCATGTATTTTTTTCAATACATTATGTGTGAACATTTTCTTAAATATAATATTTGTTTCACATTTTAAATTTGTCTTGCTTGTTTATTTAGCATAAACTATATAATAGTTCCAATAAAACAAGACGAACCCTTCTGCATGTATTGTGCTTTACTAGAGTCAGAAATGCTTAAATATATATCTTTTATAACTTTTCTCTCTGAAATCACTCCATTTGATGTCTCTGCAGCTCGCTTTGGATCATAAGCTCAAACATTTTCATTTTTTTTTCGATATTAAGCTCTGTAGATATGGATCCAAAAAAAAAATCTAACAGAAGCAGATGAGTCTCAGAGTTTATTTTTCAGTTTTAACAGTAACATATGATTAATAATTGACTGTAAGAGCGTCATTTTACAGAGTCTGACAGTAGTAACATCCGGTCCATCAGGTTAGTAGCAGAAATGTTTGTTAACCAGTGTTGTTTTAAGGCATATACACTTAATAAAAGTTCCAGCAGTATCATATTTCAGATGTTAAACGCCTACAATCACATTAACGTTGTGTTAAAAAAAAAACCATTTAGGCTTAAATACGAATGATAAACAATTATCAACATGGATAATTATGAAAATAAGAAGGCGGAAAAATGGATAGAGTACATCATATTCAGCAAATGCCCAAAAATAATAATACAAAAAACATGCATAGTTGGTTAAAAATTAACAGTACAGAACCATAAAACTGAAGTGGATTTGTCCCGGTTGTAATAAAAGCAGCCAGAAGTGGGGAGCAGAGGCTGTTTAACCTGAGTGGATAAAGTCGCCCCCTCCAGGAGCTCCGCTGTACTGCAGGAAGGTGGGTTAAAGGAACTAGTTGCTTTTCCCTCAAACTCATAATGTATTAAGCAGGAATGGATTTAAATCGGCAAAACATCTCTGTAAAGTTTCAGAAGCAATTTGACAACTTCAACATCAAAGATTTAACTTTCTGCTTTATGTTGCCTTCTTCTTTTTGAAGATGTTTCTGTCAGCTGCTGGTCAGTATCGTTCAAGCAGCTCCAAAACTCCCAGATACAAACGTCAATACACGTCACTGAAAAAAATGAAGCATTAGCTCTTTAGCTATGGAAAAATCCATGAAAACATTTACAGAAAACCCCCTCCAACAAATCCATTTTATTTAGGCATCAAAGAGCTTTTAAAGTTTAAAAATGGTTTGATGTAATTCTTGAACTTTGACAACCAACATCATCAAAAATATATCACTGGTGATACAAGGTTTTCAGTTTCCAGCTGCAGTCTGTTTTTGTCACCAACTCCTTCAGGCTACAACCATTGTTCCTTTTTCTTTCCTTCTTTCCTTCCTCCCTTCTACCCAGAATGCCTTTCAGTATCTGGCAGCTGATTGGCTGAGCGTTAAAGCGAGAGCGAAGCAAGCAGAGATGTTTTAATAGAGTTCATTCAGACCAGGGAACATGAAGCACGTCGAGCTTTGCAATAGCTGATGTTTACATTTATCATAATGTTATGAAGATGTCATCTCTGAACGAAAAATTTAAAAAAAGACACTTTGGTGATCAGGCACCATGAGAAATGTTTCTGTATTGAAAATTATGAAATAATTACTCTTAATGTTTACTAAACTTTAAACATGCAAAAAAGAAGACAACATTTTTTGGTGCCTTCAGAATTTAAAGGGCGAATTTCCGCTCCAAATTATCTGATTTCATTGGCATCACTACAAACTGTGATTTACTCACAAAAGAGTTGAAAATTTGCTTGATTTTTTTTTTTTGTTGTGTGTGTCAAATTTAACTTTAACACACCAAATTATGGTACCTATGAGAAAACATGCATCAGTGCTGTTCTTTGAGGGAACAGTGAGCCGGAGAGTCCAAAAAGTCAGAAGCTATCATATAATTTGTATTAACAGTGTGACGACATCCAGTTTTATTCAACCTTCCCTGTTACAAACAGAAGGAAGACGGGAGCTGATGGTACAACGACAGACGGTAAGCAACCTAGCTAGCATGCTGACTGAGGGTTCCACTATATTTAATAACTATTCATTGAAATAATTATGTACAGTCCGGAGAAGAAAATGGCAGGCGGCAGTAAATGGCACAAAACATGAATAAACTAAGAGATATTAGTAGTAGTAACAGTAATAGTTTAGTTGACCAACTCGTCCTCTGAGCTGTTAATCCACAAGAAGGAAAAACACAGGCAGAAATATCCTGATGTTATTATATAGAGAAGACGGCACTTCACCTCCTCCATCATCCGACTACCCTATGCTTTTATTTACATTTGACCTCGTATTAAACACGTTTCATCTGTTTGCTCTGGTCCTATACTGGAAAGAGTTTCATGACATGCTTTGGGTTAAAAGTGAGGTCAGATGTCAGGAAGACTTGAAACGTGCAGAAAAAGCAGCACTTCGTTCTTGAAATAGCAAAATTGTAGGTTTCCTTGCAACACTGAGGATATCAAGAGGCACATACTGGCACAAGTTTACAGAAAACGGTGTTGTAACAGAAAAATACCTTTGGTAAGTGGCACAGGTGTCCAACGGGCAGACAAAACCTTAAGTTTGGATGTAAACAAGTCAGCACTTCATGTCCAGGATTGAAAATATTGTCTTGGTGTAAATAAAGTATAAATCATAAGAGCAGCACCGCAGTTAACATCCATTAATTTTCTCTCATCTAGACACCTGGTGAAGCATCACAGTGTCGGAGGTTGCACGTTTTTATGAACATGTTCTGCGTGGCAGAAGAATATTGGAACAGCTGGATTAACACGCTTGTTGATGGTAATATATAGACACAAATGTTCCACAAACAGTTGTGTGGAAGAAGAGAGATGAGTGTTTAAGAAAAAAAAGGTAAGAGAATAATGAGAATAACAGCTGTGTGTGTGTGTGTGTGTGTGTGTGTGTGTGTGTGTGTGTGTGTGTGTGTGTGTGTGTGTGTGTGTGTGTGTGTGTGTGTGTGTGTGTGTGTGTGTGTGTGTGTGTGTGTGTGTGTGTGTGTCTACTGGATGACGCAGCAGCAGGTTGCTGGGTAGTCGGCGCTGACTTGGCGCTCGTTGCCGTAAACGAAGTAGACGTGAGTGCCGCTTTTCCACTTGTAGTTCACTTTAGTGATGGGGATCAACTCGACTGTCTGCCTCTGAGAAAGTGGCACACGGAAAGTTGTGTTAAAGGACAGTTTCCGTTCTTCATCTCTTATCACTGCCACAACAGCTGTCCCTCCACGGATTTCCTTTTAGACCACAAAAACTGCTTTTTACCACTGTGAAGTGACATTTCCAGATGCTAAAACTATATCAAATCTGATACACACTTCGACTTCCTGTACTGCTTCAAATTACATTCCCGATTTGATCTCTTATCCTTGAACACAGCACTTCAGTTCCTTCCAGAGTTTAAACTTGAGCTCATATTTCAAACAGAACCACAGTTCAACTTTAAATGACTCTTCAACTTCTTTAACTGCAAGTCCCAAACAGTATTTCACATACAAACTACAAAGATTTGAACTTGATCGCAGTATCGACCTGCAGTTTTCAATGTCAGGATAGTTCAAATTTCATCAGAAAATGTTTCCTTTTCAAATTTTAACCACCGTCTGTACCCAGCTGCTTTTCATCAGTTTTATTTTTCAATGACACCGGGATAGCAGTTTCCTCTAACACCAGATTCTGGAGAAAATGTCTTTTATTGCTTTGGTTTTCCACATCCTACCTGCTGCAGGATCCTGGAGTTTTCGGCGTAAGTGGATTGGTGCTCTTGGATCAGACGCTGAGAGGCCTCGGCGATGGCGGGGTTTGGGAACCCGACCAGCGGGTAGAGCTGGGAAGAGACAGACAGGGAGTCCAACACACAGTACTGACGATATAACAGACAGCCAACACCAGCATCGTCCTTAAATTACCCCACAACCGTTCCTAAAGCGCCACCTGCAGATACGATACAGTAATACAAAGCATAACAACATTGTACAGTGTCTTCATTTGGTACAGTTTTCATGCGTGTAGGTTTTATATAAGAAACATGATAGAGGGAGAAGAGAATTATTGCACGTTTATATTATACAGAACCGGGCTAGTCGGGATTCAGGAAAATGAGCAGGGAAGCTAGAATACCAAACAAAAAGTGTGTGTGTGTGTGTGTGTGTGTGTGTGTGTGTGTGTGTGTGTGTGTGTGTGTGTGTGTGTGTGTGTGTGTGTGTGTGTGTGTGTGTGTGTGTGTGTAGTGTAGTGTACCAGGTACTGGTTGTTCTTGAACAGCTCCTTCCCGCTCACTGATTGCAGATCATTGATCTGCAGACCAGAGTTCTGCTCCGTCACGTGGTCCTCTACACGGTTTGTCCTAAACAGAGATACAGAGACATACTCTGTGTACATGTACATGTAATACACACCACACACGTCAAGTAATTTTATCTTTATGTCACTAGAGGGCGTGATCTGACAGTGTCTGTTTATACTGTATATTTACTGACAGAACTGAGCAGTGATTCTCTAAACAAAGTCTGTACAGCAAATCGACCGATCAATAATGAACACGAGCAACTAATGCAGTCGTATAAAAGTAGTACTGGTGATATTATCAGTTGCAGAAACACTCTGAAGGACCTTTTAAGCATCTTAAAGGACTCCTGGAACTATTTAAGTCTTCTCAAGGATCCTTAGAAACTTCAACCACAACTCCTGGAAACTCTTCATTCACCACTGGAACATGCTCCTAGACGAAGGGAACCTCAAGGGAGACTCGGGACTCACACAAACCTCCTCAAGAACCTTTGGCATCCAAAACAACACTTTGTCATGGGACGTATGTGTGACATCTTCCAGAACCAGTGAAACATCCTCAAATTCTCAGGTAAAGTCTTCAAGGACCATTGGAACATAAATAAGGACCCTCAGCAACCCCCCCCCCCCAGCATTCCCAGGGACATCCTCAACGACCCCTGGTACACGGTCAAAGACCTTTGGAGCCCCTAAAAGACCGATGGAAACGTTTAAAGGCCCTTCATTACATTTGTAACACTGTGCTTGTCAATTATTTCACCAGTTTGCACACATGTATTTTTAGGGGCAAATGTGAGTGAAACACGTGTTGTGATGCCCTGTCTATAGAAACACCATGGAAACATCGTCAAGGACTCAGGGAACATCTGTAACTCCCTCAAAAACCACGGAACCTTCTAAAACTACCTCTAGGACCATTTGGCCCTACAGTGACTCCTGGAAACACCTGAAGAACCCAATGCAACATTGTCAAGGACCCAGATAGAGCCACTATCATCTTGTCCCGGGACCCCAAAACGCCCTGAAACCCTTGTGTTATCAGTACGACTACTCACCACTCCACTTTGAGCTGGATGTAGGTCAGCAGTTGTTTCTTTCCTTTACAAGTTTGACACTCCTTTGTTCCGCGAGCATCACACTCTTTACATCTACACGCGCGCACACACACACACACACACACACACATATATATATATAGGGTCAAACATGTGACATACATCAGACATTCTTCAATGGCCTGATCCAAGTCTGCACAATGAAATTTAAAAGGACCATACCGCTGTTTTTATTTTTTTATTTCTTAATGTCACTTCTTTCTGGTTTTACGTGATTAGCTTATATCGCCCCGTCTCTGCTGGTGCATTCAAGGACAGTCTGATTTTCAGTCATTTCTTGCTCGGCTGCTGAACAGACCACATTTAGAAATCCCTTTCACCTGATTACTGCACAGTATGCAATAATCAATAACCAGAATATTTATAATATATACAGGCATATGCATAATTAGTTTCCTCCGAGTTCCATGTAAAAGTTTTATCTTGAATATAATATCAGGACAGCGATAAGCTTTATAAACAAAAGACTCTTGTCGATGAAGTTTTCTCACTTTTGGAACAAAATCAGAAAGTTTCGGTTTCACTTCACGTCTCAATTTGAATAATGAAACTCTCAGGAGGAAAACAACACCTGTGGACGTAAGCAGACTTTGATTTTAAGGTTACAACTCAACCATGATGTCCTTTCATACCAGAATTGCCAGACACCCCTGCAGTACCTGTCTTTTCCCGTAGCATCACAGTCATTACAATTTGTATCCTTATTTGTCCCAGAGCCGTGACACACCCAGCACGGTTTCTACAGAGACAATATAAACACATTTTTTTTAATTGTAAATCCACTTTACATCAGTTCAAATCTGATTGTACCTGCTTAATCAAGAACTTGTCCTTTTCCAGTCAAAAATTATGTAGTTTGGTATAACTGATTCATTAAATGACTTATTGCTTATTGACAGTCTTCTTACATATCCATTTCCTTGGCACTCGTCACATGACATCGTCCCTGTGCCATGGCAGCTATGGCAGTCCTGCACACGCACACGCACGCACACACACACACACACACACACACACACACACACACACACACACACACACACACACACACACACACACACACACACACACACACACAAGTTAAAAATAACATTATTATCTGTTGGCGTCACACTGACAGAATTAGTCAGAACATGTTGTAATTATGATCTCGGTCAGAAATGGCTGTCAGCTGTGTGTTAAAATTGAAACATAGTTTGAGTCGACAGTTTAATATCTGAGCAGAACTCGAGCACGTAACACAATGTGAGGAACTAACCCTTAACCCTCCCCAACATTTACCCTTATCTCGACCTTAACCGGACTTTATTTAGACCATATCTAGACCTCATGATTAAAACCTATGAATAACCCAAAGAACCTCCTCAAGAACGACTGTAACGTCTTCCAGGACCGCTGGAACGTTGTCAGTGATCAAGAGAACATCCTCAACGCCCCTTGGAATCTCTCCAAGGCCCTATGAAAGATCTTCAAGCATGACTGGAACAACATTGTTGTTTACTTAGGTCCTAAGTATAGAAACTTTTTAAAGAACTCCAGAAACCAAACACTTCTGCAGTGACCCCAGGGACTTCTTAAATGAGTTCTTGAACGTTGTTGACCTCTGGAAGCGTCTAAAACGTCTTTATAAAACCTCCTTAAGGAACATTGAAACTTTCGTCAGGAGACCTCAAAACTCTTGAAACAACCCTTGAAAAACATCTTCAAGATTGTAAACAAATCATTGAGATTTTGGGACCAACCCAGGACTACTGAAATCTCTTCAAAGACTTCTAACACATGTACAAGAACCGCCTCAAGGACCTTTGGAAAACATTGAAAGGTCACTAAAACTAGGCTCCAAAATGTTTTCAGCACCTGATTGAATCTCCTCAAAGACCATTTCGACCTTCTCACTTATCTGCGGTTGCTCTTCATGACCTCATGCATCTTTCCTCAGGACCATTTCAAACTGTTCCAGGACCCATGGTATTTCCTCAGTAACTTCTGGCACCCAGTCGAAGGCCTGTAAAACCCCTTCAGTGACACATTGGTCATCCAACACCTGTAGTTACCTCTAGAGCTTTCTTAATGACCTCTCCAACCTCCGAAAATATTTAGGCTTGATACTAAATTCATCATGGCAACCATCAATCCTGCTTTCTGACTGGCTGTCAGCTGACTGACCTTTAAAACTAAGTCAGAGCTCAAGATAAACTGGACTGCAGGTAACCATAGCAACAAGGCCGACTTAGACAGCTTCTTTTATCTAATCACCTTGGTGGAAGAGGTGTAAGGCACACGGATCTCCTCTGTGTGATTGTTGAAGAGTTCGGGAGGCGTGGCCTGGATCTCCCAGGGCCGGGGGGCAGTCTGGGTGTAGAAGTCTGCCGGCTCACCTGTCAATCACACAGGAGATCAAAGACAGCTGTCAATCAAAAACCTGCTGTCAGAGTGATGTCACTAAAATGTCACGAGGGTCTGCGTTGGAAAAAAAAAGAAGACAGAAATGTGTTTATTCCAGGTGAGGACGCTCTAATGTAAGACGCTGTCCAGTTGTTTTATGGGAAATGTAGGACCGTGGGATTCTGGAGAAAACTAGTCAGAATAATCTGGACTCTGTTTTTAATCTCACACAAGCCCAACAACTTTATGTAAGACTGAATCACTGGCAGACGGCTGATGTGTGTTCAAGGAAATGTATTAAATTACCAGAGGGCCAATCAACAAAATCACCACATACTGTTCAACCACCTTTCTGCCTTCAGAAAACATTGTAACCTGCTGGCTTACACTTAACATCGGGGTGGAATTAGGTTGAAGAAACTTCCAAGTCTTTGTTTACCTTCATGAGGTTTGTGGGCCCACTCAGTTGACCTGGACTCAGTGAACGTCTCCAGGCGGTACTACAGAAGAGAAAACACAATATTAAGAGAAACTTTGGTATTTTTTTCAACCTGTACCCGATTTTAATAACATTAAGGATCAAAGTGACTAATTGGGACGACAGTGTTTGAAACTGGACCACTACTGGGAGAGATTGCAAAACAGGCTGCAATGTAATATTTTGTGGCAAATGCAGCCTGTCAATGTAAGTTTACTAAAAGGGCTGTTTTTGCCATTGCCAGGCTCAGGTTGATAACATGATAACATCATGGAAAGGAGTTTGAAAAGAGATTAGTTGCTAATTATTCCTGTTCAAAACAAATGGTGCTCCAGAGTTCTTCTAATTTATAAAAACAGAATAAACAGATGGCTGAGCTGGAGCTCGCTTTAATTTAGGAATTAGTAAACGGTTGTGTACAATTTGTTGGTAATCAAAGTAAAAAAGTGGTCTCTAAATGGGAGGTTAAGGATAAATCAAATTTTTTGAGCTAGTAAACGACAGTACAGCCACTTTATAACACGATCTATTGGTCCTCACAAGACGTGAAATACCGCCAGTAAACGACTGGTACGGACATTAAAATGTAAGTTCCATATGCTGCTACTCTTCTGTGGACACCGTGACACAGTATATCTTGTGCATCAGGGGTCAAATGCATTTTTTGAATTAGTGAAGAGGTTTCACGCTGAAAATGGTGTATGTAAGGAGAAAGAAAATTGGACTCTATGCTAGAAGTGCATGTACACATGGTTGATATTATCCAGGTAAAATAGGTTGACTCCTCAGATTTGTTGTCGCTGTACAAGTGGAGGTTGAACTTTTTCTACAAAGTTGGCAAACAGCCGTTGCTTCGTTGGTAATTTTGCCATCAACAAACCCAAAATACACACACACACACACACACACACACACACACACACACACACACACACACACACACACACACACACACACACACACACACACACACACAAAAACACACACCATTTCTCAAATGTTTCGGTGTTGTAATTATCTGATGAGCACGGCTTTGCTCTCCAGGTCCATTTTCATTTATTAGTAGTTTGCTGATCAACAGGGCGGAAATAGATCAAGCTGACAAGCAAATTCCATGTAATGGTGCTTCTCACGTCTTCAGCTCCACAGAAGACAACCGGAGCGTCCTTAAGTAACAGACACGGCAGTAAACAGCATCATAAAGAGTGTGAACATCCAGTCACCCTGTACGTGTTGTACGGCTCCATGTTGGTGATGACTCCATCCTGGGCCGGGGAGTCACTGTAGCAGCAATGAGACGACGCGTAGCTCTTGAACGCCTCACGGGCCGCATCCTCCGACAGAGAGGGGATGCTACAACACACGCGCACACGCACACACACACACACATACACACATTAAACCAGGATATTCGCTGAACAAAGCCTCAACACCCAGCAGACACAGAAGGCCGCAGCGTGTGATTGGCTGGCTGTCGCAGGTGATGTCAGATGATGTCAGGTCTTACCTCCAGTCGTCAGGTGAGGGGCCGGGTTGGGGCGGGGCTACAGGCTGCGCGGGCATGGGAGGGGGCAGGTAACCTCCTGCAGCAGTGACCACAGATGTTTAAGCAGCTGCAACAACACTATTGTTCTGCGAAGAGTTTGCGAGTCGGACTCCTCTTACCTCCTCCGACCACGGTGCCTTCATAGCCGGGCACGTTGCCGAACATGTTGGCCGGGGGGGCGGTGGGAGGGGGGTACGTAGCTGGAATAAATAACAAACAAACAAACAGCTCTCACAGCGGACTATGATAGAAACAGACAAATAGTGTGGCTTTGTTTTGCCGGGAGATAAACAAGCGCACTAATTGCTTTTGTAGCGTCAACAAATACGTAGCTCGTTAGCTTAGCATAAAGACTGAAAGCAGAGGGAAACGGCTACGGGCTCCGTCCAAAAGGTAAACAATATACCAGCAGCTCCAAAGCTCATTAATTAACACATAATATCATCATTTGTTTACTCTGTATAAAACTCCAGAGTCCAATTGGCTGTTTTATTTGGAGTCACGCGTTGGAATCAATTCTTCACCAGAAACATCCTGGAGTCTCGGTTTGTTTGTTTCCACACTGGCTTTTGTACAGAACTTACAAATGGGATTCATCACGTTAATCGGCACACTTAACATGTGCTCGGCAGATTTTATGAGCCTCGAACACAGCCAGGCTAGCGGTTTCCAGCCTTTATGCTAAGCTAACTGGTTGCTGGCATACAGACGTGAGTGGTATCGATCTTCTCATCAGCACACAGAAAACACACAAAATTACAAACTCAAAATCATTTAAGGGATTTTTTTTTTTTTTTAGACCTTTTTTTTTTTCCTGGTTTACACAATTATTGAGAGATAATTAATCTCCATAAAATGGGAAATCTCTTAATAAAGAACGTATAAGTGAAATAAGAGAAGCTTAGTTTTTTTATTGGTTCACTATAACTAATAGAAAGCTGTCAAAAAAAAAACTACTCTCCACTGATTGAGGAGAAAGTATGTTTAAATGAGGTTAATGGCAGCGTGCCACATGTGACCAAATGCAAAAGACAAACTGAAATGCACTGAATTTACATCCATTATAGAAGTACCATTTTATGTTTTTTTTTTTTAAATTAACCTGAGAATTTATATCGTGTCTGAACACCTCTGAAACAGTGATGAAAGGCGACATCACGCTTTTCCATAGAACTCCCGTTTACATAAAACTGAATGATGGCTGCAGCTGAACAAGAGTCAGCCTGACTGTTTGTAATTCTCTGTAATTTTGCCGCCCCTCCAATCGCCCCCGCAGCTGTTCCAGTAAGTCAAGTTTAAATACGGGAGGTTTAACATGACACCAGAGGAATTACTGAGAAAGAGGCCAAGAGCTTTCACTCTGCTTTGTTTTGTTTTTAGGGAAACTTGGACTTTTTCCACTCTGTGATTAAAGGATTTGCAAACAGCTGCAACTCACTGACTTTTCCTTGATGCCCTAAACACAGCCAAATTTCTGATATGATAAAAACATCACGTGTGTAGACCCTGAATAATTAGTGAATCCTGAAAATACTATTTGGTTTATTTGGGTAAAATATAGAGGTGTACATCCCATCTCTCTAATATCAGTCTGAGGACTCATAAATTCACCATTTTCATTTTATTCATTGCTTTTCTACGGTTCCATTCATTTCCGTACATGAAAATAGATGAAAAATGGAAGCAGCTGAAAACAATCTGATTTGCAGCTCTCTTTACTTTTTATTGTTATAAACTGATTATCTTAAGGATTTTGGGATTAGGCTGTAACTGATGACTTTATTTCATTATCAATCAATCTTATGATTACCATTTGATTTTATTTTTTTGTACGTAATGTCAGAAAATGCCCCAAAGCTCAAAGCGTTGTAATGTTCGTTTTAGTCCATCAGTCCAAAATCCAAATATATATTTAGTGTATGGACACATGACAAAAACAAACCATCACTTTGGTTCATGAATCTTTCCTGACTGGACAACAGTATGTGGGATTTTAATTTTCTTCTTTCACAGCCAAAATAGATCAGAAAACTGTAAAGTTTACATCAATTACGCCACTTGCATTATGGGAAATGTAAGAAGCAGCATTTTTAGAGCTGGAGCCACAGTAGGGATTGAAAATCTGGATATCTCAGTGTCTGCCGCAGGGATATTGATTATTGGAGGTGGGGATGAAGTGGGAGAAAGCATAAAAGGAAATAGAGTTAGAGGAAATAGAGTTAAAGGAAAAGAGGAAGTGGAAATGTCTAATTACTGGCAATTTAATCAACAAATTCCTTAATCCTGATTTTGTGGTTGAGGGGCTCCGACATTTTGAGTAAAGATGTTGAATGGAGAAGAGATTTAAGCGCCACATTAGTCAATTTGGTAAATGACCATGCTGGTATTTATTCCCGTTTAATTAGTTAGTCACATGATTAGGATTTCTTGATCCTGCAGTAACTGTTTGTCAGTTTAAAAGCAGCTCCAACTTTATTTTTGTCTCTGTCCTGACCAGCTCTAAATCAAAAAAACGGCTCCACTGACACAAATTAAACCTAGACTAAATTTGAATTAATAAATTTAAAGACCCTTTTAATCCGTGCTGCGCTACATACGTTTGCGGACAGCCGGGGGGCGTGGAGTCTGCAGTGGCCTGCAGCAGCTGGGTGGACGCTGTTGTGTTCACCTGGGTGACTCGTGTAATGTCATGTGTGTGTGTGTGTGTGTGTGTGCGTGCGTGTTCCTACCTGCGCTGGTCATCCTGCTGCAGTTTGACCACTCTGAGGCTCCACAGAAACTCGAAATTAACTGCACACCGCTGCTGCACGTCTCCTCACGGGTCCAAACACCGGTAATAAAACCCTCAACTTCTGGGCAATCCTTCAAAATAAAACAGAAGGAGGGTACATCTCGAGGGTAGGGTGGGTAGCAAGGTGGGCCTTCATCTTTGCTCACATGATAAGTTTAGGCTGATGAAATAATGAAATTCCTTAAAAACATGATGATTGGTTATAATATTACAAGAAATGTAAAATATATATATATATATACAGAAAGGGTCTGTTACAAATTACGTACATGGAAATTAAATAATATGAATGGGGACAAAAGTTTGAATGGGTAATACTTGAGTTTAAATCCCACAGTTTAAATGGTTTCACACTGAAATCTGAGCAGATAAAAACATTTCTAATGTAATTTTTGATTTAAAAGACAGAGTGTGCAAACTATCTATTCCTTGATATCAAACACTTGGCCCAAACATGAGATTATGAGACACTAATGTCATAAAATAACAAAAAAACCAACATTAAAGTTAATTGTGCACTGATGACTAGAAGAAGATTCAACTTTGGTTCTTGGTCCTCTTCACAAACTGTACAGGTAAAATTTGGGAGTTACAGATTTGTTTTACTTCCTGTTTCATCTTTCATTTTAATTACACCTCCATATGCTGTCTGTAAATAGCGGTTAATGAACGGATAGTTGAAATTACTGCATGCTTTTATTTTGAAGGATACAGTCCCAGCCTCCGATGTTAATGTGAGGGTTTATTGTAGAAACGTGATTCTTCTGTTTTTTTTTGCAGGAATGTTGACCACGCCCCATCTGGAATTGATTATAGAGCTGGAGAGATACTGCAGCATAAATAAAGCACACAAAGGGGTGGACAAAACAAAGTGAACGCCTTCAAATTTGAGATATTAGATGGTATGCTGAAAAGGTGTAGCAACAGAAACAGAAGAGGGAGACTTTTTTTTTTTTTTTTAGCAGCAGCAGCAGCTCTGCATCATCTCTTGGCAAATAGATCCGGAGCTGCCAAACGTGTTCGTGCAACGTCTGTTCCTTCAGGGTGAATATTTCTCAGGTCAACGGGAAAAAGCCGCCCTGAGGATGCTGAATCCTGACGGCTGATGTCAGTTCAGACATGCACCCTCTCCTTCCTGGCGCTGTGCAGGAGGTCTGTTTTGTTCCTCGGGTTGTTCAAACAGAATCAGTGTTATTTCAAACAAGATTTCCTAAACATGACTTCGGGAAAAGGTGGGGGAAAGAAACGAAACGAAACTAGAGGAAGTGTTAGAGAAAAAAAAGAGGAGGACGTAGGAAAGGAGAAGAGGAAATAGTGAAAGTGAGGAAGAGAATTACAAGATCTCCAAAATGTTGTTCTCTTGTGAATTCAGTGCTTTCATAAACACTTCTGCCTTCAGAGCAGTATGTCAGGCGTGAAACTGCATTTTCACCGTGTAAAGAAATTTAAAAAAAAAAGATGAAAGAAAAGGCAGGAAAGAGAGGCCAATATAAAAACAAACATATAAGTAAACAAACAAAATGCGGGGAAAGAAAATTATAAGATAAACAAAAGTAGAATTCTCTTTTATTATGGAAAAACGGAGTCATAATTAGTTTCTTGGTGTTGGATTAAACTCCTTTCTTTCCTAAACTTAAAAAAAAAAAAAAAAAAAAAAAGTACAACTCGTTTATATTGAACGTATAACCTCAGCATGCAGCTACCGGCCACCAGGGGGAGCCAGAGCGTCACACAGTTAAAGTGCAGTCATCTTACATCCCTGTGGAGGGCGGTGTTGTCACATTGTGGGAATTTAAGGGCAGATTTACAGTACTGATGTCTGAACTCTGACGCAGAGAGGAAACTGCTCAGTTTAAATAAACACAGGCGGGTGTTTGATGTTCTGTGTTCACTGCTCTGTGCCTGTAAATCAAATGTAGCTCAAAGGGGCTGAAATGTTTGAAATTGGTATGAAGAATAATGTTCAGGTAAGTGACAGCGTGATCTGACACAGACAGACAGCATCAGGTATGTTTACAGCTCAGCAACAGTGTTTACGATGTCATCACGACAAGGAGCGAGTTAATGGTTGTTGTTTTTTTTTTACAGCGCTGGAAGAAATATTCAGATATTTAAGTAAAAATATACAAGTGGAGCAATATAGAAATAATCCAATTAAATCCTACTTTGGTAAAAGACAATATGTCAATCAGAGTTCTGATTTGGTCCCTCTGACTGATATATTAATACATTAGATTATTACTACTAAGGCATCGGTGTGTAAGCAGCATGTTACTGCTGTAGATGCTGCAGGTGGAGCGAATGTGGACTATAAAGTATTATATACAGGAACATCGGATAAATCTGAGGCGTCGTCAGATGACTATTCATCTATAGATAACTATAAAAACTTTTTTTGATTCGTGCATATCCACCAAGCGGCGACGTCACCCGTTGCTTTGTGAACGGCCGTTATGAATCTTTAGATGATTTAAATGAGTTAAATCGAACATATCGGCGTTACTATTTTCATTAAGAATAATTTTTATGCTGTTATTTATTAGCACTGGCACATCTATAACACATTTTGGGCGGGAGGGAGTGATGTAAATTTCTTGGGCTGCAAACGTTCCCGCTAAGCCCCTGTTAGCCACGAGCTAATGTTCCACATAAACCTACGAACGAAAGCAAATTTTCAGTAAAAATGGAATAAGATATTTGTGCTTCATTTACACAGCTGGAAATAAACCAACAAAAGAACAACCAAACGGTCCAGCGGTTCAAACGACATCAATAGTTCATTTAAAAAAAAAAAAATCACTTTGATAAACTTTTACATCCAAACTCAGAGGAAAAAAACACTAAGGATTTTTTTTTTTGGGGGGGGGGGGTGGAGGGGGGTTTCTATACAAAGACATCTTCAGGAGGACGCTGAACTCACAGCTCTGAGTCTCTGGTCTTCCTCCACTGAGAGGATGTTTACACATCACTCTGTGTATGTGAGTGTGAGTGTGTGTGTGTGTGTGTGTGTGTGTGTGTGTGTGTGTGTGTGTGTGTGTGTGTGTGTGTGTGTGTGTGTGTGTGTGTGTGTGTGTGTGTGTGTGTGTGTGTGTGTGTCATCCGGGGTGAGCAGAGTCATGCATTCTTTCCATTACTCTCATCAAATCAATGTTCAACACTCCTCCTCCGATCTACTGTCCCACTAAAACCGCAGAGAGTGTGTGTGTGTGTGTGTGTGTGTGTGTGTGTGTGTGTGTGTGTGTGTGTGTGTGTGTGTGTGTGTGTGTGACCAAAATGTCTGATCAATAAGCAGATAGGATATTTAATCAGTAAAAACCAGGACAACCAGACGGTCTGATGTGGGTTTCAGATAAACTGCTGGTGATGTAAACCACTTTTAATGTTATTTCATAGCAGCTCACTTCTTGTAGTAAATCAGCGACTGATCCGTCACCTCCACTTTTACTTGACAGCGCCACCTTCGGGCTGATATCTGTTGCTTTAAAGGAAACGTCCCAACGACCGTCTCGTTCATGTTACGGGCGGTAAAAAAAACAACTTCGGCGGGCGTCATCAGGTCAACATCTAACGTTTGTTTTTCGTGCTGAGTTGCAGCTATCACGCTAAATGATGAGACTGAACATCAGCTGCCGTTGTGATTGTGTGCCATTTTTTTTTAGCATTCATCCCCGAAGTGCATAAAAACAGTCTCACGGAGCTGTTACCATGGCTACAGACTAGAAGTTAATACTGCTCGGTTCCGGGTTTGTCTGCCGCCTGACAGGTTAAACTCTGGGCAGGAAAGTCCCACGTGGAAGACACCGTCCCAAACACCTGGGCCTGCTTTCTGTCAACCGTACCGGGGTGCGAGCGTGCGACTACGTTGTCGCGACGACCGCTCGGTAAACAACCTTCTACGGTGGCTGGAGGACCACGTGTCACCACGGCGACAGTAAACGTCCAGGAGTCCTGACAGTGTGTTTACGTGATGTGAAACAGCTCCTGCAGAGACAAAATAAAACCGGTAAACACGAGAAGATTTGGATGAATCATTTAGAATCAAATGAAGTGATTTGAAATAAAAACAATAAAAAAAAGTGAGACCGTGAACCTATATACCATATACATGTATGTAAAAATCAAAACAGATCTGACAAAAACACAAAATGAAGTTGATATTCATTTTGATTTCAGAGAGAAGTTAACAAAAGCAGCTGATGATATGCTGACGTTAATTCCTTACCCTTTTGCTATCTCTCCTAGCAGACTTTTGTGTACAGTGCTTTAACATATGGAGAAATCCAGACTGAAGTATGGCACCCGGTTACGGTTGGATAATCATTGTTGGAGGAAGGGGGTTGATAGAACTTCAAATCTTTAAAATGAAAAGGAATAATTTATAATGAACAAACATAGAGAAATTAAATTAAATCGATATTCATGTCTGCGAAACATGATTTTGAGATGACTGCTCCTTTAAGACTTTATTTTTGCACAGTGTTGAACTGAAAACAGAGGAGACCTCAGGATGACAGTACAGCGGACACAGTGGAAACTACAGCACGTCCTCCATGACGGAGAATACAACAGTCACCCCTCCACACACACACACACACACACACGCACACACACACACATACACACCGAACACTCATCCAAACGTTAACGCTATGATCCTTTACAGTCGCCCGGTCTCTTTTATATGTCGGTCATCTGGAGGAAAGGTCACAACAAGTCTGACACCAAAACGGTCAAACGGGGAAATGAGCTCATCGCATCGATCGCAGTGATTACGTAACTGTCTGTTGACTCATTTCGCTGCTGATCCGTCTGACAGTCTGTCAGCTCGAGGAGCGTGAGAATCGCTGCATCATCCACGATGTCGCAACCAGAGAGAGAACTTCAACGGGTCAAAAACCAACAACAACAAAAACCCCAACAACTCGTGTCTTCAGAGGACGGCCAGGTCGTGGCAGCTCTTCGACCGCACTTTGACCGCCATGCGCTGGTTTTTGCGCGCCACCAGCCGATCCAGGAAGCGCCGAGCCTTCTGGGTGAGGCTCTCTTTGCGTTTGTAGATGGAGCGTCGGCGCTGGATGGCCTCGCTGCCGTCCCGACGGAGGCGGATCTGCCGGACGACGCCCTCGAACAGCTCAGCGACGTTGTGCTGCAGCGACGCCGACGTCTCGATGAACTTACAGTCGAACACCACCGCGCACGCTCGGCCCTCTGGGAAGCAAACGGCGCGCACGTAAAGAGGTCAAATTATCACATTATACGCATGTGTGTTACACCTCCCCCCCGCCCCCCCGCCCGTGACCTTTGACCTCACCTTCCACGGCGACTTCTCTCGACCGCACCAGGTCGCTCTTGTTCCCCACGAGGATGATGGGGAGGTTTTCGGCCTGGCGGGTGCGCCGCAGCGTGATGCGGAGCTCGGCGGCGAAGTCGAAGCTGGCGCGGTCGGTGACGGAGTAGACGATGACGTAGGCGTTGCCCACCTTCAGACAGTCGTCGTGGGAGGAGCCGTCGTCGTCGTCGCCCTCCTGACCGGAGACACATTCATCCAGATTTGAACACTTCTCTTTTCAACTAAAGTCTACTTCTTACGTTTGCCTGCCCCGGCTCTAAGTCGGGCAGCACAGCGAGCGTAACCGAGGCTTTCTTAATCGGGCATGGCATGCTGGGAAATGTAGTCCCTTCAGTCCCGTCATGGGACTGCGCTGGGCTTTCTTTCCTGTCTGAATAAGACAGCTGAGTATACATACACTGAACTCAACAGGAAGACAAATTGACAACAATAATAAGTGTCAGTGAAGTGATTTGTGAGTTCACAGTTTGAATCCAAAAGGCCCGACAGCGGGCAGCGATTGAATTGGACAGTTTCCAGACCTCAGCTGCACCACGGGGTCAATAGATACCACGCCGGTCCACCAATCCCCGTAGCTCCCCCGTCCACAACCGCAACACAACACGGTTTATTCTACTATGTTTCTGTCCTTAGTTTCACCCTCACGAGCAGCCGCCTTACGGTTCGATCAGCGTTCATTTGTTGTGTTGTCAGAGCTTTCTGCGGCTGTTATTTCTGTTCCGATAGTATTTCCACAATAAAAGCTTCTCTTTTGTGAAACATTAGAGTATCTATTGTAAAGTTAGACCTTTGTGACAGATATTACCAACCCGCTACCTCATTAATAATAAACCTTTACGATTTTGCCGGTGGCAGCGTGCTGATCATACAATATGGAAATTCAACATCTCAACATAATGAGCTTATGTTCTCGATATAAAAAAATAAAACTTTTAACATCACAAGAATATGTAATAAATAATATATAATATATAAATGGAATAATAAAAAAAACAACTATTGGTGTTGTTTTGTTCAGTGGATCAGGACACGAAACCAGCAGGTTTACATTCAGCTACACACAGTTCATCACACAAATACACACACACACACACACACACACACACACACACACACACACACACACACACACACACACACACACACACACACACACACACACACACACACACACACACAATACCAGTTTGTCACCCCCCCAGGTGTCCATGACGATGAGTGTGGTTTCCTCTCCATCCACTGTCAGAGTCCGCTCGTACGTGTTCTCTGCATCAAACAATAAACACAAACATTCATTTATATCATCTTTCTAAACTGATAATGTAACCCTCCTTTTAATTAAAACCGTCCACGTGATCTTCATTTTACAAAATGTCACGCCAATGCCAGCAGGTGTCGGTAAAGTCGAGATCAACGATACGTCAAATACCAGAGAAGAGCGTTCACAACATAGTGAGCTTATTTTTCTTCTGTGGTAGCGACTAAAAAAAACAACAAATATATATGGTAGCTAATTCTTTAGTCATTTATAGTTAAGGTTGCAGCTTGTAGTGCTAATCGAATGTAAAAGCCGCCATTGTTGTTGTGGTTCATAGATTTCACGTGGCACGTGCGAATTTAGGTGTGACCTCATTTTTTTCCAAATGGAGTTGAAAAAATCTGCACGTGAAAAAATTAAATAATTGTTTTTGTGACGTTAAAGGACGTCTGCGTGTGGACGAGAGGCCAAAATTCTGCAAAATATCTACATCGGCGTGTACAAGGTTGAAAAGGCAACACATCCAAAAAGGGGATGAGAAACTGAGCAACACCATCGCTTCTACGGCTGAAAAAAAAACAACAACATCATGAAGGACCAATGACAAAATCACAGCTGCCCTTTATGACCACGGTCAAGAGGAGACAGACGAAAAATAGGGGACAACGATGACAACATAAAAACTAAGTTGAAGCAGCGGTATCAGGACCCAGAGTAAACAAACAAACAAAACAAAAAAAAAGTAAAACCGGAAGCAGCGCTTCGTCAGGCTGGAAAGTAACAGCAGACAGGCTCTGCCCCTCGCACCATGAGAGTCTATCAATGCACGCTGTCAATCATGGCCTCGGGCCGACCCGCACGTGACACGAGAGCTGATCAATGATGTTCAAGTCAGTCAAGGTTGCGATGTCATAACAAAGTCAGAGACAGAAACTGTGCACAGATCTACTGAGGACCGAGTTTGGGTGGGAAAGCTATAAAACAATTGTTTTAATTAATTTAATGCTCTTTTGGCCATTTTTGTACAAAAAAAAGAAGGAAATACTTGAAAAATATGTTCCACTGTATGAAATAATGAATTTTTAATTTGTATTAATTTGATTAATTTGAAATTAATTAATTATGTTTTATTAATTTTGCGCATCTGTGGTCCGAACTGTTTCAGATGAATTTCTTTCTTTTATCTGTCACAATCGTGTGACAGTCACCGTTCCCAAGGCATTGCACGCATCCTTTTCTGTCCACGTATTAAATACTGAATATTGCTGGGAAAGTAGGACTCTGTCAGGACTGATTGAAACCAGAGTTCGGGGGAAAACATTTACAGAGTGTGACAAATTGAAGAGCGGTTACGATGAAAAAGCAGTTAATAAAGTTAGTGAGAACATTCAGGCTTCATGACAACAAACCACATGAAAGACAACCGCACACAAAGCCCCACCTCCGGGTTGTTCATCCTTCTCTGTGACCCCGGCGAAGATTCCTGCGAGGCTGGTCTTTCCAACACCATGGTCACCGAGCAACACCACTCTGTAAACACAGTCCGAGTCGCTCTGTGAGTCATCATCCGAGTCCGAGCTCCACTGGGCGCGGTAGTGGAGGGACTTGTCTCCGGGGTGGTAGGATGCTGACTGTCCCAGAGGAGGGTGACTGCGCTGGGGTTGGGGCTGCTCCGGGTCGGGCCGAAGGTCCCGAGTCCAGGACGCGTGGTGGTAGAGGGGAGGAACCGGCGTGCTGCCTCGCCGCCGCAGGGGCTCCTTCTCTCTCTGGGTGTTGAGGGTCATGTTGCTATGGTAACAGCATCAGGACAGGACGGGCCTGAGTGTGGAGACAGGAGGTTCAGGTTTCAGAATAAGAAGTCTGGTCCAATACTGTGTTTAAGAGGTTTAAGATGTTTAAAGGTGATTTTATTGACATTTAAAACAACCGCAGAGTGTTACTTTACAACCTGGTATCACGCCAAAGTGTGTAATACAGCCACAAGTTATTTTGTT
Organism: Brachyistius frenatus; assembly: GCF_029030835.1. Lineage (NCBI taxonomy): Eukaryota > Metazoa > Chordata > Actinopteri > Embiotocidae > Brachyistius > Brachyistius frenatus. The sequence goes on from NW_027210697.1 coordinate 549,992, forward strand.
GTTGTTAGCTAAAGTCACTCCTTCTTATTAGTTTTCTGGCGGTCTATCTATGAATTACATAATATATATGCCACAAAAAGCTGTGTTTTTGGGGGCGTGTCTGCTTGATTGACAGGCGTGTGGTGCACTCAGCTTACGGCCGTCGGTGGGCGGGACGTAGTATCATCGGGTTTCCAATCAGATCAGTCAGATCCACCGCTTACTTCTTCCCAGCTCACCCAAATATGGTCATTACCAACTCCAAACCTCTCCGATGTAACAAGACGGCGACGGCCAACATCCGAACGGGAGGCCGTTCACGAACCGCGCCACCAAGCGGTAACCAACGGGTTACGCAGACGCCATCACCATCACCTCACTGCCGGGCGTCGTTACAGATTGAACGGATTTTTGTCGGTTTCAACCAGAGCTTGCGTTGAAAACACTGCGTGAACTCTTCAGTGTAAGTTTGATATTACATATGATAATAATATAATACATATTATTGGCCTTTATTGTGCGACATTCGAATGTATTAGTTCCTCTATGTGACACTGTGTTAATAATCTACTCTTTAATTGTGGCAGGGCCTCTCTTGTAAGAGAAAATTTAGCTGCAGAGACTTCCTTGTTAAATAAAGATTAAAATAAATAATCTTATCACAGATGGAGAAAGCAGCTGCGCTCTCCTGATTTCCTGCCTGGTTTAATACGCTAAATAACATCCAGTGGGATTCAAGCATTGACCACTGAGGAAGTTGTGCTGGTTGCAATTTGACTGTGGAGAAGAAACTTCATATGGTTCATATCTAAATTCTCAGAGTTCTGCATTTCTACATTAGATTAGATCGTTAGATCGACTCTTATTGAGTCCGACATATATAGTGTACATGCAACTTCTAGAGGTGTTCACCACATGTAAGAACAAATCTTGAATACAGGACCTTTAAACCGAACTCACTTTAGTGAATCGTCAGTTTCATTGACTGACCGACTCGAGTAGCTTTCAGCAGTGGAGCTCCACAATAACAAGACAAAGAGATGTTGTCAGAATAAACACTCCAGAGAGGGAACAGAATCGGTTGAGAAAAACTCAGAAAAGTTATGAACTTGTCAGACTGAACATCATTTGGAACGAATCCGCATCTGAGATCAAGTCACGGTTACTAGGAAATGAATTTTCTCATAGTGTGGAAAAGGGAGCACAGACACACAAACAAACCTTCTACAATAAATAATTCAAGTATATAAAGGTGCCAAGTACGGCAGTCAGTTAACGTGAGGGCTCAAAGGTACAGTTTAAAAAAAACAACAGCATCAGCAATCGAGCAAAATCCTTTAAAATCTCCAGTGATTACATTCAAAACTTTGCTTTGTTTCTCAACAACATGAACGACAAACTACAGACAGTGTTGAGGTCAAAGGTCAGCAGTCACAGAGCTCATTAAAATTGCCAGATAGTGTGCGATCGCTAATTAGCCGGCAGAAAAGAGGTCATAAACTGTATTAATTTACTTTTATACTAAATGAAACCAGCAGGAAACAAATTTAAAACAAATCACGAGACATCTATGTTTTCAAATTTCAAACTCAAACTTTGCACGCGAGACGTCTAAAACTATTACACAAAACATTATATGTAGATTTATGAAAACAGAAATGTGTGTCTGACATGTGAAACATCTGCAAGTCACATTTGTTGTTTTGAGACATTATACAAGTAAAAGATACAGTTTTACATGAGAAAACATACATTTCACGTATGATTTAAAAAAAAAAAAAATTAAACTTACAACTAAATAGATAGTTAGAAAATATCATGCAACTCCCAGACTCACCGTACACCCCGTGCACACTGTGTGTCCGTCCAGCCTCAGTAAACAACAGAAGTGAAGTGAAGCCTGTCTCCCCGTCTCTGCCGCTGTAACAGTACCCTGGTGCCACAGTAACCCGCCTGGAAAAAAAAAAAAAAAAAAGTTCCACAACAGCGTTAAAAATTCAGCAGTGGAATCACAGTTATCTACCTCCCTCTGTGTGCGCACGTGTGTGTGTGTGTGTGTGTGTGTGTGTGTGTGTGTGTGTGTGTGTGTGTGTGTGTGTGTGTGTGTGTGTGTGTGTGTGTGTCAGAGCGACAGCAGAGGAGAAACAGATATCGGAGGAGGGAGTGTGTGTGTGTGTGTGTGTGTGTGTGTGTGTGTGTGTGTGTGTGTGTGTGTGTGTGTGTGTGTGTGTGTGTGTGTGTGTGTGTGTGTGAGACAGAAAGAGAGTTTTTATCAGCGTGGAGGGTGAGCTGCTTTAGGAAACATTTTGGTCACTTCCTGTTTAACCTAAAAGACAGTTAGTTAATAAAAACAGATCAGACGGATCTTTTACACACGATAAGTCACATAAGTGATAAGTGACTCGAGTCATCTAAAGGGACTTAAAGTCCTCACGAGGGGAAAAAAAAAAACAACTCCTTTTTAACAGGACGAACTCTGTTAATAAGAACTCGTCATGTGGGATTACTTAACAAAGAGGCAGTTGATTAAATAACTCATTGACGAAGACACCAGATTAACCGGCAGTTTACGAATTGATAATTTACCTGCTGGCCAACTGATGAAGATACCAAATTAGGAGTGAAAAGGCCAGATTAGTAACCGGCTCGATGAAGATCCGGTGTACTAACCAGCTGTGTGATGACGATCGAGCTCGCTGATGGACGACTAGTTTACCGACTGTCCCAGTTGTTACCGCAAGAATCAGATGTGCAAGAAGTTGTTCAGCTGGTACGTCAATCAGTTACTGTAACGCTAAACGTTATTTATAATACGTACACGGTGGACGGAGTTTACTTTTTTTTTGGCAAGTTTATGCATTTTGTCGTACAGTTATTGCCGTTTGAGTGATTTCATGCTAATTCAGATTATTACATGGTTTTCTGGACAAAAAAAAAAGAAGTGTAGATTTCGTACTTTCTTTCAGTTCATCATGTTTTTTTGTTCCCATTTCATCAATCGTTGCTGTCGTCTGCGTTTTTAAAAAATTTTTTTATTACAAACAACTCAGATCAAGTTCAGCTTCAGTTCAGACTTTAATGATCCCACGGTGGGGACATTTAAAATGGCGCTGTTGGTTCAGACGTGACAGCCGACGGCTGTGGATCCCATTTAACTCTGTTTACGACGAGAACGTTCTGCTTGGAACGAAGGAAAAGACCGTTTGAAAACGACAGCGAGTCGGTCAAAATGTTGGTATCGTACAACTTTGACCTGTTATGATACTCAGAGTGAGACTTTTCATCAAGTACCCCCCCCCACCCACCCCCCACCCCTCGACTTGTACTTATCATGAGTACTTTCATGTTTATCATTCTTAATTTTTCATGCCTTTTTCTGGCAGAACTGGGTTTCCATGGTTTACACGAGCAGCGATGGAAAATTAGGTTATAGAGGAGCACACATCACTTCCTCTGTGTCAGTGTGAATGTCCCGACTGAAACTCAACACATCACAGATGTTTGGTTTTTGTCCTCCCCCTCAGTTTAAAAGTTTAAATTTAAGAGGCGGAGCTTCCTCCTGCATCCTGTAAGTTTGAAGTTTCACAGAATCACTGATGTACATGGACTTTATCACCGGCTGCTTCAGTCCCTCTGCAGGCGAACTGATTCCTGATTGACACTCAGATGGACTTTCTATGTTCAGTTTTAGTTACTTTAGAAAGCAATTTTTTATTTGTTTTATTTTTATACATACGAGACTATTTTCCTGCTCCAATGCTGCCTGTCACTCTTTCCTTTCTTGCTCCGTTTAAACTGACAGTAATGACAGATTTTGGCACAATTGGTTCCTTTTTTCAGACAGAATGAGACGAAAGCATCTCTCCTTTTACTTTTTGATGACTGAAATATCAACTGCATATTAGTAGTTTTAATCAGCTGGCTGGTGAAACTCACATTCGTTTAATTAATTGGCTGAGTTTCCAGTTGACTCATTTTAAAAACGACATCATTATAAAAGGGTTTTCAATCCGTACTTACGAACATGATATCAAACTGAAAGACTGAGGCTAAAGCTGAAGTTAAAAATCAATCAATGTTTCTGTTTCAACGTTGAGTAAAAGAGATTTTAGGATGAGGTGTGTTTGGTAAAATACTGCTGTCTCAGCTGAAGTCGTTTTAGAGCTGCTTGAATGAAAATTTCCCGAAATTGAATAAAGAGCGAGAAAGAGACGCTCCCGTTACTTGTAATACCACAAACTAATGCCGTGCATAAATCACAAGCTGCAGTTTCAAATGTATTACTGTAAAACTTATACGCACTGTTATTGACTAAATATTCAAAGATTTTATTGTTGTTTTGCTAAATTTTGCTACCACAAAAAGTACATTTGACATTAACATATAATCATTTCAGGAATTATCTTTTGATATTGTTATTTATATATTTCTGAATGAAATAAGAGTTTAATTGAATAATTGTGTAATTGTGTCTTTTAGAGGAATCGATGTTTCCAACTTTAAACTCAGTTGAATATCATAATTCAATCTCTACTTTGTTCACAAATGCTTTTAAGGTTGAAATATTAAAATAGAAAGTCCAGATAGAGACGGTGATGTCGTTGCTCCATCAAACAGGCAGTGCACGTTTTGTACTGTCAGCATTAGCGTGATGTCAAATATTGACTCCTGCTGCCACCTCGTGGTCACAAGAGGAAACGTAACAACCATCTTAAACTGAACTGACTCATCTCAGCTTTACTCTACTTTGTTATTTTTAATTTGCTGAATGCATAAAACAGGTTTGCTTTTTCCTGTTTTGCAAACGCTTTAGAGGCCGTGTCGATAGTTTAATCAACAAAATATGAACTTAAAAACAACTCAACACAGAAGACAAAACCTTTTCACCTGCAAGTTGAACACTTCTGTCATAATATATAAGCAGCACAGATTTGAGGTACTTTTTTTTTTTTTTTTTTTTCATGCAACCAACTTCTACTTTTAATCATGTTAATCATGTGCAGCGCCCTGCTAATTTGTTTACATGTGTTTCTTTGTAATTCTGTAAAACTGCATATTTGCGTTCATAGGCAGATAAAGGTATAGTTTGGAGAAGTACTGAAGTGTCCTACAGTTTTGAGCTGCCCGCGAACCGCTCACGTCCTCACCGTATTGGTTGGTGACGTGTCAATTTGTTGCCAGCCAATCAGGACAAGCAGAGAGAACTTTTCGGTTCTTAGAGAAAAGCACTTTGTTTTGAGTTTCTGAGTGAGCATGGGTCGATAAACGTGCAAATGACACGGAGCTTTGTAGTAGCAACACAGGAAACTCATTGGCGTTGTGAATTTCTGGCTGCAGTAGATGTGCTCCTGACCGCTGCTGCAGAGGGACAGACGCAGGACGGCTTTTTCCCCCTCATCACAGCGCCTCCTGCTGGACACAAAGGTTTGCAAAGACGGTTATCTACCGCTCTTATCTATCTGTAAATGATGGAGGAACAGCGAGTCCTTTTCTTTGAGGATTTAAATGAGCTCCAACAAGCACGCCAACGTTAAGGCACCATCACACTGACTAAAAAAAATAAAAACAAATCCTGGGTATTTATTTATTTTTATTTTATTTTTTGGGGGGAGTTTGTAATATATGTTGACTGTTTTTCATTCAATGTGTGTTAAAGGAATGTTATTTCAAAGTAGAAAGCGAGGGATAAATATGAACGCATGGGAGTTTGAACTCACAGTTTCAGCGGTACCGATATGAAGACCCTGAAGTACAATTGGAGTTGAGAAGGTGGGCTGCACATTTTAATTTGGATAATCGGATTATTGATCGGTCGGTAATTGTGCTCAACATTTCTCACAGCTTTTAGAATTCAAACAAACCAAGTTGTCAATCGATTTTTGTTTTTTAAATGATTAAAATAATTAGGGCCCGAGCACTGATGGTGCCAGAGCCCTGTTCTTCAAGGAATTATTATTATTATTTTTCTCCTCAAAAATAAATGGACTATTTGAAGGGTTTATTATTATTAGTTACATTCCTAAATAAGGCAGTTAAAAACAACAGTAAAATGTTACTTGCACATTGATGCATAAATCAAAATAAACTCATAATGTTATAACAATATGACACCCACAGGTGCCATCTTTCTGCAGAGAGTACTTTTTACTTATAAAGTACATTTTCCTACATGCATACTTTTCCTTCAGTAATATTTTCAGTGCAGGCCTTTTTCTTGTAAGAGTGTTTTCACTGTGCGGTGTTGGTGCTTTCACTTAAGTAAAGGCCTTGAATACTTTCACCACCACCGTGGAAATATTCATAAAATCAGGTTTACATTTTTTTTAAATTTCCATTCCTGTATTAGAGAAAACGTCTCCGTACTCACAGGAAGTACAGCAGATTCATTTATTTTCTTTTTCTAATGTCCTGTCGCATCATCTTGCTCGTCCTCCTCTCACCAAAGATTTCTGATGGACTCGTCAGCGCTCACAGAGGAATGCTGGGATTCATCCAGCTGCTGACCGTCGAGGTCGTCGGTCGGACGGTCGTCGGTCGGACGGTCGTCGGCCGGACGGTCGTCGACCGGAGAAAGGGTCGCACCTGGAGGGAAGGACACGGACGTCAAATCCATTCACCGTTTGAAAATAAATTAAACGTAGTGACATTATAATACATAAAGAGGAATTCATACGGACTTTGTTCCTCCTTTTGAGGAAGAATCTTGATCCACTGCCACAGATTGCTGTAAAGAGATTTTTTTTCTGCGGGAGAGAAAAATAAAACATCAATCTTCAGTCGAAGTTATAAAAGAAAAATCTGAAGCGCCGTCAGTAAATTTTCACGGTTTAGTTTGAGCTCCAAATAGAAGAAGTGGAGTCTCAGTAAAGTCTTTCTTTCCCTTCATGGTTACAGAAGGTGGAGCTACGTCCACCTGAACAGGAATAGTCAATGGTTTGGACTTATGTAGCAACTTGGTGGTCGACAAAGCACTTTACAAGGTTTCCCATTTACACACACACACACACGCGCACGCACACGCACACACACACACACACACACACACACTTTCCTTTCTTTCCTGTAAAAAGCTAAAGATTAATCTGGACGAAGGGCCCACGGGCCAAAAATACATTTTCACGTTATGTGTTGTAATGTGACACATTTCAGAGAAAATTAAATTCTAAAATAAAATTAGAATCTGAATTATTAAAACAAAACTCTTTAATCAGTAATAGTGATTTCAGTATGTTGCGGAAATTATTAAATTGTAAAAAACAAAAAAAAAACACGTCATTTTTTTTAATCCAGCCGCTGCCCCCAATCTGTCATCTTGACTGGCAGCCCAGTGACGTACGACGATACTGTAAATATTAGCAGGAGAGAGAGAGAGAATATAATTATTCTTAATACCACAATTTTTCTTTGATAAAACTAATTTATTCGGGCATGTTAACAGCACATGTGCTGTACATTGGTGTACAACTTATATTCACTCTGTGTAATTTATGGGATTTTGGAGAAGTTGAGTATGAATCACATTTTCTCACACATTTTGATTACGCATGACTCGATAATCAAATCCATCACTCAAACCTTATATTATGTCATTTTTAGCTGCACGGTAAAATGTAAAACAATTACATTTTTTTTTTAAGGATAGATCTTCCTCGAGTTTGTGTGAACAGAAAGCACATTTTCCAAGTTGAATTAATGTAATGATCGCGTAATCTGACTTTATTATTATTTAAAATACTGTACTTCAAAACAGTCAGCAGCGTTTCCGCCGGTAGTCGTCCCTGCAAAGACCTCCTCCGTCCGTACCTGCAACAAACTCATTCGGTTTCTTGTGATGCAACAACAAGCAGTCCAACCCGAACGGATGGAAGATGTGTTGTGCTCTGATTTAGTTCACCGTCACATAATAATATTAAATAGCGCACCTCTAAATTGTCTAATTGTGCTGCTTCGTGCTCCTTCTTCCTCCGCCGTCGTGTAAAACCACCCGTCAAGCTCCGCCCACCCGGAGACGGTTTCATATTTTGTTATGACGATCACGACAAAAGTGAACCGACCACGCCGATTTAGTTGTTGACAGTTTCTTTTAGCTTTGTACCACTGGAAGAACAGAAAACAGGCTTATACGTAAAAAATTTTTAAAACAGAGGCTGTGTTGCGGTGTAACTCACTGTATCCATGGCAACAAAACACTTCCTATTTCTTGTAAAAGTTTGCATCTGTTTAAATAAGGGAAGACTTTTAATGTGACTTTTCCAAAATTGTTTGCTGGAAAAGAAAAAGGAAAAAAAAAACACATCAATAAATCAAGCCCACGATCATTACATTAAATCACACTTTCAAGTTTAGTGATGATTTATAAACTAGTCTCATAATAACATGAACTTTTCTCAAAAGAACGAGATATACATAAAACAACACTTTGAAGCAACATTTAACTTTTTGTTTCAGAAACAACCTCGATGAGATCTGACCGCAGACGAAAACACAACCAAAATCAAAATATGTTTCTTCTTCTTATTTTTTTTATTCTACATTTTTAAACAACATTTTATTTTTTTTGCTGATGTTTTTTTTATTTTTTATTTTTATTTTTTTGTATTACCCTTTAAACTAATATCTGACAATGGGAAGAAACCGGAGCGCCCGGAGGAAACCCGTACTCAACCTAGCAGCTCGAGGCTCAAGTGGAGAAAATAGATGACAAAATTGATCTGATCGTCCTGCCTGAAGTCTTCTTGGCCGTCGGCCTGGGGACAAACTCCAGATTGATTTTCAGCTCCCTCACGACAGCGTCGTCAAACGACGTGCCGTCTGACGCCTTCGCGGCGGCCGTCATTTTGTTCGCGGATCCAAACTCGTCGCGGAGGTCTTCGTATAAGACCTGGAAGAACTTGTCCATGTTGTCGTCGATGCTGACGGCGGACGCCGTGACGTCCATCTCATCCTGCACCTTCTTCAACAGGCGGCTGCGGATGTCGATGATGTCGTCCACCGACACGTTGCTTTTCTTGGACGTGTTCATGTTCATCCACATCAACAGAGCCTCCACGATGATGGCGGTACTTTTTTCCACGGTTGCGTGAAATAGATTGTCGTTGGTCTTCCGTTGCGGAGAGGACTCCGGCCTGACGACGCCGTCTTCCTGCGGTCCCCCTTCGATGTCATTAATAATATAGACAGGAGATCTCCACGAGGGTATTGATAAGTTGTCTTCGTAGGACTCTGAAAACTCGTCCTCTTCGTCTGAGAACAGCATCGATGTAAGTACTTTTTCGATGTCGAGCAGCGCACCGGACACTTTCTGATTGTGACTTTCTTCCGACGGCTCCTTCCCGATCCAGAGGAGCACCTGCTGCAAAAACGTTCCCACCGCGTCCTCCGTCATGGCGTACACGAGTTCAGGAGAAAAATCTGCGGTGCGAGTCGTCCCCTTCAAAAGGATGAAAGAGTCAGAAAAACTTTTTACCCTTTTGGGAACGGGAAACAGATACGAGCTGCCGGGCATCAGATGATCGTACATTTTATCAGTGAGGTCCTTGGAAAACATCCTAATTTTCCCGCTGCGCTTAATGTTCTCCAGTATTTTGCTGACATGTTCCTCAGGTTTATCCGGCTGGTTTAAATCATCAAACAGTTTGCCCACGTGAGGTTTGATGTTGTCAAAATCAACGGAGGAAGAGTCGATTTTGTTAATCGGGATCAGCGTCCGTTTGTTGAGGAGACTGGAGGGTTTGGGAATTTCTGAAATATATCCCGGTAAATCGGATTCAGCAGCTTCCTTTGCAAACTGAAAGGATTTTAGACTCGGTTTGATATTCAACAGGGACTTTGTGTCCATTGTTTCGTATGCCGTCACCAGCTTAGTCTTCATGTTTTCAAACTGCGGCTGGGCAAATTTGAAAAGAGCGCGTTTAGAAGCTTTTTGGTCGGCATCAGTGATGTTGTGTGAAGGTGCTCTCCGCGGGCGGAAAAAGGTTTTCAGCTTATCGACTATCAGCGTCCTTCTGAAATGAGGCCGACTTTCCCCCGCGGGCCCCGCGAGATCTCCGGAGTCGCAGTAGTGCAGGTCCTCAATTACGGTTCTGACAATTTCCGCCGCCGCGTTGTAAATCTCAGGTTCACCGAACAGGGAAATGTAGTCATCTTCATCCGTGACCTCCGAAGAATCTGCCGAATATTTGAGGAGGATTTCACTCACGGCTTCGGTCGCCGAGTGCACGCAGATCTTAGATTTCATGCTCTGGTTGTCGCCTCCCTGCGGTTCCTCTATGACCACGACCTCTCCTCCCGAGTCCGGGTAAAACTGTCGGCATTTTGGCCGCCGCCAACCCGGGCACTTGCATTTCATCTTCTCCACACACACCCTGAGACACCTGGCGGCGTGAGACACCATGTGACGAAGGGATTTGATGTTGGACATGGCGCCGCTGACATGAATGGTTGAATCTGAGGGCCAGACGGGGCTGTCCATGGCGTTACCGACGACCACTTTCACCTTCTCTGAAACCTCCTGCTCGACCAGCGCCGCGAGCTCCTCGGAGCTCTTACACTTCTCCTCCGGGACTTTGAGAGCGCCGGCGAAGCAGGAAGAAAGGAAGTCTCCCAGGGTTCCCCTGAAGTCCTTCTTAGGAACGACCGCCGGAGAATCGTCCGGGATCATGGCCTTACGAAACATGGGGAGGATGATGTTCAGCGTGTCGATGGAGACCGTGTGGATGATTTCGGTCACCATGTCCGCCAGGGAGGCGGCCGTGTCGGACTCGCAGGTCCCCGAGTTCAGCATGCTCCATTGGGCCTCGGAGATTCCCTCCAAATGTTTGTGGATGATGGGCTGGAGATTTTCCTGGTCGATGACGGTAGTGATATTGCCCAACTGGGTTTGCTTCGTTGCGAACATCTTTTCTTTCAGGCCGGCTTTTTCTTCAGCTCGTTTAAAACTCGGTCTTCTGTAAATACTCCGCGTGTGCCCGGATCCTAATTGTAGTTCGTGAGCGTCGTCTTGCGTCAGCTGTGGAGAACTGACTGTCTTCAAAAGACCGGCTATATTTATAAGCTTGCGGTCCCTTCTGTGACATCACAAAGGACATTCCACAGAGCCCCGCCTCCCTTCTATGACATCATAAAGGACATTCCACAGAGCCCCTCCCACACATCCAGCCACGCCCAGATTATTTTTTTCAAATCAGATTTTCAAATTGAATCAGTAATAACCCATCCTGCATCATCATTAACACTGTCGCACTGTTTTGAATGGAATTGAATTTTTTTTTTTAATGATCTCATTCTATTTTATTTGTATATACTGTACATTTAAAAAAAAATAAATTCATACCTCTATTTTTAGTCTGTAATTTGTATTGCTTTTGCCGTGTGTATGTATGTATCCATGTAATTATATATCAATCTATTGATCAACACCCCTTTCTTCAAATCAATAAAGTGAATTAAGATACGATCTTCCAGGATAAATCCAGTTTTTCACATGTCAGTTTTACCTCACAGTATCATCATCATCATTTTAGTTGACAATACAAAGTCAGGCAGCGTTGCCAGTTCTGTTTTTATGTGCCTTCTCCAGACACCTTTTATCTCGCAAGCAAAATTAAAAAAAAAAACAACTTCCTCCTCTTATTTTTTTTTTCTTCTTCTTAAATGTGGCCTTAATATTTTTTCGTATGATTTCGATGACAAAAGTCCTTAACAGTAGAAAAAAGCTGGACGAGCTTCTGGAAGAGCGACAGAGGAATGATTCCTTTTACTTTTCTTTTTCAATAAAAAAAAATATAATTCTGTAGAATCAGATTTTTTTTTTTTAATTTAGTTTTGATGAACCACCTCTCACATTTGTATTTCCTGTTTCATGATCCATCTGGACTCTGTTGTACTTAAACTAAATGACCAGCTTTACACATAACGCTGTTCTTCTACTTCCTGCCAGACCTCAACAGACACGTCGACTTCTTTCAGCACTTACACCTCAAATCAAGACTGAACCTCACGATGAATGAGTCTTTAACCGGTTTCAGGACTTCAGTTCAACTTAACCGACAAACTCGTTTTACTTCATTCAGCTGATTCGTCAACATCTCTTCAGCTTCTGTTTTAGCTGCCGATACAACGATAAAACCACTTTTGGTGCGTCAACTTCCGCATGATTTTTTTTTTTCTTTGTGTTTATATTCACGGTCGGCATAAGAAGAAGGAGACGCTGTTGCCGTGGGAGAAACTCCTACTTTCACACCTACCTCTGTGGGGAAGAAAAACAGCAGCGTCTGACTCACCTTCTCCTCGAGTTTTCACTATAGGACCCGCTGAAGGACCCGATTTAGGTCCCTGTGAAGAATCCGATCCAAGTTCCTCTACTGGTCCTTCTAGTTCTAGTTCTGCCTTCTCCTGGAGAAGGACTCGGTCCAGCAGGTAGTCCAGCAGCTTCTCGGCGTGGGCCGGCTTGGTTCTGATGGTCAGCACGCGAGTGGGTCGTCCTGCTGAGATCTGCAGCAAGGTGAAGTCTCTGAGGAACCAGAACCCACAGAAACGCTTCAAAACTCTTGGATCACAACACATATTCAGACCTGCAGAGCCGACAAACTGGTTTTTTTGGGTTGTTTTTTTTGTGGCCTTTGCTCTGAATCAGATAATAAGATGTCATATTCAGTCTGTCTTTGAAATCTAAGCAAGTTCTTTCTTAGCAAAAAAAAAAATCTGTTTTTAAATCAATATTTTGTGGGAAAAATAACCTGTATTAGCATCAACAAGAGAAATACCAACGACCTTTATATTGTTTTGAAGATTCAAAGCTTTAACGAGTCACTCGATTCTAGGAAAAGGCAAAAAAATAAATACACGTTTTGGTTGATGCAGCCTTTTGAAGCGGATTTGGGGTTTTACCTGTCTCTGACGTGTCTGAAGACCCAGAACAGAAGCCCCAGAACCATAATAACCAGCAGCAGAATCACCAGGGACACGACGAAGAGGTCAAAGGCCAACCACTCGGCCATCTGGTACGTGAAAAGCAGGCGGCAAAACCGAAGTTTAAAATGTATTCTTGACCTTTGAACCAGGGGTAGAAAAACAGTCTCACAAAAGGTCCATTTAGAAGCTTTATCACTAAAATCGTCCCTCAGCAGACGGTTTTAAAATCTGACGTGGATGAATGTGACTTCTTCCTCGACTTCAAACAAAACTTTATTCCGCTAATGAAGATCACGTGATTTGATCGAAACACAAACTTCAGTTTGAGGGTTTCCAGGTGACAAAATCAACATGAAAGGAAAAAAAGAAACAAAAAAAACAACATTTAATCCGACTGAAAAAGACAAACCAAGTGGCAGCAGTGAAATCTACTTCAGTAAAAAAATGGACATGAATGACTCATTTGTGCTTCATGAATGTAGATTGATGTCGTAACGAACACCGCAGCCTCCAACTTCTTCCCTCATTTAACAAACTTGCAATATTTTCAACAAACAATCCTGTAAATCATTTAGTCTACAAGCAAGCACTTGTTGCACATACCTGCCTCTGTCCTCAGGACTGTATTCGAATAAAGTTTTTCTGTTGTTGAGAAATGAACTGAAACATCAGTTGATCCTTAAAAAAAAAAAAAGTTGAAAGAAAACATTCTGTTGGAATTTGTTGAACTGGAAACAAGGAAAGTTTTTGCACTGAGCTGATCAACGCTGCTTCAACCGGAAACATTTTTAAAACGAATAATTGTGGAAGCAAAAAAAAAAGAAAAAAGAAGAAAGAAACGTGAGTATAAAACAACGCGAAGGAAATATGGCTTCGAGACATTTTGAAACTAAAACGCACAAACGAGAAGCTTGATGGTGAAGCCGAGCAGCTTTAAGAACCACCGAGAGCCGCTCGCTTCAGGAAATCTCTCGCTCACGTTGAAAAACACCTTAACTTCTCTAAGATGGGATTTTTTTTTTTTTTTTTTTTGTGACCGTGTTCAAAGTGGAAAATGGCGAGTTCGTGGTCACGACATGCAGAGTGCTGCTCACCTCCGGCTAACGTCCGACACGCGTGTGGACTCTCGTCATGGACACGGAAAAGACGACGACGCAGCAGTAAACATCATTTGCGGGCGACGCCGGCGTCTTCATGTTTGTCAGCTCAGTTTTAACCAGTTTTCGGGTTACCATGGTGATGGCTCGTTCCTCAGTTAACTACCAATGAAACCTCAAAGAATTCTAATATGGAGGTTGTTTTTTTTTGTGTGCAAAAAGTAAATTTATTTTCTTGATGGATTTCAATTTTAATAACCTTTATATGCAATTTTGGTGTTAAATAAAACGTTTACAAAGCAGCTTATATACGCTATATTCAGGTTTTTAGTGTAACTCGCCCCCCGTGAGGATGGTGCTGGTTAAAATGATGCGAACAATTGGATAACATCACATCCATCTGTGTATTCAGTCTATGATCGGGACAGTAGTCTTGCTTTCTTTCACTTTTGCCATTTTATAATTTGTCATTTCAAAATAAAATTCCCCCCCCCTTTTTTTTGCCTCCTTAATTTAGAGGATAAAGAATTATATTTCATAGAAAAACAAAACTGTATTGAGAAAAGTTTTGGGAGGTTTCAAGTTCTCTTCAGTTTGGTCAAAGGTTTAACTCAGCAGCATCTGGTGGACATTGGAGGAACTGCAGCTGGTCCCACTCGAGCTCGGACTGAAACGCTGACCAACATGAACAGGATACAGGAAGCAGCCGGTGTGGCAGCATATTTTAATATTTAAGATAAATATGAATCAGGAAGTCAGTGAAATCCTTTACAAATTAAAAATTCAACAATTCAACAGAAACAATATACAAGAGAATATATATTAAAAAAAAAATCTTTGTTGTGTTTTCTTAAAATAAAGCACCATCAAACACAACATCTATTGTTATACAACTTTTGGGTTTAACATCAAATATAAGTGAATACTTAAAAATAAAGTTATAGCAAAGATAAAAAAAATAAAAAAAAAAAAAAAAACATGAAGGATGAGAAACAAAACAGGAGGAAGCTCTAAAAACGGTTGTAAATACAACTACTATTTACACGATGTGTGTTTGTGTGTGTTCAGACAGCGTTATTGGTGTTGTTATTGATCTCAATATTGCTGATCAGTTCGGTGACCAGCTGCTGCACGGTGTGAGAACGCAGCCGGCCGACCTCCAGCACGCCCTCGTGGTTCACGCTGTCCGAGTCCTCGTAACTCTTCACCACCTGATCAATCAATCAATCAATCAATCAATCAATCAATCAATCAATCAATCAATCAATCAATCAATCAATCAATCAATCAATCAATCAATCAATCGGCCAGTCGCTGAGTCCTCAAATCTGCCTCTTGCAGGCAGCACAAAGTCAATTAACCAATTACCCGGTCAATCATTCAGTTTATTAGTAAGTCAGTTAATCAATCAATCAAACTTCTATCAAGTCACAATTAATCAGTCCATCAAAGCTGATCAACAGATCGATGCGTGTTACCTTGTTGGTGATCAGAGAGAGGCCGAAGACTCTCAGGCCGCAGTGAGTTGCCACGACGACCTCAGGAGCCGTACTCATACCTGAAAAGGGACCAGCAGAGGTTACGGACACCGATCACAGCAGCGCTGCGAAGTTCAGGTCGAGTATTGATCCCGACGTGACTCGATCAATGGCGTGTCTGATGTGAAACGGTCCGTCGTACCGACAGCGTCCACGCCGAGTCGATGCAACAGTCTGGCCTCAGCGATGGTTTCAAAGTTGGGACCGCCCACCATGGCGTACACGCCCTCCCGCGTGAGGCCGGCCACGCCCAGCTGCTTGGCGATCTCCATCGCCAGGCAACGCAGGCCTTTGTCGTAGCAACCTGACATGGCTGGGAAGCGAGGCCCAAACCTGTAGAACAACAAACAAATAGCAACGTTAAAACAAACGTCACAACAATAAAACAGCAACAGGAACAACAACGACTTTGTCAACATGATGATTTAAAAGTTAAAATGTAAGAAGTAAAAAAAAAAATAATAATAATAACAACAACAACAACAACAACAACAATATCCAGGTATGTAGTGTCGCTGTTACTTGTCATCGTTGGGCCCACATAGCGGGTTCAGACCGACCAATCCGGGGAAGTTGACGTGGTCTTTGATGATCATGATGTCACCAGGCTGCAGGCCGTCAGCCAATGAGCCGGCAGCATTTGTCACGATCAGAGTCTCCACCCCTATCAGCTTGAAGACTCGCACCGGGAACGTCGTCTGGACGACAGACGGACAGACAGACGGGTATTTTTTTTTTTTTTTTTTTATCAGAACCTCAGTCATCATTTGTCTCAAACAGAAGAAGCTTCCCGTTCAGGTCTGTTGTCATGGAAACAAGTTATTTTTCAGGTAGTATAAATGACGGAAGTGCGTTTTGTGTTCATTCAGCGGTTTTGTTGTGACAGAGCGCCACCTAGGGGAGAGTCAGGTACTCGCAGTGTCTAAGACACACAAAATTAGAGTGGGTTTTGGGTTTGTGTGTGTGTGTGTGTGTGTGTGTGTGTGTGTGTGTGTGTGTGTGTGTGTGTGTGTGTTTTACATAGAGGGTAACAATAGCAGCATTGAACAGTTTGTTTAAAAGGCTGCATGTGACCAAACTCATGCATGACCTGAAGTGTCTTCTCTCACACACACACACACACACACACACACACACACACACACACACACACACACACACACACACACACACACACACACACACACACACACACACACACACACACACACACACTACTGCAGGTCCAGTCTCGTGCCACTGATTACGGTCATGTGTGTTGCAGCTAGATTGCGTGACTCAGCTTTTGTAATCAGCCCACTGGAAAGAAATCCACCGTCAACACCTGAAAACACTGAAATGTGAAGTCTGCTGCAGGTTCAGGAGTTAGTGACTGCATCACATGTGTGTGTGTGTGTGTGTGTGTGTGTGTGTGTGTGTGTGTGTGTGTGTGTGTGTGTGTGTGTGTGTGTGTGTGTGTGTACCTTGCAGAGCGAGTGTCCTTCGTACATGTGGAAGCGACCCTGCATGCACACGCACGTCTTCCCCTTCAGCTCCCCAAAAACCAGCCGACCTGCGTGACCTTGCACTGCAGAACACACACAGACCGGCAAATTCAGTTTCATCCAAAATCAAACCACACCTGAACTCGCATCCGTCGCCGCGATCTGATGTTTAGTGTCTTCAGAGGCAAATGCAAAAACAATTTGCCGAATTCAATGCATTCATTATTTACTAATTTAACAAGGATTTAGTTCGCCTCAATTCTTTTTGTCCGTGCAGCAAAAAAACAAAAAAAAAAAAAACAGCCGCCTCCGACTGTAAATCAGGATTTTGTGTGCCTGATATGTGAATGAACAGTTTTACACGTGAGAAAACGTACAGTTAATCAATAAAGAAAGAATTATCAAAGGTTTTGCTCTTTTAAATGACGGCTTTTCAAGTATTAGTGTTGAACAAATGTCCGACTGTCATTTTTAAAACGGAATAATTTAGAGGTTTAGTAATAATAATAATAATAATAATAATAATAATAATAATAATAATAATAGTATTATGGTACCTGTGCTCTGAGGGAAGCCCGGGATGTCCGAATAAGCGAAGGAGTCTTGACACTTGAGGGTGTCGGCGAGCATGCCCAGTCCGGACCCGCAGATGATCGCCACCTGGGGGCGGTGCTTCGTCTGGGTCATCAACCAATCGGCCGTCTTCTGGTATTCGTCATGACTGCCGACACGAAGAACAGGAAGGAGACGGAAGTGCTTTAAATAACCTTTTATGATTTTTAACTTCAACTTCTCTCCAGACTGGACAATCTGCTCTGATGTGGGGTGCCGGCGGCATCATCATCATCATCATCATCATCATCATCATCATTATTATTATTATTACATCTTTTCTGGTAGTTATTTGGAGAATCATGCTTCTGTCAGCGAAGCATTTTCCTCTCTGTTTGGATCTATTTGAGTTCAAAACATTTCGGATCGGGTCCAAAATATTACCTGCTTATCAAGTTTACTGTTGTACAATATTCTGGTATGCGACGATATTTATTACAACTCATAATTTAATGAGCATCCCGCAGCATCACCTCACCTGTCGGTAGTCCGGGGCGACTGGGTGTGCACACGGCCCTGCGGTCTCATGCCCTTTTATGGGCATCGACGGGGCGTTTACTTACGCTAAGTAGGAACAACTGGCACGGGCTTCCCACCTACAAGGACCGTGGGAATCACCGATACGAGAACACAGGCGCCAACAAATCCGGGCTTTAAGAACACGTCATGACGTAGACTTTTCTTCTTAAGTACAAATTTAAGGAAAATCTTAACACGGTATCGGTGAATGAGGCCCATTGTTTTGCAACTTGCTGCTTAGCGTTGTGTTCGGCTGCAGCGGTATAAGAATAAGTATTTGTTGCACTAAAAAAAAAACCGTCATTATACCAACGTTTACGGCGATGAATGTGTCGCTGTTCAGAAAACAAATATCTCAGGTTCAAACAGAATATTTTGAAATTTCAGCGATTCAGAACGAAAACAGGTCAAAGTTGAAACAAGAAGTGTTTCTCTGCAGGATGTAACATAACCTGAGCATTCATTGTTCACGGTTTGGTTTATTTATGACCTGTTGTTGTCCTGCTGGATCCCATCAAGCTGCCGTGTTGACGCGTCTCTAACTGTGAAACTGTATAAAAATGTTAAGCATCAGGACGAACTGCAGGAAAATGTGCGACTGAATAGTCACAAACACACAGATGTTATTGTTCACCTTCATAAAGTGACTTAGGGTTAATTAACTGTTTTAAAGAAACAGTTTGACAGTTTTAAAAAACAGGACATTTATTTTCTTTCATAACTGTCTGTTAAATACAAAGTTACAGCCAGCTGGCTCGGCTCTGCACAAAAGTTTAAAATAATCCAGTTTGTGCTCATTAAGATGTTGTAACACGACGTGTGTCTAGTTGCCTCACAATTTAGTTTTTACGGTGCCGTGCAGCAAAACCAGAAAAATAAGAATAGCTTTTATAGGAAAGGACAAATAAATTATACTCTGCTTAAAGTCCATCATAAATTATTATTATTATTATTCCAAAACGTTTACACCCTCTATTCAAGCTTTTTACTCCAAAACTGCACTCCAGCATTAGTGAGCATCATATTTACAAAATGTTGGGTTAAAAAAACAAAACAAAAAAAACTACTTTAATTACTTTACTGTACTTTTGTTTTGGTAGCACGTTTAAATCCTCCAAAAACTCAGGAAAACAGGTCAGTCTGTCTCAGTCACAATCATTTTTCTGTTCATTAATGAGCACTGTTTTTCTCAAATTTAGAAAACGACATCTAGTTGTTAGACTCTTGTTCTTTAGGGAGCGGATAAAAGTCCTTTATTTGGTACCTGATTCATACAACTAGATTACACAGTAAACCACGGGGCGTTTTATAAAGTGTTAAAAAGTCTGTTTGGGGTTCTGGATTAAGAACCAAACAAAACAAAACAAAAAAACAACAACAACAAAAAAAAGGGTCTGCAAGCTGATTAACAGGACCGGGAGGCAGAAAAATAAAAGACTTTCCTCAAATCTGTGATATTTTGAGCCAGAAAGTTCACTAAAAAGTGATTTAGTACATTGAGAGAAAGATGTTAAAGTAATAATACAATAAAACACATATTTGTTCGAAAAAAAAAAAAGATTTAATAAAGACGTTTTCTCACCTGATCTGCTCTTTGCTGTGCATGACGGGCGTGAGATGAATACAGCAGAGGGATGTGTGTGTGTGTGTGTGTGTGTTTCAATGAGCAGCCTCTGTTGCTGTGTATGTGTATGTGTGTGTGTGTGTGTGTATGTGTATGTGTGTGTGCGTGTGTGTGTGTGTGTGTGTGAGAGTGTGTGAGGATGGAAGAGTGAGAGTGCAGCCGGCTGATGCCGATCATCCTACATATTCGCCGGTCACATGTTCCCGATTGATCAACAACTCGCCCATTCATCAGCAGCAGCCAATAGCGTCGCAGCGTTGTAGAAATGTGTGGGTGGAGATTTTTTTTTTTTTTTTTTGGGGGGTTGTGTAAGAACCGCCTGGTTCTCCGAGTACTCACACAGTTAGTTGTGATTGAGGCGTGACCACAAAAATACACACTCGCACGGAGTTACCCCGTATGTACAGTATGAGGATGGACGGTGAGAGAAAATAACACAAATTTAAATACATGTGAAAGACTATCATTCTTAAGTGCTGATACCGCCACCTAGAGGCTGCAGCTTTCATTGCAGCCACAAAAATGCAAAAAAGAAAAATCATTTTTAAATGTAAAAACAGTGGTAATAAATGTTCATTATTTTAACAGTAACAAAAACAATTTCACATCTGTATGAATTTTTAAGGTTTTCTCTCGTCACACCCTCAGCGTGTATTTGTGATGTATTATTTTGTACTTTGGTTTTTATCAGATATAATCACCAACATGAACAAAATATGCAGCTTCTTCAAGTTTCAGTCCTCCAATCTAACCAGAGATGTTTTATCGTAACGTATACAGACTAAAATATGACGCCAGCTGCACCTGCGGTTTGGCGTTTCCTCCGGTGGCCCCGCCCCCCCCACGAGTTCCCACTCGGACCACGGACATCAGTCGGCGCAGAAGAAGCTTTACAAATAAGAAAGTTTCGCGGATTAGTATTTATAAGAAAAGTGTAAAAACGGACAGGCTTGTCAATGGTTTTGATTTAAGGGGGAAATCTTTTTTTTTTTTTTTTTTTTTTGGGGGGGGGGGTGCGGGGTTTCTGTTCTTGCAATACCACAAGTCACCACCGGGGGACATCGGCCGTTGAGGCCAATTTATCCTTTAAGCTTCAGCTTCTTCACAATGATTTGCAAAAAATATGACATTAGAAGTTCAGTTAAAACAACAGGAAATGTGTTTCTTTGCTTTCTCTCATTAGTACATTAAGTATGAAGCTGTAGCCAGCAGCTGGTCAGCGTAGCTTAACTATAAAGAAAAAAAGAACACGTATAAGTTGGCGAAGTTAATTTTGTGGACCTGAAGCCGGTCAGGTGGAGAATCAGAGGTGTGTCCGTTTAACAAGCAGCAGCTCGTTGGTTTTTAGCCTCATGACCGCTAACATACCTCACATGTTCTTCCGCCGCTGCTCTGATCAGCTGCTGCTAATGAGGCTCATGTGGTTCTGATTGAAGAAAACCAGAACTGGACTGACAGGAAGTCCATTCAATTCGTAAAACTTGATCCTCCAAACTCCTCATTATACTTTAAACGACAGCAAACACGTTTATTCAGCAAAATTTAACCCAAAATGATCTTAAAAAAAAAAAAAAAATTAAAAATACAAAGTTGAACAAAAAGCACACTGATCACACATGTCACATGACTCCGATGGTGTTCTTCTGTGTGAACATGAAACACATGGATCTCTGTGCTTTAATTCAGTCTTTTGTCTTTTAGTTTCACACGTGCCAACACGTGTGTAGTTGTGTGTGTTTGTATGTGTGTTATTTAAGCCATGTGGAAGATGGTTATCAGGTTAATGACGAGAGGGCAGCTGGTGGTTAGAGACACAGAGCGAGAGAGAGGCTCATGTTGTACTGAGGAACAAGTATTTTATATAATAATAATACAAAATAAAAAGGATGTAGAAATCTTATGTGCCATTAAATATTTGTATACATGATGTGAATCCAATACTTACCGCAGCTGTATGTGTGGTTGCATGACTTGATAAAACACGAGCAAATTAAGAAACCAGCATGTCAGCTGGACTTTGCTGAGACTCGCTGCACAAATTTTAGTGCCTGTAAATGTTATTCATCCTCCTGCACATCAGGAGGTGCAATATGTACGATTTTTTATTTTAAACCATTCAGAAAGGATCCTGAGCTAGCACCGTCCTGTCTCGTAACGCCACGCCTCAACAGGGAGTCAATATAATATTATATTAATATGGAATATACAACCTGAGAATGATACGGTACAATGGGTGAACTCGGGTAACGTGAGATTGAAATCTCATAACATCACTATAAGTTTTATTGAGGAAAGTGGTCATTATTAATATCTTAAACACTTAACGTTAGCCTCCTTTATATGTTGGATCCTTTGAGTGGATCCAAGGATTGCTTTGTTAAAACGCCGTAATGAGTCCTGGATCAAAGCGCAGCTTCGTACTAGTTCTTCATGGAGTCATCGTTGTGGTTAATTCTCCACGACATCGCTGAGTTTGTTTTGAGTTTAAAATGCACTTGATCAGAAATCACCATCGACAGAAAACAAGGCCTTTTGTTCCTCTCGGAGACCTCAGCTCATAAATTAGTGTCATTTGACTTTAAGTTTCACCGTCACGTGTTGAATTGACTGATATATTCCAGGTTTAGTTGTCTTTGCCGCTCTGTGTGTGTTTAATGCTCAGCTGAAGGCTCGGCATTACTGCCTCCCTTCACCTCCGTCGAAAATGTGAAAAATGTGACCGCGTCCATTAAAGAGGTATTTGGATATCTGGCATTCTCGGTCGTACGTGACGTGAATTCCTGCTGCTTCAACCGTTGAGGCCTGAAAATGTCCAAACGGGTTTTTGTGACACGCATGACTTTTCTCTACTGTAGATCAAACCAGCAATGAGCTGTTAAACACGAGCAGCGGTGTGTCATATACAGCGTCAGACAGCCAGAGTCCATAACGTCGGTCCAGACTGATGCCTCAACAACTCCTGGATGCATCGTGATTAAACATCCCACAGACATTCATTGTGCCCGGAGGATGAATCCCGATGACTTCGGTACTCCTCTGAATTTTTCTATATCGCCACTATAGGTTTATTGTTTGTGGGTTTAGAGCAGGGATGTCAGCAGGTGACCTCAGAGATCCGTACTCGGGTCGATCGAGGTTGTTTTTTCTTTCTATACGTTATCGGCTTTACTGAGCCGCATTCAGCCTACGTTTTACATCAACTGTCATATAGTTTTATAAACCGCTTAAAGTTCACTCAGATCACTGTGAGAAAGTGTCATCGGGATTTTTTGTTTTTGTTTGTTGTGGCTGTGAATTTTAAATTGAAGCTATTACACCGATTCGGAGTGAAATAATGATTTTAAAAGTCCTTCTAAGTTTGTTCTCAAAAACTGGGATTGATTCGAGTCATTTACTTTAAGACATCTTTTAGTTTACCTTGTAATTTTGTAAAAACATACAAAACACTGAAGAGCAGTTTAGATTCAGGCATTTTTTTCTTATTACTAATTATTAACAAACCTATTGATTGCCAAGCATATAATAATTTTAATTAACTCGGGGTGATGGGGGACAAAAATCTACTAAATTCAAATCATTTAGTATTTTTTTTTTTTTTTATGAGGTCAATTGTCTTCCAGCACATTTAGATTGAATTGAATTCAACTTTATTTTCTATTAACCTGAGAGAAATTAGTTTTAAAGCCTGTCCCGAAATCCATAAATCCCACAACACTAAACAGCAGACGATTTAATCCGAAAACCAATAAGAGCAATATAACTGGATTTCTGTTAGTACTCAGTGACACATTTAAAGTTGTGGTTTTTTTTTTTCTCTGTGTAAGTAGGACAAACAGCGAAAATGCTCGAAGTCTGACGCATGTCTCTAAAAACAAAGTGTGTGTGTAAAATCCTGAAAAAGTCAGAGAATATTTCAGATTCTCTGCGAGTTGACTCAGACTGTCTGCTGGATGTTTTTGGAAAAAGGATTTTATTCGGTCTCTTTCCGAGCGTCCTAATAAAAACAGTGTGTGTGCGTTTTTTCTGTCAGTGTGACGTCCGACTCGCACAACTAAGAAAAGAGTCTTTGAAATAAGAGCCTCGATGTATTAATAATAAAAAAAAAAAACAGGAAGTAACTTTAGTTTTAGCAAGCAAAGTTGTAAATTAGATCTCACTATTTGAATTGGAAGTTAAGAAGTATTTTTTTTGTAATACAATTAGCGTGAGTAAAGACGGTCTTCTGTAATTTAATGCTCGTGTGTATTTTCCTTAATGTGAGTTTCTTAATGTGCAGGAGGTTGTCAGTAATTTGATTTTGAAAATCCCAGAAAAAAAAAAAAAAAAAGAAAAGTTTGTGACGATCTGTGAACTCGTGTGTGAGAAGGTCGAAACAGAGGTCGAGGTGTGACGGTGTGTAACGTTTCCTTCGGGTTGTTTCACTGATCAGAGTGTGTGTGTGTGTGTGTGTGTGTGTGTGTGTGTGTGTGTGTGTGTGTGTGTGTGTGTGTGTGTGTGTGTGTGTGTGCGTGCGTGCGTGCGTGTGTGTGTGCGCGTCATGTGGACGGCCAACACTAATCAGAGAGGCGATGTGACCGAGAGGCTCCACGCTCGTCTTCAGCAAGTGATAAAAGCTCAATTTGAGCTTTTCCATTGGTTTCGTTATGTTTCGCTTTGATCGCCTACTCTTCATTTTCCAGCTCGGATTGAATAACCGCTGCTCCGTGACTGTGGATCGATACGATCTGCGCTTGATGTCTTGGATCTGAAAGTTCTGGTGTTTCGGAGTCGTTAAAATAAACTCGACTCGACCGGCTCCTAACCGGCTTCACGAAACAGACTGAGATGAATTCTTTTACAATAAGTCTTTTTAAACAACCTCCTCGTGATGAGAGTCAAAATCAGTTAAGAGCAAATGTCGGATGTCTTGCGTCCTTTATGTTCAGCTGTCTCATCGTTTGCATCATATCACAAACCTGCTGTCAACATTTGAATCAATTTCTTGCGCAGTTCGATGGCGTTTCAAATCGCATACTATTTCTTTTTTACTTTTAGTCCGTAATGCAGAAAGTATCCACTGTTGCGTCTCGTATGTTTACATTTGGGAAATGCTACTTCGTCATAAAAAAATGCGTCTTGAACTTTGACCCTCGTGGTCAAATCCGTCCGTGATCCACAGTTTTCTTTGTTGTTGTTACAGCAGGGGACAAAAAAAAAAAAAAAAAAAGATATGAATCAAATGTTTTAATCTAAAGGACCAAAGTTTTGCTGAATATGAATATTATTACACGTATTGATGGCTACGGAAAAGACATTTGATTTTTCAGCACCGAAAATTTGGCATGAAGTTGTTCTTTTAACACAAGCCTCATCTTTCCCAAAATAAAAATAAAAACCTCACTTCTTCCCCCTGCGGACGCCTGCAACCTTTTCCAAAACTCACATGCAAAATCTGCAGCTGACTTGTGACCATCAGCTCACGATCACAAGTTTGAATTCTTGCTGCTCTCCGACTTCCCCGCAGAGAAAAAGCAAAAAGTTTCAGCTTCAACGAGGCCACCGCTGCCTCTGGACATACTGACCGACATCCTGGGAAGCAAACTTCCCACTAAACCAAATATTACTACAGCAAACACGAAACTCTTCTGCGAAGTCTCAACGTGATGCGTTAAATACTGTTTATGTTTTAATTACTGGAGCATATGATGCTTTTTTTTAGAGAGAAATGTTGAGATTTATCATCTGAAACACAAAAACAAAAGCAGTCGATAAGAGAAACGGTTTTAATATGTTTATGAAGTGAGACCTATTTTGGAGAAGACTTTTTATAATGTGAAGATGTTTTTATAAACTAGAGACCATTTCTGATCCACAGTGTCCTGCAGAACACTGACTTTGATGAATCCAACAGTTGGAGGCTTGGACACATATTTTAAACATTTTTAACCTGTTTTTTTTTAGTATAAATTGTTCTGAAAATACTCTCTGTAGTTCGCTTTTTAAATATCAATATATTCATTGACACCCAGTAATTAAAACATTTGTCTGGTAAGTCCAGCAATTGTGTTTGGGCTTTTATTTTGAAGGTGCTTTTTGTTGCGAAGAAACGGCACGAAATCCAATTTGACTTTGACAACAACTTTGACTTTATAAATGTACCTTATGCGAGCCAGCGAACGTAGAAAAACCACCTAAACAACAAAATACAAACCAAACCAAACCGGAGAGAGAAGAGAGGGAGATAACAGCGGACATACCGGGAGAGCTGGTGGAGTTTGTCTCCCTCTGGTGGCCGGAAGCTGCTCTCGCTTCGCATCTGGCGACAGAAACAAACAAGCCACTGTGAACAATTATCACACAGCCGAGTCCTTATTAACGGCAGCAGATCGGAGTCGATGAAGCCCAACCAGCCGAGTGCCGACATCACAGCAGAGTGTGAGAAAGTGTGTTTCGAGTCACTTAACAGTCCGTGTGATCTCACTGAAGTTCTTCACTGTCTGAGTGTCAGAATCAGGAATTCTTCACTGATCCATCAACACTTTGGTGATTGTGTGTGCGTTGCATCATGCTGACATTCTTGTCAGATCCCTGCGCGCGCGCACACACACACACACACACACACACACACACACACACACACACACACACACACACACACACACACACACACACACACACACACACACACACACACACACACACCAGATCCAGCAGGTGTGTGAGGTAACTGTGCTGTTTTTATTACAGATATTAGTCTTTTAAAGATTCAGTGTGTCTCTGATAATAATCGGCGTGTACTGTCCTCCCCTAAAACACGGCTGTAAGTGCGAGCAGACACAAACCTACATTTATTGCACCCTCTAGTGGTCGAAGAAGTGACTACGGAGAACCGTAGAAAGAGTGACGGGCTCCTAGACTTCGGTTCTCCGTACCGTGTTGTGTTCATTAACATCACGTGATGTCAGCCGCTGATAGACAGGCCTCAACAACAATAATAAGAGAGATCCTTATACATCGTTCTGTTTCATGATGCGGCTGAATAATTGTTTCTACTTGATTCAAGTGACGGTTTAATTGTTTTACGTTCATAATAACTACTTTTTTTGGTTTTTTTTTTTTTGGAAAAACTTAAAAACGTAACAACCGTATTTCCATGAATTGCGGGTAATTAAATCTTGACAAATGTGTCCAAACAAACCGGTTCACGTCGGTGACTAAAAACCAAACCAAACTGCGACCGTTTCACAACGTTAACCACCGGTTTATTATCGTTGCCGTGACGACGAGGTTCCGGCAGCGGCTGTCGCCGGCGCTCGGCAACAGCCGAACACAGTAAATGTGCTGCTCTCTGCATGAAGGCGTGTTGGTCCTGCAGAGGAAGATGAACAAAAATTCAATGTTTTTTTTTTTTTTTTTTAGAATTTCAAAGCCTTCCCGAAATAAATTCTGGCGTGGAGATGTTGAATCCTACAGAGCTCCCGGAGTTAAAAAGATCGATTTTTATTTTGCACCCATTATTGGTTTTTTTGTCAGACTGAAAGTAGTCAAATTTAAATATTTTGAGTCTTAAAAAAATGTGTAATTAGCTCATAATTTTTTTTTACTTTTAATTGCACAACATGAGAACGTCTATAAGAGCACAAATCCCGGGGGAAAGTACAGAAGACAGCACGTCCACATGTCCCCTCAATGTCCTCGGCAGGAGCTTCTACCATGTGCGCGTATAGTTTGGTTCCTTATGAACAATTCTGGATTCGTATCGTGGGAACTCGAAACAAATAAAGATAAATAAATTACCAGGAAAAAAACACATTGAGGTGTTTTTTTTGCATAAATCTTTACAAATTTTAAAGTGCGTGGAAGTGGAGGATGATGCTGCTGCTGCTGCTGTTAATGCAACTGTTATAGATGTGACATCATGGCAGTATGAGGTCAACACACACACACACACACACACACACACACACACACACACACACACACACACACACACACACACACACACGCATGCACGCACGCACACAAACAAGTCAACACTGTAACTCTTCTGCAATCAGAGGTTGACTACATCCTTCAAATAGCCTAAGTGTGTGTGTGTGTGTGTGTGTGTGTGTGTGTGTGTGTGTGTGTGTGTGTGTGTGTGTGTGTGTGTGTGTGTGTGTGTGTGTGTGTATGCGTGTTGGTCAGCGTTGCGTGTTGATTGCACCTCGTTACGGCAGAAAGCAGCCGGATGGTGATGGAAGGAGTGTGTGTGTGTGTGTGTGTGTGTGTGTGTGTGTGTGTGTGTGTGTGTGTGTGTGTGTGTGTGTGTTTTGTTTGTTTCAGTCGGAGGCGTATGGGCGAGTGTGTGTGTGTGTGAAGGGTATTGCCTCGAGTTGCGTTTGATGGTTGCACAGGAGAGCAACAAAACCATGGACACACACACACACACACACACACACACACACACACACACACACACACACACACACACACACACACACACACACACACACACACACACACACGTTTGAGAGTTAACATATGAATTAATATTTCATATTTCGTCTATATTTACATTGTTTAGGTTTTTATGAGCTAATAGTTTTAGTTTTGTATCAAATGCACTTTTATTCCGTTTTTTCTTATTTTTATTTGTAATGATTGAACAGAGTTTCTGTTCAGATGCATTCGGGGTAATCAAACAGTAGAAACTGACACCAATCACAGGGTCTCCTGTCAATCATGAATGTTGTGTTGCAGGTCCAGTGTTTGTTTTCTTATCTGAAGGTTTTACATTCTCATAATCTGCCACCCATCCTTCAATCCTTCAGCTCATCCTGCGGGAGGCTGCAGCCGCCCTCGGCTCACACAGAGAAAAGACAACCGTTCACACCAATGGGAAATCTAGAAATGCTCATAATGCTGCATTCATGCAGGATTAGGATGCGTTCGTGCATTATTCCAGGCCGGTTGGCTCGAGTGCTGAACTTGCAGTCACACCAGATTAATGACCTAAATTAACTGCTTTTGTTGCGTTAAAGTACAAACAAACAATCCAAGACTCCTAAAAGGAGTTTAAAAGATGATATTCATGTAGCCTGTTAATAATATTGGGATTTGTTTTGGTGCGTAAAGTAATAAAGCAGGGGAGTTGTTTTAAAGTCACATTCACGCCTTCGAGGGGCGAAAACGTCCAAAACCGAAAAAGGCGCAAAATTCACCCAACGTCATCAGGAAACACTCACAGAGTCAGTCTGGTTCAGTGAATCCTCACCACAGATTTATCAAACCGGCTCTCACTTGTGAGGAAGCGTCATTCAAATGTCTGCCTGCTCCTCTGCTGTTATTGACACTGCGAGAGTGTTTTATTTTGGTAAATGAGGGAGAGATCTGAGGGTCCCATGAGAGGAAGAGTCTGACTCCTAATTAGCTGCTGATGCAACACAGCAGGGGAGACAAGAGCTGAGATGATCTTCAGAGGTTGACTTGTTTGATTCTCAAATTTAAATTTAAAAGGTCCTACACACACACACACACACACACACACACACACACACACACACACACACACACACACACACACACACACACACACACACACACACACACCTGCAGTTTATCTGCTGCAGTTCTGACGTGCAGCCATCTTTCACTTTTCAGAAGGGAAATATTGTACTTTTTACTTGACTACCTTTATTTATTTGACCAAATGAAGCCAGCCCGTCCCGACCTTGTTGACTCGTGACACAGTTAGGGTTCGTGAAAGTAAACGCAGTAATAATCTTGTGATTTGTCATTATTCGTAACCGTTTCATTTATTTCTTCGGGACAGTTTGCCTGAAGGAGCTACAGCCTGTTTCAGAGTATTTTTTTTTTAAAAGCAAAGGTAACGCCAGTCTGGGTCAGCTCAACATGTGTCTGTGTGTTTAACATCAAGAGGTCAGAGGTCTGCTGAGAACTGTCACACACTGTAATAGTTTGGCCAAGTGGTAGTAAGTACCGTAACCGTCTTCGTCAGGTTCATTAATGATGATAAATTGTGCTGATAAAACCACATGACTCCTATCAAAGTTGGGTCTGAAGTGTTATTACTGATTGATAAAGGGTGCATGCATTTTTCAGTAGCACTGATTGCAGCTGCAGGGTAACGCATCCCGTGTGACTTCAGCTTCAGGTCATTACGAAATGTGTTAAATTCACGCTGTGTAGACAAAACGGCCCCAAAATATGAGCAACAATCTCGCTAGATGAACATAATTCTTGGCGGGTATGGCAGCATAACACGCCTCTGTATCAGGTATCATTCGATTTAAAAAAAAAAAAAAAAAGTTTAAACGAGTGCACTTAAAAAAAATTGTGAGAGAATCACAATCTCAATTCGAAGCCAAACAAAACCCGGAGATTCTCATTTTATCCAGAATCTTGCAGCCCGAGTAGAAACTCTGTCTGAAGAAGCTCCACGTCGCGCAACCGTAACAGAAAAACTTTTTTTTTTTTTTTTACACACTGATGCATCAGTATTAATCTAATAATGTCGTACAGATGTTCCTAATAGTTTGCCCGCCCCTTTAACAAATACAAAGGAGGCAAAATATCCGGAACACTCTTCAATATATATCAGTCCAGTGGAAAAACACCTCAACCACCCCAACATGACAACAGCACTAAACATGAAGGAGCACAGAGCTGTTGTGCTGGATTGCAGTAGATTGCGCAAGTGTTCCTAATAAAGTGGTTCATAATTAATACATCAGTCACAGGGAGCATTTTATTGCAGAACTGCTACTTTCAGTCTACTTCACTTTAGGCTGTTGTATTGGTAGTTTTAGTTAAGCAAAGACTCTGAATGTCTTTTCCACCCCCTGCCTGAATTATCATTTCACATAAATACGTTTGGTAAATTAAAAGAAGACGGAAAAAGAAAAGAAAACCAACAATCAGCCAACTCAGGGAAAACAAGTATAACACACTTTACACTGCAAAACATGGCAAAAACATGTGTTTTCTATTTATAGTCATTACATTACACAGTAACTGTTATAACAGCTGCAGTGTAATTTTAGAGGTTACTGCCGGGCTCTGATTGGTTGGTCATACTCAGGAATAGGGAAAAAGACAGACAGGTGTCAGTGTCCAGTCAGATCATTTTGGTTTTAGATTTTGAGCCAACGACCGCAAAAAATACACTCATGTTCCTAAAAAAAAAAAACCCGTTTAAATGTCAGTGTTGATTGATGTGCTCTGTCCCCTGAAAATAAAAAAATAAAAATGAAATAAAAGAAACAAGATGGTAAATATAATATGTATAAAAAGATGTGACGATATGATTCTTAGAGATTTCTGTTTAGTTTCAGTTGAACTCCGTCTTGATGAATATTTTAAGATCCAGGCCTCAATAAAAAGTTCTGCTTCTTTTGTACAGACAGAGAGATGAGGTCAAAGGTCAGACCCCTTGTAAAACACAAACACACACGCACGCACGCACACACACACACACACAAGTGCACATACAGTCATGTCACAGAGGATGAAGTCGTCATGCCAACAGCAGACATTACTGCTGGTTTCATCACAGAGAAAATCCCAAGATGGCCTCAGTGTGTGTGTGTGTGTGTGTGTGTGTGTGTGTGTGTGTGTGTGTGTGTGTGTGTGTGTGTGTGTGTGTGTGTGTGAGAGAGAGAGTGAGGGGGGTAGATATCAACACACACACAGTACTTAAGTGTCTTCTTATCTCAGTTTTGCATCATCCCTGGTGACCTCTGAGTGTGTGTGCGGTGGGGATTACAGAGGAGGCTGAATTGAGATGGAGGCTGAGAAGAGATCAAGTTTCATTCTCCAAAAAAAAAAAAGAGAGCATTACATTACAATTATGATTGATAGGAAAACTACAATATTAATCCGAGAGCTCAAACCTTCACAGCTGCATTTAAACAGGAAAGTCTCGAAATTAACGTCCCTGATGCAGCAAAATGGCCATTCTCGATAGCTACACTTTGTCTTTATTTCTAGGTCTAACTTTTAAACAAACACTTTAAATGATCTATGTTTAAATTTAAAAAAAAAAAAAAAAAAAACTTAAAAAATACGTTTTCTGGAAAAGTTGCAGGGAGTTTAGGCTTTTTGCCCCAATATACGCTGTTTTGGGCTCATTTCCTTTCATCTCCACTCTCTCTCTCTGAGCCGCAGCAACAATAACACGGCAGGTTGAAATAAGCCATAATTCTCCTCTAAAGATGTTTTCGGTGACTTGTGGTGGCCGTACTTCCTGCTGTCGCACTGTGAGGCAGCTCCATTTGAAAATGAATCCAACAGCGTCAGCGCCCCCGACACGTCCTCACACAGACACGGTTCGGTATAACGATGATCTGCTCAGCGCTGCTCGCTAGTTTTCTCCCTTTTTTGCCACGAGGGAGGAGGAAAACAAAAAGCCGAATGTACTGAGCGCAGCATGAAATCCCGTGAGTCGCACGGACATTTTACGATTGCCCCCAATAGAGTCCAAGACTCGGTCTGTTGTACTCAGCTCATCTGAAATTCAAAGTCCTTTCAGAGATGAATTTGTGGTGCCGTTGAACGTACGGTTTACGCTGAGAGGTGTTCCTGATATTTTGTCCCGACCATTTAAACGAATTAGCTTGACAAAATATTAGTGACGCCTTTTTAAACAGTAGTCGGTATCTTTAATGAAATTGACATCCCTGGAATATTTCTTCTTCTTCTTAATTTCTCTGCCACAAGCTGGCCTTAATAAAAAAAAAAAAAAAAATCAGCTAAACCTTTGATTCATTTTCATCGTCTCC
Source organism: Brachyistius frenatus (assembly GCF_029030835.1). NCBI lineage: Eukaryota > Metazoa > Chordata > Actinopteri > Embiotocidae > Brachyistius > Brachyistius frenatus. The sequence goes on from NW_027210697.1 coordinate 582,518, forward strand.
TCTCAACAAGTCCTCCAAACCAAACAAAAACATGTTGATTGTCCATGACCTCAACAACACTACATTCTGTTTTCTGACCAGCAGGACAATAATATTTGCAAAGTTAACGATGTTCCAATTATGAGCACTATGGAAAAGGTTTGGTTAAGTTCGGGCACAAGAACAGCCTCGAAAATCCTGTTCAGTGAGTACAAGGTTAGAGTTACCGATTACTGGGGAAATATATCAGGTTCAAATAAACTGGAATTTCCCTTTTAATAATGCTCCTGTCATGTTTCTGACGGAAGTCTTTAAAAACGACAAATGTGTGACATCCACAGCGGATCGGAGCAGAGTGTGGAAGAAGCTCCCGAAGAGCTAAACAGTCATCCAAACTTGCGTTATTCTGACCGCGGGTTTAAAAAAAAAGTGAGTATTGAGAAAAAAACAAAAACAAAAAAGTGGCTTCGGAACAACTCTATGACCGTTCTTGACTGGCCCAGCCAGAGCTCTGATCTAAACCCAATTGAGCATCTCTGGAGAGACCTGAAAATGGCTGTCCACCAACGTTCACCATCCAACCTGATGGAACTGGAGAGGATCTGCAAGGAAGAATGGCAGAGGATCCCCAAATCCAGGTGTGAAAAGCTTGTTGCATCATTCCCAAGAAGACTCATGGCTGTACTCGCTCAAAAGGGTGCTTCTACTCAATACTGAGCAAAGGGTCTGAATACTTATGACCATGTGATATTTCAGTTTTTCTTTTTTAATAAATTTGCACAAATTTCTACATTTCTGTTTTTTTCTGTCAAGATGGGGTGCTGAGTACATTAATGAGGAATAAAATGAACTTTTTTGATTTTAGCAAATGGCTGCAATGAAACAAAGAGTGAAAAATTTAAAGGGGTCTGAATACTTTCCGTACCCACTGTTAGCACATTTAATCTGCACTTAGCACAGACCGCAGAGTAAACAGGTTGAGGAGCAGATCAAGCTGCAGGGTTGTTTTATCGTCTAACCACCTCGGGGGCTTTAGCGCTCTTTAAAAGCTCCCGCTGTTCAGACACGTTTTCAACTCAGCGAGTTTCCCCCGAGGCTCGACTGATCACGATGCCCTGAAGCCAAACACGGAGAGGGAGAGAGACCACCAGAGCAGAGCCGGGACCAGGCAGGAAGTGCATTAAAAGCTGTAGCACACGCACACACACACACACACACACACACACACACACACACACTGATACATCCTGACTCAGGTGGAGATCAAAACTTCCGCGTCACAGCGGCACAGGTGCTGCATGGATGATAATCCCGACAACGAGGACAGTGTGTGTCAGAAGGAAGGCGAGACACGTGCCTGTGTTATCAATATGTGTGTGTTTGTGTGTGTGTGTGTGTGTGTGTGAGAGCGTGTTTTGATTGCGTGCGCGTGTGTGTGTGTGCGTTGCGAGTGTTGTTCTCAGTCTGTGTGTGTTCTCGTGGCAGGCCGTAGTTGAGTCAGACACTTGGCCTCTGATTTCATCACGTTGGTTATGAAAGAGACAGTAAAGTTTAACACACACGTCATACACACACACACACACACACACACGCGCGCGCGCGCGCGCACACACACACACACACACACGCGCGCGCACACACACACGCGCAAAGTGTTCCTCCTCCTCTGTTTCTTCAATATTTCATCATGTGGCGTAAAAACACGCTAACCATGTGGAGATAACCTGCTGTGTGTTTGAGTGTGTGTCTTAGTGCGTGTGCGTGTGTGTGTGTGTGTGTGCGTGCGTGCGTGTGTGTATAACCAGGTCAGTCAGGCTCCTTACTTGTCGCTTGGAATCCGTCCAATCGGAGCAGAGCTGAGACACACGTTCAGAGGTCGAGGTCATCACAAACACACACACAGGAAATCTGCATAATGACCACGCGACCTCATTTCCTGTGGAGCGGCAGGTGTCCGTCTGTGAGTCCTGTCGGGATTAAAGGACAAGTTCCCCTGCATGTCCATATGTTGCTCCCGTTCACTGGCTGCGAAGCGATCTGTGCTCACCACGGCGACACCGATAAATCCACAGTCCCTGTGACTCGGTAGGTCAGCTGGAGATAATTTCAGGCTTAAACCAGCAAAGTGAAAGTCTTAGTGTTGTGGGATCAGACCTGGGAATCACATGTTTGTTCTTATCAGAACAAAGATCTCCGTTTTATTTGTCTAAATGAGATTGTTCTGCTCTAAAGTCAAATTAAAGGCACTTAATTAATAAACCAATTTGCAAAATACTGACCATATAAACATGAAACGAATAAACAGAATAAAAAAATAGATGATCAACTAAGACAATATAGATGAGGTGTTCGACTTCACTTATCATGCATCCACCTCGTCAGTGACTGTATATTTATTTAAATCTTTCTTTTTCAGGCCGATGTATTCTAAAAGCAAATGAGGAGGTATTTTTGTTAATAAAAAAAAACACAGGTTTTTGTGCGGAAAGTCTGCTTTATGCCGGAACACGTTCAGTAGAGCGTCGACATTATTTTGCGGAAAAATCGGGTGAAGCTCCCGCAAAAATTGCCGAGGTAAATTATTGCGATTTCCCGAAAGTACCGATTAAAGCATTACTGTGTGTGTAAACATACATATCTCTGTATTTTCTTCTTTTTTTTTTTAAAAGATTTTTCTTATTAAAATGTCGATTTATGATCAAATCTAATCACAAAACAGACAAAAGGTTAATGTAACCGCAGCCTTTTGAATATATCCCGTTGTGCTTCTGCAATAACATGCAGTCGTATTTGTACATCCGTAAATCCTAAACAACATGGAAATGCGGGCAACGGTAGAAACATCGCAGGACGCGACGCGGATCGTGAAAACACCAGCAGCGGGGCGACAGCTCGGGTGAAATGATGACACCAGCGACGATGCTTCCAGCATCACATCATCGGACGCTCTCCTGCCGAGCGGCTCAAACGCACGGTTTAGTTTAAACTGTCCTCGTTTGACACCGCAGTCGGGTCACACAGCTGAAGTTTAAACCCCTGCAACTTCCTGTTCAGCTGAACCCAGAAGCTACGGCTGAGCTCCTGGAATGCTACGTGACCGTGTCTGAAAATCTTAGTGTGGCGGGCTAAGATCTACAAATAGCCAGATGATGGGAATGATTCAAGTTCTACCAGACATCTGGGGGGGAAAAAAATTAACATGTTGACCTCTGATGGTTCTGGGGAAAAAGTCTAAGTTTCCCATTTAAATGTCATTTACAGTGTCACTTTTGTGACTCACAGTTCTCGATCACTCCGGGATTGAACTATTTCTATTCTTGTTTAGTTAAAACATTTTCATTGACCGGAGTCATCGGCAACCAGACGATCTGTCAAACAGTCAAATCTCTGCCTTCAAGTCTTCACTTTTCTGTTTTTAATTAATCTATATATATATATATCTATAGATATATATATATAGTCTCTCACCCTGTGATGTAGGGGGTCATGGGTGGTGGGGGGGCAGACAAGTCACCTGGAGGTCAGAGAGAGGAGCTGAAAAGAAACAGGATAAAACACTAATGAGTAAGAGACTCAGGTGACAGGTGTTTTAACAGGCTGTCAATGTAATCGATAATTTATTGTTTAATTAATTACCGGCTCACAAATACAAACCATTTAGTTAAACCTGTAGTTCATTCAGGAATAAAACACACGTGTACAGCGCAGGGTTTAAGGTCGAGTCATCGATAATCAATCATTTCGGCTTCATTTATTACAAAGAAGAAAAGGTGTGTTTGAATATGGAACAAACTCAGGTGAGCAGATGTGAAACACGTGCGGCTGCTGAGCATCCGACAAACAGACTGAGCGGAGATTAAGGTCAGAGGTCAGCACGAGGCAGAAGCTCTGCAGTTCCAACAGTTCAGCTAAATGAGTTCAAACCACACAGACAGCGCCGGGAACGTTACTGTCAGAGGAAAACCTCCATCTGCAACGCTATTCTGCTGGATTCAGCTGCTCGTGAAGAACAAGTGAACGCTGATCAATTAATCGTGAATCAATTCATCTTTTCAGTTCTGCTTCCTCCTATTTGGACTTTCCGTCTCGAAGTTCGGCAGCTGATCAGCGGCACAAATTGAAATGTTCAAGGAAGAGTTCGTATTTTGCGAAAACACTCGTTTGCTTTCTGGAGTTCACCTCGCCCGACGACACGGAGACCCCATCACATGCCCGTACGCCAAATATGAAGCTACCGCCGGCAGCCTGTTCGCCGAGATCGGCATGAAGACTGAAAAAAAAAAAAAAAAAAAAAAAAGTGAAAAACAAAGGGTTGGGCACTTGTTGCCAGGCAACCAGAAAACACAGCAACTTGTATCTCGTTCCCGATCAAGAAACAGTCCTGAACAAAGTGAATTCGCCGGTTGCAATGTGGCCGATCGATGGAAAATAAACCTTCGGTGTTACTGCGCCGGCTTCCTGCAACAACACGGTTCAGTACATAAATACACGGTTTCACCTTTCAGGTCAATTAACTGACTCGCTCATTGTTTATTCTAGATCAGCCTGAACGTCATTAAAATCCACTTGCGGAGCCTTTAGTGGCTCGGTTTCCTCCCACGTGGAACGAACGAGAGCTTCAAGTTCCTTCAAAAGTCCTCAACCCCTTTTATTTTCTTGTAGTCGCATCTCTGCTGAACTGGCCTCTCCGTTTTAAATTGCTCTCTGTTTGATGCAGATGCGAACTGACGCGTTGTCACTTTTAACTGGCGCTTTGTTCATTTTTAAAATGTGAAGAACTTTGTGCGTATCTGAAAAGTGCTTTCAAACAACAATGTTGTTGTTGTTATTACGACATGTTTTATCGGGTTTCACCAGACCGACTCTGACTGAGCCTGGAATTTTACAGGTGAATGTGCATGAATGACTATATTTAGTCACACCCAATACCAAAACAAGTCACATATTTGATGCCTTATTCACTGTAAAGACATAAAAAGCTTTTTTTTTTTTTATACCCCCCTTGTTCAGTCACTTCACAAATAAAAGGCCGTTAATGACACGAAAACATTCTGCCGATGTAATTTTTGCTATAAAAAGAAAATAGTAGATTTGAATCAAATATGCATTTAAGAGTATAATAAGTAAATTGTCTTCTAAAAGGTAAAATATTCATCAGTGTGAAGTTTGCAGCTGGAAAGATTTATATGTTCAATTTGTTTCACAGTGTAACTTTGAAGAAATTCATGATGTTTTTAATGTGTGGTCACAATTTCCACAAACAACGCAACCGTGTGAATAAATGTGTTCCACATGCCAGATCCAGAGGAATTCTGGGTGATAAATATCATCTATCTATATATACGTATATGACCCGAGCAGCTGTTGTGTAAAGTTAAATCTGACCGTTGCAGCTTCTGACCTTATCAATGTGCTGTCAGCATATTTTCAAAATAGATTATCAACACTGGCCTTTTCAGAGTTGCTTCTCCTTCACATTACTCAGAAAAAAGTCGGTCCTTTTTCCATTTTTGTTTTGGAAGAGTGGGGGGGGGGGGGTTAATAATAACAACACGGGTAAAAAAAAAAAATAAATAAAAAAATAAAAAAAATCATCCATAAATGTTATATCTTCAGTAACTTTCTACTTGTTTGTTTTTTTTTTTTGAAGTAACTTGAAAGTGAAAACTCATTTCGAAACTGATTGAAGTTCGACTCTCATTGGAACAACAGGCCTGGTAAAAGTCCTGAATAAAGGCTCGTGCTGTCAGTCCATCTGCGCATCTGTCCTGCCGGACCGCGCTCACTTGTGTATTAATGTACAGATGTGAGAAGGACGTCCTGCGCTGTTCAGCCCTGCTGTCGGGTTTCTGACGACCGATCAGCTCGGGATTGCAACATCGAAGCTCCGCCCCGCTGGATGACGACACCGCGGGAGGAAACAACGAAACCAAACAGACCCGGAGTCAGAGACAGTCCCGAGTCCGCAGTCCGGCTCAAAAGTTCTGGAGACCAGCAGGATCAGCGGGGACCGGAGTGGATCCAAACAAGACCGAGATCATTCCTGTTTAGACCCGGTGGAGGGACGGAGAGGCGGACCGGAGGACTCGCTTCGATTCTGCTTTGTTCAACTTTTAGCACCGGATATTTAAACAAAAACAACAAAACAACAACAACAAAAAGTAGTTTCATTTAAAAAAAAAAAAAATATATATATATTTTTTTCCTCAACAGTTTCGATTTGTTTTTCTGCTGATTTTCAGTCAAAGTCTCTTTAATTCAGACCAAAGAAGAAGCTCAACAACTTTCTGTTGACTGACTAACGACAGGTTGCGCAACCCGAGACAATAAGACGCAGACAAAGACGTCACCGCTCACCAGTGCTCCCGGTATCACCGCCGCTGCTGGTCCCAGTCGGAGTTCAGCTTCACGCAGAAAACATTTTTTGTTGTTTTTATGTCTGCACCAACTTCTGCAGTAACTTCTGACGGACAGACAGAAACCTCCTGCTCCACACCGACTGTACTGGGTTTCTGCTGAATCCACTGGTTTCCTGTTGATCTGCAGCCCGGACCAGTCTGTCTGTCTGAAGGTAAGAAACTGACCTGAGATCAGAACTCAGACCCTTTACTAAAGCCGCAATAACAAACTACAAAACAAAGCTACTAATACATCACATTTGACTTGCAAAATACAACAATTTTTATCAGTAAAATGTACTTAAAGTTCTCTTTATTTAGACTGGCCTCTTCCCTATGGCCATATTAGTATATTATGGGATTGTTGTGTAATGTATTTATTAGTAAGAAGCATCCTCATACCTATTAACTACTTTGTAAAGTTATTTGGTTGTTTATTTATTAATAATGTACAGTATATATTTGACAGATAAATGCAACCAATTAAAAAAAAAGTCCAATATTTACATCTTAATCATTCTTAGGTTTTGTTGTTAATTATTCAGTCAAGTTTATGACAGAAGTTTAAAGAGTTCAGAAGGAATTTAAGTTATTGTTCACTTACTGGCTTTTTCAGGTATGACATGGCCTTGGTCAGCTTCAGTTGTCATGGAGACGGGGACCTGTTGAGTAAAATTAGTGTCTTTAGATTTTACATCTTTTTTTTTTTCATGCACAGATTATACGCAGGGGTATGTTTGAATAAAACAGACTTACTCTGATTAAACTGATTTAAATCGATTTACTCACTTTAATGCGGGATGACCGCAGCCTGAGAGTGAACTGTGAACAGACCACATATATACAAAAAGCAGTCATAAAGAAATAAAAACAGCTGACTGACTTGAAGCAAATGGTACAAACAGTTTGTTCACATAGAGTTTTTGAATTTTGGCTGAAAAGAGAGTTTCCCAGTCAACAAATCAATTCGTTGACAGAAAGTGAGACGGCAGATTTGACCCAAAAAAAATTCCCAAATTATAGTGACGAGCTGTTTGAGAGTGACGGTTTTCTGGGAGTAACTTTGGTTGTTTTTTTTGTGACTCTTCAGGTTGAAAACATCGTATTGGTCTATTTTATCGGAACCACTTCTTTAATGTCAATCCACCATATGACGTACAGACATTAAAGTGGATCGAAAAACAGCTTCTCTAAATAAATAGACGAAACAACATGATATTTCACATCATATTTAGTGGACTTAAGTGAACTCCGGTTCCCATAAGCCCTTCAGTGTAAACGTGACTGTTAACAGAGGATGGAAATTTGTGTATAGATTTTTTTTTTTTAGATGGCAGCGATTACAACTAAAAAAAACAACAACAACTTCAGAGTACGACACAGGAGGATTAACATTTTCAAAGTTTTCATCAAAACTATTTATTTTTTTAACTGTGTTCATGATGCAACTGGTTTTTACTGTAAAATAGAAAGTGCTGTGGTGGATGGTGATTTGAGTTAGAATATAGAGAGTAAACTCAGGTGCACGCTTAATGCTTCAGATAAACAGATGACAGTTTGCATTAAGAGTCGAGGTCAGTGGAGTTCAGCAGAATCCCGTCAGTCTGCTTTTTTTTTTTTTTTAGTTTTTTTTAGTCGCTCGTTGGCGTTTCGGTCTTTGATTGCAAGCTGAACATAAAGCGATGGAGAAATCCTCCACTGATGTCAAACCGAACACACTCGCCGTGTGTTTGTGTGTGTGTGTGTGTGTGTGTGTGTATGGGAGGGTCGATGACGTTGCCACGGTGATGCTGTGACTCAGGGCGTTTCGGCAGAGTGAAAGCAGCCCGGGCCCACAGGCTTCCTCGTAGCGTCACCACGGCAACCACAGGCTCTGACAAACTTTATACAAGTCTCTCTCTCTCTCTCTCTCACTCTCACACACACACACACACACACACACACACACACACACACACACACACAGTGTGAGCGTGTAGTTGTTGACTGTATTTAAAAGCCTGTTTAAACAATAAACTGTTGTGCTCTGATGCAACGATCTGAAAGCTGAAGCGCCTGTCAGCTTACAGGAAGTTGCATCACGAAGCCTATAGACACGTTGACTGTGTAACATGTGAGCAGCGGGGACGAAGAGCACAGTGAGACATGATGCTAATATTACTCATTTTACTCTTGTGTTGGGATATTTACCGAGGAGCGCTTTAGTGGAGGGAGGAGGCTCGGCCGGGGGGGGGGGGTCGCCAGCAGAGGGCGCTGCAGTGCTGTCACTTGAAGGGCTTCAGCTAGTTTGTCCCGAGTTCATACATGAAAATGGACTTAATACAGCTTTCATGGTCCTGTCCCAAAGAATGACAAAAAAAATAGTCACCTGACCGTTCTAGTCAAGTACATGGAATTATAGATATTACATATATGCCACTATTTCCCATCAATATGTAATAATAGTTATTTGTGATTTGTTTAATCTATTGACAGCAGTGGGGTTTAACTAAATACATTTGCTGCTGTTGCACTCAGTTATTCACATAAAAACTGAAAAAAATAGTTGTGTAACAAAAAGGTAAGTTAGAAAGAGAAGAAAAAAAAACCCCACCTCGCTGCATAAAAGCCGGTGTGAATGGCTTACATAAACTGTGACGCGTATTGTTTTTCAAACAACCCATGTCACAGTCAAAATGAAACTTGAATGTATTATTCACACGCCCGATTGTGTCACTTGTCTCCTCCAATCATAGATGAGCATGGGCGTGGCCACAACCAGGTCTCAAATATGTCTGAAGAGGCTATTGGACGAGCCCCAAGACAATTTCCTGAAATGTAAAAGAGCCCGTCTGGCTCCACCTCCGCCCTCCGCCGGGCTATCCCCCTGCCTCAGGCCCACAAGCCCGGCCCCCAAGTCCAGCCAGAACCAGTCACCCACCAAAGTCGGACCATACTTCCTGTTTGAACGCTGTGAGAAGGAGGAGACCTTCAGGGCTGTGCATGAGCACACTCAGCAGCAGTACACCTGTCAGGTAAGAAACACGCATGCTTGTGCAGTGAAAAACAATGTTACTGTCAATGATTAAACATTACTGCCAATACATTTAATAATATGACTAACTGAAGCGGATACTTAAAGCACTATTGCTAATAGAGCTGAAAATACTGCTGCAGTTGATTTAAAAAAAAAAAAAAAAACTATTATTACTACATATATATATTCCTAATAAGTATTTTAATAGGCAAAAAGTACTTCAAAAATACTCCCGATCCTGCCAAAAGTATTGTTAAAACTGCTTATGATATCATTGATAATGCAAAGATACTACAGATCCTGCAGAAATACTGCTAATATTTGAAGTGATAAAACGGGTACTAATGACAATACCACCAATAGAAGTATTCATGATATTGCATAACATTCACAAAGCAGCAGTTTTTAACCATAGCAACTGTTATCATGTTACCTTGACCGTCCTTCCTGGTTGCCATGGTTACAGGTACTCCCTCTACGTGGATACCAGGAGCGGTTGGCAGCCTACGCCCGGATTGGTAACCATGACAACATCTGCGGCCTGCTGGATGTGGTAATTGGCCAAGACAACGTGTATGTCTTCCTGCCCGGTCACCATGGCGACATGCATGCGTATGTGCGCAGCAGGAAGCGCCTGGACGAACAGGAGGCGGGACTTCTGTTTGGCCAGATGCTGAACGCCGTGATGCACTGCCATCGCCAAGGAGTCGTCCTGAGAGACCTGAAGCTCCGCAGGTTCGTCTTCACCGACAAATACAGGTGAGACCCACCGACAGGTACTCCGATAATGTTAGTAATACTGCACCAACAAACAGAGATAAGACGGTTATAGATAACACTAATTCTGTAAAGCTCCACAGGTTTGTCTTCACTAATAGATGCCACAGTAGATATTACTACTGCTGCTGTAATGCTGCACATTACACTGACAGAAGTAGGTGATACTGAGTAGACAAAACACTGCAGTGACACTGCTGAGCACCTACTACTAAAATATAACATATGCCTAAAATCCACTGTTGATGCTGCTAAAAAAAACACTGCTCACACTACTATAAATACATAACTGGATACTAGTAACACTAATAACTGTTCTTGCATTGGTAGTAGCAGCATTGCAATCTGAAGTGTCGGTGGGACACATGAAAATAAAATCTCCCTAAATTATAGAACTACTTCTGTCACCAGTACTACAGATACTGCTGCCGGTAAACTTAAGTCTAAGTCTGACCAGTGTGGTTTTCCTCCTGCAGGACTCGTCTCGCTCTTCTCGGCCTCGACGACTGCGTCCTCCTTCATGGTGACCATGACAACGACTCTCTAACGGACAGACACGGCTGTCCCGCCTACGTTGGTCCTGAGCTGTTGACCAATGGGAACAGGTCTTACTCGGGGCGCGCCGCAGACATTTGGAGCCTGGGCGTGTCTCTGTACACCATGCTGATTGGACGATACCCTTTCCAGGACACGCAGCCGGCCGCGCTGTTCGCCAAGATCCGCCGAGGGGCATTCAGTCTTCCCGATTGGCTGTCCCCGAAGGCCAAGTGTCTGATTGGCTGCATGCTGAGGAAGTCGCCCGCTGAGAGACTGAAGGCGTCCGAGCTGCTGATGCACCCATGGCTGACCAGTCCCCGCACACCACACCACAACACGCCCAAGACGCACCACAACTCGCACACAACACTACAGAATAAACAAGAGGAGGAAGATCAAGTGGTGCCAACATGGACTGGAAAAATTTAACAAAACAGTTACATACACACTTTTGTAAGTCTATACTGGTGAAACCTTCACTGCTACAGTGAATCCTCAGAGCCTGCAACCTAAACTTATTCAAACTCAAATTTTAAAACCAAGTCCGAACCCTAAAACAACCCTTTAACATTGTGAGGCTCAGACAAAAAGTCCCGACTCATTTGGTCTTCACAAATATAGACATACAACAGCACATAAACACTACAGACACAGTCTCATCCTGGATTACTTGACCCTTGGGTGCCTTACTCTCTCTACAGCTGTGTCTCAACTCAGGCCCCGCCTCTTTCAGAGGGCGTGGCCTATGAAGGCTACGCACCTTGAAGCCTGAACCTGCTGCTTGGAGTCACCAGTATCAGTACCTGTACCTGACACAAACCAGAACTACTGGTGTGTTCAGGTGCACTTTGTCAAACCACAAAGAGGAGAATCCATGTAGCAGTTTAATGGCCCATTTAACATTTTTATAAAGTGGATTTTGTGTTTGAATTTATATTTACTCCCTGTAGGGAATACTTTTGATTTTAGTAGGTGGTAGAGACTGGCACACCATTTGGATTAAAAATGTGGACTCTGAAGGAGGTGGAGCCTAATATGAGATACAGTTTCTTTGCCTCAGTATTTACACTTCTCGTTCTGGCCTGTTGTTGAAGGGTCGGCGATGGAAAGTGACCAGCGACACACATCTCTGTAAAACAGAAGGAACCAGAGAAACTACACAACATTTAGTAAGCAGTGACAATAAATACAGCTTCAGTATGAAAATCAAACTGTTCTCATCTGTTGGATGATCCCACTTTGTAACTCCTACACAAGCACAGAGCAATCACAGTTGCTAAAATTAATTTTCAGACCAGTTATCTCTGTATCAAAACTTCATTTGGTAATTTTAAATTATTTTTTTTGTTGTTGAGACATAAATTGATAAGTTTTCTCGTGACATGACGTGTGATTTTCCCTGAATAAAAATTGTTTCTGGGACACCTCTTGTTTTCACGGCCTCAAGGACTGACTGCATGACTTAAGCGGCCTGGAACAACCATCACCCAGAAATAACAGCAGACCTGATCCCTGATCACGAGAAAACTATTTCTGCTACCTCAGTGAAACCGTATAACTTAATCTCAGGATAACTGGGATGAAGGACGAGCACTATTTGTTGACACAAAACAAGAAAATACTGAAGTGATGATGCCGAGATAACTGGACTAAAATTATTCCCACCGCTCTAGTCTTGGTCAGCTTCTTTGTCCAATCACTATCCAACAGACCTGGAGTCGGCCAATAGGATGCCTTCTAGCATACTGTGTAATTCAGACCTCAGTTACTTCCGAAGAATAAATAAAGTTGTTTAAAAAACTGTTCTGGTCCCATACAGGTTTTTGTTTGGTTGAAAATCAAACAACGTGTCCATGTGCTGTTTTCTCGTATGATGCGTATTTCCACTTTATAAGCGGTCTTACTGTCAAACAAACAGATTCACAGCCAGGTTTAAACACGTCACATACCTGAGGAAACAATCAACTCACGAGGTGTATAACTTTCCATATCATCAAGCTTCCAGCTGGAGGAGCAGATGTGTGGGTGGAGATGCAGACCGGGACCGTTTGCATATTCATAGATCCAGATGGATTGAATGAAGGCAAATGTGTCGAGTCATGTTTAAGCAACTTTAAGGCATTTAGGGATGGTTTTTTTGTGAAAACTTCTACACATGTAATTTCATTTCAATGAGCAGAGATGAACTTTTAGAGGTTAAATTGATGCCCGAACAGGAACTTTAATAAAGGGATTTTTTTTATTTTTTTATTATTGCTGTTTTGAACCTGCATCACATACAGAGACAGAGTGAAAGCTGTTTGTGGCGTGAACTGTACAATATCTTGTATACTTTCATACCATCTGATTTTACACTTGAGTTTTCCTACCGATTAAATAAACCAGACGTGGGAACAAAGAAGGTACCGAGTGAGCTTTACAGGTGTCGGTAGCTAACGTGATGTAACATCATGTTTAACGGACACCTTAAGCAGCAGTAACTGCCGAGCAGCGAGTCTCATCTTCATGTCGGACTTCACGCACGGTGATCATGAGGAAATGATAAGCAGCTTCAGTAGGAGCAGTGATATCAATAAGATCCTAAAACTACTCATCAAATAGTACATTTCTCATGAAATGTTAATTTGGCCAAAATGGGTTGTTGAAAAGTGATGTAAACATTTTATTTAGTAGTATAAAGCAGTAAAAAAAAAAAAAAAAAAAACTTCTGTATGTTCAAAGTGTCATTAGTGGTACAGATATTGATCATTTTGTGGCGATACCCACGAGAGCTGTGGATGTCACTGAAAAGGAGATAAAAGTCCAAATCACAGAGAAATGAAACTGTTGATGAAGAGTCGAGGAAAAGACAACAGGAGGAGATGAAGGACAACAGGAAGAAGGAATGAACAGGTGAACGTGAACAATGACTGTATGAGTTTGTCCTCACCTTCATGTTTTATTTTTCAATCCGATCGGACAGCAGAATAAATCCTCTGACTGTGACGATCACGTCAGTCAGACCTCTCAATCACCTCAACTTCACAGAAAAGTCTGAAAGAAAGTAGAGTCTTGTTCCGTCCGTGTCTCAGTCTGAAAAATGTTTGACCATCAGCCGGTAAACTGTCCCTCGTGTCTGCTCATGGGTCACATGTGGAGTCAGAATCAGCAGCCAATCAGCAGCCAGCGTCAGTGTCCATGTCGTCAGTGTCATCGCCCTCCGACCGGCAGATCTCCTCCAACGCCAGCTCTGATGGAGGAAAAAAAAACATGTCCAAAATTATGTGGATGTAAAATCAGTCCAGTAAAGGTTTGTAACACATTACTACAACTATCAGTGTCACAAAGTGCAGAAACGTTAATGCCATAAACATTTGTCATACCAAGGAATTAACAATAATGTGACATGTTTCATCATGATTAGAGACAACAACAACATACATGGCTGAGATTGGCTCTATTGCACATTGGACTTGTTAGAGATGAATTCAAACATGAACTAAATGAAGTATTACCCAAGATGTGACTTTTTTGTCAGTGTAATTATTAAAGTCATTGTTTTTTTTAATCAGTTACATTCATTAAGTGGGCTGCTAGCTCAGTTTTTAGCACCACAGCATTAAAATGAGCCTATAAGTGTCAGTTCACTACAAGCAGAACATTTTATACCAAAATATTTATTGGTACAGAAAGATTGGTTCATTTCTAGTGTGGAAAAAAAAAAAAAAATCTGAGATGCTTAATTACACAACAAAGGACACATGTTGTTATCTAACAACTAAAATAAAGTTAAAATTGACTTGAAATGTCTTATTCAGCCAAAGTAACAATTAGTCAGACAAAGAAGGCATGTGGGTGAAAACTGAGATAAAAACAGGAGCGTCTGAAAAGTTCATCTATGTTGCAGCTTTAAAGGACACCGAGTGTGTGTGTGTGTGTGTGTGTGTGTGTGTGTGTGTGTGTGTGTGTGTGTGTGTGTGTGTGTGTGTGTGTGTGTGTGTGTGTGTGTGTGTGTGTGTGTGTGTGTGTGTGTGTGTGTGTGTACCCTCGCTCTCGGTCAGCTCGGGGATCCTCCTCAGCGTGTCCCGCACTGCAGGGATCACCTGGTCGTACATGTGCAGCAGCGGCCTGCAGCTCTCCGAGAAGCTGCCGTGGTGCAGCAGCAGCCAGTGCAGCAGCAGCAAACACTCTCTGAGCAGAGACGCCGCCGGGCTGGGCCACCACGGCGAGGAGGCGGAGCGTCGTGGCAGGGGCGTGGCCAGGCCTGGAGGGGGGAAGAGAGAAAGTTTGGGTTATCAGGGATTTTAACGTAAACTTTGAAACTTTTGCTTCAAATCTGCAATTCGACTGACCTGTTGAATCCGCTGGCTCCTGGGAACCACGGAGGTCCAACCACTGACGGTGGAAAACAATCACCGCCGTCTGAACCAGCTTAGAAAGACAGGAAGACTTGTGTAAAAAGATGCAACAGAAAGTGTAGTTTCACTGTACGAGAAGAGACCGAGCAGAAAGTCGGGGCGCGTTACCTCGGTGTAACACTGACAGCTGCGCTGCAGGTTGGCAGGCCAGCTCTCTGCTCTCTGAGTCATCAGTCGGCTCAGCAAACGAACCACCTGACACGTGGAAACAACGACGGACGACACAAAGGTTTGGCAAATTCTCAAATAAAAGCTGCATTCAAACACTAACTGCATCCTGCATTAACATACGAAGACCCGCCCTTCACTGTTAATACAACAGTTCACAGGATTAATGCAGTATAATGTACTCTTCCTCAGGTACAGGTGAGACAGAAATGGGACAGAAATCGAATGCGAGTCACAAGTCCGGGAGTTTCGAAGTTTACCTGCGGACATGAAGGCACGCAGCTGTTCGTACTACTGACAACTCTGAGTTCATGTTTTGTTGATCAAGAGGTCATCAGAAGGAATACATTGCGCGCTTTGTAAACTAATCAACCGAGAATGGATGTTTGCATACGTTTGATCGGCCACCGCTGCCTTTTTTCACGCAAGTCTGACGTCAGTCTGAACTCAGCGTTACGTCGTGCGAGCGGGTTTAAAACGCGCAGGGTTTCAACATTTCTCTCCTTTTTCATTATATACACAACCACTTTTGTCACTTTTCATGTGAACACCAGAGAATGTGTGTTATCTCTTTTTGTACGATTCAAGGCGTTGGGACTACAAACACACAAAGGACAAAGACGTGTTGGAGAGAGATCAGGGTAGGATGCCGCCTGGATGAGGAGAGAAAAGACAGACGACAGATTTTCATCCCAGTTTGACAACAGAACAGATAGAAAGACTTTGGCTTTAGATGGAGCTGAACCACGAAATAAATCACGAGAAACACGCCGAGACCATAGCAGCACATCTTTCTGTTATTGGCCTACATGTCCTGTAGAGGTCAGTATTCTCAACAGTGTGCATGTTACCTGCAGGTCCAGCTGAATCCAGTCCATGTGTGTTGCCCGGTCGTCTGTTCTGCTTCTGATGAACTGGAACAACTTCAGGAAAACACAGGAGTCTAAAGAAAACAGAAAACAAAGTGCAGTGACGTTTCTCAGTTTGTTCAAATCATGTGCAAGCATTAATTCGATGAAGCGAATATTGGAGGCGAAAACAAAAATACCAAACCACATTGAAACAGACATCAGAGAGATGTTGCTCACCGTCTGAGAGCAGAGCTGCTTGGCCAATTTCTGGTGGTCGGACATCGACACGAGGACGGACACACACTCTGAAACCGTCTGCAGCCTGCTGTCTGCTGACACACACGCACACACCACCTGCAACACACACTGCAACCTGAGAGAGACAAACAGACAACACACATGAGACCACGGTGGACTGTAGTTTTACTTAAATTCATACTGTCATGTGAAAACATAAGAAGATCCTGTGGATTTTTCAACATGAGAAGCAGGTTACACTTGATCCTCTTTGAAACGAACAGTATTCACAAATAGCAGCTCCTCTGATTCTCTTTTTGTTTGATGAATCACTTCGGACGCTCAGAAGTCTAGATGGACATCGGTTTGAACCAAACCAGGATTTGTAAGGCTCATACTTGTAAGAAAATATAAATCTGATGATAATTGGTAAATCAAAACCATGAGGAGTCATGCTGCATGAGCTGGTAGCATTTTCCCCGGAACGATCGCTGGACAACTTTTATACTTTTTTTTTATTTTTTGAAACACAATACTAGTTCATTTCTAGAAACGTCCTAAACTGTTGTTCATGAAGTTCACCTCTGGCTGCTGCTCATATTTCATCAGTTATTTTTACTTTCAGTAACGTCACCATGGTGACAGTAAATCACTGCAGGTAGTTTACAGGCAGATATTACATAACCTCTGAGAGTCAGTGGAAAAGTCAAACACAGACATACACTCCTCCACTCATGCTGAGCATTGCATCATATATGTGCATGCATGTGTGTGTGTGTGTGTGGGTGTGTGCGTGCGTGTTAATCCCGCACACTTTGCAGTGTAATTACAGGATTTAAACAAAGGATTGAAACGGTGTTTCACGTCACCTTCACTGCTCCCTGCAGTCGTCACAAACTGACAATTACAGACTAGACAAGACTGCAAGTCTCTCTCTTCATTATCATCATCTTTAAAATGATTAATTATTATAATGGGAGATTTGCTCTGAAACTACATTTGTAAAACAATCTAATGGAAGTAAAATAATATTTGTGCATGCCTGTCTAACCCCATTTGGTAACATGATAACTGCCATATTTAGCTTTTTTTTTTAGCACTTTCGTAAGAAAGTAATAAAAATGCACTTTATGAACTATTAATTTTTAAATCACATTTATAGTATCCATTTACAGACCATTTATATTTGTCTTTATGCATTATTCATTTACTTGAAATGGACAAAACATGAATTAAAATGAAAAGTTCACGAGATAATTATTTTCATTCTACTCTGAAGATAAAACACTGCTAAGATACAATGAAATTGATTGTTAAAAGTTTGTCCAGACTTGTGCTCATAGAGGAAAAGGAAAATTTCAGTCCAAAGTTCTTCAGTCACTCAGTTACTTTTAAAATGTTGATTGATGTATTAACAAGAAGCATGATTTTTAATGTTGGAGCAAAAATATCCATGTTATGTTCATCAGTCAAATGTCTTTTTTGTATTTTTTTTCTCATGTTCAGAAATCTGTGGTCAAACAATCAAATCTCTAAACATCATATTTCCACTGAAATCTGATGTGTGTGTACCTGTCAGTGTGTGTGTGTGGCGTCCTCTCGATGAGGACATACAGCGTCTTCATGGCGTTGAGGGCGAGCTCCGTCTTCTGTGATCCGCTGCCACTGACGCCAGCATCACACAACCGCAGCAGCGACCGCAGCAAAGCATTCTGGGAGCAGAGACCCCCTCCTGCAGCAGAGTGGTCAGTCTGAGACCGGACGGAGGGAGGATGGAGGATGTCAGTGAAACATTTCTCTTCCAGCACATTCAAGCACATAATCTATGTTTAGGAAAGTTAACACCAGGAAATTATGAATTCTAAGATCATTAAATTATGATCGACACAAACTATTTGTAGTTTCATAACACGCGGCTGATATTCTAATAATGCCATTCTTTGTTGCAGTGAAGGCGAAGATTGAAAGTTATTAATATCTAATACAGTACAATAAAGTCTGTACCTTGTCGTCTGCAACTCCGCGCTGACTCTCCTTCGACAACACGGCCTCAACCACCTGAAGAGAAGGTCAAAGGTCACCGCAGATTCAGACAACATCTAAAAACAGATGAACTTTAAAATGTGCACAAACGACTTAAACAGTATCAAGATTGTTCAGGTAGCATTTCACTGATGCGAGTGTTTTCTTTTCCAGTCCGAGACGAAGCGGCGACTGTCTCGAACACGATGGAGGGCGCAATGGTGTGTGTGTGTGCGTACAGCGGTGTAACTAATGTAGGACTATTAGTTTAAAACCCTCGAGCTGTACCATCCGTTTGCTCACCTCGTCGCTGTGAGCCAGCAGCAAATAGAGGAGCCTCAGAGCAGCGAAACCAGTATCCTCCACGCTAAACCCAGACAGACCCGTCTCCTCCAGCCTCCCCAGCCCAGCAGCAGCAGCAGCAGCAGCAGCACGGCCTGCTGGGAGCGAGCTGGCAGCTGTAGAGTCTGACCTACTGCTGTCAGCGGAGGTGGAGCGGAGGGAGTCCAGAGCCTGACAGAGCTGAGACAGGTGAAGGTCCAACAGAGGGAGGATGAGGACGGCTCCAGGACACGACCTACACACGCAGATTTATACGCAGATCAACGTTTTGATTGCACAAATTAAGATACTCGATCGCACTAAATGTCTGTACCAGCGGTTCCCACGCCTCTGTACGAAATCCCCCACATGATAATGTGTGTTCTGTCCAACATTTTCAGATACAAATATCACCACATGCATCCCTTTATTCCCGGTCTGTTTTCAGAGACTGCTGTGAAAATAAAAAAAATTAAAAACTCACAAGCCAGAAATATCTCACATTTACGTGACAACCCCCAACAGCCAGCTGCACAGCAATTAGCTGCCACATCTGTGCACATTTAACAGGGATTTTCATGCGTTTTTGTTGAGGAAAAAAAACGTAACATAATGTAAAATGTAGTGAACGAAAGTTTGCTTTTAGGCTTTTACAGTGAAATGTTTAAGAGTATTCAGTATAAAAATGCAAAAAGACAAATCCTGTGGAAATCACTTTGGAAATCGCTGCTTCCTGTTGTTGTGTTTAAGGTGTTATACGCACACAGTATAATTAAATACTAATTGTGACTACGTGCTCTATGGGATGAATGTGATTATTAAAGGACACCAGTAATTATTTGGTAATTCTCTAAATTAACCCCACGTGGTCATTTCAGTGCTGCTGTTACACCAGTTATCCACAAGAGGACTCTGTTGTCCACAGGACGGTTCAGTTGTGTCGGCGTTTGCTGTCCTGGATCAGTTTGCAGTGAGAGTTTGTTACATTTCAGCGGATCAGTTGCAGCAGTCGGTCAGCCTACCTGTTGTTTCTGCTGCTGGCTGCTGCTGCCGGTTGGTTCTGACTCAGCATGTTGAGTCCAGTTACAGCCAGACTCTGGACTGGACGCAGGGCAGCTCCGGGAGCTCCACCTCCACCGACGGCGTCTGCAGCATCGGAGCGGAGCAGAAAACCTGTTGACGGCCGACTGAACACGCAACGACACAAAACAGCAACACATCAGCTGTGAGATGTAATATCATCTTTAGCACAACTCAAGTAAAATTAATGTGAAGCTATTTTAATTTTCAGAGACTTTTTTCTAAAGATGTATGTTTTGATGGTGCCGGTGATTGCATTAAAGGTCCGGGGTGGAGAGTACAGGGGGGATCTATTGGCAGTAAAATCCCCTGAAATAAAGAATGGTTGTGATTTTTTGTTGTTGTTGACGTGCTTCATATCCACGAAGCACGTCGAGCTGGCCACGATTGATAATCTCACACACTTGGAGGGACAGGGTGAGTGAGGCAAGTGGTGTGTAGCTGGTCGAGTCTGCAACCTCACCGCTAGATGGCGCTAAATACACTAAATACTAAATCCACCCTGCTCCTTCAAAGACTTAAACACGACCCATTTTAGATACAGTAAATGCCAGGGTGATCATAACAACACAATATTTGATTAAAAGGCTAAATTTTTATTGTGATTATTTTGCAACTAAATAATGTAGACTTAGAAGGAAGATTTCCAGAAGAAGTTTGGTGTTTTGGCTTTTGATCCACTTCAATGATCCCACATGTTAAAACACACAGTACGAGGTGTTCACTCTTTTACATTATCAAAGCAGGGTGTCTTTCAATGCGCATGACTCCTCTTGTCTGTGATCTGCTTGCCAGGTTCAAATGCCTGGCTCAGTGGCACTAGTGGTTGTAATGAGGAGGGAGATTTCTCACTTCCGCACGTTTAACTGCCGTCCGTTTTTCTCTGAACCATCTGCTGCAGCACTGTATGATGCGTAGTACACGCTACTTTACTGTCCAGGTTGTCATGGTTACCTGGATGTCAGATGGATGCCGCTCGGACTCACAGACAGCAGATGAGAGAGGCTGAGGCTGCTGGGAGAAAGAGGCTGCTGCAGCAACAACCCCAGCAGGACGCCACCTAGAGGACAGCATGGAAATCTCTTTTTAATCATATAAATCACACATTCATCTTTACCGTATAACAATGTGTCCTTTAAGCTTTCTGTGTGTTGCAATATTCAACTCTTCTGATAACTCTCACAATATGCGTGTAGCATATCATTAATTAAAGCAGCTGCCGGTTGCATTTTTTTTGTGGGTCCCTGATTTCAAAAACGTGATAGCTGTCAGGATTTTGATTTAAATGTGTTGCAGGTTGTTTATTTTTATTATTCTATTATTTCTCTCACCTCTATGTTGCAGAAGAGAAGGTCTGATGGAGAGGAAGGGGTCTGGAGGAGACACTTCCTGTCTGTCACTGGATCTGCTGCTCGATGCCCTTCTTTCTGCTGCTGACACACACACACACACACACACACACACACACACACACACACACACACACACACACACACACACACACACACACAGTGGACCTCAAAGTCCCCATAAATGCAGTAAAGATATCCGTTTTTATCGCCACAACTTCCATCAGCTCGCTGACATCACCGTTATTCTTTCACCCACCATCTCTCGGTGTCTTCACAGGCGCTTTCCCCGGTGTCGTTCTGGATGATAACTGTGCCCCGAACGTCTCCTTGGTGATGAAACCAGTTCCTGTTGGGGAGGAGGAGCTGCTACTGCCGCTCCCATGATGCATCTGGGCGAGACAGCTCAGGACTTTAGGACTGAGGGGAGAGAGAAAGAGGGAAGAGTTTAACTGATTAGAGATGAGAAGATGAGTGAAGTCGAACACTCGACATTCCCTTCATGTCTTGAATTACTTTTCTCATCTCCACAAACTGTAACTGTTCGACTGATCCTGTTAAGTTTAATTAGTTTACTGAGTCCGATTTTCTACTCGAATTTACTCTGACAGAAATCAACCAGGACATGGGTGGAGTTTGTGCTAATAAATAACAGAAACCATTTAACTGACAATCACATCTAATGTGCGTATTCATGGTGAAGGATGACTGACCTGCTTCTCGGCAGCGGAGAGGCCATCTTGTTTCTGTCTGAACAGTGCAGTTTGTTTTTCATCTCATAGATTTCTGCTTCTTTAAACTGCAGCTCAGACTGCAGAGACTGAACCTGCACACAGAAAACATGCCGGCATCGTGTTTTTCTAAATTATTATAAGTCCTGTATATGTGTGTGTTTTTTTTTTTTTTTTTCAGCATCTCACCTTCCTGTTGAGCTCCATCTCCATGTCGCTCTGTTCCTTCTGTCTCTGAGTATCCAGCAGGACCTGGTTCTGTCTCTGAGCCTCCTTCTCCTGCTGAGCTGCTTTCAGGGAGTCCCTCAGCACCCGAATCTCCCCACTCTTCAACACAATCTCCTCCTCCACTTCCTTCAGCTAATATAAGAAACACGCAACAAGCCTACATAAATATGCTTCACACCACACTGATTAAAAAAAAAATCTCCTCTGTTTTGGAAGACTTTGGGCCTCAAAGAACCTCCATTCTTGATCGTCTATCGCCCGACTCGGTGTGACAATCAAACAAAGATATATCACACATCAAAAAAGCAATTTTCGGGAAAGCTGGACTGCAGAAGTTGTGCGGTTGGACGCTTTTCGTTTTGCACAGTGTGTCTCACCTTCCTCTTCAGCGTGGCGTGCTGGGCCTCCAGGAGACTGAAGGATTCCTCTCCGTCCGACCCAAACCGCTGCTGCTTGTTACCTGGACACGAAAACATCAGAGCTTTGTTTAAAAAAAATAAACATAACTGAGAGTGTTACCTGTTTGACTGTTAATTGGGATCTGATTGTGAAATGATGCTGCAGAAGTTAAAGAGGGTCAAAGTTCCTTAATTGGCAGAATGTACATTTACTGTGATTTACAAACTTGACCAGGTCCTCACTCTGTTTTTGTAAGTCTCCTGAAAATGTTCTATTCTCAGACATCGGCTGTCTCGGTATTTCTGAATTCTGTCTCTTAAAAAGGACAAAACGCCGACTCAATTTTACACTTTTCAAATCCAAACTGGCTCTTGGTCACACGCAGAGGAACAAACACTGTGCCAAATAAAGAGTCAAAACACAGCGCTTTTCTTAATGTAATGAAGAAAAAAAATAACACGAACTGATGAGATGGAATTCACACTTTTTTTTTTTTTTTTTTGCAATTTTGGACGAGATGCAGTTGCATGTGTTTTCACAATGTTGTTTATTTAACTGTTAATGTACTAAGTAAATCTTCTACTGTCAGAGCAACATAGTATGAACAAAAACAAAGCTTTCTGAACAGACTGCGGCATTTATCTTCTATTTTCATAGAAATCAAGTCAAGCTAACAGCAGCCTGGTAAGATGAAAATCAATAAAAAAAAAAAATTGAAGAATGATTTTGAACATTATCAGAAGGATAAGAATGCAGACTGTCGATATAATCAAAGATTTTCACCAAATAATAGATTTTTGGGGTGGAAAACTATGTTACAATCAAATTATTACTCAAAGTAGAGTGTTTTAAACACATGTAAAAGCATATCTTGAAGGGATCTTCAAATATCTAAATAAACCAGGTTTAAATACGAGCATAGAATTATTATTTTACATAAAAAAATAAAAATAAATTCTCTGCACTCACCGAGAGGCTCTCTGCTTGGTATTCCAGCATTTTCTCTGCTTCTGCTGTTGAGTCCAAAGTTGTTCTCTCTGCTCTGACCCGTCGCGGCTCCGCTCAGAGGTTTGCTCTGCCCAGCCGCCGGCGGCCAGGTCGACCCGCGGCCCGGCTCCGTCGGCTCGGTTGCGGGTTTAGGTTTGGACCCCGTTCCCGCGCCCGCAGCAGCTGCGGTGATAGCCTGCGAGGCGACGATGTCGATCTCATCGAAGTCATCCTGAGTGAAGTCTTCGTCATCTCCAAAGGGGTCGTTGAAGGCCGCTGCCGTCACCACGTCCTGGTTCGGGCCTCGGAGGCGCTTGGTGGGGGGACAGTTCATGCTGGAAGGAAAGGGAGAGCAGAGGGACAGGCCAGGTTAACACCTGTTGGACATGAAACTACCAAACTAACAAACTCTACTACAAATGTGCTTCCATAAAATGAAATACAGAAGAATCATGGTGGCTGCGGACAGTAAATGAGTAAAAACAGAAATCACTAACAACATTTTCAAGAGAATGTTTAATTTCCTGGTTAAGCCTAAGATATGTATGTGATCCATATAAAAACAGTTACTCTTTATTATAGGAATTGATCTATTACAAGGAGTTAAAAAAAACAACAACAACAACCTAAACAACAACAAAACGATACACAACAAACAACATGAGGATGATTTAGTCAACATTTTATTCCCTTTTTCTCTCTCAGGTGACAAACACGAGTTGTAATACTCACTCCCACTGCACGCACAGTTGCTCAGGTGAAATGATTTAATCGGATTATCATGTATTTACAGCTGAATATCGAAAGAGGGTCAAGTCTGAATATTGGGAGAGATAACGCCAACCAGCTGTGATTCAAATGGAAAGCTAACATGCTAAGCTAAAAAAAAAAAGAAGCTCACCCCGTCACGATGGCGTTTAAATGTCCCGTAAAACTTCATTAAAAAAGATCTTAGAGTTGTCTGACAAACGCGCTCCTCCACATGGTGAAATAATAAAGGGGGAATAAAGTATTTAAACGGTGAAGCTGCCAATAAACGACGTGAAGTTAAAGTTGTCGAGACAGAAGCGTCAGCCCGCTGCGGTGCCGCCGACGATCTGACCAATCAGAGCACTGCGCCGACTGTGCGACCAATCACAGGCGCCGCGTTCGCTGAGCTAGTACAGGTCCCCCTTTGGGACAAACTGTACTAAAATCGCATGTAAAAAAAAAAAAAAAAAAAAAAAAGAGACTCATTAAAGGAACAGTTTCCTATTTTCAGAACGTTTTCTTGTTGATCGTTAAATGATTGATATCGCAATCACGAAACTAAACTATACGTAAATAAAATATATGAATATAATTACAGTAAAACTGCACTTTTTAGTGCAGAAAAACATATATACACCTATAGATTATAGTCATATGTATTCAACAGAAGTATATAGGTATGTAATACTAATAACAAAACTTCTATATCCACCTGTGTTAGAAATCACAAGGTGACAACGTTTAAGTCCTCGCAAGATATTAATTTACATCATATTTGATCTATTACATCTATTGCATCACACTACTACGACAAATTCACACTCATGTCCTCTAACTATTAATATTTTGTAGAATAATATGGACACTGTAAGAAAATACTATAGGAAACAAGCACGTTACATATTTTAATGCTGAGCCATTTATCTGCAAAACAGGCCTTAACTGATTTACTAAATTTGGTGAACTCTCAAAATCAATTCAGAAAATGTATGTAAATTAAATGTCGGTTAATAAAACTATAATTTAAGTAATATAACATTTATATATAATTTGATATCCTATTAATAACACCTGCTCCTCAGTAGAGAAGTGACAGACCTTCTGTGATGTGGAGGCATCAATGATACTCCTACACAAGATTTATATTCACCTGGATAATATTAGAAACACACAGGGGTATGAAAAATCACGGTGTATGTCATATCCTGAACGCAATAAAAACCAGAATAACACATGACAGGAACAAAGTGTGCATGTAAAAATACAACCACGATTGACATAAGACCGTGGTGGCAAAAGACAGAGCAGAGGATGAGTGACTACAGTTAAATTACCAAAGTAATATAATTATATCTGTTATAAAACATTATTATGAACAGATAATTCCCCTGGAACATCATGCTTGGGGAACTAAAATGTCCATAAATGGCCCCGGAGCTCAGTAATGACATAAAATGAGAGTATTAACAATTTATCTTTTCTGGATTTTGGCAGCAGGACAGTCAGACGACACTGCTGAGATTTCAGCAAGGAAATTAAATTGAATTTGTAAAATTGGGGTGGGAATGAATATTGGATTTAAAAAAAAAAAAAGTTAGCCGAACATGGATATGAGTCCCCAGAGGAAATGACTGTGGATGGATGAAGAAAGATTAAAATAAATCAACTAAATGATGCCCTGGTGAAAGCCCACGTTGTTGGCATGTAACGTGGCACGAGCTGCCAGTTTTTTTTTTTATCCACGTCCTTTATGCCGGTGGAAGTTAGCATGAATCCGTGCATGCACACAGTCCTCATATAGAAGCTTCTTGTGGCTTCTCAGCAACAGCAAGTGTGCTTTCCATTTTTAGACACAGACAGGTCTGTGTGTCGCAGCTGAGGCTCTACAGCGTGTGTGTGTGTGTGTGTGTGTGTGTGTGTGTGTGTGTGTGTGTGTGTGTGTGTGTGTGTGTGTGTGTGTGAGAGACAGAGACACATACTCACTCCCTCTCCCTCTCTCTCTCTCCCCGCCTCCGTACTTCTGTAAAGAAATGGCAGAGCTCAGCGACAGGCATCCAGATGCACCCGTCATCATCATCATCATCATCATCATCAGCAGCAGCAGCAGCAGCTGGACACACACACACACACACACACGATCATCACTGCATCGCCATAGTTTCACCAGCAACACTGGTGCTCGGCACCGATGCGGCTCTCCTCTGCACATATTCAGCTCTTCACGTATTGAAATGATAATTCAGTAAACTAACAAAAGCAACACACACACACACACACACACACACACACACACACACACACACACACACACACACACACACACACACACACACACACACACACACACACACACACACACACACACACACACACATATTTGGCAGGCAAGCTGGTTACCATAACAACCAAACACTCAAAGCTGACCCTCACAGATTGAATGAGATGAAATGAAGCCTACATACATGTTTGTGTGTGCGTGTGTGCGTGTGTGTGTGTGTGTGTGTGTGTGTGTGTGTGTGTGTGTGTGTGTGTGTGTGTGTGTGTGTGTGTGTGTGTGTGTGTGTGTGTGTGTGTGTGTGTGTGTGTGTGTGTGTGTTACTGCACAGCAGAGGACTCCCGTCCCAGATGACCTGATTCTGCATCGATCTAAGACATTTGTGACTGTCCTCTCCTGCGGTGGCGTCCCAGGAGACGGACCGCCGTCCAATGCGAGCGGTGTTCACGTTCAGGTGGGAAGGACGTTCCTTTGCGATGTGATCTGTACTGACAGATGAAACATTTCTCAGCTGGGAGACATCAAGTTCACACTCTACAAGTTTACCTCATTAACAAACCCTCCCCAGACTGAATAACGCCACACGATTAATTGACTATTTGCGAAGTCCTGCCCCCTCCTCACTTACTGCTGCTATGACTGTCTAGCTTTCTGTTCTGGCACTGCACGCATGCCGTCTGCAGCGTCTCTTTTCAGACATTGAGGATGTAACAGTGTTTACTTCATCTACCCGTTTGTGGCACACAGACATCTGTGACATTTATGGAAAGAGCTGCATGCACGAGCAATATTGGTAAAAGGGAGGTAGCAAAGAGAAAGAGAGAGCAGCAGTGAGTGTTTTCTTTTCACTCAGGCTGCATCCTGATGGATTTTTACAACTCTGAAGCCACTGAAGCTTTAATTGATCGTTGTCAAGAGCATTAGGGACACCCCCCCCCCCTTTTTGCTTTTCACAGCTTCAACTGAATCATTTAACTTTGTTAGAGGACAAGTGCTGAGTGACATGACATCCTGTGAAGTGTTTTGTTCGATATTTTTGTTTGTTCGTCCAAATGCACTTCAAAGATATACATTTAAAAAGAGGGTTTTCTCTTAAACAACTTCCTTATATTATTAAACTGATTTTCATTTCTGTGTGCAGAAGAGATTGAGAGTGAAATAATACATTGATAACAATGATCATAGAAGGCAGAACAATAAATGTCGTGTTTTACCTTTGACTGCTGCAGTCTTTATGTGAATCTGATGGCGTTCAACTCAGACCTGTGCGATGTTATATCATTAAATGATATGAAAATGTCCAACCTTGTAAAGACTGTAGTCGTGAGGCGCTATAGATCTCGTAATAAACTCTGGGTTTAGACGGCAACAGACAGTGTTTGCAGCTGATTCTCATTGAAACGAGGTTTCACGTCTCCTCACTCTGTGACGGCTGGCTTTTAACACTTAGAGTGTAGCCGTTCAGATCAGGCGTGGCATAAACCATGTTGAGTGACAGCACATTTTACAAACAGCATAACTGATCCTTAAGCTCGATCAGGTCTCCTCGGGTCTGCTCAGACTAGGTTTGACTCTCCTCAGGTCCCCTTTTTTTTTTTTCTGGATCACATCTGAAAATTAAAAATCAATTATTAATTTAGATTTAAATTTATTCATAAAAGATTATGCACACTGGGTTCAGATAGATTTTTCAAAATGATGAACTGGATCTCAAACAGAAAATCTCTAGTAGCTACGCTGGGCGGACTGCATCTCCCAGCATGCATCTGCTGGGGGATCCTAGATGAACAGCGAGAAGATGGATGGCTGGATGGTGTTTCCTCTGCTGCTGTGTGTGTTGCTGCAGTATAGAGGCTGCCTCCTGCAAGAGGCTTCGCTGAGGAGCTTCAGTCAGAGAGGAAGGCATCCGAAGGGAGAAAGCTGCGTCTGATTGGCTGATGAGCCTTTACAGGCCACCAATCAGACACCATACTTTGCTGTGTGACTGCGTGTTTCCCTCTCCATCTCTGAACGCACTGTCAGCCTGCGCATATTTTTATGTTTGCAGCGCTGCATGCAAACCGAGTGTGTCTGTGTGTGCAGGATGCCAAAATCTGAAGCTGTGAAGGAAGGGGAGGGGGAAGGTTAGAAACGCAGAAGAAATAAAAAAATAAGAAAAAAATAAGAGAAGAGCAAAAGCTAAGAAGAGGGTGAAAAGAGGACAGATGCTGAGGAGAGAGGGATAGCTAAAGGCACACTGAGGAGAGAAAGAGGCCGAGAGAGTGAGGAGGAGGAGGAGGAGGAGGAAGAGACGATCTGCTGAAGGAAGCAGAAGCGTCGTTGATTTTCAGAGGAATCAAGGCAGCTGTCCTCTGTTGCCGTGACGATGGGCTGTTGGCTCTCAGGACCATGGATGGGTGACCAAACGGTGAGCCACCACAGATCTGCCTCAGTGTTATAAATGATGCTGTGTGTGTGTTTTATTACATCTCACTGGAAAAGGGAATTGAGCTCTGGCTTGTGTGTGTGTGTGTGTGTGTGTGTGTGTGTGTGTGTGTGTGTGTGTGTGTGTGTGTGTGTGTGTGTGTGTGTGTGTGTGTGTGTGTGTGTGTGTGTGTGTGTGTGTGTGTGTGTGTGCATTTGTGTGTGTGTGTGTGTGTGTGTGTGTGTGTGTGTGTGTGTGTGTGTGTGTGTGTGTGTGTGTGTGTGTGTGTGTGTGTGTGTGTGTGTGTGTGTGTGTGTGTGGACGTTAAACGTAAATTCTTTGAATTCAATTTGAATCTCAAATAGTCTCATGTCTTCATTTTTTGGTAAATATGCAGAATTGTCATGTTGCGTGAAGAATTTAGTTCATAGTCATCATCTTCATCTCCTGAAGGCTCACACTCGTCCTGCTGCCGTCCTCTGTCTCTACACACAGGTGCCATTTTGTGCTTCTCAGTTCATGCTTTCTGTGTTTGTGTGTGTGTGTGTGTGTGTGTGTGTGTGTGTGTGTGTGTGTGTGTGTGTGTGTGTGTGTGTGTGTGTGTGTGTGTGTGTGCGTGTGTGTGTGTGCGTGCGTGCGTGCATGCGTGTGTGTGTGTCTGAATGTAGCGGAGGGTGACTCATGGTTGTGATGTGCTGGAGTTAACAATACTGTTCATGCGTCTAATTCGATGGTTGCCGAGCTGCATGTGTGTGTGTGTGTGTGTGTGTGTGTGTGTGTGTGTGTGTGTGTGTGTGTGTGTGTGTGTGTGTGTGTGTGTGTGTGTGTGTGTGTGTGTGTGTGTGTGTGCGTGAGAAGCAGGATGAGGTTTATGCTGCTCGTAGGTGTTAACCCTTTCGTGTACCATCGGACAAAATGTTCACATTTGCCACAGAGTTCAACTGTCCGTGTGTCATACTGGAGTAAATCCACCATCTGTCTGTAGGTAGAGTGTCTTATGATCCAGTTGTGTCATATTTTTCAGTCTGTAGTGTTTTCACACTGTAAAAAAATAAACTGTTAAAATGGCAGCGTGCAAACTAAAAATTGCACGTAGTGACGATGGATGCTGTTTTCACATGATACATTGCTGGATCGGAGCAGTTCTCCAGTGATTCACTCTGTTACCTCCACAATGTTTTTTGGACATATGACAGCCTGATTTAAAAAAATAAAATAAAAAAAATACATTGTGCAGCAGAGGTTTAGATAACCTGATATTTAGTCCCTAGTATGGGTTAAACTCCCAAAACTCCCTCAGATGCATACAAAAAGAAAACCAACTGAGTTTTATCCCTCCCGATCGTCACTAAATTCCACATATTGTTCTTGGAGGTTCTCTGGGATGCAGACAATTAAATTGATCCAAAATAATCAGACACAAATTACACAAATATTGTAAATTGACAAACCAGAGCTAAAAGTAATGCTAACCACAGGATCCACAGTCAGCAGGCAGACTACTGCTGTACAGTTAATTGAAAAAAACAAAACAAACTGTTAACCACTTCCTAATTTTCTTCATAATCAATAATTTAAAATCAATAAAAACATTTGTCTTGAGAAAATCGATTTTTTTTTTTTTTTGGTTTGTTTGAGATCAAGACAATTTCTCAAAACAGGTTTCCTCCTTATAATCAGACGCCAACACGTCGGCTGTTCCATTGATTTGTGGTTATATTAACTGTGTTATTTGCCCTCAAAAATCCTTCAGCAGACAGTTACAGTTACAGTCGAGCTGTTGAAGGCAGTAGAATAAAGGAGCAGTGCGCAGAATTTAGTAGCGTCTAGGGATAAGGCTTTAGATTATATCCCACTGAACACCCTTCGCCTCACCCTCCCACTGCAAGAGAGCAGACAGACCTAAATTGGCTGTGAACTTGTGAAAATTGCAAAAAGCTCTCTCTAAAGCCAGCCATTGGTTTGTCTCTTCTGGGCTACTGTAGAAACATGGTGGTAGAGGACCCACTCCCTGTGTAGATAGTAAATGTTCATATTAAAGCCAATGAAAACACAATGATTATTAGTTTCTGGTGATTGAACACTAATGGCAACACAATTGTGGATATTATATCCCACCTCTGCCAACACACCCCCTTAAATCCTTTACACTAAAGTGAATATTGGACTTACATTCATGTGTGTCCATGAGGTGAACAGAAACTTGTCATTCCATCGTGGCTATGGGCACGTGTTTCCTGACATTTCCTTTCTCTGTCTCTGTCTGCTGGTCTTTAGATGAGTGGGCGGAGTCTAGCACATCTGAGCCAGCGGGATGCTCTGCGGATCCTGGCAGCCAGTCAGCGTCCAATCACCATGCAGATCAAGGGTCAGAGGGGGCGTGGCACTGAGGCAGAGAGGGGATCCTGGGAGCCACTTCCCCTGAACCTGCAGCACCTCAACCTACCCCTCCCACTGATGGGGGTGGGGCTTAACACCTCTAGCCCCTCCTACCAAGACAGGTACACACACATGGACAAAATAATGATGACCTGTATAGCCTAGAAAGTGGATTATACAGTAACTTGACTGTATAGTCAGCTATTTTGTCTGATAATGATTTTAAACAACCGTCAGTTTCACACAATGACGTCAACTTTTTTAAGACCGGGTTTTACATTTCAGTGTATAAACAGAACTTTATAGTATATTGAAGTATATGAAGTATATTACATTTTTAGTTCTGCTTTACCAGGATTTTAAAAATGATTTCTTTAAAATGTCTAAACTCTGCATTCTTATGGTCTCAGACATTTTTACAGCCATCTGTCTCTGCCACAAGATCACCTTGATGGAGGACGGTACAGCTACCTGTCTAGCTCCCCACGGGACACTGTGGACATGGGCCACCAGGTAACATTAAGAAACACGTTCATAAATACACATTATATTGAATATAAATGTCAATAATTAAACAGCATCCATGCTGCATTTAAAAAACATGGCAGACAGGGATCATTAAGGGGATTTTCAATGCTCCACCAATTACCAAGTAGAACAGCAATCTGTAGTTTTTTTTTTTTATATAAAACTCCACTGCGGTGATTAAATACTTGCAGTGAGTAAAGCTTTGTGAAACTGTACTGAAGTTCTACTGGAGCCCTGAACAACTTCAGGAGAAACTGGTTCTGTAAAATCTTCGAGCACCTTTCACAAAAAACACTGCAGAACGTATTTAAGATTCGCAGAAATTATTCAGACACGAAAACAACAAAGCAGCAACAGAATTTTCCCAAATCCGTCAATTAATTTTTTTGGATTACTTAATTGTGTGTACACACTTAGATACACATAGAATTTCTGGGTGCTTTCACACCACGGTTTAACCAATAATTCCTTGAATTAGTCAAAATGAAATGAACTTTGTACTGTTTCTCATTTTCTTTCTCCACATCCTGAATCCTTCAGGATCTAGAACTGAGTGGTCGTCGACGAAAGGGACAAAGCTGCCTGATGGGCTGCTGCAACACGAACTTAGAAGATCCTAACGCCTGCCACAGTCAGGTATCTAAAACTGTGCTTTCCTACTGAAATTTCTGCTTTGTCAGTTGGTATGCTACTTTTTCTTTTCTTTTTTTTTTTTTTACTGTCCGCAAACGCAATCTGCCAAACCAAACTAACAATGAACTGATTCTGCCAACAAATAATATTCAAAGCTGGATATAGCTTATTGCTCTGAGCCATAGAGCTTCATTGTTGTCAAAAAAATGTTGTTTCACCGGCTGACTGGCTTATTATAGAATATCATATTTAAACAAGGAATTAACTGATTAAAGTGAATAAACTAAGAATCTGGCCAAGATTGCACTACTTGCGTTCAGTATTTGACAGGTTTTCACTGCTACAGTCACACAAACACAGAATATTAGAAATGCCGTTATTTGGGGGTTTTGGTGTGGAGTTCTGTAATGACCTTGGGACTGCGAATGCCTGTTGTTGCAGACCGATGACGAGGACTTCGTGATGGAGAAGCCGATGGGCTTCCTGCCCCTCCATCATGAGCTGGACAGCGGTCTGGGCTGGACTGATGGCTCCCTTCACCAAGGGGACCTCTCGGGGCTGGAGACCGAGGAGGGAGGCCTGGAGGACTGTCATTCGCACGGGGCCCTCGCTCCGGGAGGGTGTGGCGGTTTCGGAGGCGGCGGCTCCCCATCCTCTGAGTCCTTCATCTCCTCAGAGCTCAGCGACTCGGGCTTCTACAGCGTGAGCACCGGGGAGTTCAGGCACTTCCAGAGGCTGCTGGAGAAGCGAATGCGTCTGTACAACGCCCGGCTGCAACATCAGGGCGAACCGTGCGAGAGGCGCGAGCGGCGCGACAGCTGCCCCAAGAGCCACCGTGAGCTGCTGGAGGCCATTCCTGAGGCGCTGACAATGCAGCCTCAGTGTCAACGCCTGCAGCTCGACATAGAAGAAGACACTGGGCCCGTCATGGACCTCCCACCCCGCGGACTTTTCCGGTAATTAGAAGATTGAATTTCACAGCAATAGCATCATGGACACACAGGTGCACATTGTTAGGTCAGTCCCAGTGTCACTGTAATTGCCGTGTTTAATATGAGTTTGTCAGCACAAACTCTCATTACATGCACACAAATAAAAACAGGATAATTGGAAGCCAACACCAAAAGCTACATTTCCATGGTAACAATAAGGGACACATGAAAAAACAAATATGGCTCAGTAAATCATTTAGTAACAATGTTCAGGACTGAGAAATGAGACTGATAATGAATATATTAAAACATCTATGCAACTTTAAAGTCTTCTACAAGGCACAAGATAGTACAAAATGTCACTAACGTCTGCGAGTTTAAAACCATTTTACAAACTGTACCTTCAGGGATTCATCGAAACCTGTTAATTCTATTGAGACCATCGGCTTTCAAGCCAGTTTGAACTTGTTTATCCCATGTTTGAATCATTTTAAACGTACAATATGTTTAAGTAAATTTAAACCCACTTTTCTGTACCAGTTGAAAATCAGCATAGTGTTACTTAAACCAGTTTATCTCAGGTATAAACCCAGTATATACAAAATGATCTCTTTCAACAAACCAATTTTAAACAGTTTCTGGAGTTGATGCAGCTGAGCAGCTGGAACTCAAATGTTTGCAGCTAAAAATTTGCGTAAATAAAATGTAGTGTCCTCAAACATTTTATAGTGCTGTTTGTTTGCTGACATCAACTTTGTTTGTATTTCTAGAGTTTCATCAGTCCAGTTCCATAAAGCCGACCGGCCCTGTCTGAACCGTCACAGCTCCAGTAGTGGAGCCCTGTTCAACCCCTCCCACACCCATGCTGCAGTGTCACGAATGCCCGGTCCAGTCCTCTCCACCTGCAGTACCCCCTCCAGCCATCGGAGACCACTAGTGCCCATGCAGCAGCTGCAGCACTACCAGGGGTCAAGCTCAGTGGGGATGCTGAGGAGAAGCAGAACGCTGCACCATCGTCCGCCTCCACAGGAGTACCGCCGCCGGGCCAGCCACCCAGCGTCCCCCTCCTACTGCGCAGCGACTCTGCATCACTGCGGAGGTGTTGCGCCACATAATGTCCTGCCATCGGAGCTGCCAGAGGAAGGTGAGCTAGTGGCAGGTATGATGGCTCCCCATCCAGCAGGTTTAGCCCTCCCAACCCAACAACACCCCACCACTCTGGGCCATGTCAGGGGTGCCATCGCCCATGAGCGATGTTACGACAACAATGAGCGATGTTA
Organism: Brachyistius frenatus; assembly: GCF_029030835.1. NCBI lineage: Eukaryota > Metazoa > Chordata > Actinopteri > Embiotocidae > Brachyistius > Brachyistius frenatus. The sequence goes on from NW_027210697.1 coordinate 617,176, forward strand.
CGACAACAACTCTAACGGCCAGATCGCTCACCACGACTGGTGGCACTCACAAGAAAGAGGTTTGATGCCTGAGCCAATGATGACAGAAAGGGATAGGGAGATTGAAAGGGAACTGGAACAACAAAGGCAGATGCAAAAGGAGAAAGAGCTGGAGAGGGAGACACAGATTCAGGAGGAGATGGAACGAGAGAGGCAGCAGGAGCTGGAAAGGAGCCGAGCCAGAGAGCAGCACCACCTCCAGACTCTGGTCCACCCTCCTCAGGCCGGAGATGTCAACGACACCTGGCCAAAACCAGCCAGCCGTCAGTCCCATGCAGGCGGGGGAGGCCGAGGTCTCTACAGCACTCTGGAGGGCCACACGGGTGCTGGCGCTGCTGCTGGATGGGATGCAAATAAAGGACAGATGAATGTGGGCTCAAGCCCTAATCCCAGTTCTGGTCTGCAGCCAAAACTCCATCCAAGCCCTAAACCCAACCAAACCTCACGGGTCTCCAGGAACCAGCTGCTTAGGGACCGGGCGTCTCAACTGGCGGACGAACGCAGCGGGATGAGCACCGATGAGGAGACCAGCACTGACATGCTGATGGGTCGGTACTGGAGTCGAACCGAAAGAAGGGAACACTTCCTGTTGGCCCGTGAGCAGAGGCAGCAGCAGCAGCTGCAGGCCAGAGGAGTGAGTTTACGAGATGCAGTCAGCAGGGGGGGACCCTTCACAGGGGGAGGAGCCTATGTTGGAGAGGGAGGTGTACTGGACAGCAGAGGGGTCGGACCTTTTGCAGAGGGACGGTGCAACACGGTGCTGGAGCTGAGTCAAAGGAAGTTGAGTCGTCTGAGGAACCGAAAGCTGTTGGATGACTGGACAACAGTAGAGGAGCTGCTGACTCATGGGACCAGGCTGGACAACCATGAGGACATGCTGTGTCCCAGCTCCCTGCTGACGGTCACCACCGTCTAACTGCATGGACACCATGTCTAACTGCAACTGTGTGTGAGTGTCCGTGATAACAAGCTAACACGGTCTGTGAATCTTCTTGTCACGTCTTTTCCAGAGTTGGATCAGAAGTTTCCCAAAATCAAATGAGGAGAATGATATCAGTTTTATCAATGCGTCCAGTACAGATAAAGGTCCAGGACATAACCAGCCAATCTTAATCTTAGCACAAAGACTGGAAGCAGGGGGGGACTTCTATAGCCGGTATTACCAAACCCAAATTTACTGCCATGCTGCATTGAAGACTGTTTCCAGTCATAGCGTAGAGTTTGGGTTCATTTTGAACATCCCCTCCCCATCGGCATCCACCACAACATGACCTCATATCACTGCCATTGTTGGAACTACATTTCTAAACAAAAGCTCGACCTCAACGTCATCGGACTGAGCCACCCCCCACACTGGTTGCTGATTGGTCCGCTCTTCAGAGTGGCTGTGAACAGCATTTCCAGACTATAATCACAGAGAAGACAGACAGGCAGAGACAGGCTAGCACTTCGAGCATAGCTTTATTTAACTGTGTAGTTCCTTCCCTCAGCCAGCAGGGTTCCCTTCAAGGAATTGAAAATGTTAACTTAAACTTTGGCTCTTTAAATTGACATGTTTTATTAAAAAAGAGCTAGGAAAGAGGTTTCCTCTGTTTCAAGTTGCGGTCATCCAGGCTAAACATGTGCAAGGCCCCTTTCTTCATACAAGTTTTGTATTTATCTATTATATTGTTTTAGCAAAGGAATCCTGTTAATTTTCATCCAGCTAACTTTTTTAGTTTTTAACAAAGATTTGTTAATCTGGATCAAGTTATTTCAAATACTGGCAAATTCATCCTTCTTCATCTGCATAGCCGAGAGTCTGCATGACATAAATTTCATCATTAAGTTATCTCAAGTCCATACGGTGCTTTGTGCATCTGCACAGCTACGTGGGTCCGTGTCATATAATTTTCATCTGCGCATGTCAGTGCAGATTCACACTAAAGTTATGGCCATGCAGAGTTTGCACAGCTACAGCAAAATGTGCACCATTTCCCATCTGCCCTGCTGCCTGTGTCCATTTTGGAGCATGTTAGGGACTTCAGTTAACAACATATTAGGACCAAGGTCCTCTTCATTTCTGTATTTAAAGCACACACATAAAAACTGATATCCGTTTTCTCACGTCTCTGGGGAAGACAGAGAACAAGAGGATTCGCAGAAATGTTGGATTGTTCCTTTAATGAATGTGTGCGGGCGAAGGAACCTCACCCGCCATCGCTGTACATCACCTCAACTGATAGCTTTATGTGTGGGTGTCTGACCACTGTACAGCACTCCGGACAAAACGTGCGTGCCAGCGCATGACGCTCGTAGTGACAAACGACCGAACAAGGTCCGATCAGCGTGTGTGTTCGCGTCACGTGTTTTCAAGCTACATCTTGTGCTGCGTTCATTGTGACGGTATCACAAAAAGTTTGGGTCGGGACTCCACTCCTGAAAGAGACTGTGAGATTTTGGGGAGTAATACTGTTCTGCGTGACGTACCAGGCCGCGCACTAATGATAAATCACGTACAACTGCTTTTTACATCAGCACCACTGAACACACCAACTGTAGCAATGCAGACAATGGCAACCAAGATTTGATACCAAATCTTGAACGGCTTTTTACAGAAACTGTTTACAATCAATATATGAAATTGGGTGGGAGATTTTCTTGCTAAAATGCAGAAAACTACGACCTGATTGACTTCCGTGTGCAACACTAGCAAAACCATGTTGACGAAGGGATGAGGGACGATTAGCCATGGAGGTCTTGCAGGTCATTTTGACCACAGTATTAATCTGTAACATCAGCTGCTGTGGTGTACGTCGATCTTACGTCGCAATCACATCAAATAATTTATATTATTCTACAATTATGTACAACTGATTGGAAAATAGGCCCCCCGCTTGTTGAAAAAACCAAATAAATGTCAAAAAGGTGGCAAAAATAGCTGGAAAGCCATCACCGCTGGCAGTCACATCCAAATGAAATCCACTATTAACACGGATATAATTGATTTTGATTATTTTTTAAAAGAAAAGCTATATTGTCAGACATATCTGAAACTATTTAGTTAGATAATTTTCCTATCTCAATTGTGCCGTGTTTCGTACGACTCTCACTATTTTCAGCTGCAGGCCGCTACTTTAGGCCGCATGATTGGATGACAGTAAATCGAGCGCATCGACTTGACCGGAGAGGACGAGCCGGCGGCGGAGTTGCGCCCTGCTGCTGCTGGGTCAAAATGCAGAACACCAACATTGCTGAATGGATGTAGCAGCTCGCTGTCTGAAAGCACGTTAATGTGTGAATGTTGCAAAGTTGTAATAACAAGAGCCCCCCCCCCCCCCCCCCCCCCCCGCGCTCCTTCTTTCTCACTGCTCTGCTGACATGATGTGAATGCAAAGCAAACTGATTTTTCATGGCTCCTGGCTCTCTGTTCCTGCTGGTGTCTTTTACTGTTGGCAGGATGTTCACAGATCTATCTACGCAGTAAGCAGTTTATGCATGTTTACTGAAATCTACAGCAGTGCGTTGAACTGCGGTGAGATAACCTCTCCCCCCCTCCTCCCCCTTACACCCCCTCCAAAAACACAAAAAAGAAAAGAAGATACACCTCGATTCAACTTTACATTAAGTTTGCGCAGACGGCTGCGGGACAGACGGAGCTCAAAGTCAGCGTTGTTGACATTCCACTAAAAAAGCTTGGACAGTGTGAGTAAATCTGAAGTCTACTGATTTCAGGTCAGCACTTCAGGAAAATGTGCAATAATACCTCAAGCTAGTTTTAATACCACGACGACGGTGTTTTGTGCTCTACACCCGTCAGGTTTCCATCGAATGCAGTAACTGTTTAACTCAAACAGATGCACAAAGTGACAAGTCACCGCAAGTGCACAGTCATCTTGGAATCTACAGCGGCAACAGCAAAGGTTATGTAGATATTTGCACTATTTCTTTAAATTTTTTTCCATGAGAGGGACCTAAGGAAACAACTTTTTGCACATCATTTTTATACTACAAGTTTTCCCTACCTTTCTGTACCAGGGACTGAGGCCAGTGGAACGACTGTAGATAGAATGACAGTGTGTGTTGATGTTTTCTTTATAAACTATCATCGTGATTTAAGGAGGAAAATTGTTTATTGTGATTGTGTTGGACATATTTCAATATTTTTCTTGTGATGGTTTCGAAACCAATGTGAACAGTTTTTATGATCCTTAAAATCTTTCAAAGCTACGTAATTTATTTAAAAGTTGGTGAAACACTGAACTGTTTTACCTTTTTCAAAGAGTGAACACAAAATGTGAATATTATTGTCTCTTTAAATGGCTAAATTGAATTTCACTGTTGTTTTGTGTCATTATGACATGTACATATTGATTTTGTCGGACGGTGCGGTTGAAGATGAAGTTAGACATGTTGATGCCATCAGCCTCCTCCAGTGGTTTATCATGTGATTCTTTGGGTTCATAGCTGTGTGACGGAGGCTGTATATACAGCACAGAGATGAACATTGTAGTATTAGTACATTTAAAACTCACAATATTGTAAACATTCATGGATAGTGGTTCAGTTTGTTCTGAATGTTAAATGTGGCATCCATGAATTATGAGTAGGATCACTGACACTGTAATGCTTAAAAAGAACACTTTGACATTTTAGATGAATGTTCTTGTCCTTTGTTTCCTTCAGATGGATATCAGTTGTATGTGTCCTTCCGTCCGGCGCAGAGATGCAGTAAATCCAGGATGTGTTAGCATAAAGACTGGAAGCAAAAGAAAAAGCTCACCTTCCAACACCTCAGAAAATGTCTGAATCAAACGTTCGATCTAAGTAAATGGAGGTGAACAGGAAATAGAAACAGAAAAGAGAGAACTTGGTTTCCCATGATGTTTAAAACTGAAAAAAAAAAAAAAAAAAAAAAACGAACAGCGCAGGGCTGCAGACTGAAATTTCATAAAAGTTGTAACGTAAAAAAGTACGCATTTTCTTCCAAGTCTTTAAAAATTGCTTCCTCCTTGCCGCTGTCTGATATTATTATATTTATGGGGAACTTGAGAGAGAAAGAGCGAGATGAGAAAAATGTGCAGCATGATGCAAAACATAGATGGTCAAGAAAAGATGGAAAATTGAATCCTTCGCCAAAATTAAAATGTATTATGGTGGTTTATCAATAACCTGTTTTCTTCTGGAGAAGATCGTCTCATTTGCTCTGTGGAATGTCGTGTTGAATTTGGCACACAGCTCGGCCACGGCTGGGTTAACAATGGGCAACATGGTAAACCAGATTTACTTCCTATTATTTGGGTCAATTTAATCTAATTTATCTGTGCAAATCTGTCAGAATTGGCTGCAACCAACAATCATCTTTATACTGACAGTGCAGCGTATGAAATTTCATAAAATGTGAAAAACTACATTTTTAGATGTTGAAATTGCGTTTTTGTCTTGCTAACAGTGGAAAACCAAAGATGTTGAGTTTAGTATCGTAAAAAGCTCCATTTGACAAAGTGTTGATCGACGCATTCGTCCCGGTGAGATCAATTTCAATCGACACAGACGCTGAGGTTTGACATTCGTCATGTTGATTAAAGTATTATGTTAATTTAAACCTTTGTCTCATCCACGTTCAGATTTCATAATCCCAAAAGTCTTAACTGGCGAGGGAAGAAATGTTTTCTCAGCATACCATGGGACGACTTAATCACTGCACTTTTGTTTTAATTGTTAATTGAGTTACCGGAAGGTGTTCTTTTTCTCTTTTAACAAGCTTGGCTAACAGTTTTATAGTGCTGTCACTCTTTTGTGGGTCTCACTACGGGATGCAGAGAAATAACTGATATCCATCTTAAACCTGAAACTGAAGAAGACAGAGAACAAGAGGATTTACAGAACTGTTTGTTTAAAACACTTTTAAGCAGAGAGAAAATATGTGGAATCAAACCTCCACCCTGTTTATTTCCACGTTTTCCTTCTCTCTCTCAGCTGTGACTCAAACAGTCTGAATAATGGATGACGAAGAGAGAAATCCCCCCCCCCCACCCACCTCCCTCCTCTTCACCCTCTTTGCTTACGTTATACAAGGACAGAGAGGGCTGAAAATAGCGCTGCTGTCCTCATGTGATGTGAAATTAAAAAGCACACTGGAGCGGAGATACTTGCTGCTGGGGAACTCAACACTTGTCCATCTGACAATCCCTCCATCCAGCCTGCAACATCACCTCCATCCGTCTGCGCAAGGGTACTTTTCACTACAGCAAGCTTTTTGGAATATGATGATGTACATGTGATTGTAATAAAGAGATTTTAATTAGCTATGACAATGTAGTTTTGTGCTTTTCTTGACCAATTGTAGATGCAGATATGGAGCGGGACACTTTGTGCTTCAGGTCTGCTTGGAACTGGTGGATTCAAATATATTTCATGCACATTTACCGTCAATATCTTTGTGGACGAGCTCATCATACATCACACATTAACATCCACGTTCAATTTATTCATTTATTAATACATTACATCAATAAATTATAGACCTTATTTTATCTACTGTTGCCAGGGTTTGGAAATGTTTTGTTGGTTTCCATAATCCGCAATAAGAAATGTTTGTTCTCTTTCCTACAAACCAGAGTGAACTATAAATAACTTTGGTAGTATTTGATGAGGAGAGCAGATGTACGCAGCGAGTCCTCTAAAGCTCAGTATTAAAATATAGGTAATTTATAATCTATTGATTCATATCTCATCACACGACATGATGACAATGTATAGTATTTTCTTGATGACAAAAGAAAACTATCCACTGATGAAGACGAGTAGATATGATGACAGAAATGCCAGTAAGCAGACCTTGTATGAAAATTAAATAAATGTAGTGCAACAGTAATACTGATGGTACATATTTCATATAAATTTCTATTATATTTATGTATCTATTTACATCTACACCTAGTTATTTTTATGCAGTTTTTGATTTCTTACATCATCTATATTTATAGTTTTATAAGCAGTGGGTTATTATTAGTCAGCACGCATTTCATGAATATGACTCATTTAAATACTTAAATAAAACAAAGTCATTTCAGAGCAGTTATCATCCGGGCATGTTGTGAAAGATAACCTGAAGACACATTGCAGGTAATGTGATGCATTGTGAGACCCACTTGTATTGATCCTTTAGTAAAAGCTCTGAAAGGTCAGATTGTGGGAAAGCAGGGAAGAGTGACTCAGAGCCCCACTGGGACGACCTCTGAAAGCCTGGAGGGAACACGTTGGTAAAACCTGCTCATCTGTGTCAGAATGAATATTACATAACAGTGCATATTATATATATAGAACAAAGTTACACTTAAAAATGAAACCAAGTTTAGATATGTTTTGATGATAGCCGTCCATTGCATCAATTAAAGAACACATTTTATGATGTGTTAGTGTGTACTTCTATAAGAGAAATACCATTCATATGAACTAACTGTTTGTACTTTTTGTTTTTGTGTTATTGTCCATGCAGCTACTCTGTGGGAGTTATGCATTTCAATTGGTGTTTTCAAAAAATTATATTTATTGAGTGGTTAAGTATTTTTGTGTCATGTTCATTGCTCTGGGCAGGTTGGATTATCATGTTGCACTACTTACTGCTCATATTTCACCTTCCATGAACAGACTACTGACAAGTCAATTTTCCACTGATGGCCTGATGAGCGTGTGTTCAGTCAAATTTGCAGACCCACTGCTCCACATAATGCTCCGAGATTTATCATTATCCCCGCTACAGTAACCACATTGGGCGTATTGCATGTTTTATGGTCACACCAAGCTCTCTGATTGGCTGGAAACTAGGAGAACAGCTCAGGTCTCTCCTCGGTCCAGAGTTCCTCAAACAGCAGCCAGACTCCAAGCAGGAGAAAGCAGACATCCGGGAGATGACCGTTTGCTTCCTGACACAGCTGCAGCAGCAGAACCAACAGCAGAGAAGACTGCTGAACCACGTCAACCAGCTGCAGTCTTCCTCTGATAACAACCTGAGAGAGGCTGACTTCTCTCCTCTGAGCTCCACAGTCCAGACCAGCATCACCAAAGACAAGAGTCCAGTCAACAGCGCCCTATGGAGGCCGTGGCCTATATTTACAGAAAGATGTATTTTCTGTGTTTTGTGCAAAATGAGGAAATAACAGCAACTATATCTTTCAAGCATTTTTTTTTTTTTTTTAATCAAATCTGATTGCATCAGCAATTTTGATATCTCACCGTTCATCAAGCACTGGTAATGCTGGTACATTTCTTATCTTTCATTTGTGATGTTTGTGATCGTTGTGATAAAATGTCCCTATCGTGACATTGAATCTAAATAGATGCATAATGAGGCACACTTCTATTGTTCCTCCAGTGACAGCAGTGAAAGGACAGAGTGTGGGAAACCAGAGGAAACTCACTCACAGAGCCCCTGTGGAACAATAGATCCAGACCTTTGGCCTGAAGGGACGGAGGTTAAAGCGGAGCATGGTGTCAAAAATGGAAACTACCTGGTACGTTTCAAATCATAGACTGAAGATTTGTTTTGCTGTGATAGAAAATAGTGTAATTTTAGTGTATTTTAAGATTGACTCAAATCTTTGAAGCAACCAATCAGGTTGTTTCCCTCCAGATGGTTGGTGACGTCAGGCTCTGTCTCTGTTAGACTGCACGACCAGCAAGCGCCACAAAAGCTCCTTTCAAAGTCCTTTTGTAGAGAACTGACCACATCATTCAAAGACTGAGTGTGGGAAACTGAGAGAAACTTTCTGCTCAAACCAACTACAACCCACAAGACACAGGACACACCTGCTGCATCTGGACAAGAAGACTTGGTCTCAGTTTAAACAGAAATATTGAAATACAATAAAAATGTATGTTGTTCTCCAGTATTTGTAGCTCTGATGAAAAAAAAGGTTTAAAAAAAAAGTAGAATTAAAAAATTTGAGAAATCAAATACTATAGAGTTCTGTATACAACAGACTATATTGTCTAACAGTTTATATTATATTGAAGAGTATCGATAAGTTTGTACCCAAATTGTTGTGGATCCGTGTTTAATTCCATTATAAAAATTCTCAACAGGATTCAATAAAATTCCTGGACAAAATCTGTGACGTAACAAAAGGCGTGTGCTCAGTCAAAGTCATTGATCCCAGCATCAGGCAGCCGATCGGCTCTCTACAGGGTCACCACTTTCCCAGAATCACACAGAGATCCTCCTCCTGTTCCCCTGAGATCAAACTATTGTCCTCTACTAAAATGAACACTGGGCATGTGGCAGGCCAGATTTCCTTTTTCTTCTGACGAGCTCTCTGATTGGGTCAAACTGTGGGAAACCTCAACCAGGCCAAGACCCACACATTCATATGGAGATGTGGGAGTATAAATAGGAGGGAAGAAGCCAGCAGAGATCAGATTCTCTCTACAGAGACCTCGACAGCACAGAGATCCAACCATGGCACCTACAATCACTGCAGCAATGACCGATTCTCAGGAGCATCTGACTCTGACCCACAAGGTAAACTGAAGATTCATGAAATGTCAATCATCATTCACGACAGATTGTATTTTCTTGCTCACTTTATGCTCCTCAACAAGTTTATTCATGACTTTGTTCTTCTTTCTGCAGCTCAGAAAGCCTCTGGTGGAGAAGGTACGCAGAGAGAGAATCAACAGCTGCATTGAGCAGCTCAGGTCTCTCCTCGGTCCAGAGTTCCTCAAACAGCAGCCAGACTCCAAGCAGGAGAAAGCAGACATCCTGGAGATGACCGTTTGCTTCCTGACACAGCTGCAGCAGCAGAACCAACAGCAGAGAAGACTGCTGAACCACGTCAACCAGCTGCAGTCTTCCTCTGATAACAACCTGAGAGAGGCTGACTTCTCTCCTCTGAGCTCCACAGTCCAGACCAGCATCACCAAAGACAAGAGTCCAGTCAACAGCGCCCTCTGGAGGCCGTGGTAGACACCTACAGACTGCAGCTACGACCACAAACTGAACAGACCATATTGGTCAAAGATTACTGGACTGAGTTCTTTGACATTTGATGGACTTGTTCTTCTGTTTGTACAGAAGGTTTTATTTTATGTGTACAAGATGACGTTTCCTGAGGAAATGACAGCAACTATATCTTTCAAGTTCAGAAAGAAAACATCTTGTCACGCATGTTGCATGAACAATATCTGATTGCATCAGTAATTGACTGTACTTCATGTACCTTTAATGTTACAGCAGCATTTGTTATCTTTTGATTGTTATTGATCACAGTGATCAAACATTTAAACGTCCATTTTATGGACAAATTGTCCTACTGGACTTTATCTCCCTTTAATCTCTCTGATTATTCAAAGCTGATCTGTTGTAAGATCCAAATGTTTCTCCTTTCTTTCTGAAAGATTTACTTCATGTCACAGTTTTCTTAAAAGAAATGACCATATTGGTCAAAAACTACTAGAACTGAATTCTATGAAGTTGAAGGACTTCTTCTGTTTGTGCAGAAGTTTATTTTATTCTGTGAAGTTCACACTTTAATGTATAAATATTTCCTATGGAAATAGTGAAACAGGCCAATATTATCTTTCATATCAGAGAAGAATCATTGTGCATTTACTGTCATCGTATGTAAAACTACACATCCCTCTGTGGTGATACATGATGACATGACGTTTAGGACTTCCTGAGTCTTAGTTTTTATAAAACACATTTAATTGTCCTTTGTCTGGACATGTTTTCTAAATGGATATCATTTTAATCTTATTGATTACTCAGCATTGATCTGTTATCAGATCAAAATGTATTCTTTTTTTTCTTATGTCTAAAGGAGAGTTTATTATCATGATACTGTCTGGATGGTGAAGACAGCAGAACCTTTATAAAGAAAATGTACTGACTTCACTTGAAGTTAACTTGCTCACATCACTATTGTGATGATGTCATCATGATCTGTTCTCAGGTCAGTTTATTTCTTTGTCTTTGTATAAAGTGCCGATCGTTCATTTTGAAATGTGTTTCATGTGAGACAGAAAGTTGATTCATCTCTGAATGTTTGTGTCTTTTGTAAAGACGACTGTTCCTCCACTCATTTTGAGTAGAGTCTTGGAGGTGTTACCAAGTTATTGTTGTGATGCATCATCACGTCTATCTGCCTCCAGTGGAAACTGTCAGTGAAATTAATATTGACTTCATCTGAATGAATAAAATCTATGAAATCTAAAGACTTTTTGTATTCCCATCTTGTTTCTTCTTATGCATAATTATGATATCAAGTTAAAGAATGAATTCTTTAAGTGTTCTTTTTAATATGTTTCTCACATAACTAACAGGGCTGCAATGTAACTTCATATTTCAATGATGAAGATCAGAAATCAGCCTGGAAGATACATATCTCTACATAAATACAATGCAGCCTCGTTTTAGTTCAATTCTAAGAATACATTTTCAAATGATTGATGAAGAAATCTGATGAACTGAAGGTAAATGTAAGTGATTAAAGACAGTAGTGGAGACATTTTCATCGTGCCTCCACTTGAGCATTAAAGATGAACTAATCGCTGACTCATCACTTTGGAGAGGTCCTCACTTCCAGGTGGTGGAATGCCAAAACTTTAAAGATGACTGTTGTCTCCTCATGTGATGGATGAGAAGACACACTTCTATTGTTCTTCCAGTGAAAGGACAGAGTGTGGGAAACCAGAGGAAACTCACTCACAGAGCCCCAGTGGGACAATAGATGCTGAACTCTGTCCTGAGCAGACAGAGGGGAAGAGGGAATATGGTGGGATCAAAAGGAAAAAGCCCGCTTATTGGTAAACTTAGTCCTCTGTTGTAGCGATATCAAGAAACATCTACAGGACTGGAAATAATGAAAACTGATCCTGTATAACAGACAGGTGATCAGGTATAGAATAACAAATCATGACATGTTGGTATGTTACATAACATGATCAATGAAACCAAAACCTGCAAGTTTCTGACAACTACAGTGTTATGAAACTTTATAAAGGACCAGAGAATAAAAGTAGAGGATTGTTCAGTGTGAAGCTACTGATGAAATACTGTCCTTTTCTTTTTACCAACAAAATAAAGGACTGCTTTTATAAAACATGTGTTTTTGGACTTTTAAAGTTTGTAAACAGACAAATGTGTAATCAAATGATTGGCTCTTATTTGGGCAAAGACAAAACTGATTCAACGTGGCACACGCTAACTATTCAGTCAGTGCACAGAGTGTGAACGTCCCAGACAAGTGAGTCGTAACTGAGTTAGATCAGCATCCTTAACCACTACAGCAGCAGACTATTGTCCACTGGGATTTGGAACACTTCACAAGCAGCTGTCTCACTCTCTGTCTCATTTATAAAGCTGTGATGTTGAACTAGTTGATGATGTCATGTTTGAACTTCTCTACTGTCAGACGTTTGATAACTAGCTCCAGATTAAATATAATAGTTGACATCTAAGACACCTTCAGGTATATTTTAAGATTGAATCAAATCTTTGAAGCAACCAATCAGGTTGTTTCCCTCCAGATGGTTGGTGACGTCAGGCTCTGTCTCTGTTAGACTGCACGACCAGCAAGCGCCACAAAAGCTCCTTTCAAAGTCCTTTTGTAGAGAACTGACCACATCATTCAAAGACTGAGTGTGGGAAACTGAGAGAAACTTTCTGCTCACACCAACTACAACCCACAAGACACAGGACACACCTGCTGCATCTGGACAAGATGCAGCAGTTTAAAGTTTAAGTTTAAACAGAAATATGTTTTTTTACCTAGTTTCTATTTATTAATTCCTTTGTTTTATTGATTCTGCTTGATTTATTAATTTCACTGTTTGTTTTACTATCTTTCATGGTATTTTATTATTATATTTTGTAAACTGTTCCCTTTTCAAATCTACGTAAAGCACTTTGAAACTGTTTCTTGAAAAGTCCAATATAAGTAAAAGTATTAAAACCCTTATCAATATTATAAAAAGTCATAAAAGCAAGTCAGGAGATGTTCTTGATTCTGATTAGGGTTGAAAATCTTTCTCAGTTTGATGTGTTGGAATGGGAAAGCTTTAATATGACATGATGTCTCTGAACAAAGGTCACACATTGCAGCCAAGTAGATGCATAATGACACACACTTGTATTGATCCTCCAGTAAAAGCACTAAAGAGACAGATTGTCAGAAACCAGAGAAAACTCCCTCTCAGAGCCGCTGAGGGACAAACGATAGAGATCTCTAAAAACACAGAGACTCAAAGGGGAATAAGACTACTTAAAGAAAACTATGATGATGTGTTGTAAATCAGTCTGTAAATTTGGTGCTCATTAAAATGATTGTGATCAGGAGGATATTGTTTCACAAAATGTCAGTAACATAACCTGTAAAACTAAACTATAATCTCACATTTAAAATGCACCACTGATGTTTAACAAACTTTCTGACTCAAAAACGAAATGTTGATATGCAAAATATGAACCAGGAAATTAAAAAAAATTGGCGTTCAGTTCGAAAAACCTATTTTACTCTAATTCAGTGTATGTTTAAGTTTTATAAAATTTCCAAAAATGTAAATAACTGCTCTACAATTTTTTTTCATCCTCTGTTAAGGGAAATCTGAAGGAGCATTTATTTTAGAAAACTTTAAAGGACAAAATAATTCATGGCTATGGTCACCACATGTGCCGAAATTAATAGAACACACGCCAAACATTGAATAATGGAAAGAGTGTGGGAAAGTTCTGAAGAGGAGAGTCACAGTTAAAGCAGATTTGCATCCTTGACAACACCAGCACCCGACTATTGTCCACAGGGATTTGGCACACTTCATGAAACAGCTGCCTTAACCTCCCCTTTCAGTAAAGACAGGAAATATTGAACCATCTGATAAAAGAGATTTTATTTCATGTTGACTGGATGTTCAAACTATCGGAAAGTGCAATTTGAAAAACTGGAGAACAATTCAGAAGGATTGCTGAAAGTCTATGTAGTTCTGACTGTATTTTAAGATTGAATCAAATCTTTGAAGCAACCAATCAGGTTGTTTCCCTCCAGATGGTTGGTGACGTCAGGCTCTGTCTCTGTTAGACTGCACGACCAGCAAGCGCCACAAAAGCTCCTTTCAAAGTCCTTTTGTAGAGAACTGACCACATCATTCAAAGACTGAGTGTGGGAAACTGAGAGAAACTTTCTGCTCAAACCAACTACAACCCACAAGACACAGGACACACCTGCTGCATCTGGACAAGAAGACTTGGTCTCAGTTTAAACAGAAATATTGAAATACAATCAATATTTGATGTTGTTCTCCAGGAATTTTTTTTAGCTTTCATAAAAAAAAGTATTTCATTGTTTTCAATACAATTGAGGAATTTGTGGAAATGATAGACACCATTATATTGGATACAATACATTATAAACATATATGACAGCAAATTGCACTATATAAAACCGGATGGGAGAACTTTAACGCACAGCATTGTGGATCAGTGTTTTGTTCCATCATAAAGATTCTCCACAGGAATCACAAAACTTCATAGACAGTCTTTGGTTTAATCTGTGACGTAACAAAAGGCGTGTGCTCAGTCAAAGTCATTGATCTCAGCATCAGGCAGCAGATCGGCTCTCTACAGGGTCACCACTTTCCCAGAATCACACAGAGATCCTCCTCCTGTTCCCCTGAGATCAAACTATTGTCCTCTACTAAAATGAACACTGGGCATGTGGCAGGCCAGATTTCCTTTTTCTTCTGACGAGCTCTCTGATTGGTTCAAACTGTGGGAAACCTCAACCAGGCCAAGACCCACACATTCATATGGAGATGTGGGAGTATAAATAGGAGGGAAGAAGCCAGCAGAGATCAGATTCTCTCTACAGAGACCTCGACAGCACAGAGATCCAACCATGGCACCTACAATCACTGCAGCAATGACCGATTCTCAGGAGCATCTGACTCTGACCCACAAGGTAAACTGAAGATTCATGAAATGTCAATCATCATTCATGACAGATATTGTATTTTTTTGCTCACTTTATGCTCCTCAACAAGTGTATTCATGACTTTGTTCTTCTTTCTGCAGCTCAGAAAGCCTCTGGTGGAGAAGGTACGCAGAGAGAGAATCAACAGCTGCATTGAGCAGCTCAGGTCTCTCCTCGGTCCAGAGTTCCTCAAACAGCAGCCAGACTCCAAGCAGGAGAAAGCAGACATCCTGGAGATGACCGTTTGCTTCCTGACACAGCTGCAGCAGCAGAACCAACAGCAGAGAAGACTGCTGAACCACGTCAACCAGCTGCAGTCTTCCTCTGATAACAACCTGAGAGAGGCTGACTTCTCTCCTCTGAGCTCCACAGTCCAGACCAGCATCACCAAAGACAAGAGTCCAGTCAACAGCGCCCTCTGGAGGCCGTGGTAGACACCTACAGACTGCAGCTACGACCACAAACTGAACAGACCATATTGGTCAAAGATTACTGGACTGAGTTCTTTGACATTTGATGGACTTGTTCTTCTGTTTGTACAGAAGGTTTTATTTTATGTGTACAAGAAGACGTTTCCTGAGGAAATGACAGCAACTATATCTTTCAAGTTCAGAAAGAAAACATCTTGTCATGCATGTTGCATGAACAATATCTGATTGCATCAGCAATTATGATTATTTGTCTCCGTTTTTCAAGTACTTTTAATGCTATAGTAACATTTGTTATCTATTGTTATTTACTGATTATTTTGATCAAACACGTATTGTCCGTTTTACGGACAAATCTTCAGAATGGACATTATGTCCTTATAATCTATTTGATTGCTGAAACTGATCTGTTGGAAGATCCAAATGTTTATCCTTTTCTTTAAAGGTTTCATTAATATCACTGTTTTTATCCTTTCTTTCTGAAAGGTTTGATTAATGTCATGATTTTCTTACAGTTTTGCTTTCTGTAAGTTAAACATTGTACAGTGATGAGATTTGTTACCTCATAAATTATTGGTCGATACAATGTTGATCTAATATCTTAATTGTCCTTTTCATGGACATTTTGTGAATTGATTTGACCTAATTCTATATGATTACAAAAAAATGATCTGTTTTAAGATCAGTGTGTTTATCCTTTTATTGTAAAAGGTTTGTTTAATGTCAAACTATCACTGTTTTTTAGTGACAATGTAATTTTTTACTTTTGATAATCAATTTAATGGAATATTAAGAAAGATGTGATTTGTTTTAAGGTCAGTTTTAGATCAAATGTCAAAGGACAGGCGAGTTCTGTCCTCAAATACTGTAGACTGTTTGTCTTTTATAAAGACAGTTGTTCCTTCACTCTCTCTGAGTACAGTGTGTCTTGTAGAAATCTACAAGTTGTTGTTGTGATGTATCATTACCTCTTGTTGGAGCTTTCACACTTGATGTGGCTCATTGTGCTGTGTTGAATAAACAAACACTGACAGCTGAAAACTGTGTTCTCATGTCATTCTGTCATAATTACACTCTCAATGATTATGAAAAATATTCTACATTTTATTTAATTTTAAATTCAATGATAGACGTCGCCATCATTGTCTTTATATTTGATTGACAAATCCTTATAAAACTCAACTCCCATTGTAAATTCATCCACAACATACATAATTAGAGTAGAACAAAGCATCATAACATGGTGAAATTGAGATTTTTCACAAAGAGAGGTCATCAATATTACGTCACTTAGTTTTACTGGAGGAGGCTGAGTCTTCAAACTGAATAAAAATGCATCTTTTAAGGATGTTTTTGCTGCACTATTATTTTAGCACAATTACCATTTTTTGGGGGGGTGTTTTCATTGTAAAATGTTTAATGTTCACAATTTCTCTCTTTAAAGAGGTCTGACATTGTATCTAATCAGATGCATAATGAGGCACACTTCTATTGTTCCTCCAGTGACAGCAGTGAAAGGACAGAGTGTGGGAAACCAGAGGAAACTCACTCACAGAGCCCCTGTGGAACAATAGATCCAGACCTTTGGCCTGAAGGGACGGAGATTAACTGGGAGCCTGGCACCACAACCTGAAACCTGGGTTAGATCATGTGGTCGGTTGTTCCTCTATTATAAAAAAAAATCTGCATAACAACATTTATCAAAACATTTAAGTTTCATCTTCTTAATCTAGAATCAATATATTTATCATGAGGTGTTTGAAACTGAATTATCTGTAGACAAGAATCAAATAAGTGATGTGAAGAAATTGGAAGGAGAAACGTTCCGAAAGAGAAAAGACATTTTCTTAAGAACAGTGGAAACAACAGAAGGTGTCACATTGAGTATTTTTCTATCACTTGTCACCATTTGTATCATTCTTATTTTTAACAACAGAGAGATCCGCTTTCTTGAAAACTGTGTTTTGTAGGTTAGAGCCTAAATAAAGAGTCTGCCTTGTCACAGAGGTTATTTAGTAACTATTTGTAAATTGAGTGTAAACAATAAAAGCTCTTATGTTGCAGGCGCACCTGTACACTCTGAAAACAGACATAGAGAACTTCCAATTTAATTGTGGGAAACTTTGAGTTTACTTACAGAGTTTTTCCTTATTCATCCTCAGATCTGTTTTCTTGGCCTCTGATGAGGTTTTTTTTTTTCGATCCATCGTCTCAGAGTGATTGACATGTTGAAATCTTGTCCCTCTTCAACGGATACACTGTCCGAGCAGGTCTGAAACAGAGAAATTAGGCATTTTATATGTTTACGTAATATTCAAGTACCCACTTTTAACTTTAACAAGTAAATATGTTTAAAGGAGTGTAAACACCCTGATTGTGCTAAACAGGATCCTCAATTCAATTTGTAGAGGGCCACATGTCTGTTTTCTGCGAATGCACAAAGTGTGGGAAAACTCTAGACAGCAGAAACGAGAGTAAATGAGATTCCCTCCACCAGCAGACATTTAATTCTCCAAAGGGATTTGGCACACTTCAGGAAACTACTGCCTCCCAGCAAACCTCCCACCATCAGAGCCGACATTTGTATTTGATGGTCAGTGATCACTGACTAATATATATTTAGTGGGGGTGCAAGATGTATGAAAGTGATTGCAAACTGAAAATATGACCAATCATTAAATATCACAACAGTTTCAAACTTTACAAACTCTTAGAGCCAGCCAATGGCATCGTTTCCCTCCAGATGGTTGGTGATGTAATGCTCTGTTTCTATAACAACGCACAGCCAGCATCTGTCAGGGAAGTCCCTTTGCGGATCATTGACCACAGCACAGAGTCAGTGTGGGAAACTGAGATCAACTTGCTACTCACACTGACAACGCGACACGTGTCAAAAGACACGACTGCATCTGGACAGCAGCAAGATTATTGTCTTCAGTTATTTTACATGAAATCACTAGATATCACACTATGACATATTATTGGGACTTTTTACAAAATTGTAAATTTTTGATAAAACTAAATCAAAGATAATGATGATACACAAAATTAATTATCTAAGAAATTCAGAATCTAAAATGTGGATTTAAGCTGTGACATTTTAGGTTTCTGGTTCAATAGAAGGACTACACAGATAAATAAAAAAATAAAAAACTTCAGTCTATTTATGATTTTCATGTCCTACATAGAATTAATTTATTAGCAACATCATAAATATTATTCCCACATGTGTGTGATAAGATGATGAGCGTGTGCTCAGTCAAAATCATTGATCCGAGCATCAGGCAGCAGATCAGCTCTCCACAGGGTCACCACTTTCCCAGAATCACACAGAGCTCAGTGAGTCTCTCCATCTCCCCCCAGTCCTCCAGCTGTTCCCCTGAGATCTAACTATTATCCCCAGGGTATTAACAAGAGCATGTTGCTGCTCCACATGCCTTATTGTCTCAACGAGCTCTCTGATTGGTTCAAACTGTGAGAAACCTCAACCAGACCAAGACCCACACATTCATATGGAGATGTGGGAGTATAAATAGGAGGGAAGAAGCCAGCAGAGATCAGATTCTCTCTACAGAGACCTCGACAGCACAGAGATCCAACCATGGCACCTACAATCACTGCAGCAATGACCGATTCTCAGGAGCATCTGACTCTGACCCACAAGGTAAACTGAAGATTCATGAAATGTCAATCATCATTCATGACAGATTGTATTTTCTTGCTCACTTTATGCTCCTCAACAAGTTTATTCATGACTTTGTTCTTCTTTCTGCAGCTCAGAAAGCCTCTGGTGGAGAAGGTACGCAGAGAGAGAATCAACAGCTGCATTGAGCAGCTCAGGTCTCTCCTCGGTCCAGAGTTCCTCAAACAGCAGCCAGACTCCAAGCAGGAGAAAGCAGACATCCTGGAGATGACCGTTTGCTTCCTGACACAGCTGCAGCAGCAGAACCAACAGCAGAGAAGACTGCTGAACCACGTCAACCAGCTGCAGTCTTCCTCTGATAACAACCTGAGAGAGGCTGACTTCTCTCCTCTGAGCTCCACAGTCCAGACCAGCATCACCAAAGACAAGAGTCCAGTCAACAGCGCCCTCTGGAGGCCGTGGTAGACACCTACAGGCTGCAGCTACTACCACAAACTGAACAGACCATATTGGTCAAAGATTACTGGACTGAGTTCTTTGACATTTGATGGACTTGTTCTTCTGTTTGTACAGAAGGTTTTATTTTATGTGTACAAGATGACGTTTCCTGAGGAAATGACAGCAACTATATCTTTCAAGTTCAGAAAGAAAACATCTTGTCACGCATGTTGCATGAACAATATCTGATTGCATCAGCAATTGACTGTACTTCATGTACCTTTAATGTTACAGCAGCATTTGTTATCTTTTGATTGTTATTGATCACAGTGATCAAACATTTAGATGTCCATTTTATGGACAAATTGTCCTACTGGACTTTATCTCCCTTTAATCTCTCTGATTATTCAAAGCTGATCTGTTGTAAGATCCAAATGTTTCTCCTTTCTTTCTGAAAGATTTACTTCATGTCACAGTTTTCTTAAAAGAAATGACCATATTGGTCAAAAACTACTAGAACTGAATTCTATGAAGTTGAAGGACTTCTTCTGTTTGTACAGAAGTTTATTTTATTCTGTGAAGTTCACACTTTAATGTACAAATATTCTCTATGGAAATAGTGACACAGGCCAATATTATCTTTCATATCAGGGAAGAACCAAATGTTTATCCTTTCTTTCTGAAAGGTTTGATTAATGTCATGATTTTCTTACAGTTTTGCTTCTCTGTAAGTTAAACATTGTACAGTGATGAGATTTGTTACCTCTAAATTAGAATCGATCATGTTGATCTAATTTCTTAATTGTCCTTTTCATGGACATTTTGTGAAATATTTACCTTACGTCATGTGATTACTGAAAAATGATCTGTTTAAGATCAGTGTGTTTTTCCTTTTAATGTAAAAGGTTTGTTTATTGTCAAACTGTCACCGTTTTGTTGTGACAATGTAAGTTTTATCTTTTGAGAATCATTTGAATTCCGTGAATATTAAGAAAGATGTGATTTGTTTTAAGGTCAGTTTTAGATCAAATGTCAAAGGACAGCGAGTTCTGTCCTCAAATACTGTAGACTGTTTGTCTTTTATAAAGACAGTTGTTCCTTTACTCTCTCTGAGTACAGTGTGTCTTGTAGAAATCTACAAGTTGTTGTTGTGATGTATCATTACCTCTTGTTGGAGCTTTCACACTTGACGTGGCTTATTGTGCTGTGTTGAATAAACAAACACTGACAGCTGAAAAAACTGTGTTCTCATGTCATTTAAACTTCACGATGGTTACAGAATTTCCATTGAATTTTTATCAGTTCTGATGTCCTTTGAAAAGTTTCACTCTGCATAGTAAGCTGGGTGAAATAGCGTTCATCCGTCAGATAGCAGATATCCCCCCTACAACTTGTGTTTTTTTTTTTAACTCTTAATTCAATCAAATAAACAGGTGACTCTTTTTCTTTACAATTACTTTCGTCTTATTTACATAAAAATGTTCAGCAAAAATAAGTGCACTCTGCATGTTGTAATTTGGTGTACCTAAATACAATCCAGGAAATATGACTACTAACAATTCAATGTAATTCCAATCAGTCAGAATCAACTGCGTTGACCAAACACCATGAAACCAAAACGAATGGAGCTTTTACACGGAAATGATTTTCCTTTGCAGCAAGAAAAACAAGAGAAAGAGACAGAAACTAAAAGGGGGCGTGTCCCTTTTTTCAAATCTAACACATAACTGTCATAATCATCATAACATCGTAGCGCCTCACTTTTCTGATGTCTCTGATTTTCTGTGTGTGTGTGTGTGTATGTGTGGAGGGGGTTGGGGGGTGGGGGTGTCATGGTCCATTTCTCAAGCCAATCCCATTAAATCAAAGTTTGTTAGTTTTGGATAATTATGGACCAAACATAGAAGACAGATTATTGATGACTTTTGATGATGTGATGTTTAGATTCTTTACCTAAATTGAAGTCAGAAGGTCATTCACAAGCTTATACTAAGAAATATACAGAAGTACAAGCAACTCAATTTGCTTAAAGGGAAAGTTCACATTTTTTTAGGGGTGTCTTAAAAGAATAATCAGATAATCACATGAACATGGAAACAGTTTTTGCTGGCTGTAATTGTTCTTTCTGTTCATACTGGTCATGAAAAAATGTCTTCCCGGTCCAGTTTTAGTCGCAGCGATGGGGGGAATTTTTTACCATCATCGTTAGGTGAGAAAACATAAAGTCTGTTTGAAGTTAATATAAGGTTTCTTTCACAGGCGCAGCTTTTTGAGTATAAAATGTCCTCTCTGTGTTTCTTCGTTGAGCAAAGATACCCACTTGATTTATGTAACTTTGAAAGCTCGAGCCTCAGATAAACTTCTTTGCATGAACAGATGGAGAGTTGCAGCAAGAAAAACCTGTTTCAGTGTTTATGTCGCTATTATTTTAAGACAGGGTTTGAAAAACTAGGAACATCTATCCTTTAAAGTAATACAATTAAAAATAGCACCTGTAAGTGTTATATATTATTTATCATAATATTAGCTAGAAGTAACATGCCAGTAACATCCTACTATTGGAGTTTGTCAGACCAGTGCAGCCTGATTTGGAGCCTGTGGGCCAAACTTCTTTGCTTTGGATCACTATAGCATTTAACAAGCTGGTGCTTAATCTCCTTATTCTTCAATGCTATAAGATTCTAACTGTAATGACAACGAACTGTACATTTTGTGCAGTTAAAAAATACATACGTTTTAAGGTAATGCGCAGCTTAGTGCTGTTAAGCTTCTCTATTAAATGACATTGGCCTAAATCTTATGTAAAAAAAACAAAATGATGGTAGTCTCTTTGTCCTGATAAAGCTCATCTGCTGTCAGCGTGTCCTACTTCACCGACGTTGAGCTGCCAGTCAAGATGACAGATCGTGACACAGTGTCAAGAGAAAATTTAGAAAAAAAAAAGGGCAATATGATTGATTTTGACCATAATTTCTCCAAAACAAGAAAATTATGATAACACAAATTTGAATGAAAAGTAATTTTCACATCAGATAAACGTTTATTTTTGTCCCTCCATCCAGATTAAGTAAGTTTTGGCAATCAACAGGAAAGAATTTGGGCACCTCTGGTAAAAAAAAAAAAACGATGTATTTTGCGCGTCAGTTTATATAAGCAGCTGCAGGGCTGTAAATTTCTGACATGGCTGTTTTCTACCTCTCTCTCTCTCTCTCTCTCTCTCTCTCTAATCCCAAAAGCTTTTAACACACCTTAAAGCAGCTGTGAAACTGCCGCGTAACCAGCCTCAGGTGGGTTCACCTTCCTGATAATCTCCTCTCCATCTGTTTGTCTGTCCCGCTGTCGGTGTCGGGTCTCGGGTTCCCCCCCTCCCCTCCTCCTCCTCTGAGCCCACACGGCTCCCCGAGCCAGGCCGAACGTGCCCCGGTCACACGCCCTCCTCTTTCTCTGCCGCTGGGAGCCACGGCGACACACGGCTTCCCACACTTCTGTATGCAGCCCGCTCCGCCGCGCACACAATAGAAGTGTGTCTGCTCCAACAAAGCCCCGGGTCCCGTTCTCAGGCAGGGGAAGGACAGAAGGCCACTTCACAGATAAGCCATCTGGTTTGGCTGTAACTCACAGAGTGAGAAAACATAGCATTAAAACATTAGTACTGCTTCTGGGTCATTTTAAAGAATGTTTTTCTGTCAGATAAGTTCGTTTTTTTTTTTTTTTTTTATTAATAAAAAGAACTGAACAGTGGAAATAAGGTTGGTAAGTGGGAATAAGCAATATTCATTTCTTGGAATCAGAGTTTTTAATACTTTTTTCATTACAAATCAAAAACTTGCTTTGTATATCATTTCTTAAAGTATTTGCTGCTGCCGTTGAGCTACTACATTCTTACCTAGTTTCATCAGTCATGTCTTATTTTGATAAAATTTTCACTTTTATATTAGTGTCAGTAAAAAGTCTGTGTCATGTCCCCTCATGGTCAGCATCACAGGGGGAAACTGAATTTTCCCGTGTCCATCTCAGGAAAAACGTTTTTGACCCCACTGATGTGTGGCATAAAGAGAAAGCATCCCACCTGTTCTCCTTGACAGCCATTAAATTCACCCCATTGTCCCCAGCTCTGAGGCTCCTGATTGGCCAAAGAGCAGCGAGAGCGCCGGACCAGCAGCATAAATGCAGAGCAGAGGCGCAGACGTAAACAGAGAGATCGTCTGAACCGAGCGACGCAGCAACCTCCCACCAGAAAGAAGAAACAAAAAGAAACCTCGACATGGCTCTCTACGCAGACCTCGCTCTCCAGGACACGGTGAAGGAGCAACTCTTCAGGTGAGCTCAAGTTCCCCTCCTGCCATTTGAACAAAATGCGTCTGTAAAAGTCTTTTTTAAGGAAGCACTTTTCCCTGAAATAATGAACATTTCGATAAAAATCTGTGCCTTTGTTTTTATCCCAGGTGTAAACTTCACATGTTGGAGAGGAAATGCTGCACCGGAGTGGAGAAGCTGAAGGCTCTGATTGGGGAACACCTGCAGAACGGGATCCCTGTTTCAGACATCCTGGAGAAGACAAAGTCCCTCCTCACCTTGAGGAAAACCCTGCTGTCGCACAACGGCTACTCCAAATACTCCAGGGACATTTTACGGCTGTTTCCCGACGCGGAGGACGACTTGGCTCCGCTGTGCTTCTAAGAACGAGAGACTGAGAGGAGAAAATCCTCAAAGCTGGAATAAAACTGCTGCAGTTTTAAAGACCGGCGAACTACAGGTTTTCGGTGATGCCACTTGCATCCGAGTGCTTAAAAAGCTGCCGATGGTGGAGAAATGCAGTATTTGCATTCCAACATGAAGATCCTCAGAGACAAACAGAAGACTTCTCTTTTAAGCTCCAAAAAAAAACCACAAACATGTTCCACCTGCTAGATGTTTTTATTGAAGCTTTAACAAATAGCCTGAGGAAGAGACTGGAGTTGACTGACTGAGAGGAAAACTCCGTGGCTATAAACTTGTGCTGCTATTTGTGTGATTTATGAGTCGAGTGGTTCAACTTTTTAATTTGACCACAGAAGATAAATCCACTCTCTTCACTATGCAAGAATTAGCTGTTGATGTTTGGATATTTAGCGATGTTTTGATGTTTTAATGGATTTGATTGTTTCCATCAGAAATTTGACTGTTAAACTTGAGTGAAATTTAACATTTGAAGCCAAACAGAGCAATGTGAAGCTATACTTCTTGTAAGACAAACACTGGAAAGGCTGACATTGTGTGATGACTTTTTGCCTATGTATCTTACTGCCTTGTTTCAAGGTATGGTGTTTAATATCCTGAAATATCAACCTTTCTTCTGAAAAGGGATTCCTCATTGTTTTGTGTATGCTATGTATGCATATTTTCTTTTGTTCATCGGTTTTGTTTTTTATTCATCCATAGTGGATTTAATTTGTTTTTGTGTTGTTGCATATTTTAAGAAAATAAATATCTGAAGATGAACGATTTATTTTTCACCTGACTTTATTTAGAATCAGTTTTGGGGGGAAATAAACCTTTAAAACTCTTCATTATTTACTGCTACAGTCCGAATATGTTGAGTTATGTTGTAGATGGCATGTCACAGTTCCCTCCATCGACACGGTGCATTTCAAACATCATGAAAAGAGGCACCGGCTGCTCCATGACAGACATTGTTAACTGCCGTCACTATATATTTACATATTCACAGATCGGTGACAACTTAAAAGGGAAAAAGCTGCACAAAAGAGTCGAGCCACATAACAAATACAGATTCAATATTTGTAGAATTGTTGGGATCCTCCTACTATGATGTTGTATAGATTTTTCCTCTGTTAAGTGCCTTGAGATGACCTGTGACTTGTGCACCAGCTGATATAAATAAAATTGAATTCCCATTATTAAAAGATTCAGCGACTATTTGAATGGTTTTATGAGCCTTGTCTGATGAAGATGAAGAGATTTGTGTCATAAACTGCGACATTCACCAGGAGTCCGCCCAGTTAAACACCTAAGAGGGACATTTTGGAGGGACACGTTGGACAGCGATGTCCCCATCGTTCAAACACAGAAGGAGGGAATATGTTTGGAGAGAGCGGTCGTCATCCCACTGCCAACGCAGCAACAGACGCGTGAAGAGTCTGCTGCTGCTGTTCTGGAGGAGGATGGAGGCTCGGGATCATGACGGTCACTTCTATGACGCACCACAGTTCATATTTATAGGAGACACCGAAGTGATGTCAGCCTGCAGCTCAAAGGTTGAATCAGCAGCTCTCTGACAGTCCGAGTTAGAGTCCGTCTTATTCTCACGTAACACGAGCAAAATAACAATCACGCCAGGAGGAGTCAGTTTTACCCAAAAGGTGATGTTGCTGTTGTTACAGTTATTATCTCATGTTGCATAATACATTTTGAAATACTTTTTTTTTTTTTTTTTTTTTTTTAAATCTGGCATTTTATGTCATTTCCATGAGCAGCTGATAAAATTGACACGAGCAAAGTTGTTTGTTGTTTTTTTTTATGATTGTTTTATTGCGTTATCACTTGGCTTGACGAGATACATTCATTTTCCAAACAACAGGTCCTTCACCGAAGGTATGTGTGCCGTCACTCGCAGAGTTATAAAAGCAGCACGTTTGTCTCGAACTTCATCTGCTAAAAATGCAGAACATTCAGATATCTAGAGACCAGAAAAGGTCATTTCAATCAACACGCCGTGGGAATGTCACACAGAGACCTTAAACATGTTCAACATGAATAACTGTGTCTCCTCAGAGGAGAGAAATACATCGTTATCAGTTACCAACAATCAAGAGAAATTCACACTGAGAATATTAATGTCGACTTCACAGAGTAACACCTGAAGCACATGGATGTTGTTTTGATGTTTTGGAGATACAAAATAGTAGCAAACCTGCTGTCTGCAAATATCACAGAAACACAGAATTGAACCTTTACAAAAGGTAGTAAGTGAAGAACTGACGGAATACAGGCAATGACTCTTCAAAATGAGATGACAGGTACTCATACAAGATTAGAGCATTTACTCCAGAGCACCACAAGTCCTTAGGTGTCTACCACGGCCTCCAGAGGGCGCTATTGACTGGACTCTTGTCTTTGGTGATGCTGGTCTGGACTGTGGAGCTCAGAGGAGAGAAGTCAGCCTCTCTCAGGTTGTTATCAGAGGAAGACTGCAGCTGGTTGACGTGGTTCAGCAGTCTTCTCTGGGACTGAGTCTTCACCTCCTCCTTGGACAGGAAGTGCACCACCTCTCGGACACACCTGGAGTAGCCCCGATCGACAGCTGCTGAACTCACAGTTCGGTTCTGCTGCTGCAGCTGTGTCAGGAAGCAAACGGTCATCTCCAGGATGTCTGCTTTCTCCTGCTTGGAGTCTGGCTGCTGTTTGAGGAACTCTGGACCGAGGAGAGACTTGAGCTGCTCAATGCAGCTGTTGATTCTCTCTCTGCGTACCTTCTCCACCAGAGGCTTTCTGAGCTGCAGAAAGAAGAACAAAGCCATGAATACACTTGTTGAGGAGCATAAAGTGAGCAAGAAAATACAATCTGTCATGAATGATGATTGACATTTCATGAATCTTCAGTTTACCTTGTGGGTCAGAGTCAGATGCTCCTGAGAATCGGTCATTGCTGCAGTGATTGTAGGTGCCATGGTTGGATCTCTGTGCTGTCGAGGTCTCTGTAGAGAGAATCTGATCTCTGCTGGCTTCTTCCCTCCTATTTATACTCCCACATCTCCATATGAATGTGTGGGTCTTGGTCTGGCTTGAGTTTCTCACAGTCTCAGCCAATCAGGGAGCTCAGAGAGACAATGAGGGATGCAAGGCTCTGAATGGTGTTATTGCCTTAAGGATAATAGTTCGATCTCAGGGGAACAGCTGGAGGACGAGGAGGGGGGAGATGGAGAGACTCGCGGAGCTCTGTGTGATTCTGGGAAAGTGGTGACCCTGTAGAGAGCTGATCTGCTGCCTGATGCTGGGATCAATGACTTTGACTGAGCACACGCTCATCATCCCACCACACACGTCAGAAACTAAAAATATAAACACGTCGTATTTTCATTTTTCTGAAGCTAAATATTCATATATTTCTGCTTAATAGAAAGCAAACATGTCAAATTGCTGTGTCAGTTTAACGTTCCATATTTGTTATTGAGGTGTTTGTCTAAACTGGAGGGAACCTTTTTAAATGGTTTTCAAACACAATCTCCTTATCAACAGCTGGATCATTATGGTTTAGTCATCTTTTAGCGAACGTTTGATCATCACAAATAAGTTTTAACTTGAAATTCATCGATCTGCAGCACCACGAGCAGCACATGATCAATTCACGAATGGACCCCCTTTCATTTTTCTGTCAAAATAAACCGCCTGGAATGCCGAGGAAAAATCTGAATATTAAGGAGGGGGAAAAGAGCTTTTGAATGTTCATTAATCCATAGCATGTCTGCATTCCTTATAGCCGTTTTACAAAAGCCTGGTAATGGCGAGTCTTGATGACAGGAATTTCCATTCAGGGGCGGTGAGACAAAACTCGTAAACTGACTCCATAATTAATGTGATGTGCAACCAGACACACTTCTTTTGTTCTTGAAAGCGGTGAATGGACAGAGTGTGGGAAACCAGAGAAAACTCACTCACAGAGCCCCCCGGGGGACAATAGAGGCCGAGCAGACAAAGATGTCTGCGGAGGGGGGCAGGAATGCTTTACTACTGAATTTGAAATGTTTACGTATTTTACTCACCAAAACTGAGAACATGCTTTTTTTTTTTTTTTTTAGTAATACTATTTAACATTTGAAAAGTACACATATTCAAAATGAAGAGGTCTGCTGACCATTCAAATCAAATATATTACATTTCAATTAAAACACAATGATGCCAGTAAATAATTTTTCTTTTCATTTACAGAAGTGCCGTATCAACTATCAATATATTTCTATAGCTGCCAGCATTTTTCAATTATAAAGCATGCTTAATACCACAAATGCTCTGATGCTTTAAAGAAGATTAATGGGCAACTCAAAGTGATTAGAAATGTATTTCACAACTGAACTCTACCATAAATACACCCAAAATAGAACAGAATACATTTTTATGTTCCCACATATCAGGCATTGCGTAACATCTTGAGCAAAAACACACGATACAAACACGTGTTAATTATACTAGGCTAAATATTGATCAAATATAAATTATTCAAAGTGTAAGTCAGTTTGGATAAAAGTTTGTGCTAAATAAATTAAAGTAAATTATTAAAAAAAGTGTCACAAAAAATAAGTGGACAAGTAGACATTAGAAGTCAGTATAACAATTATGATACTATAAATTGTGTCTTATAAGGAAAAATATAAATTTCTGATATTGTACCTTAATAAACTTAAAAATGGCGCCATGTCTGCTGACAACGGCAATTTAGTCTGTTTTAAACCATTTACTTAGTTTATATGTACTGCTTAGAGCTGCTATATAAATGGTGGGTGACGGGTGATTGGGAGGGGTAGGGGGGTGGTGAAGTAAAGGTGTAACCATAAATACAAGATGAAAGATTTTTTTTTTCCCCCAATTATGAACTCCGCACCCAAATATATTTAGTTGAGCGGTTCTCCTGATGTCTAAATGTTTGTGTTTATTTCTCTAATTGAGGAGAGTGTCTAAACAACAAACTTGGCCCCCGGGGGAGAGCCCGGAGCTGCTTGTGTGTGCGGACGAATTAGCATTTAACAAGGCACATGTCCATTGTTGAGCTCCATCAATGAACAGAGTGTGGGAAAGCAGCGAGAGAGAGAGTCACAGTTCAGTGTGATTAGCATCCTCAACCCCACCAGCACCTGACTATTCTCCGAGGGGAGTTGGCACACTTCAGAGGAAGATTTCTTCTTTTTTTTTTTAACACTCCTTATTCTCCTTTTTCCCCCCTGTTTTTCTTTCGTCGTTTTTTTGTCGGTGCCAACTCGGCGCAACTTTTGCCAGCCTCATTTCCACTCTGGGTCATTATTTGGAGCTGCAGCTTTTTATTCATTCCATTGACGGCTGCCAAACTGTCAGGGCAACGTCGACCTTATAACAAGGGTGATAAAGACTTCTGTCTAACCCGGTGTTTTTACATACACATACAGTTTGAAGAAACCTCTCAATAAAAGAAGAAAGAAAAAGTTAAAAAAAAAAAAAAAAAAAAAGAAGGTAAATATTTCTTTGTTTCAGGACAAAAAAAGGGAATCCGGCGTTCCTTGAACTATTAATCAGTTTCCCCAAAACTCTCCGTCGCTTTGTAGCATTTAAAGAAGTTGTGGTAAATAGTAATATAATTAAAAGAGTTGTTTTAACTTTAAAGCTTTTATAAATCTCATCCTCAGTCTATCTTGTGTCTCCTGAACAACACGGGGCTGATAGTCGTTCAAGCTCCTGTTGTGTTGCATTGATCACAGCTCTGAGGATTCAGTGTGGGAAACCCTGACTGACTCTGTACTCACTGGAGCCGCCTGACACGAGGCCGGGGGCCACATCTGTTTCATCTGGATGAATATCAGATAAGTCAGATTCTCTTCAGCGGGTTACCCAGCTGATATCTTTTTTTTAATAAAACCAACAAAAAAAACCTGGAAAAAAATTATGTTCATTTTTGTAAATGTGTCATCTTAAAATCACATCATATATAAATCTTCATAATAATGACCTATACTGACTGTAACATTACACACTACTATTCATTTATAATTTTAAAAGAAATGTAACGTTTGCCTTTGATTCATGACATTTCAATTCAATATCAGGGACTGATAATTGTATAATTGTAAAAAGTGTGACACTACTTTTGAAGTATGGAGGTGTTTGTAACGTGCAGGACCATCTTCCCGCCACTCTCCCACGTGTGTCACGGGCCGATGAGCGTGTGCTCAGTCAAAGTCATTGATCCCAGCATCAGGCAGCGGATCTATTCTCCACAGGGTCACCACTTTCCCAGAATCACACAGAGCTCAGTGAACCTCTCGGCAACCCCTCCCCCCTCCCCCCCCACCACCACCCCCCCCACCCATCCTCCACCTGTTCCCCTGAGATCAAACTATTGTCCCTCAAGCAATATAACCGCATTCAGCATGTTGCTGCTCCACATGCCTTATTGTCTCGACGAGCTCTCTGATTGGCTGAGACTGTGAGAAACCTCAACCAGACCAAGACCCACACATTCATATGGAGATGTGGGAGTATAAATAGGAGGGAAGAAGCCAGCAGAGATCAGATTCTCTCTACAGAGACCTCGACAGCACAGAGATCCAACCATGGCACCTACAATCACTGCAGCAATGACCGATTCTCAGGAGCATCTGACTCTGACCCACAAGGTAAACTGAAGATTCATGAAATGTCAATCATCATTCATGACAGATTGTATTTTCTTGCTCACTTTATGCTCCTCAACAAGTGTATTCATGACTTTGTTCTTCTTTCTGCAGCTCAGAAAGCCTCTGGTGGAGAAGGTACGCAGAGAGAGAATCAACAGCTGCATTGAGCAGCTCAGGTCTCTCCTCGGTCCAGAGTTCCTCAAACAGCAGCCAGACTCCAAGCAGGAGAAAGCAGACATCCTGGAGATGACCGTTTGCTTCCTGACACAGCTGCAGCAGCAGAACCGAACTGTGAGTTCAGCAGCTGTCGATCGGGGCTACTCCAGGTGTGTCCGAGAGGTGGTGCACTTCCTGTCCAAGGAGGAGGTGAAGACTCAGTCCCAGAGAAGACTGCTGAACCACGTCAACCAGCTGCAGTCTTCCTCTGATAACAACCTGAGAGAGGCTGACTTCTCTCCTCTGAGCTCCACAGTCCAGACCAGCATCACCAAAGACAAGAGTCCAGTCAACAGCGCCCTCTGGAGGCCGTGGTAGACACCTACAGACTGCAGCTCCTCCCACAAACTGAACAGACCACATTGGTCAGAACTCTCCGACACTGATCTGAATTTTAAGAGAAATCTGTCATTTTTATTCCTTTTTGAAAAAACGTTTTCTCAAAGTTGTGAGAAGTACAACTTTGTATTCTATGAATAGCACATTTTCTCTTCATTATTTATCAGTACGATACAAATGTGGCTGATATTGGTCAGCGTTATCACACCTGCCTTAAATCCATACGTGTCCTCTTGTGTTTGGATCAATCGACAGGATTTGGCAAATTTCAGTTACTTTCTGGTAGTTTTGTTTGCAATCCGCATCTTTTCTGATGCACTTGAATGTGTTGTTTTCCATTTGAAAAAGATTATTGACCCATATTGGGTCTTGCAGTCATCTGTTTTATCATCAACATGTCCTATTGTATCAACAGCAATAAATGTATGAGAGGATGAAACTGTTTTCCTCTCAGTGTAAGAGAGTTAGTTGACTTTGTTTAGTTTGTACTAAAATACCCTCTGTCTTTTATAATAGATGCTGATGCTGTTCACTTTACTCTGTTTGAGTACATTGTCTTGAAATACAAGTGTTTGTTGTGATGTATCATCACCACTGAAGCCTCTGTGGAGGTACAGACACATGATGTGATCCATTTGTTCTTTTTGAATAAAAGAAAAATGAACTGAATCTTGAGCTCTGTCTTCTCATTCTTTTACACAATAATCAAGCTTATATACAGGTGACATTATTATAATTATTAGACTACATGCTGGAGTTCATGAGTTTTTAAGGTCGTGGATATTGTCTCCATCCTTCAGTATGTAGTCCGCATGAACTCCTTTATTAGCCTTAAGGTTGGTCAAAATCATCTTATTCCACACTGCCTGACAGTATCATACATTTATACACCTCTTCATTATCACTCGGTGATCAAATTTAAGAAATATTATCTACACATCTCATGCATCTTTTCATACAAATTGGCCAACATATATGACATTTTTGGAAACTACGGGCTCTCCCCCACAATTTGAAAATAAACTTAGGCTTTAATAAAATGTGACTGTACAACGTAGGTTTGTTCTGACTAATCCACCTACAGGAGCTGCAACTTGTATAGGATTTAACATTTAATAATCAATATCACCCACTGTGAAAGCTGTAATAATCTATCGTTGAGAGAAGTGGCAGCAGCTACAGTAGCTCTTGCTCCATTTAAGTGGTTTAATAACTTCAATAATATTAAAGGCTTTTTTTTTTTTTGGTATTAAGTCTATGGCTCTCAGATTTCAAGACTTAAACATGCAACTTTGCAACAATAAAAAATAATGTAAAAAAATAATCGCCATAAGCCATTTTTTTCTTAGTCCGTAGCCATCTCAAAATTAAAGAAATGTATGTGCAAAAATAATATACCATTTACGTATTATATCATGTTTTAAACGACTCATTTCGTTTTACTGCACCCATTACACCTCAAATAACCACAATATAGCTACTTTCTACTGAAGGTGATATTAATTTTTGCAGTTTCGTGGATGTATAAATTTATTGTTTGTCTTGTCTTCTGATTTACGACAAAATGATCCAAAAAAAAAATAATAAAAAAAAAAGATGAAACAGAACCACGCCCACTCTCGCTGTACGTGAACGCTCATTGGACGTCGGGGTTTGCCACGCACTGCACGCACCGCACGCACCGCGAGCGTCAGATCCTTCCCGACCATGGCGGAATGTGTTCGAGTTGACAGCAGCACGAGTCGTCATACCATGGATAAAAGCATTACTCTTCCGCCCGACGAGATATTCCGCAATCTGGAGAACGCAAAGCGGTTCGCAATAGACATAGGTACCCGGAAACGTACGCGTTATGTTGTCTTTCTTCGCTCACTTTTTGCGCGAGCGTGGCCGGATGTCAAAAGCGTTTGTGCCGCTGCCTGTCAAACACGTGACTTCAGGTGGACGTAAACAAGGCGCAGCTAACGTTAGCCGCTTCAATCCGCCTTCAAATGTTACCTCGTTTAACTCTTCATCCAGTCTGCCACTTGTTTTTTTTTTTATTTTTTTTTTAAGCTTCTGCTGGCTAACGTGTTTCTTATCGGACGTCATCATCATCATCATCACCATCATCATCATCATCATCATCGATCTTTTGCTTTAACAGGTGGATCTTTGACCAAGCTCGCCTACTACTCGACTGTGCAACACAAGGTGGCCAAAGTGCGATCTTTCGACCACACTGCAAAGGTACTGTGGAAAATAAACACACGGGCTACTGTAGCAGAGGCAACATGTCAACAGCAGGACTCTTGTGAAGTATTCAGCCCTTTGTCTGTCTGTCTGTCCTCTGTCCTCCTCCCCTCCTCCTCCTCCTCCTCCTCCTCCTCCAGGAGGCTGCCAGTGACAAGCTGTATGAAATCTCAGTGCAAGAGGAGGTGACCGCCCGCCTGCACTTCATCAAGTTTGAAAATGCCTACATCGAGACGTGCCTGGACTTCATCAAAGACCACCTGGTCAACACCGGAACCAAAGTTATCAAAGCCACGGGCGGAGGGGCGCACAAGTTCAAAGAACTCATCGAGAGGAAACTGGGACTCAAGTGAGTTTACGAACCAAGAAAAAAAAAAGTCTACAACCGTGCTGCGTCATTCGTCCTCTTGCACGACGCCGGGACCGCAAGAGGCTGCGTGTGCAAACAAAAACGGGAAAGGGGGTCAATTTCTGGCATATTCTGCATGACTAAGTTGAATGAAACAATAGTCGTGTGCCTTTACTGTAACCGATGCGCACACAAAGCAATATCCTGTCCGCTTCCTGTTGAACGGGTTGAACGATTTGACTTTTTCGGAGGGAGCTTCAGATCCTGTGAAAAGCTTTCTGTAAAATATCTACTGTTTACTGGATGTTACGTTGAAACATGTGAAAACAAAAGCCTTCACATAATGTGGATGCGTTTGTCTGCCTCCGCATGGCATTGAGAACATTGTACAGTATTTTTATTTTTTATTTTTTTTTCCCAGAGTAATGTTACTCTGGTAACTTAAAGGGGAAACTGATTTGTAAAGTTAATACTTAAGAAAAAAAAGAGGAGGTTGATTGACTGGACAGTTGTTTCTTAGGCTGTGTTTCATATTGGGCTGAGAATGACTGAAGCTCACGCCCTGCTCGTGTGTTGCTTTTGGGGCAGCGTGGACAAAGAGGACGAGATGACCTGCCTCATCAAGGGCTGTAACTTCGTGCTGAGGAACATCCCCCACGAGGCTTTCGTCTACGCCAAACATGCCGACTCGGAGTTCCGCTTTCAGACGACTAATCCGGACATCTTCCCGTACCTGCTCGTGAACATCGGCTCTGGGGTGTCCATAGTGAAGGTATAATAACCGACGTCTGTTGTTCGGGTGGGGAGGAAGGTCTCCCTGTTACAGGCAATATCACTTTTTTTTTTTTTTTGTTACATCTTCCACAGGTTGAATCGGAGGACAAATTTGAGCGAATAGGAGGAAGTTCGATAGGCGGAGGGACGTTCTGGGGCCTCGGAGCCTTGCTCACCAAAACGAAGGTGCCTCAAATAACGCGATCGCTCGCTTTTAATGCGGACCGGCCTCTCGGTGCCTTTTTTTTTTTTTACCTTCGTCCTCCTTTTCTCTTGCAGAGATTTGACGAGCTGCTGCAGTTGGCCTCGAAAGGGCAGCACACGAGCGTGGACATGCTCGTCAAAGACATCTACGGAGGGTCGTATGGGTGTTTGGGTCTGACTGGAGATCTCATTGCGAGCAGCTTCGGGAAATCTGCTACTGCTGACAACGGTGAGCACGGTGGTTTCGTGTGGCTGACCTCGTGTTGTTATTTATGTACATTCAGCTCAGTGTAACTCTAATGGTGCTTAATAATTTGTGTTTTATATCTGTAGTTTCATTCATGGAAAGGTTCAGCGTGCAGGATTTAGAGGGATCTTTTGGCAGAAATGGAATATAATATTCGTGATTATGTTTTCTTGTGTGGATAATCACCCGACATTAAGAATCAGTGTGTTTTTGTTACCTAAGAGGGAGTCCTTCAAATCGACACAGACAAAAGGTCCTCGTCAAGCTACGACAAACTAGACAATCAAACGATTTATTATAGTTTATGAGAGCTTCAGTTTGAAAACAGGGAAGTGATTATGATATAATATTGTGGATGACACAAAGCTCCCTCAGTGCTATTTATATCAAGTTGTACCACTATTACGACACACTTCTGTGTGTCTTTTTTGTTTTCATAACTCTGCCCTGAATTGCAGAGTTCTCCAAAGAAGATATGGCCAAAAGTTTACTGCACATGATCAGCAACGACATCGGGCAGCTGGCCTGTCTGTACGCCAAACTGCACAACCTGTCTCGAGTCTACTTCGGAGGCTTCTTCATCCGAGGACACCCCGTCACCATGCACACCATCACCTACAGCATCAACTTCTTCACCAAGGCAAGCCAGCGCCCTCTGCTGGGTCCCTCGCCGTCTGAAGTTTGTCTCAAGCGTAGTCGTGTTGGTTTGCCATCGTCTGAACTTCGCAGCGTTTCACCCCCCGACCCAGATAGTTTGACGCCCTTTTTGTTTTGTCGCTTGTAGGGTGAAGTTCAGGCCTTGTTTCTGAGACACGAAGGCTACCTCGGGGCCATCGGAGCATTTCTTAAAGGAGCGGAGGAAGACAGTAAGTGAAACTGCAAATACCTGCCGTGGTGTTCACACCCATTATTCAAAACCTAACTTGCTCATAACTTGTGCCAAAATATGGGGCCTACCTTGGCGACATGCATGTTTAAAAACTAACCTTAAATAATACTGAAATGCATTATAATGTAACTGCTGTGGAATAAATATGTCATAATTGGTGTTTTCTGTCCTCCAGATCCAAACCAGTACAGCTGGGGGGAGAATTACGCGGGAAGCTCCGGCCTGATGAGCGTTTCTCCGGATATGAATCCCATGCAACGTGCTCGTAGTGGAACGGTGAGTCTACAGAGGAAGTGAAGACATGCGGCTCGGCCACAAGATGGCACACAATCCCTCACGACCTCTTGACTCGCTTCATTTGTTTTTATTCCTTCCCATTAGCTTCCATCAAATTTTTCTGTTACTCTCATATATGGGCCGTGAATGTTTTTTGTAGAAATACCATCACCACTGTCCTCACTGCACACGTCAGACAAAGACATTCATCACATCCACGTTTGCAGTCTGATAATCTCTCATTTCATTTCCTCTCCACACATCCTTCTGTCTACCAAACTCTCTCCTTCAGTTTCCCGTAAGTACCTCCGCCTGCTTCTCTTGTCTGCTCTGGTTTGACGACACATCGATTTTGCTTCGTCGAGGGGCTCTAAACACTCGACTTAAGTATTTAGGGAAGAGAGACATTCAACTTGTGTGTTCACTTTGTCGAGAGAGAGAGAGAGACCCGAGAGCTGTGTTGTTGTTGTTGTTTTTTAGCCTCACATGTCCTGCTGCTGTTTTCTTCCCTACTAAACCATTTATTAGTCAAATCATAGAAACAATATAGAACATTGAACAATAGAAAACGTCTGATGTTCGTTGTGTTTGACGGTAAATAACAGCGTGCACTTTGCTTTTTGATTCCTTGGAGTGCTTGTTATTATTCATTAGTACAAACTGTCAGACACACAACTGCAAATGAAATATTAGCTAATCTTTGCTCTTCTTGCCTCTCAAGACACCTTCTATAGATGCAGTATGCTCTTTAAAAGGATCTGACTTCCTCTAATGGACTATTGATTGTGTGTCCAATTAATGAATCCTCTGACTCCCGCAGGCTTTTAGGATTAAATCCTGCTTCACCCTTTCGTCCCGTTTCTTCTCACTGCACTTCGGTCTTGGCTTTTCTTGTTGTTTCAATAAAGAAAAAACAAATACTAACATGAGTGAAAACTGCCACAGTGTTGCTAAGAAAAAGGGAAACGTAAGTTTGTAAGAGAGATGGCAGGAATGGGCTTTGACATTTGAAGAGCCGGAAGAGGCAGAGTTTACAGAAAGGACTGACGGCCTCTGTATCCTGTTCTTGTCTCTTTGTTGTGGCCAGTTTGACATGTTGGAGATGGACCGTCTGGAGAGGAAGCTGGTGAACCTGCCTCTGCTGCAGGACCCTTCCTCTTACATCCCCGACACGGTGGACCTCACAGAGGACGCTCTGGCCCGTGAATACTGGCTGTACTGCTTCGAAGAGGCTCTAGATGGGGTAGGATGGCACGATAGCTACGGTAAAAGGGTCAAAAATGAACTCGCTGCATCTGGTAAATGTTGGAAAATTATTTCGTTGATGTCAGAAAAAAAAAAGAAGCAATGATTGTTTTAAGGTCACTTTGGGGGACAAACGTTTCACATCTGCCTCTTCTGCTAGAACCCTGTATGATTGTTGAACTGCTGAAGAAAGTGTTGAACTGATTTTGGTCTCGCTACAGTTTCACATTTCCTTTTCAAAACCTGGAATTGATTTTTAAATGTTTGCTATTAATCTCTAATTCAACCTCCAAACAAAGGTTTATGTTTTTGGTTTATTGTACGCTTTTTATTCAGTCAGCTTTGGTTTGACATGACATACCTACGTCCTGTCGTCACCACCCACAGGAGCAGCGTCTCCTTATGCTTGACTCTGATTGGCTCGTAGTGTGTGTCTGAAGTTGGCTAATTGTCTTCTTGGACAGGAGCCTTTTCTGTTTGAGTGGGAAAAAAATGAACAAACAGATTCATTTTGTTGCCACTATACTATTATTATAATGGTATTACTACCAGCTCAGAAAATGTCATAAGTTTTAGCTTATTTAATGCTTTTTTTTTTTTTTTTTTAAATTCAGACCAAATTGCAACCAAATACTTTGGATCCTCCTTTTCCCATCTGCTACCGCGGCTCATTTTTCTTCTTCTATTGTTTTAATTGGTTCATGTCATTCTCTGTACGTCTGAACCATCCAAAAACTGTTTTCACTCTATAAAACGAATCGGAAACATGGTTCAGTGTCTTCCGGACTGAGATCACCTTGGTCACAAAGTGTTGGTCCTTTGGTCCCGAGGCTCCTTTCACACCTGCTTGTTTTGGTTCGGGCCAAACTGAAAAGTCAAGATGGTCCGGACCAAACAAGGTAAGCTGTGAAAGCATCTGTCCGGCCACTTTCACGTGCCCAAGTGCCCACAAAATGAGCCCAGAAATGTTTGTTGTTTCCAGGTGTTCTTTTCATATCAGCTGAATCGGGTGGATGTTTTGGCCTCGGAAAGCTGACGCTGTTCTTGTTTCCTGGAGCAGGTGGTTAAGAGAGCCGTAGCGAGCCAACCTGACATGCCCGAGGCAGCCGTGCGAGCGGAGAAGTTTCGTCAGAAATACCGACACAAGCTTCAGACCCTCCGTCAACAACCATTGTAAGGACTGTCATTGGTTTTGCCTGCATTCGTTTGACTCAGAGGTTGCTTTTAGTCCAAAACTAAAACTCTTCTCTTCATCGTCTACTTTAGTTTCATGTCTTCATACCTGTAACTGCCCGTGTGCTTCGTCGATTATCTTGATGTTAAGTCTGTTTACTGTTTCAGTTTCTAGGGACGGGGTCAACCAAGTAAGTGGGTGTCAGCTCTTTTAGTTGTGTGAAGGATTTAACAAAATAGTGGCAAAAAAATAAAAAATCCAACTCTAACCTGCCAGATTTTCAGAAAGCAGGTTGAAGAAAAATCGGACCGATAAAAACATCAGTTCACCGGTTTAACTATAAGATAATTAACTCCAGAACAAAAACAAGACAAAATACCAGTAAAAAAAAAAAAAAAAAAGAAGTGCTTTGCATTTATGGTCCCAGCCTCGTTGTGTGTAAGTGTTTCTCTCTGGCTAATGTAGAGTGCTTCTCTTCTCACCCAGTGCTTATGGATCCCTCACTGTCAGAAGTCTGTTAGACACGAGGGAACACTGTTTAAACGAGTTCAACTTTCCTGATCCCTACTCGAAGGTCTGAGTAAAACCTATCAAATCTACTGTTTTCCAATTTAATGTTCTGTTTGTGTGCAACACAGCTGTTTTGGCCTTCACTGATCCATTTCATGTATTATTATTATTTTAAGTCTCATTGTTACACACTGTTTGTTTCGACCTGCTAAATTTAGACAATACATGGCTCTTAAACACATTTTGTTTTATCACATTCACTTTTTTTTTTTTTTTTTACATATCTAAATGTGACAAGTTAATGTGTCTTTTACCGAGTTTGAACTGGCAGCTGTTGTGTTTCAGATTAAACAGAGGGAGAATGACATGGCTCTCAAGTACTATCAGAAGGCGGTGAAGTCCTTGGAGGAGTTGAGCTGGGAGCAGAAACAGTTTGCCCTGGTCAGGGGCGTCCTGGCTGGGAATGTCTTCGACTGGGGAGCCAAGGCCGTGTCAGAGTGAGTTAATGGTTTTTATACTCTGGTGGATGAGTTTTTCTCTTCTGGCTATTTGTGGTTTGATTGCGGGAAGTGGGAGAGACTCTGGTTTCATATCTTGTTGTTTCATGTTGCTGCATCTGCTGCTCAGGGAGGTTTTCACTTCTTCCTTCAGCAGTGTGACATTGTTTTAATAAGTTGAGCTTCCCTGGGTTTGGTTACTTTCAAATAAGATTGAATATAATAGTAATACCAATTATGAAGGTATTTAGTTGCTGCTTTACACCAATAAAAGACCAATGACTCTTTAAAGATTTTTTTTTTTTTAGATGCTGTTCATTTTTGACAGCAGACGATTGGACAAAAGTTAGCTTCTTTTTTTTTTTTTTTTGGCAAACTATTTGATATTTGCTGAGAAATATTTGACAATTGTTTGACGTACAAAGAGACAGAGAGACCCGTTCAGGACATAAACTCAGACGCCATTCAAATTTGAAAACGCTCCTCTTTAACCAAGCTAATTGAGAAACCAGTTTTTCTCATCTTTAAGATGAGGGCCGTGATTGTTCTGCATGTCGAACATCAAACTTATTTCATCTGGTGACAAAGCTACTTATTGATTGTTGGTCTGTGGATGGACCATCTGCTCGGTGCTTTACGCTTAAGTGACCGTGCGTAGCTGTCGGAAACTAACAACTTTCTAGCTTTACCTGGCAGAGTTTTCACCGCATCTAATTCTTGTCGTAAGTTTGTAACAACGGCAGTTGTCTTTGCACGTTTCTACCGTTTGTACCTTAACACCAAATCTCCAGAGCTTGTTAAAAAAAACAACAACTTGTCCTTCAGTTGTTTAACGGCAGCTGACAAACAGATTTTAGGTGCATTGCCGCCACCTTCTGGCAGTAGTGACGCACTACAACCAGGCGCCAGTACAAACAAGAGAAACCCCAAGAAGAAAGATGAATATTCTATTTACGTTTTTTTTTTTATGATTCCTTGACTGTTCGAAAAATTCAGAAATCATAACTCATCGCTATTAAGTATACATGATTCAGGTTTCCAATGGGCGGACTGCACCTTTTTATTTTTGTATGCCATGCCCCTGTGGCTGCTAAAACATTTTGGTCTCAGTCTCAGAAAAGTCTTTTTACGCTGTGTATACTGTGAGCCGTGCGTACCTGTCTCACGTTGGAGCTGACGCATATTTTGTCTTGCTATACGCAGCGTCCTGGAATCGGACCCCGAGTTTGGGTTCGAGCAAGCCAAACGCCAGTTGGAAGGTATCCAAGTGTTTCTCTTTATCACTGTCTGTGTTGAAGGTGTATCGTGAGCGGCATGTTAGCAGAGCAGCAGCACCTTCAGGGCTTCATCAGTCTACCCAAGACGGGTTTAAGCACAGTGTTAAGTGTCGGTCACACAATCACTGCAGTTCCATGTATAAAACAGAGGAAAACAAAAGACCGGAAGCAAAAAAAAATACACTTTGAGGCACATTTATGTCCAAATAAAACACCTTTTATGTGGCCTGTGTGGACAGCTCGATTATTAGAAATAGACAAATATCTGTTCCGTGAGACGCATTTGAGATGGACGACTGAAAAAACAATAATAAACACACCGTAAACACTTCCTGTGAGCTGCAAGCCTGTTTTTTGTGCCAGTGTACCCTCTAACGTTAACCGTTGAGGCATTTGATACACTGACAGACGTCGGATCTCCTTGTGTGCTTTCACCTCTTTTTTTTAAAGCATAAATAAGTTCAGAGAAAACTGTCAGATTGAGGGATTTAAAAACAACAACAAAAAAAGACTCCCGGTGCTTGAACTGACTTGTGTTTTGTTTTTGTTTTTCTTCTCAGAGAGACCATGGCTTGTGGATTCCTATGACCAGTGGCTTGAGAGGCTCAAGGTCGGACTACCAGCTGCACTTCACAATGCAATGAACACAAACACAACACCCTCCGAACACTAAAGGCATGCCTCGCACCGTCAGTCCCGGACACAACCATGTCATGACTTCTTTTTTTTTTTTTTTTTTAAATCGATCTTTAGTCATCTTTCACATACTTGCGATAGTGTTTGTGTGTTTTGTGCTTTTGATGATTAATGCTTGAATACAATCCATCCTGGTTTTTCTCTTGCAGGGTCCTCCTCATAAGTGTGCCTTGTTTTTCGTAGATAATAGTGGAGTAGACATCATTCTAGGGGTGATACCTTTTGTCAGAGAGCTTCTCTCTCGGGGAACAGAGGTAAGGAACTCGCTACGTGGTTGCAAAAACACAGTATTTTGTAAAAACGGTACTTAATCTCTGCCACGTTTCTATTTGGTAGGTTGTGTTGGCCAGCAACTCTGGTCCAGCTCTGAACGACGTGACCAACGGTGAACTGCAGATATTGACGGAAAGTATCGCTGCTATGGATCCCGTGATTCAGTGAGTGATTTTAAATGTGACCTGGTATCGATAAGGCAAAGATGAATCCTTGACAAACAGGCACCCGAGTGACATAAGTAATTGTAGACAAAAACAAAAACAAAAAACTTTCAAATGAAAATGAACACGTCCAAACACCACTCAGGCTGAAGGGAGAGCAGTCTGAAAATTGGCAGCAACAAGTTGCCATGTTAGGAGCCACATCATTTGAAAATACTTCTGTATACACATGGCTGGTGGCTAAAAAGCAACAAACTTTGGTCTGTTTTTCTTCTTCTTTTTTTAAGGGCCGGTCTGAGGGATGAGAGGCTGACGCTGGTCCAGAGCGGTTCCAGCTCTCCCTGTCTGGATCTGAGGTTGGTTGCTTTCATTTGTAATTTTCTATAAATACTACGAGTGTGTCGCCGGAGGCTTTTCATCCCCAACAGATCACCATCTTGGCTACGTAGAAGAAAGGTGCATCGTTTAGTCATTTGGAGAGGCAGCATCTGCAACATGATCTGCGGTGTCTTATTCCATGTCTGCGTCGTTTCCCAGCCGCCTGGACAAAGTGCTGGCGATGGTGGTGCGGGAGCGGCAAACCGACCTGGTGATCATCGAGGGAATGGGCCGAGCCATTCACACCAACTACTACGCCATGCTCAGCTGCGAGAGCCTCAAGATGGCCGTCATCAAAAACTCGTGGCTGGCCGACCGGCTGGGAGGAAAGCTCTTCAGCGTGGTCTTTAAGTACGAGGTGCCGGCTGGAAAACCCAGCGAGGACTCGGCGGCGCTGACGCCCTGACGAGCGCGACGAAGGAAGAGAGCGCTGGGAGCGGAGCGACCGGAACGGTTTAGTTCGGAGATCTGAATGTAAGGTTCACGATCGTACGCCGCCTGAATGGCTGATTGTAACGGCGACTGTTAAAATTGAAGGTGGTTTTTAAGGGTGATAATTAAGAGGAAGATTTTTTATTTGAGGAAGATTTTTATTTGGGGGGAAAAAAAAAACAAAACGTGATGGATTATACTGTTGATTTCAGGAACATGATACTGCTTTCTTACAAGTTTCTGTCCAGTCTCCTGTTCAGTCACTTCGTTTGCTATCAACATTACTGCCTACTGATCTTTGTCACCACCTGTTTTCATGTGAAGGGCAGTCGTCCCTGGCAGAGCTCAGCAGACTTGTACAGAACGGAGGCGATCTTCAGCTTGTAGAAAGAAATGAATCAGCAACTAAGCTTTTGTTTTTAAAACGTGCAACAGTCACTGACATGCTGAAAAACACTACAGGTGCGCGCGCGCGCGCACACACACACACACACACACACACACACACGTGGGGAAATGAGACCGTTTGGCTTGCGTGTGGACGATAGAAAGAGCCGCAGGAGTAATTACAGCAGCTTTTTTACATATTGTAAAGTGTATTTAATGTGCCTTAAGGCTGATGTGATGTAAGCATCATTCACTCAGATTCTTTTTAATTCCTGTTGAAGGCTGAAAAAAAAAAAAACTCGCCACAAATATCTGATTTTCTTTTCCAGCACACTCATGCCATAGACTAGGAAGCATCCACAACTTTCTCGTTTTTACTGCCAGTGAATGAATTGAGATTAAAAAAAAAAAAAAAAAAAAAAAAATCCTCGTCACGGTCACTTGTGTAGCTGTTAAAGTGGAATCGGTGAAGACTTTTGATCAGTGGGAGACGCAGCACTTTATCACGGAGGTTTAAAAAAAAAAAAAATTATAATAATAATAATTGAGGCGTGTTCCTCCACAAGGTGGCAGTATTCTACTGTGATGTAGATTTCGAATATTTCACTCAACTCTCACAAGGTGCTTGGTGTCAAACTTAACGCTGCATATTTCAGGTTTCAATATATTCTGTGAGCATCACGTGAGGCTACACGTCGCCCAGCCGGCCGTGGCACGAGTCCACGCGCTTACTGTAATTAACCGGCGCGTACAAACACCCGCTGCGATCCATACCCAAAGTCCTACCCCCTCCCCAAAAAAATGCATTTGTTTGAAGGCAATAATAGCGCAGCACCCTAGTTGTAACAAACATCGAACACTGTGATTGTGGCGCGGCCGACTGCGTCGGTAAATATGGGAATTCCAGGCAGGATCGGATTTTAAGAAGAACGTTTTGCCTCGGAGTGAAAATATCTCCCCAAAGTTACAACTGCTTGACTTGTGAACTCGTATTGCAATATTGTATTTTTCATCTGTACATATATGTGATATGCAATTGCGTGTGTACATAAATATATATATATAAAATTCAGTTCCATCTCTTCAGTTAAGCAC
This sequence comes from Brachyistius frenatus, assembly GCF_029030835.1. Lineage (NCBI taxonomy): Eukaryota > Metazoa > Chordata > Actinopteri > Embiotocidae > Brachyistius > Brachyistius frenatus. The sequence continues at coordinate 661,686 of NW_027210697.1, forward strand.
ACCCAGCACAATCGTGGTGTATTATTCTCTTGACAATCAATTCTAATTAAATGGTGAAAATCTTTATTTTATCCTTCTGCGTGTGTGTGTGTGTTCCTTTTTTTTCTCTCTCTCTGTGTGGATGTGTCAGGGGAGTTTTCAGCCGAGTAGAGAAATAAAGGGAGTTGAGTTTACCCCCATATTAAAAAACCAAACGTGCCCCCGGCGGTATGAAAGCTCGACACCCTGGTATGTGGTGGTTGATGCCTGCTGGGGAGCTGCGAGCGGATAATGCATGAGGAGGCCTGGCGGGGGGTCCCTCCTGCTTTTCCTCTCGCTCATCACTCCCGACTGCCAAAACACACACACACACACACACACACACACACACACACACACACACACACACACACACACACACACACACAAGCTCTGCTACATGCCCTTATGGGTTTAGTGGCATTTACTTATTTAGGGTCTGTTCCGGGTTTCTTTTGTGACTTTACATTTTCTAGCGTGGACAGGGATGTTTCTGTCCAGCATCAGCGCACGTACGGACGGATTATGAAGCAATAGGAGCCTCATTTGTCCCACAAAAGGCGTAAAACACACAGACGAGACTTGGGCAGATTAAGCCCCAAAAGTCAATGCCACTAATTTGAAGTCTCGTTTGCGCATTTGTTGGAATTAATGGCAAAAATAAATGTGCCTGTGACCTGTTGGATTACATCCTGGAGCGGCTGAACACTCTTGAAGTGATATTAGCATCTTTGCCGCCGCTGCTGCGGGCAGGTTCATTATGTGATCACCTTACATAATGAACATCTGAACTTGAACATTAAACCACTGAAAGCTATCGTGTGTTTAAACATGCACGTAATTAGCAGAGAATAGTAAAAAGAAATGTTTCACGTTTCCAAATTATTTAGGGGTAATTAAAATACATATAGAGTCAGCCTATTAATAATGCATTCGGCTAATGAAGCAGGACGTGTTTCTCTGTGTTTCATGATGATACCGTCACTGCTTTTTAACAACCCATGGCGTCGGTATTGGCAGTGGCGATCCTGACCCTGACGCTACTCCGTATCAGATCGAAACCTAATTTCATGGTAATGCCCGCTCTTAATTCAGACTCATTGTTTGTAGTGATTTTCCATTTCTTTCGGTGACATTTAGCAAGTAAAGCAGAACCATATTGGTTCATAACCTGCAGATGAACTTCAGTATTTAGTTCCTGCTGAAGATGAAGAGAGCGACTGACTCTTCTGGACGGATGTTGTACAAAAATCCTAAAGCATTGTTACCGTAGCCTCAGTGTACAGCTGTAACAAATAGACGGGAGTCTGGTTATCAGTGTTAACAAAGTCGAATCAGGATCAGGAGGACAAAAATCACAATCTGGAAATTCCCGTTTCAAACTAAGCTCTGTGACTTTCAAACCAGTTACTGAAAGTCACTTCAAACATACGTGTCAGCTTTAGCTCAGGGGCACGAGGACTCTTCCTCTGAATCGGGTCGGCTCGTTTGATAATCCACCATTAATAGACATCTGAAAGAAACGACCAGTTTTTTTGCACCAGACTGAGAAAATGGTGATAAAATGTTATTCATAAAATGCTGGACCGAAAGGACTCGGCATCTACAAGGGCTGGCAAACTATTCCTGGTTCCTGGTGATAATAACTTATTTACAATAAATGCCACAAACTAGCTAAAAGGAGTCCGTGCAAAAGATTTACTCGAAACAAATGCAATTTATCAAAACTGGTCAAAAAAATGGAAGCGGAATCCGATTTGATTTGTTTTTCAGGGTTCCTGTCAACAGCTGCAAAACACTGAGGGTGTGCCTTGTTTGATTGACATGCCTGATGGTGCCATCATATTTCCGGCGTAGGTGGGCGGGCGTAGTGTCTCCCTGCTCTCCCCAGCTCCTCCATATATGGGCATTTTTGGCTAAAAAAAACCTTAAAAAAACGCACTAAGATGGCGACAGCTAAAATGCCCCACAGAAGGCTTCAAAACGATTTCGGTTCACAAACCAACAGGCGAGTTGTGAGATTTCTGTCCTCATCACACAACATTGTTGTGTACAATATACACCATTTACAAACTAAAAAGCCCATTTATGCAATAGTTAAAGATGGTAAACATAAACCTGCAAAACATCAGCGTGGTATTTGTCACTGAGCAATGTTGGCATGCTGCCGTTAGCGTCACGTTCAAACTGCACGAGTTCGGACAAACAGATGCTGGAGAGACTGGAGTCTTTTTACTGGAGGTAAACTAACATATCGGGGAAAAGGCTCGCATTTGCATCAGCCCGAGACCTTACAGGTACGTTACACTCGCTTAATGTGTCCTTGGTGGGCAGTTGGGGTTTGAATTTTTTAAAAACCAAACACCCGATGAGGCACAAGGACTATTTGAGTCGACTTGTTTCTGCAGCTGCGACGGAACAGACCGTTTGTTGCGTGTTTTTCGTTCCCCGTCTAACTTTCTAATTATAGTCGAGGCTCATAACACACTGATACCACGGGCCTTGAGAAAACAGTGCAGCATTGACTGTCACCGTTTGCATAACACTAATTACTGTAGTTACAGTAAACAACGGTTTCAAAAGACGCTTTTTCTTGAGCTGGGAATTCAACACAGTCGCTGAACCTTTTGTTACTTTGACTAACAATAACATCAATTTAATTGATCGGGTGACCTTAAACATACAATACAATACTGTGTGTATCACCGCCGTTTTGTTGGGTCTCCTGTGCAATTTGTAAAAAAAATATATATATATTTTAAATGTGGATATCTTTGATTAAATATTATTTGCCACTGATTTATTCTACTTCATGATTTAAACGAAGAGTTTAGTGCACAGGAATATTCAGAAAATATCAGATATCAGTGACATTAAATGCTAAAAAGGATCTTTAACTAGGCCACGTTAAACCCCTGCAACTGCTTTTGGGAAAAATTCTGCATAATCCCATAATATGTCAAAAATAGTGTTACAGTTAAACCGGACGCAATGGTTCTGGAATTGTGAATGTTTTATGTATTTAGATTGAAGGTTTAACTAAAAATAATGCTCATTTATTTCATATTACTGTTGGCTACCTATTTAAACTACTCAGATTTCAGTGTCTCTTTGTCCAGCACTTTGGAGGCATTATGTTTTCAGGTCGTCCGTTCATCCTGTTCTCGTGAACGCAACATGTCCATCATATATATTATATGTTCATATATTTACGAAATGTATTTAAATTTGGCACAAATGTTCATTTGGTCCCAAATATTAACCGACGAGGATTTTAGGGGTCAAGGTTACCGTAACCTCAGGTCAACCCATTCTCGTGAAAGAGATATTCTCAGGAGCACCTCGAGGCATTTTATTCATATTTGGCACAATAGAAAGCACGTTTATGGCCAAAACTCAAGAATTCACCTGCTAATTATGGCAAAATTCGACACAAATGTCTAATAGGACAAAATGGGTGAAGTAACAACATTTTATATCCACAATGTTCAGGAAAGACACTTGTCTGGCAATTATTTAACACCGTTAAGTTGCTGGGAGGAATATTGAACTATTTTAACTATATTAACTACACAATGTTTCCGGATATCAACCGCAGACATATTCTTGGAGAAGAATCATTACAACACACACAAAAAAATATCAGCCTTCTGCATTTCCAGTGGAGAAAACCGAAATCACCCGCACCTACAGCTCAGGTTCAAAATTGCAAAAAGGATTACTTTTATTACAAAAAAAAAAGACAAAAGGTTTTGATCTCAGCAGGCGATCCTCCGACTCCCATCATGATCTCAAAAAAAAAAAAAAAAAAGCACCTTCAGTCTCTATGGAGTCACACAGGAGCTACGGGGGGTCCTATCTAAATGCCACCTTGAACTTTGCAGATCTGTTGATATGTTGCGCAAATGTGCCTGACAGAGAGCGCAAGCATGAAGCAACATATGGAAATTTCAGGGTGAAGCCAAAACCAGTCAAAGAGTTGAAGTGTTTTCAGGTACGAGGAAGACTCGCTGAACGATCGGCGTGCAAACGAACCTCCTTAGAAGTGCTATACCCAGTAAACACGTTATAAATACATGGGTGGAAAAAAAGAAATACACCAAGTACAAGGAAAGCCGTAGGGTGCATGTTTTTTTAGACAATATATACATCTTTTCAGTCCGAGGCAAAACTGAACCTTTCAGAAAGTATGATGTTTAAGCACTCAATAGCAATTTCTAAAAGCTTTTGAACTTTAGTCTGTTATCTTCCTTCAGCAGGCTCTGTCCCGCTGTGTTACACTCACAGTTTACTAAATGGCTTGTCGCCATTGTTTGCATTCACACCAAATGAGTAGAAAGCTTGTTCACTGGTTTTAAATAAAGCCAACGAGCAAATTTTTTTTAAAGCGCGGACACGCAGAGCAAAATAGCCGGCTACATTTCGAAATGTCAACCAACTCCCCGAAGTGATTTAGACACAATCACTCTGCAAATACGCAGCATCAAATGTGCCAACACACAGCAGGATCACAGCGTTGATGGAAAAAGGAGTTTGGCTGAATGCTCTGCAGACTTTATGCAATCGACTTGAGTGAGAAAGACGCGGTCGCAGGTTCTCACTGCAGAGAATATCCACTGTACAGGAAACAAACTCACAAGCGCATATTATTACAAGTGTAATGGGAATTTTCTCAGGCTATTTACTCAGAAAACATATGTAAATTGCATGCAGGATGTTTTATCATTTATTTTGACACATGGAGGAATAAATGGGTCACGTTTGTTTTTCTATAAAATGACTAAAGATAGATTTTGAATTTTGAGATGAAACACTTCCAGTTGAGATGTTACAAGATAAAGATTATATGTGACTGTGAAACTTCTGGGGATTAATCTGCTGCTATAACCACGTCCAACGTCCTGGGAACAACAGCATTAGTGAGGTCGGCCGCTGATGTAAATGGCCGATAAGGCCCGGCTCACTTTTCATCCCAAACGAGTTGAATTCATGGCACTCAGATATATCAACCCATAATTTGTGCGGTTTACCAATTAGAATATTTTTCCTGGTGGTGTGAAGAAGGCTTTGAAATTCATATTTAAATGTTAGCTGATAGAACCCACAGATGAAATATTAAAAAAAATAAAAAATAAAAAAAGTCGTGATTATGTGAATCTCCCACCAAAGGGGCAAAGGCAAACCATAAGAAACCAAAAAAAAAACAACAACATAAAACTACATCAATATCTTAGTTTTTCTTGAATTTGAGAGGCAATTTCAAACCTATTTCTGAGCTGACAACACCATGAACATTTTGACAGACTGAAAGGGTCACATTAAAAACAAAATTGCATAAAAATGCTGATCGTGAAACCATGACATCAGTCCCGAACCCTCAGCTCCTCCCTCCCCTCTGTCCCCGTCTTACCTGCCGGGACAAGCCCCCTCCGAGATCCAGCTCAGCCCTGCCGCTAACGCGCACTCGGGTTGCGCACCCGGAGCCCGGTGACTCTCCTCCTCATAAGAAGCAGCAGACAGTCCGGATGCTCGGCACATCCCGGGGAGCGGACTACAGAGGTGCTGCTGCCGCCGCCGCTGCGCTGTGTGTCGGTCCTGTCCGCTGTCAGCCTGCAGCCATATGACCGAGCTGCTCTTTAAACCTGAAAAATAACATCAGAGGAAAACAACGATAAACAAACGCAAAGTAAGGAATTATCTTGTCTACGGGAACTGCATTATTTCCAAGGGAAGTGCGATTCGTAATGGAAAAAAAAAAAAAATCACTCGTTTCGTTTCTGTATTGTCCCTACGTTGTTGTGTGCTGTTTCTGTGATGCTTGAACCAGTTTTTAGCGACTTTGTGGTAATTTTATATTCCCTGTTGTAGCTTACTTTATCTTACATACCCACTTAAACAATATATTGTCTACAGTTCCCAGTTGCGCTGCTATAAAATGGACTGGAAACCTTATCAGAGGGTTAATTACAATTGTTTCAAGCGATCGAGAAGCCCGTATTATCTTACTGTATCCCATTTACACCATGATTTCCTCGTGCGTAAAAACGCATCAGTGGCGCACCTTAATAATGCCGCTAAAGTTAATAACTTAATAAAAGCAAATGGTTCCTCGTGTTTAACTGATTTAAAAAAAATTAAAAATAAAAAAAAAAAGCTGCTTGGCTGGCAGAGAGAGATGGCTGTTTGCAAACGTTGCACGCGTTTTGATACCGGAAAAACAGATTTGACCCGATAATCAGTGTAACTTTTGTGATGTCGGTGTCTCCTGCTGTCACGCTTTAAAATCAGATCAGCGTCAACACAGGAATTTACTGGGAGAATGGTGAGGAGAATCAGAAATGATCGGAGCGATTATCTCTCCCTGACAGCATATTGTTGCTCACTGCAGCCCCAAGACGGTGTGAAACTGTGTGTGTGCGTGTATATGTGAGAGAGAGAGTGTGTGTGTGTGTGTGTGTGTGTGGGGGGGGGAGAGAGAGAGAGAGAGAGAGAGAGAGAGAGAGAGAGAGAGAGAGAGGAGTCTCAGTGTGACACCATGCAATTAAAAGTGAAACATGTTGCAAAGGAGCTTTTTTGTGTGTGTAGAGTCACATTAAGGCGTTCATTTTAATTAATAGCAAGTCAATCAGCAGGGAGGCATTAGACATGATGGGAGGAAGGGGGGGGGAGGGGGCACAGTGAGCCGACCTGCAGCCAAAACAAAACTGATTTATTAATAACTGAATAGAAAATAAAGAGATAACCCAAGGACACACTTACATCATCTGATGTTCAAATGGAAATTCATTTAGGCGAGCGTAGCATGTCAGATTCATTCTCTTCACACGTTTAAAAGACAAGACGTCGGGATGTAGTTTGTCGTTTCCTGTTTATTTATGTCTAACCAAAGCCAACGGATGCAAAAAGGAATTCCTACAAAGTTAAAACTAATAGCATCCAGGCTGCAGGTATCAAAGAAGGATTTAAAGAACCTTAAAAGAATCACAATTTGTTTTCACGTTGTGCTTTCAGTTGCCTCCCAAGCAAATCTCTTATTTCTTTCATCCCGAATTTGCCACATTGCTGAACATCCATGCAGTCGCCTCCACGGTGGTGTGAAACTCGCCTTAGAAGGCCGCTGCCAAAGCGTGGCTGCATCTGTTTGATCAAGACTCTTTCAACATTGGCAGGCGGTCAGCGGTGCTCGCCACCACCGGGGGAGGGGACGGGGGAGAGAGGGAGGAAAACTTTGGGTTCATATAATGTGTTTGCATGCTTCACTTGATCATCTCTAAACAGCAGCGCCTCCCTCCCGCTGACCGGTCAAACTGTTCCCATGCAGCGTGTCCAAACACAAACACACACACACACACACACACACACACACACACACACACACACACACACACACACACACACACACACACACACACACAGGACCAGGTGTCCAGATTTCACGGGGTTAGTTACGAACAAGTTTTGTTGTTGGTTGCAGAAGCCAAAAGCTTTGTTGTGGTTTTCCTGTGTTATGCGGGGGATTCAGCTGGTGTCCTTATCTGCCGCTAAATGAAAGATGCCACCGACACTTTGTTCTAATTAAGACTGGATAAATCCCCTCCCTCCCTCCCCCGTCTCTCTCCCACTTTGATGTCTCTTGTCACCCTCCCTCTCCGTTTCTGCCTCCCTCCTTTCTTTCCTCCCTCTCCTCTCTCAGCATTACATCTTATTTTTCTCCTCTTTGCTCAGTTTATCCCCCTCCTCCTCTTCCTCCTCCTCCTCCTCCTCCTCCTCCCTTTTGTCTCTCTCCTTCTCTTCTCTCTCTTCTCTGTGGGAGACCTCTTGCTCTGCTTCTGGTGCTGTTTGTGTCTCGCAGCATTTTTGGAACAGACCTCGATGTGGGTGTCTGGAGGAGGTTTCCTCCTGCTGTGAGTGTGTTTGTGTGCATGCATGGATTGTAAAACAGGGAAGTGTGTGTGTGTGTGTGTGTGTGTGTGTGTGTGTGTGTGTGTGTGTGTGTGTGTGTGTGTGTGTGTGTGTGTGTGTGTGTGTTGGGAGATGAGGGCCACGTCGCAGGATGTTGCTGACGTTAACTTTGCATCAGCAGCAATGTTTTGGTCTCGCCTCACATCTGTTGTACCTGCGACCAAATTACCAGTGGATGGTTTTGTCTGCCTGCTCTCTGCTTCGGCTCACTTGCTGACAGATGGACCTTCCTTATGGCTCTTGTTTTTTTTTTTTTATCACCCTGTGTCGCTTCCCTGGAGCCTTCGCCATCCAATACACACCTAAAAAGCTGCAAAACAGCCTCCCGGTCGATGTGTGAATCCTACCAATATTGTTTGTGGAGACAAAGCTCTTTTATATTGCTGAAGTCGGCGGTATTGGCCCTTGAGGAAATGAAGTTTTATGGTGTGAACTGCAGCTTGGCAGATGTGTTTATTATGCGGAAGCATTAACTGGAGCTGTAATTTGGGTGCTTGTTATTGAGATGATAGTTATGATAATGTGGTGCCACGATCTAGACCTATTCTACCCCAGATAAGAGATGTAAAAGTTGGAGTTTATGCATCAGAAATTCAGCATTGTTATGGCACAAAGGGATGTTTTTGTGAAACAGCAGGTTGCAGTTATTTATTTATTTTTAAACTATTACATTTAATCGTGCATTTTACCTCTCATAACCTGCTGTGTTTGTTTAAAGAATCTACTCCAGCTCCCGCTTAGCGAGTTACGCAGCTGAAAGGAGATATTTGAAGAAATTTCCCCTCGGGGATTAATAAAGTGTATAAAATAAAAAATAAAATATATATATATATATTTAGCTTGTTCTTGTGCAGCCGCACACTCCCATGTGACCCGTGGTCTGTTTCTGACGGCCTGTAATAAATTCGCAAATTGTGCATATGCTCAAGAACCTGATTAGTAGCTGGTTGATGACTTTCTGCTCCAGCGGAGATCTTCTGAGTAATTCTGACAGTAATCAGCAGGAGAGTGCTCCTGCTTTAAACTTCATTTCGCCGTGTGTAAGGAAAAGAAAAGTCCTGAAGGTGGCCTCTGTTTGACATGACAGCTCTGCTTCTACAGCCTGTTTCCTGGAGCCTTTGTTTGCTGGATCCTTCTGGCCCTGCTGGTTGCTATGAGATAAAACAACAGGAGCAGATGGCTCCTGGAGGTTCGGTGTCACAGCAGGTGAAGCTAAAAGATGCACACATACAGCAATTTAATACCAGGGTCGCCTCCTGCTCCGCCTCACCGCTTTTCCCTCTCTCGCCTTCCCCGTATCCACCACAGATCTGGGTCCAGGCCCCGTTAACTATATATTTTTTATAATGAGTGTGTCACTGAAGCGCCGCCTTGCTGAAGGGACTGACCGACTGATCACAGACAGGAGAGAGGTCTCTGATCTCATCAGAGCATAATCATAAAGACCTCCACTCGTGCCCCCTTTGCAATTTCTTGCAAGATTACCCATCACTTCATACTTATCACAGTCCACTCAGATTCATGCCTCCTGGGTGTCGGTTCCACACTTAACGTTATACTTATAAAAGCTCCTTACACGCACACAGAGTATATATTCTGCAAAATGTAAACCATAATAATATATTTTAGCTAACTGCTCTGGCTTTCAAAAAAAATGTGGATTTAATAAGATTAAGATTTTATTACATTTTATATTACAGTACATGATTTCTCTCCATACGTTGCTGAGCTCAGACGTCCATAAAAATCCACGACAACCTCAAGAGATGAAGTTCAGATGAAAAATTCAGACTGAGGTCAAAGTAATGTCAAAGTTGTCCTTTTAAAAATCGTATTTATTTGTTGGTTTGTACTCTGTTATTGCTTCTGGACAATAAATTCCCCATGACATCACGATCTTCCTCCGTCCTTCATAGAGGGTATCCTGATTCTCGTCACACCTACGCAGCCCAGAGTAAGAAGAGTGTATATGGTGAGCTTTTATTATTGTCATTGGAAAAGCTAGAACAGAGTATAACCACCAAATCTAAAATATTTGTTGATCAAAAAATTCAATCTATAAAAACATTTTTGATAAAGTCAGCTACCAGTCGCTTATTAGGATTTTAAAGAACTAAATGAAAGAGACTCTAATCTTACATTACTTGACAGTCCGTCCCTCCTCAGAGAGAATCACATCATCCAAGTCTTTGCAAATATAAAATGATTGAAATTCTTTCCTTGAAACCAAACATTTCCATCTGAGAAAGGCCCAATATTGATTTAGCCAGAGTAAAAGCTTTTTAATATATTTAGGTAAAAGACAATCAAATGTATATTGTTAAAGCTTGTGAAACATGGTTTGAGTATTTTCTGCATCAGTAAATATTCGTGATTAAAAAAGGAGAAACTAAAGGTCATCTGTGAAGTATTTTCGACAGCGCTATGGAGCTGTTTATTTACATGTAGGTGCAGATGTGATACGAAGCCCTACCAGTGGTGTCACACAATTTTACTGATATTCCAACCCGGTATTAAGTGTATGAAGCACCGGTCAGTCCATTAGAGGATACAGTGTAAGTGTCAGGTTTTATAGGCGAGAAAAGTCCAGTGCCTCAAGTTTAGGCTCCAAAAACCACGTGGTTAGGGAGAGATCATTGTTTGGTCCGAGAGAAGTCATTTTCCATGCGTTTCCGTGAAGTTACGCACTCGTATACAAGTTAAGTACAACACGTTATGTCCACGTTGACTTTTACTATCTCAAGACTTGAACACCAGTCTCCCGGGTAAAAGTCCTGTGTTTGTTAAATCCAACCAACCCTAACCTCGCCTGGCTCCATCACACTATTGAGCACACATTGAGTTTTCTTCGCTGGCGTTATAGTCTGAAAACTAAAGTTAGCTGGAATCACCAATCAGCAATCTGAGTGGTTTAGTACGATAATGTTGAAGTCAGTCGTTTTTGTTTTCTTTCTAAATGCTGTTGCAGAGGTGTTTGAGTTTTGGTGCGTATGGTGGTCAAATCTGATTGGTTAAAGGCTGAACCAATAGTTTCAAAATGAACCCGAGGTCTGTGCCCGGTATCAACCACTGGCATGATGCCGGGCCGGATGTCTCAACTCACCAAGGCAAACAACAAGATGACAAGATAGCTAACGTGGATTACAAAAAAAAAAAAAAATCTGTTTTGCAAATGTTCTTCTTCCGGTTATTTAAAAGAGAACTCGTTAAAGTTTTGGGGGGAGAAAAGCCTCCTTAGATATTATTTGTGATAATTGAAATACAATTTCAGCTAATCTCTGTCTTCAGGATTGTGTGGATGTAGTTTCATCAGTTGTGGCCGACAACAGATGTTAACACCTGTCCTCAGATTTTAATTCAAATATTGCTACATTTTGATTGGCCCGATAAAAATGTGATAACTGCCCACTTTCAAGCAATTAAGAGCACTCAAATAAAAAAATGCACAGATGTAAAACTCTTCTGGGACCCGTCATTACCTGACATTTCTGTGTTCATGTTAAACCCTATCACTTAGTAAAAATGAATGCAATTAAGAGAGCTATTAAATAAGGTTTTCGGGACATTTTAAATTGTTGCGTCTTTATGTCCTTGAAGTCATGAAAGCTGAAGTCCAACCTTAATCTGTTCCACTTTCTAGTAGAGCATCAATCAGTCACTGTTTGGATGATACAATTCAAATTGGTGGATTATCTCATTCGGGAACGAAACTCATCAGGCCACTCGTTTGGCCTCCCATCGCCTCGGTAGCAGATGCTCGCCCTGCTGTGCCCTACCTACAACACACAACCTTGTATAATACGGGCTCTGGCGGGAGGCTGTTATTCACGGAGGTTGTTTATCACGCACAAGCGACTGTGCTTAAAACCCAGAATGCCACCCAGAGTGCTCCATTATCGTCGCCGTCCTGCGTCTCCTCAAAGGGCCACCTGTTAGCAGCACATGAAAGTCTGAGGGAGGAAAACGGGGCACCGCTGTGCCGAGATACTCGGTCTCTCTCCGCCACCTCCTGCCTTCCCTTTCACATGACAGGTCTATTCAAACCTCCGACTGGATGGGGTGGCTTCTGTTTCTATAGAGCCGTCACATCTTTCCATTACGTGGGAAAAAAAAAAATATTTTTTTGAAGGGTCACATTGCGGTGGCGTTACTTAGCTTCTGCTTTTATCTGCAGTTCAGGTGCTCTGTTTCTATTTCTGCAAACAATCCGAGTGTTAATCCTCAATTTAACACGTATACAAGAGGGGGATGGATTTATCTTCTGATTCCCGTCACGACAGAAACAAATTCTGCTGTGTATTAAACGACACCAAAATATTTTCCAGGTAGATGTTAAGGTTGAATATTTCTTTAAAAAAAAAAAAAACGAGTTGAAGATTTTGAAAGCAACCTTTATTCGCTTTCCTGCTGAGCGTTAGATGAGAAGAAGAAAACCACTCTTGTTTGTTCTGTAAAGTAAATATGAAGCTGCAGGCATTTAGCTTGTAGCTTGGCACAAAGCTCTGTCCAAAGATGAGAAACTTCCAATCAGACAACCGCTGCTGGGAAGTGTTGACAAATGACAAAGTAGCACAAGTAGAAAGAAATGAAGAAGAGAAGAAGTTCTTTGTCCCCTACAGACAGCTGGACGGTCGCAGCATTAAGCAGACGTGCTCAGATCAGGTAGTCGGTTTCGGAAAGGGTTACCACAGTTCAACGATCCAGCCCAGTATCACGCAGTGTCACGTTTTGTCTCGCCTAAGCGTGAAAAGTACACGAACTGATGACCAGAATCGGAGAAAGGTCATGTGACGAAATACAAAGAGTGATCGAGTCCTCAAAGAGAAGTGGGTGGATGACACAAACACCTGGTGGTGGTGAGGCCACGCAAAAGCAAAAGTCAACCTGAATTTCTTTTCTAATGTAAATAAATGACTTACATTGTGTATTCGACATACGTAAATGCACATTAAGCAACTTACATGAAGTACAGAAAGTTACTAATCTAAATTTACTTATTTTAGCGCAAACCATGATGTTTCCTGACCCTAACTAAGTCGATTTCATGCCTGAATCCGACCACATTGGAACTGCGTCACATTTAATCCAAACCATGATCTGCACCTTACTTTCCATCCCACGGTGAGGCGAAAGGTGACATCGACATAGTATCCCTTTAGCGGACTGACAGATCTGGGACGCGCTTTCCCGTGATATCAATTTAAACAATCAGACAAGCGCTTCTCGCGGAGCACACTGGTGACTGTATTTACTGACAAGACATGAGAGCGGGTAACAATCTTTGTCACATAAATCATGGCAAGAAGACCCATTTCTCAAAATGTCAAACTGTTCCTTTGATTAATACAGAGTATCCAGAGGGCTCTGGAGACGATCTCGGAGACAGTTCTCTGTTTTCGCCGCCCCGCCGTGAAGTTTGGATGTTTTGTTTTGTTTTCTCCTCTAAATCCCCCTTTTGGCTGCACAGAGTCCAGGCCTCTTGACACCAGCATGAGCCTCATGTGTCAAACAGACAAGAGTGTAATCCTGGTTAAACACTATGAGTGTGACATGGCCGATTATCCTCCCCCCCCCCACTCCCCTCTCACACACACACACACACACACACACACACACACACACACACACACACACACACACACACACACACACACACACACACACACACACACACACACACACACACACACACACACTCCTCCCTTCAACACTATGAAGGCCTGCTTGGAGATAAAGGTCTCACCTCAGCAGTCCGCCTCACACTCTTGTTTGAAAACTGCACAGCTGGTCGAACTCCCAGAGGCCCGTCCACGCAGTCTGCCTCTAAATCCCCCCGGGATGATGCCTGCACTGGCACTGCAAAATTCCCCTGACATCACCAGCATATATATGCTGTATATATATATATATATATATATATATATATACATACACACACACACACACAGCTGCCTGGTGTCCTGTTTTTAGAAACTCCTAAATAACCCACTGTAAACCCAAGGGTGTGTTTTTTTCAACTTAGGCTGTGTCAGTGTGATGAAAGAGCAGGAAGCTTATCACTCCCCCAACTCCGCCTTGCTGACACACACACACACACACACACACACACACACACACACACACACACACACACACACACACACACACACACACACACACACACACACACACACACACACACACACACACACACACACACACACACACACACACACACATCACCAGCAGCTCAATACTTCTCCCTCATTGATTTTCTGTGTGCCCTGCACTGCCGTTTGTCTTTTAACACAAAGGAGTCGCCTGCCACGGCAACATAATGCAGCTGTGCACGTCTGCAGCGATTAATTGTCTCCGCCGATTTAAATAGAGGACAAAACAAACCATGTTACGTTTAACAACAGCAACGTGGCCTCTCACCCGACATGATATGACGTTTTAAAATGAAGAACTGGCGTTGTCATATTAGAATATGGCGTTACTTATAGTTGGGCTGGGCAGTAAAATATCTTTCTAACTCTGAGAAAGCACAGAGTGAGGTCCACACAAGTGCAAGAATCAACGCAAGTCCTTTAAAATTAAAGCACTTTCAGTTAATTTCAGCTATATTATCTTTATCGGGGTCATGTGAATATTACCATTAATACTAAATATATAACAAAATCAAACATTCTTTATTTCACTCAATATATTTGTAAAAATAACAACAAAACAAAACAATAATAATAAATCTTATTGGATGTAAATGCGGTGTTTTGGTAAAAAATTGTTGAAAAAAATTATGAAAATATTGTTTTGTATAGTACATACGGTATTCTATTACTTACACAATTGATCAATAGAGTGAACAGAAAGCAAGACAGCTAAAGAATATTTCATAGATTGAGTAAAGTGTGTTTTAAATTACATTTTCATTTATTGATTTTCATCTACAAAAACCTGTAAATTCCATTTGTTTTTTCAAAATCTCAATCACTCCATATAAATAACAATAAAAATAAAAAGTTTAAATGAATTACACAAGTGAAGAGTTTAATACTTTAAACGTTGAAGGGTTTTAAATGTTTGAAATATTGTGTAAATTTTTTGGGGCGTGACACTGGAAGAGTATTTTGTATGAATACAAACAAACCTCAGGTGGCATTAAATTGCAATTTAAATTGAGCCTGACGGTTGTGTATCTCGGGATCTTACTCGAGGGCTTTGGCTCCTACAGTAAACACCAGTTTATTCACGTTTTGGATGAGGTGCTGGGCCTTTCATGCAGATATGCTGATGGTCACATTTCGCTTGAGTCACACGCCACAGATATGTTTATTTTTGAAATGGAAGATACGGTTGGAGGGTTCTCGAGACCACTGAATAGGAGGCGGTGAAGGATGTGCACAAGGTGTCTCGTATTGAGTAAGGTCTGGAGGTGCAGGAACGAGAGGCTGGAAAATCATTTTTGAAAAAGAACAAGCATCTGTCCTTCTCTTTTAACGCTCTCTCAAACCTACCAAGATAAGTGGGTGTGCGCTCGGGAGGCCGGGAGAATTTGTAGGATAATGACGCGTACAGCCGAGTGAGAGGACGCATCACGATACTCAAGGACTCGAGGTTTTAGATTGTGGCTTTGCTCAGTTTCACAGGTGCTGTGAAGAGAGAGAAAAATATACCAACGTTCACGACACAAAACCTCGACCGTGACTGTCTGTGTATTTCATTTCGGTCAATCGAGTTGTTTTCTTGAGAAATTTCGTTTGGAGCCAAAGCGGATCGATCCAAAGGGCAACACTCTTATCCTTAAAGCCGTGTTTCCGGCAGGGCTTAAAAAGGTAGTCAATTCAGTCGAGAGGCAACAACCGACTGCTTTCATTAGATGTGTTTTTGCAAACTGAAAATTGACATTTTTTTTGGAAGGACTTTAAGGTATATTGCTATAAAAATATACAAATCTTTTGAGTGTCAAACCTGTGAAAAATCTAAAGTTTACTTTGCGCGAAATAGCAGCCAACAGCAAGATAGAAAAACATG
Source organism: Brachyistius frenatus (assembly GCF_029030835.1). Lineage (NCBI taxonomy): Eukaryota > Metazoa > Chordata > Actinopteri > Embiotocidae > Brachyistius > Brachyistius frenatus. The sequence continues at coordinate 677,679 of NW_027210697.1, forward strand.
TTTTCACCTAATTAATTATTAAAGTAGTTGTTTTTATGGGACTTAAACAATTTAAGAAAGTCCAAATTTAGTTTGCACAGAAGGGTGTTTTTTTTTTACATCTAAATACGCAGCAGAATATGCGTCAAACTGAGGTATATATATCATCTTCCCAGCAGGTGGCGTGGTGCTGGACAAACAATGGCTCTCTCCTGGCGTCCGCTGCTGGCGTTCCTGTTTGCCACCCTGGCGCTGTCGCACGGCGCTGAGCCTGGAGCTCCTCATGGCAAGAGGAGGCAAGCACAGACCTCAGCAGGTGGCAGCAATGCCCTGCAGTACCCTCTCGAAGGCCCACAGGCCCACAGTTACAACGGCAGAGACCGCGGAGGGCACGGCAGCCAGAGGGCCCGCGCCGCGAAGGGTGGAGCCGGGCTGCTCTCCCACCGGCCCCTGCACCCCCTGGCCAGGCCCGAGGACGACGGGACAGGCCTGGAGGGTCTGAGCCCGGTGAGACTGGAGATGGGCCCCGGCAGGGACCGGGACAGAGTTCGAATGAGCATGAAGAGTCCCTCCCAGCCGCGGGAGAACCACCTCCTGGGGACACGCAAGGGGAGAGGACATGGACACGGGAATGGGAACGGAAATGGGAATGGGCACCATTTTGAGCACAGGAGACAAGGGAGCCGACGTGACAAGGGGCGCCACAGAAAAGGTAAACTGTCCATTTATCCAGACACGTACAGCAGATCCTTCATCCAACGTGAAGTTACAGGCCTTTTTCAGACAAGACATTGAAAATCACGGGTAAATAATGAAGTTACCAACTTCTGAACAGGTCCAGTACTGTGCATGCAGGCTGGCATGGCTTACTGGGAATGAAGTCATCGTTAATTACTTTATTCTACTGTGGCAAGTCAAAACTTTGAAAAGAAGCTGTCATTGTCTCTTTCATGCTTGTGGTTGAACAGGGATTAAATTTAGTTCAGTTCACCCTTCTTACAAAAGACGTACTTTTTATCTGGCTTTGACCCCAAAACAGGTGGTGAATGGAATTTTGTTACAAATACATAAATACAATCTGTGAAAGTTTTATAGATGTGGCGTAATACACTATGGTACTTTCAGATATCAAAAACCCAAGTTTGAGTCTTGACTTTTGAATAAAACAATCCCATCACAACGCCCATTTAGTAAATATTAGCAGTGGAAATTTCAACATCTGCAATTCATCAATTCATGTAATTTAAAGTTTTACTGAATTAACTGTTGCAACACTGATCGTAGAAAATGTGTATTTGAAATTAGGGGATGACACCTTAAACCACGTTCATTGAACATTTATGAATGACAGATTATAGATTGTCCTTCCTACTTCATGAATTATGTTATGTTTTCTAAAAATACAAGCAAACTGGATCAATGTTTATTTATAAAAAAAGAAAACATATTGCGGTTCTAACAGCGACATGTTCTTTGCTTCTGTCCAGGGTTTTCTACAGAAGAGCTGAGCTCTACGTTTAAGGACGGGGATCTGTTCGAGGATCCTCCCTCCTCCTCCTCTTCTGCCATCTCCCCCTCCTTCAGCATGACCCCACCCAGTGAACCCCCCTCCCCCATCGGTGGCGTCTTTGGCTCTGGCTCCTCCATGGTTGCCACGGTGATGAACGAGCATCCCCCAACGCTGCCTCCGGCCTCCACCAAACCCCAGGTAACCCCGACGAAAACTCACGCGCTCATTAAAGGCCGCGCCTGTTGTGCCTCAGTATGACGCCAGCGTGCACGGGGTGTGTGTGTGTGTGGGGGGGGGGGGGGGGGGGGTGAAAATGGGTCCCATTACTGCCGTTACGCCGCTTCTAACCTCATAGCTCATCGTGGAAATGGTAAGTCTCCACATTGCGAACCTGAGAGTCCCATCTCCTGCAAACTCACTGGCTCTCGGTCACAGTGAGTACGACAGATACGACTGTGTTCTCTGGAATAAAACGACGCCTTTGGGATGAAAAAGCACACGGTTCAGAGTCCAGCAGCACATTTTCCGTAACTACCTCCCTGCTCATTTACTAGAAACCACGTCAGGACCAAAATCTATGTGAGCACAGAGAATCTTCTCTTTGTGTTCGACTGTGGGCACGTTATGAAAAATCTGCAAGGGTGCACGGGGCACCACTCACCACCTGTCACATCCACCCAGCATGATGCTGAAATAGCATTTAAAATAAGAAAAGAAAAAAAATCATACATGTTTTCCTGAGACTCCTTCAGTCCTTGGAAGCGTCACAAATTAGGCATCAATAGATACTGAATAAATCCCCACGCCAATGACGATTTTACATTTGTCACAGCTGCTGTTTGTTACAAACAAACAACAGCTTACAGTGTGTTTGTGTGAAATATCTGCCACACGGTGAACGGCTACGTTTGACTGACAGTTCTTTCTTTTGAGGAACTCCCAAGATAACATATTACTAAAGACACAAAAATAACAAGATAGAATCTAACTTTTAAACTAGAGTTTAACCGGAGGAATTGTCGTCTACAAATACATACACCACTGAGCTGAGTGAAGAAGATAAAAGGCATTTTGTGGATTATGAAAGCTCTTACTATCTATCACCTTAGAGTAGAGGGTCCACACTTCAACCTGCGATGCCGAGCTTTTGTCTCCCCCTTCTGCTTGTGGAAGTGATTACAAACCCCCAGCGGACACGCGATGACGTCATACGCTCTACCGTAGCCCGCGGCGTCACTGCGGTTGCAGCCGGAAAACAGCGGACACATTGTGGATTAACGAAACAAAAGGCCGCACGACGTCCGCAAAACGATTCCTTTCACTATCAGAATTGGATCCATTTTGGTCTGATACCATTTGGAAAGTCTCGAAGTTGATCTCCGTTCAAGTTAACATCGGGATTAACCAAAAGTTAACCGGCTCGGCCAGTCTTACTCCTTCAGTTAAATATGGTCAATCAGAACTATATCTCGGGGGACTCATTCTGTGCAGTAGTTCTGTGACATATTTTATCGTCATGATGATTTCGGCACAATTTATAATAAGATTAAAAAAAAAAAGAATATGTCATATTGTGGTGATGGCAGTATTCCGACTTGTTGCTAAAGTGACATCATATAATAATAATACAGCATAATGCACATGCAAACCGGCAACAAGCACGTCTGAATGGAGGTGGGAGTGACTTCACATCTAAATTTAATCCCTTCCGACTCCAAAATACCAAGATGGCGACGGTCAAGATCGGAGCTCAAGGGTTCAGAACAGCGGTTCACAAACATCGCGGTTGTTTGGCGCTTGGTCATATCGTCAAGACCATTTTAACCGCAGAAATACCTTAAAATATTCTATTAATATTTCAGGGATGTATCACCCACACCGACGGCAGAGCAAACACGACTTTTCCATTCTTTTTACACAAAACACTCCAGAAGTTTTGCTGCCCCATAATCTCGCTCTAATTTCACCGCTGAGCCGCAGAGACAACATTCATTATTTTCAGGAGGTTGGTTTGTCAGGAAAAATGCAAACACGGGTCTTTTTAGGTCAACAACCGCCGGTGTCATTTTTCTAAAGTAAAGAATTATCCATTTTGACATTTAGAAGAAGAAAAAAAAAATGCAAATTTCTTGCAAGAGCGATATTTACTTTGCATTTACATTTCCAGCACTTTTCTGAGGTTTTTGAAATTGTGCTTTCCTCCGTCTGACTCTCTTGGTCAGTCTATATGTTTGATGTCCTGGAGACAATCAATCTGCTTTATATTCAGAGTTTCTGAGACCCCAGGAGACGGTGCTCATCTTAACTGTGAAAGCAGCCAAATATTATTTGACCAAGAGAGAAAAAAAAAAAAACCTGATAGCTTTTCCTGAACCCAGATTTGGTGGCACAAGAACGTGGCGAGGCTTCTTAATTAATGTTCGATCTCCTGGTGATGGTTTAATGAGCAGCCATGTAGAAGCAGATAGCCCCCTGCAATTAATCTAATTGATGTTTCTATAGGCTTATTTCCAGGAGGTGAAAAGAAATAAGTATGGATCGGTTTCCCATGAAGAGCTTTTTTTTTTTTTTTTTTGGTATTCCCCAGGAGACATCTGAGTCCCGCTGGCTTAATTATACTGTGTAACATTTCTATTTTGTTTCTCCAGCGCAAGTAAAATGACAATAGACACGTTGTTATGGCTTTTATAGCAGAAAATTATGGCTTGGCAATTCACCAAGGAGTTTTGTTTTATAGCAAAGCCATAAAACACTCATGTGAATGTCAATATTTTATTGAAGTATAATATTAAAAATTATGATACTCCAAGGTTTATATTAATTTATGGATCTGTCCAAAAGTTTTCAACAACTAACCAAAACTATTGAGGCAGCAAGAAGAAATCATTATATTTCTATTAAAATTACATCCCAACTTTTGCTATCCAAAACTATACAAAGCAGAAAAACATTGTCTTAAAACATTCAACGCATCAAAATATTAAAATTTGTTTACAAGTGTGACTGCAACAAGATGAAGGTGAGTCTTTATAATTCATCACTTTGCATGTTTTTTTTTAACAATGTTGTCTTCAATTCATTAAGATAAATTCTTTCACTATTTACCTACAGCATCTTAAAGTCGAAGGCCACATTAGCAGTCTTAGAGGGCGATTTTCATTCCACCATACACTATGAAAGTGTTGGACTGAGAAGACGACATCTTGTGCTGATGATCTGGGAACTATTTGCTGAGTTATTGTCATGACAACAGATTATATTAAATCAAATCGAAATGCTCATAAGGAGGACAGACAGGACAATATGCAACACAGAGTAATATTAAAAGCAAGATATATAGTCAATTCTATGTACTCAAATGCATAGCAAAAAAACAACAACAGCCTTTCTACTATTGTTGCAAAATGTATGTGTCCTGAATGCGGTGGTAAAACCAGAGGATCAATGAAATTAAACAGGTTTTAAAACAACCAAATATAATCAAACGTCTTTTTGAAGATGAGATATCTAGTCTGGTGTATATTGTCTGAGGAATATTAATGTCTTCAATAGCTCTGGAGTCTTTTAGGAAAAGGTTTTTGATAATTCAATTAAATTAATTACATTTTGCGGGTATAGCTCTTGACAGAAGTGTCTGCTGGCTGTTTGCATCCCCTCTCTTAACATTCGGGGCTTTATTCTAACGATCAAATTGCTCGGTCTGAAGCACACGGAGTATGTGCATTTAGGGAATGCCCAAATCCACTCCTGCTGATTTTACTGCAGATCATCTGAGAGCAAAGGAAGGTGCATTGTTCACAGGGGTTGTACTTTGTCTCTTAATTAATCAAAGCAGGGTTTTTTTTAACGCATTACATGAAATAAACCAATCAAACTGTCATCTTCAAATCCCCTGTAAGAGTCAGGTGTGCTGGTTCCTAGAGGGACTGCTTTAATAAGAGCAGATTTGACGAATAGCAAGAATCTTTCACACTGTATTCTTTTAATTTAACATTTTTGGCATGTTTGTGAGCTGCTGCGTGTCCCTCTGTGTTTAACAAGCTGAGTATATCCTCCTTGTGCCCCCCACTAATGTAGGCTCATTTTACTCTCTTAATAACCCTATAAATATAATAACGCTTATTTGCCATTTATACAGCGTGTGTGGTGGAGGGGAAAATCACAACTGCTTTAGTTTGAAACCAGCAGAGATATTTACATTGCGCTCAGCGACAGGTATAAGATGGAGCCCTTCAGACCATAAGCAACAGCTTAATTACTTTTAATTGCTTTGACTAAGCAAACCTCGACCATGTAAGTGGCAGATTGGAAAAAAGGGCAAACTGTAATATTGTGGAGGGATTAGTTTACTGCTCAAATTGGCAACCGTGATCAAACCTGTAACGCCTACAGTGACAGCACAAAAAATACTGCTATGCTGAAATAAATGCACAAGGCAACTCTCACAGACTTTATAAACCACTTAATTTACAGATCAGGTAACAGAGCGGAGTAAGAAATTACTCGAGGGACCGTTTTCCTAAATGCTGTAATGTTTCTGCAAATTACAGTGGTTTATTAGACTTAAACACCTCATGACATTTAATATCATACAGTGAAGGAATAAGAAAATTGTTAATAACCTGCAGGGGCTACTTGCCTGCTGTCCTTACTGATGACAAATAAAGCCTGTGGCTGTGGGTAATGAACTGTTAGTTTCAATCTATGTCTGTAAACTGTATATGTATTAACAACACAAATGCTGTGTGATCTATTTATTTGTATGCAGTTGTGCGGGCAGCCAAGTTCTCTGTTACCAATCGATTGGTTTTTAAAGCCCAGCTGCTATCTCTGTTGTCTCTGTAAGGGCATTTTTAGGAATCAATGAAGCATTACTGCTGCTGGTCACAACACAAGTCCAGTGTGTTCCATTAAGAAACACCCCGAAGGCGTTTACCTGCAAAACACAGCAAATCAAACCACAGACATCCGACGCCGCGGCGCTTCAATCAAAGTCGCTGGATCAGAGTTCTCTGCAGCCGCTCACATGTTGCATAGCTTCAAATTTAGGATTAGCTTTTAACGTACATCTTCACATTCTGGTAACAAATGTGTTTGAAAACATAAATAAAATGGGATAAGCTGGTTAGAAATTAGTATATCAGCATGTTGGAGCTGTCCTGTTAAGCCAGTATGAAATTGATCCACTGAAATATGGATACAAATCTTTCTAAAATGTAAGCTGACAGTTACATTTTTGTCTTCAGAGGTCCGGACGAGGAAAAGCACAAGGGGAGGTGATGCCAACATTGGACATGGCGCTCTTTGATTGGACAGACTATGAGGACATGAAACCTGTGGACACTTGGCCGGCTTCCAGGAAGAAAGGTAATAATGTGATTGAAAATGTCATTTCATACACGATTCTAATTCTAGGTTTGGTGGAAATATTAAGAGCATAGCAACTCCATAGTATGAAGAGAAACTGATAAGTTTGCTGACATATAAAACTATAATATGCAACCGTATGTTCTTGAAGAAAATAATTCAAAATAAAATGTTTATATTAAAACATTTTTTAGTATTTTGTCACGTCGTTAAACATACTGTAATCACAGAAATACCCTGAAATATCGGGACATATTAGAGCCATTACATTTTTTTTGGACATGTTTCAGCCTGAACCAAATTGGTAGACAGACTGACTGAAATACGTTGCAATCCCCAGATACATGCTTACATTGCTAAAAATTGCATGATTTAAAAAAACAATTTTAATTGAATGAAGATGTTAAATATATAAACAACTTTCATTTTAATGGTTAAAACACACCAGAGTTTGTAAAAGCAAATAAATAATAAGTAGCGATGCCTGTTTCGATACTGCTTCTTACCAACTGAAATTGCCTCCACGGCCTTGGAAAAACATAAATGGCTTCACTCGAAAATACCACTCGAAATAGCAGAATTTGGAAAAGATGAATCAATATTTGGTTGAGACTGTGTATTAATCAGAGCCTTCAGGATAAACCTGTTGTATTCATTTCTTTTTTCTGCTGCAGACAAGAGGCGGAGTAAGAACCTCAGCACTGGAAATGTGACTGCGGATGCCGATGCAGTCGAGCCATGTGACCACCACCTGGACTGTCTCCCAGGTCAGCATAAAGTAGTGATGGCCATTTTAATCCAAAATACTATTTCATATTCCCTGGGAACTATTCAACTACCATCAAACAACGTTTTACTGGCGCCTGGAAGTAACATGCTCTTCTTCGCCTTCATGACAGTTGGCAAACAGCTTTTAGGTGCATTGCTGCCACCTTCTGGCGGTAATAACGCATTACTTCCAGATGCTGGTAAAAACAAGCAGAAATCCATATAATGCAATAGCGGTGTGAACTATTCATTCACGATACGACACGTGTTACAAGTTATGTTTCTCTTCCACAAGGTTCTTGTTGTGACCTGAGACAACACGAGTGTAAACCTCACAACAGAGGCCTCAACAACAAATGCTACGACGACTGCATGTGTGAGGAAGGTGAGCGAGGCGAGCGTGTGTTGGTGCAATACCAGTGACGTGTTTGCTGACATGATCATTTCTCTCCTCTCATTTTCATGTGCAATGGTGCATCTGGGTCATTTTCCAAAAGTCTCACTGTTTATAATTAAGATTTTAAAAGTCACTGGCTGGTGACAGCTATCGTTCCCCAGAGTGTCTAAACTTAGTGGCTGACTAACTTGATGGTAAACAGAAAATGTCCCAGTGTCATTAAATTTAGATTTTCATGTTTTCATTAACTGTGTGTGGAGTTTGCAGATGTATATTTTATTGATTGTGTTTATCCGCTGAAGCGGATACCACTGCAGAGTCCGTTTTCATTAATTAATCTGAAAAAATAACTGCACTGCGGATGAGGCTCGACGCGCTCCCGAAACAGATCACGTTCACGGATGTAAAACTGCGGCTCCTGGTCATTTAAAGGGCCGTCTGATCCATTCCTCTTTTCAGTCCAAGTGTTATCTACGATGTTTCAGGGCTTCGCTGTTATGCTAAATTCCACCGGAAGCGACGCGTGACCAGGAGGAGGGGTCGCTGCGTGGTGCCGGACTCAGTCAGCAGTGACCAAGGAGGCTTCATCACTATATGAGAATGTGGAGGAGGAGGAGGAGGAAGAGAAGAGGAGGAAGAAAGACCCCATGACCACTCTGACATAGAAGACAGGACAGCCAACACATCACACTACAAACGGATCGAGTACTTAAAGGTGACGGCTTGCTGTTTTTTCCCCAAATCAACCCTGCAATCTACTGTAAATCACCCAGATGCTAACATCTGGTCAGTTAAAGCAAAATGACAGGAAACTTAAATACTGTTTGAATGTTGCATTGTGGGATGAGCCATGCACAATGCAAAGTCACCACCTTTATGCACTTAAATCAACTGTTAAAAATCCATGAATCAGTTTTAATTCAGGTTTGTTCTCTCCAGCATCACTACAGGAAGTGGAAGGTTTACAAAATTCACTCGCTCCACCAGGTTTTACAAATGGTGTTTAATATTTGCTTTTAATTGGTTGAAAAGACTTTTTCTCAGCAGGCAACACGTCGTAGGAAAATGTGTAGCTATCACAGAGGTTAAGTGTTAATTGTTACCACGATTATGGTTGCTGTTGGTATAATTTCAACAGAAGACGATTTTTGAGAAAACCTTTCTTCAAATTTCTAACGTTGTGTTCACGGCGCAAATTCGTGGAGATTCGCGTCTTTGCATTGACTTCGTATGTAATCGCTCCACGGGAATACTTCGCGTCGCATTTGGTTTGAACACGCTATCGGTGTCTCATCTGATTGTCTTACCCGAGTCAAACACTGTTAAAAAATAATATTTAATATTGGTTGAATGTCTTTGGAATCCCAGATTGGCAGCGTTTCCTGTGTCAGGAATATTCAGATTGAGTCAAGTAGGTTGTCAATCACAGAAATTTTGAATATTTGCTGCAATTGTGTGAACTTCCAGCTATATTTAGTTTCCTGGCCACCAATCAAATGCTAAAAAATATTTGCAAATGCTATTTGAACCTGTCTGCTGTCCTGTAATGTAAATATGAATGTGTTTCGATTGCCAACGACATTTTTTAATTGATGCCACTATTCAAATGTACGTAACGGTAGTATGAGCAACAAAGATGCTTGTTTCATGTCCTAATATATGTTTTATTTATTCTGTACTCAAACACGTTTGTCTATATATATTGTGTTTTTCTGCCTTTTTTGTTTTCATGATTAAACACTTACTAGAATAAATATACTGTGTGGTGTCAAATTTGCTTAAACACTTACAACATTTAATCTACTTACAGTAACACGTTTGGTATTAGCAACTGTATCACAAGATGCAAAAAACGTCTTCGAAATTCGCACGTAACTATTTAATTCTTAATCGGATAGTTTATCACCAGGCTAAGGAGACATTTCAACAACTCCTGCAAAAAAAACACCTGTGAATTAGGGTAAATACCAGCCCTTTAATAAAGAGTCAGAAACACTGATGTTACTGATCCAGCTCCAAAAAGTCCTCAACTGCAAATCAACCAAATGTCATAGATACAGATACAGATACAGCCTGGTCCAGGTTCAGACACCTCCAGGGTGGAAAGGGTTCAAGTAAACCGATGAGAGCACATATTGTGCCAAGTTTAATTTAATATTATTCTATTTTATTGTATATATTCTGCATTTGTATATTTAATATTTTTTAACTCTCATTTTATTGCTTTTCCTGTATCTATAATGCTGCTGTAGCGAAAAAAATTTCCTCTTGTGGGATTAATAAAGTAAATATCTATCTATCTAACAATCGACGCTGCACATTTAAAGCAACATAATGGCATCCGAGTTAAGACGGTGTTAAATCTATAAACCACAAAAAGAAAGTAAAAGAGGTTCTTCGGCAGAAAATCAGCTCCCATACTGACTATATTATATCATATTTGATTTTAATTTTATTCTTAATGATCAATCATCAATGTGAAAGAAGCATTTAGAGTAGTTAACTGGAACTATTTTACATGCAGTTACTGGTTTTGTAGGAGTGGTGCTTCCTCCAGAAGGTCACTGAATAAATCTAGCTGTCATGAGGTTATAAATGGTGTTGACAAGAAAAACTGTGCTGTGCTACACAAATATATAATCATTATTAAAAAAGATTTCTTTGCTTTTATCTCTTTTGGGCGCAAAATCATCTCAAAAGTTCAGAGAGGACTAATGTCTTTGGTACAATTTACAGACATCAGAAACGTGATGGGCGTCCCAACTAGACACGTGTTTCTAGTTAATCTGGGATGGGGTCGCGCTGGCAGCATGTTGAGCAAGTTAGCCCACACCTCCCACTCCACAGTCACATTTTCCAGCTGCTCCTGGGGGATCCCAAGGTGTCTCTGGGCCAGCTGAGATAAATAATCCCTCCGGCGTGTTCTCGGTCTGTAACCCCAGGGTCTCCTCCCAGTTGGTAGCCACTCTTAACTCAAGCTGCAGGCAAGCGACGGAGGGGCGGGGGGTGGAGATGGAGGCAGCGACTATTAGATATGCGCGTACTGACTGAAGGCAAAGACGTAGCGTTTCACCATGTTTAAAGAAGCCACACGTAGGATTTAGTTACATCTAGTGGTGATGCCGCAGATTGCGACCAACCCTGCCCTTCCAAGCATGAAGGGGAAACGGTGGCAGCATAAAATTGTGGTTTGTCCCTTCTGGGCTACTGTAGAAACATGCCGGTACAACATGGCGTGCTCCCTGAAAGAGGACCTGCCCTAATGTAGATTTATAAAAGGGCTCAATCCAAGACAAAAAACACACACACAATTGTTCTCAGTTTGACGAGAGTAAACACTAATGAACACGTAATTATGAATACTATATTGCATTTCATGATATCCCCCTAAATCCCACATCATCAGTCTTTATGGCAGCAGTGGACTTTTTTGGGGTGGAAAAAAATTAAACTTTTAAATGTGTAATTTTGATGAACAGAGATGAGTTTCTAAGGGTTTCATCAATGCCAGGAGAGACGATGTTAAGTACAGTGCCAGAATAAATTGAATCACTTACCACTACTTGACCAGAACATTTAACCGGACTGGAGGAGCATGAAGGAATATAAAACAAGGTCTAGAGATTTAAAGGCTTGCCTCATTTCTCCTGTATCATCTTGTAACGTTTAAAGAGAAAAAGGTAAATTCTTCTTTGAGCTGTTACAGAAGAACAAAGATCATGACACCGCTATACAGTATGGTTCCGATTTTGACACGTGAATCTATTTCAAACACATAGTCTTTTCTTAAAAATGGGGATTTTTGAGGCGGTAATAAGGCTTCATCCATCTCCGTGTAATAAAGTGATCCGCCAACTACCCTGAACTGTCAGAACCTTTCAACGCAAAGCTTACGACACATTAGAGCAAGTGCGAGCAATAACATTCAGCACCTCTCTGATCTGAACACACAAGGCCTCTTAAAATCTACCCATATCAATATTTGATAAGACGGAAAAAGTAACACTCATTTTTCTTTCCTAAGCAGCAGCCCAGTCGAGCTGTGATTGTGCCATCCTGATTTACGGCCACAGAATAAAAGCAGTGATGTATTTTTAATACTTTCCTTTTGACAGAGTGCCCTGCTGGAGTACCGTGTTGAAACCTGGCCAACAGCCAGTGAGGTGATAGATTACACAATACCACATCCCGGCAGGCCTGCAGCTGCAACAAAGGCACTTCTACCTTTCTTGAGGCTTTCTTGAAGCAATTCATTACCAAAGCTTCTATCACGAGCCAATCGGGGCGCTCTCAAAAGGACACGGGTACAACAGTGAGAAGAATTCACATGTGAGTAAACAAAGCTGCAGGAAATCCTGCATTTTTTTTTTTTTTTCCCCCTGAGTTTAAGAGACAAAGAAGCAGAAATCGTATCATGGAAAGTACTGACAACATTAAAAAATAGAAAAAAAAAAAGCACATGAAATGTAGAGGATGCATCACAGTCTGCATTACGTTTATGCGCTGCGTCATTCACTTGCCTCGCCAGTCGCTGCAGGCCAGAATGTAAAAGGAATCATGTCTTTTCAGTTGAATTGGTTTATCTTTGACAGCTAAAGAAGTTAACACCTCAAAATTAAATAACATGTCCCACATTTGTCATACTGCAAATCTCATTTCCACATCACGCATTCAGAACGGCGCGGTTAATGTAATGCTGCTAAATGTAGTTATGAAGGATTTTAAAGCATAAATACTGGAATCGGAGGGAAAGGTCTTACCTTTTGTCCTGCCGAGGGGGGGGGGGGTCAGAGGTCACCTAGGGGGGGGGGGGTATAGTGTTATAGGTCTAGGCTCTATAGACCCCCGGGGTGCTCTCAATGCATTTATAATTACTGCATGTCCTCCTTCCTTTCTGTCCTCTCTGCAGGTATCATTCGCTGTGGAGCTGCTGCATGTTTTCAGAGCAACCTGCCCGGTGTTTATTGATTGTTGTTGCTCAATTATTAAAAACTTTTCTCTCCCTGCCCTCCTCACCAAACCTCCACCTACCTGGTTTTGTTTTAGGTTTCTTCCTGTTAAAAGGGGAGTTGTTGTTGTTGTTGTTGTTGTTGTTTTTTTCCTTGCCCACTGTCACCACATGTTTGAAATGTGCTGTACAAATAAAGCGGCCTCACCTTGTTGCGGTCGGTCCTGCCGTCACTTGTGTACTATGAACCACTAGTTTTTGCTCTCTTTTGACGACTTCATATAAAAATTAAAAATTAAAAAATTAAAAATCGCATTTGCGCCGCCATTTTGTTCCGCTGCTCCCCTTTGATTTGACTGTCTGACCTTAAACGTCACTTCCGGCCGGACTGAACGTTAGAAACCTACGATTTACTCATGACTATTTTATTGAAGTACAAATATTAATACACTATGAACATAACCTAACAAATATTTTATAAAACGTTTTATTTTATTTTAATTCATATTCTTTTTTTTTTTTTTAATTTATAGCCGTAGACTTGCAGGTCCTCTTAGATCCGCCAGGGGGTGCTGCAGAATCCCGCGCAACCCTTCTTTCACGACCCCGACAATTGAAGGAAAAAAATGGGACTTGTGCCATACATAAGTCAGCAGTGAAAATCATCACCCCAGTGTTTTAATAAAAAGATGATAAGTGGTTAAACTTTTTACATAAAAAATATTCATAGATTGTGGAATTTTTCATCTACCCAGATGGAAATTCTCTTCAGGTAATTGAACTTTTATTTTAGAGGAAAAATTATATTAGCCATGAGTTGTTATTCAAACATGCCGGCTTTAATCAATCATATAATATTTTTTTTTGTGCGCATTAGTTTAAAGTATAAACTTGTGTATATTTACTCACAAGGCATAAAGTCTTTGTCCAGTGGGCCTGCAATTTGTGAAACATTTTTCAGTGTCTGCTTTAATATTGATTGAGTTCTTCTCTCCTCTGTTGAACACCAAAGTAAAAAAAATTAACGACTCTCTTGATTCTTCAACTATTGAGGCCTCAGTTTAGAAGTCTGTTTTTAACTAAACTGATCTGTCAGTTGGTCCAGATTGAAATATCTCCGCAAACATGGAGTGACATGAATTTCTCATTCATAGTTTCTGATAATTCATAGCTGTTAAGATGCTAAAAACGTTGTATACAGTCAACGCTCGAAACACTAAAATGGTCAACATAACTGCAACACATCTGCACAGTGTTATGGAGCTGTTTAATGACAGACATGTGTAGCATGTTAGCCCTTGTTAGTAACATTAGTCCGATTATGACATTAAAATGCTGCTCAAATGTACACGTCAATAAAGTTATATCCCATTATATAGGACACATATAAATATTACAAATGTTCTATTTATTACTTATTCTACATATTAAATAATAAATATAACTTTCTTAACTAGGTCGCTTTGCATAATGAGAACTTTTGCTTTTGATAATTTAAGTACGTTACATTTTGCAAACAGTAGTCCACTTAAGTAAGTACAGGAATTCTACTTGTAATTGACTATTTTTTCATTGTGGTTTTGCTATTTTAACTTCATTAAAAGTTCTGAGTACTTCTTCCACCGCTGCAAACACATTTTAACTTTAAGTTTAAACATACTGGTACTCAAAAACGTCCATCAGTCACATGTCATCACATGTCATCACATTGCCTCTGACATGCAGGATCATGTGTTGCATGCCATGTTTGTTTGTTTTTTTGCTTCAGTTGACAAATAAAATAGTGAAATACACACATTTTCTAACTTTTAAATATACAGCTTGCATTTTCTGTATATGTGCCAACACAGAAGCATCACAGACAGTCTCGCTTGTCTATTTTGTTTTTATTTTAATGTTCAAATGGACATACTACATTCCTGATCCTTCATAGTGAAGTCCTGTGTGTGTGTGTGTGTGTGTGTGTGTGTGTGTGTGTGTGTGTGTGTGTGTGTGTGTGTGTGTGTGTGTGTGTGTGTGTGTGTGTGTGTGTGTGTGTGTGTGTGTGTGTGTGTGTGGTTGCTGTGACCGCACGATCTGCGGCTGTGACAAGTCTATGACCAATGTTGATACTCATATGGTTTGAGAGCGGCTGAAGGAGCAGGACTGGGGGTGGGGTGGGGTGGGGTGGAGGTCACATGGGAATCAGTCAGGCTCCTGTCACATGGCTCGTGTTTGCAGGTTTTGAGCCGAGGAGGAGGAGGAGGGGTTCTGGAGAGAAGTTTGTGCAAGAGGAAACTACGCTGTTGTTGTTTTTTTCCCCCCCTTCTAAGCACCCTTCAACAAGTTGAAACACTTGAGTTCACGGATCAAAGAAGAGTTGCTTTTGTCCCTAACAGCCTATTATGGAGATCCCTGCCATAAATCTCAAGGTGAGGCTGCCGTTTACACTGTGTTTCTTCAGGGGTTTTTAACGTAGACCGACGGTAAATTATATGTTGATGTCAACTTTCTGTCTCGGTTCTCATTGGTGGTTCCTCGGTGCGGCAACTGCCTTCCTCAGCTTGTGACACAGATCAGAGTGAACTGCGGTTTTGTGAGGAACGTTCAAAGTTACTGAGGTGACAGAGCCTCCAAAATATGCTACCTTACAATAAAGACTAAAGATTACTCAAACGTGTTTCAAGTGATGGGCAGCAGGCCTTTGGACAAAGTGGATGACATTATGGGATGTGAGAAATGCAAGAATAGGGGTGAATCTTTTTATTACATAAGAAACAAAGAAGATTTATTTGTGTTGAGATTATATATGCAGTGAATTTGCCTCTAGATATGACTAGAAATAATGTCCTGTCAGTCACTGTGTGATTGCTTTGCTTGTTATGTTCAGAAAGTAAATCCTTTTAGATGCCGTGAAGGAACATGATGAATTGATGTGTTGGATTATTAATCCAAACTCAAGCAACGTCATAATCCCTTAAATAAGAAACTATTGATTCGAACCAATCCTCCCTGCTTTTTCCAAAGAATAAAACGCTTTTGAAGGTAATTTAAATTCTCATCCAAAGAAAATTTTACTCAAAACTTCTCTCAAGCTGTTCTCTCATTCATAATTTGGGTTCAAACATTTCAAAGCAGATTTTTATGAACCCAATGAGATGGAATTGATCACACGTTACTTGTTCAGGCTCACAGATTGAACAGAACATGCATCTAAAGATAGATTTCACCAGCAATTAATGTACAGATTGTGTGTTGTTGTTTTTTTTAAAATCAGTTAATGTTTGTTTGGTCTGTAAAGTCATGAAAAGGTCAGTTAACAGTTTGCTGGAATTAAAATCTAAAAATCAAAGCTCAAATTAATTAGTTTTCCAGTATTATATAACTGTGGAAAAATAAAGAAATCCTCACTGGACGCGCTGTAATCACTCAGTGTTTGAAGGTTTTTATTGATATATGACTGACTGATTGTCAAAACTGTATGCGCCTAATTTTGCGTCAGCTGACCAATCTTTCCAGCTGCAGACTAAAATGTCCGAGGCCACAAAGAAAAGCTTTAGAAGTCCTCAATAATCAAACGTGTACACTCAACCCTCGTGTTTTCTTCTCCGTTGCAGGCCATCGTACTGGTGCACTGGCTGCTGACAGTGTGGTGAGTGTGAGAACAGTTTTTTCTTTTCTTTTTTTCTTCACAAACCTGAGGAATTTCTCTCCTCTTTTAGCCCACGTATACGCGTCCGCACTCATGATTTCGGGCCTACTCTCTCTTTTCACCTCCACGTCGCGTATAATTCGTGCAATCGAACACGCAACTCCTGCGTGTGTGTAAGAAGAATCTGTGTTGAGTGTGAATGGTGTCTCTCCTCCAGGGGATGCATGGCGTGGCTGCCTCAGTCCTTCGCGTTGGGAAACTTCAGCGTGTTAGCAGTCGGAGTCTGGGCCATCGCACAGAGGGACTCCGTCGATGCCGTGCTCATGGTGAGTCCGTGCCTCCATTTCTTTCATGCAATCTGAGCGTCATGTGACACGTAGTCTAACTATAGGCACGGCGCTTTATAGCACGGATGTGCTAACCTATTTGTCTGTGGAATCTAGGACAATCTGGGTGCATTCCTTCGAGAAAGATCGCCTTCCCTTTAATCCAACACAGAGTGAAAATGTGGAGAGTGTGTCACTTCACAGCAGCACCAGGAGACATTTTCACAAAGAAAAAAAAAAAAAAATCATTCAAAGCTTTGATTTTGTATTTCAAAGTTATTCAAATATTATTCTGAAAGGTCACGCTGATCTTATGATTCATGTTTCCTTTGTTAGGATCATTGAAATGTGCTTGCCAATCCAATGACAAAAAAAGGATAAAAATGTGACTCATGATTTGTTATTTTTGCAGCACGAGGGCAGAGAATAAAGAGAGAGCGCAATAATCTGATTTAAATTCATAGCAGTGAGGACATCATTAGTTCTTTTCCACTTCTGTCTATGGAAATAATCGTGACCGAGCCTGGCTGATGAGTTAGCAGAAGTTCTGGTCTGTTCCCCGTCGTCTCAGCTGCGTTTCACATCTGCACTGCAAGATTTTCATCCCGTTACTTTGGCACTCTGTTGAAAATACCTAATTAAAAGTTCCGGTGGTAGTTAAAAAATGTTCAGGTGACAAACATTTACTGTTGGAGTGAAGAAAATCTTGTTGATTAGCCATGTTTTTTAGTTAACAAAAAAAAAAGATCATCAAGAACAAAACTAGCTTTGCTTATGGAGGAATCTAGAGAACTCTGAGTTTCTTTTCTCTGCAGGCTTTAAAGATTTTGAGGGAAGAGATGCACCTTTAGAAAACTAACTGGACTATTTCCTGCTCAACAGCAGTTTTTTTTTTGACAGTGATGGATTCTGTCTGTGACTGCTGAACCTGTGAAACTTATTGCCACAGCAAAGTCGTTAAACTTGTGTTCAGTGCTTTATAGTCCACTTTCGCTAGAGTCCGTCAAGAAAGAGCTTTGTGGACTGAGAAAGTTCAAATCATAAGCAAAGTCTCATTTAATCACAGCAGATATAGAAGATGGCCTTCCTTCTTACTGTGTGTCTTTTCCGGTTGCGTTAACTCCCGGCACCGCTTTCTCTTTTCCTTTCAAGTGTCAACTAACTTAGAAATTTATGTCACATTTCTTCAGGTTTTTTTGGTCTTTTGGAGAATTATTTCTCATCTCAAATTATGGATGTTGGCTGTCCTGGATGATAAATACAAAAGATAAAAGCCTTTCCCGTCTTTTTTTGTCTGCATTTTTCATTTTGATGCATCTTTTTTCAGTTAAATTTGCATCTACTTTTCCTTATTAAATCCATTTGCTTCAGCAGCTGAGTGGCTTCATTTCCCACATATTTCAAGGAACCTTTCCCATCAAAGATGTGTGTTGGCACTTCAGAGCTTGAAAACAAAAAAGGTGTGTCCTTTTAAGATGCTGTCCGGTCTTTTTGTTCTGTCCCTGTAGTTTCTGATGGGGATGACCGTGACGATATTGACCGACATCATCCATTTTGGGATCTTCTACACGCCAAATGACTTTACAGCAGACAGGGTTCGCGACGTGTTCCGCTTCAGCGCAGGAATGGCCATCCTCAACCTGCTGCTCAAACCTGTGTCCTGCTTCTTCGTCTACCAAATGTACCGCGAGCGAGGCGGAGATTACAACGTCAACTTTGGTAAGTGCTGCTGGAAAGGAACGAGGACAGTAACAGAAGAAGTTGTCAGACTTTTGAGGATGTTGTCTTGTGTTAAGGGTGGGTTGCTATGCAGGAGACTTAAACAGGAATTGAAAGGCTAGAAAAACGACAGTGGAAACTGATTCCATCTTCTGTAAGTCATACAGCAAAAATCAATTAAAATTTTCCCTACTCCCTTTTGACAAGCAGAAATAATTCATTACATAACACGAATCCAGCAAGTCCACATTCTGGTAGAAGTCGGAAACCAGTGAGAAATTATCTAAAGTACTCGAGGCGCCCCGCAGAGATGATCCCCACTCCTGAGTGTGACCAAAGCTGAAGGTACAGAGTGATGCACACATCCAGCGGCGCGCTCACATCCTCCCTATGTTGTTTTATGCTGTTTGTCATGAAAGGGCTACCAAGTGCAGCACGAACTGGGAAAAACATTCTGCTAAACCACCGGCAGATGATTCCACCGTCAAACTAATTAGTTTCAGTCACAAGACTTTAAATACAGTGAAACACGTGAGCTGCAGCTCGACTGGGCGAAAAAACACTTTCTACTTGTTGTTCGTAACAATTGTGTGTCATTCTAGCCAACATATGTGTATATTTAATCTTTTATGATAAAAAAAAATGCAAAAAGTTAAGAACAAAGGAAAACATATTTACAAGCGGACATAAAGCAAAACACCAAAGATCAACACAAAGTCTAAACACAAACAGAATGTGCAAAAAATAGTTTAAAAAAAACAACAATTTTCTATAAATATATTAAAGAAATCCCCAAATCACCTATAGAACAAAAAAATGACAAAAAAGTATACTTTGAAAAATTAAGGTTTTAGTTCTAAAACAAAAAACATTCCCCAAACAATATCTTAAAATGAATCAAATGAAAGAATATAAAATTCTGGCAAAAAAAAAAAAGTCACAGAAGGTGAATTGTTGCAGTCTGTAAATTTCAATAACACAAATAAAAAAAAGAGGATATTCAAACAAAACTCCCAGTCAATCAAAAGTGACGAGGTCCAGTCCAAATTTAAACACACCCTCTCCATACATAGTCCAAGTTAATATAAACACAAACAAGAAACAAACAAAAGAAAAAAAACACAATAAAATGAATAGGGAGGAGAGGAACATGTTGTACCTTCTGCCATCATATCACACAAAGACAAAAATAGCCCAGGACTGATATAAATAGAAACAGAAATGGAGCCGGAACTGAAAATCACAGTTTTTTTTGTCATTATTGAGTTTGACCCCAAAAATAGTTGATTTCATCATGGGTCCCGTCAGATTTGTTTGTAGTAGTGTCAAGCAGGGAGGTCATGCCTGGACATACTTTGTTTTCCTCTTTGAAAAAAAAAATAACAAAAAAGACAAAAATAAACCAGGATGTCGGTGGTGTGGTGGCATTTTTTTTTTTTTTTTTTCCCTATAATTAAATGTAATATCACCTGCTAAAAATAATGGTTTATTACACGCTGAGAGAAGTAATGAAATTTTTCCTGCATTGCGACCCCCCCCCAAAAAAAAGCTGCAGTTGACAAAATAGTTCTCCTGACTATTTGCGGGATAATTGAATATTGATGAATCTACTCTCGGTGGGTTTACTTTACTGCCACATTTACACAGCAGGTACATCCATTAGACTGCGCAGTGACTGATGAAAGCAACTCATGTTAGTTTCAGACAATGTGTGTTTTAATTGCTCTCTGATTGCATAGCTGGCGTTGATATGGTTCCCCGCTGTAATGAGCACTGTGGGAAGCAGACAATCAGGTGCATGTGAGCGGATTGATGATCATTGTGTTTGCGCCTCCCTGAATTTTGATTGGCGTCCCCCCCCTTGTGTATTAGCGTTCAACTTTGACGTCGCTTAATACAATAGAGCGTGAGCGATCACACGTTTGCTCTCTGACCGTCCACTAAAATTGTCCAATCGCGGCTTAGCAACGGTATCTAGGAACATTTAGTTATGTAAATGCAAGGGGCGAGACAAGTGCTTTACACAGGCAAAGAATAGCATTACTTCAATATTCAAAACCAATAGTCAGTAGAGTTTCAGTCTGCTTTCACGTGAGCCGTAAACAGTAGCATGGCCGGCTAGCCAGCTACTACCATGGATATTGTGCGGCCGCTTATCCTTGCTGCCAAACGCCAACACAGCATGATGTCAGCCGCTGGTTTGTAAACTGCTGTTTTAAAGTCTTAATTCTGGCATATTTGGCCGTCGACCATCTTGAATTTTTGGAGCCAGAAGTGACCATATTTGGTCGAGAAGGTGGATCCAACTGAGAACCTGAAGACACTGTGCACTTATACACTTATACTTATACACTTATACTTGGGCGTTAAAAGAAAGGTGCCGTCCGTTTACTCACTAAAAACTGACACGGTCGCAATTTTGTTTACGAGTCAGGCACCAAAACTCCTTTAAAGTGAAGATAAGAAAATGATTTGGGTTAAAATAAGTACGTTTTCTTTACTTTGATTTTTACTTTACTAAATTACCCACGTCAGATAAGGTACTCAAACGTATGTGACGTAAGTATCTTTGGTTTGACCCAAAATTGGACACCAGTCTCCGTGGTTGAAGACCTCTCTACACAGACTCTTCGTTCTTCGTCACATGACCCCCTGGCAATGAGAGCGAGCTGGTCACGCGTGTACTTTTCACGCTTAGCCGAGGTAAAACGTGACACTGACACGGTATCCTCGCCGTGGAACCGTGGCCGAGTCAACAAGTGTCTTGTCGGCTGGAAAACATGAAGTCTGCTCTTGTCTGAACTTATTGGCCCGCTGTTCCAAAACCTACGATGAATTTCAAGCAGTAAAATCTGCAAACTGCACCTGAGCTGTGCTGTGATGTTTACTGTGATGCTCAACAAGCAAAGCAACGGTAACGAAGGAGGGGTGGAGCTGCGCAAATGACCTGCCGTGCAATTCCCCGAAATGTTCTCGGGTAGCAAGTGGTGACGCATTAAATTAACGTATCATTTCTTTAGTATTTGTCAAAACCTACATTCCTCTGTTCTTCTCTTGCATGTCGTCATTTCATACTTAACACTCCGTCTCACTGTCGTGTTTTTTTCCCCCGTAGTGAACAGTAGTTTTTCTTGTGTTTTTTTTCCTGTTGTGATTTGATCATTTGTCTCTTCTTCTCCTCTCTTCTCCACCGCTGACCTTTGACCTTTCAGACTTAGAGACCTCTGTGGACAGTCGATGCACTACGGACAGTGCTGACAGTGCCTTTATTGGCCGCCGCTATTGATTCCCGGCTTCTTCTTTTAAACATGTATCTTCTCCAATCATCCTCTTCCATCCCCTTCCACGCAGGAAGTAAGATTACATACCAGTCTCCTGGAGAAAAAAAAAAAAAAAAATATTATTATTATTTTTATTTTATTTTAATTGGTATTTATTTCCCAATTATCTCCTTGTTAAAGTTCAGTTGTCCATCTCTTTGTAATCTGTCTTCTTATGTATGCTTCTATCTCATTACCTCCCCATACCTGCCTGCATAGCTGTGTTTGTCAGTACAGTGTTTCTATTGTAATATATACGTGTTGATATGTTTCTGCAGTCTGCATCTCCTGTATGTTTTATTCAGATGTTTAGTCTCCAGACGCCTCATTTGTGTTCGTGCATTCTGTTTGCATATATTGAAAGCGGAGCTGCATGATGGTGCAATTTCTAAAATCAGCCTAATTAAAGCCAACGTAATGTCGACACATAATAGACAGTGAATGTGACCTGGTTGTGTGCACGCACGCAGGATTGTTGAGCTTCACATGATGGCGTCCTTTGGTTGTGAAGTTTCACCACAGTTGCACTTTTTTTTCCCCCTGGCAAATAATCAAAATTTACTGCAATGACCGTAAATAGCTTGTTGGATTAGCATTCATATGTGCGTGTTTGTCACAGTAATACGACTCTGCGCCCTGCAGAAGTAAGAGCGTGCAGGGCTTTGAACTTCCAAAAACACATTATTTGTATTCTGGCCATGGCAGAGTCAGTTTGTTGTAGAGCTTCACTTGAAGTCCTATAAAATGTCTCAGCTAATTTTTTTTGCCATCATAAAGCTCGGTGACATGAGGTACAGTATAATGCACACAGGAGCTTGCATGCACTGGAATTATACTGAATATATATATATATATATATATACATATATATATATATATATATACATACTCAATCTCAGACCCTCGATGGCTCCTGTGGCCAAAATGTCTGCAAAATAAGCAACGAGCACAAGCAATAGTGGATCTAAAAATCACAAGCGATGAAATTGGAGGAATTTCTGCACCGCTCAGAGAGTAACTGAGTAAAATAGTCTGTTTTCTTAATGTGTCAGTCATCAGAGGCAGCTTGTGCTTTATTATATGTTGGCAAAGACAGTTTCCATCCAGATCCGGCCAGATGTCGGAGTCAAGATAACAAATCTGCCCGACTGTGTCATTAATCTGTGTGTGGGGCGAGATCAGTGTGAAAAACATTTGAGGAGGTTTTTGTTTTGTGTGGAAGCTTTTTAAGGATTTCCTCCATGTGCAAACAGTTTTAACACGTATACCAACAACAGTGCAGCCTCATAGAGCCGTGGCTAAAAAAATAATACGTTTGCACGGCAGGCGTTGGTGTTGAAGACTTGTGGCTTGTCTCTACAGGTTTCCCTTCCGTATCACGAAACAGAGAAGCCTATCAGTCCATTGACCAACAGGAGGAGTCCTCCGCCGCAGCAACTCCCTTCAACCAGGCGCAAGACGGCAAACCAGGAGCCCGCGCGTACTGAGCGAAGCAGGCGTTGACGAATGCAGCGTTTTCCTCTGAGTTTGTATGCAGCAGTACTGAGCTTACAGACACGTCGTCTCCGTGTATCGTACAGTTGCTCCGCCCTTTTATTATGCTGAATACTCACCTGTGTGGGTTTCAGAGTGAAATTTGCCACAACTAAACCCCTCCCCCCTTCAGTGCTGTTCAAAGATGCTGAGCTGGCACACGACTGCTGCATAAAAAACCAGAGGAAGAACTGTTGTCCCTCTGCTGTGCTGCGATGCCGTTGTTCCCACCTACTATTTTTAGTAGACAGGTGTTGAATGGAGCTGTTGTGTCTGTTCATTTTTACAAATGTGGCACTTACGGACATGGAGAGTCAGTTTCTCTTTATGTTCTGTAAATTATTTTGTGTTCTTCTTGTACGAGGTGTGTTGTTTATGTTGGTTTTTTTTGAATTCCTCTTTGCTTCACAGCGCAGCAACGCTGAAAACACTGGACTGGTTTTAACACCAGAGAAATGTAATTTCTGTTCAACATTGTGCCTCAGAAGCCACCTTGTGCTCTTTGTACCTTGTGTTTTTTCCTTCAACAAAGTTGGAGACTTGATGACCAATTCTGTTACTGGCCTTTCATCTCACAACTGAGCAAGACATTAGATCCTTAGTACAGTGCAGCATTGTTCATTTATCTGGATATTTAGAATCTGCAAAGTCTGTATTAAGACTACATTTATACGGAGCTGCAACTGGAACAGTGAAATAAATTAATGAAAGCAAAAATATTTTGGATTGTTCTTTGTAATGATCACGGTGATTTGTCTAAAAAAAAAAAAAACTAAAGCAATTTTACTTTCATCCCTCACAATTTTTGTCATATAAGTAAAGACCATAAACACTCTTTTATAATGTAAAACAATAAATTACACACTGCGCAGCCTCTGAAAGATGCTAATCTGTGATAATAGATCCCTATTGTATAAACTAAGTAGATATAAAACAGTTTCTTCAAATCACAAATGTTAAATGAAGTGTTCAAAATGATGACATCCTCACTGTTATTAGTGCTCATTGAAAAATGTGTGATATCCCACATCGTTCATTGGATATTTTATGAGGTGTGCACTGTCAGCTTTAGTATGCAAATTGCATAAATAGTGATGCACTCTTTACTGGATGATTGCATCATTTGGGTGTTTTACAGTCAGTTCTGTTATGAAAGTGTTACAAGTTTGGACTTCCTGTTTTGAAATCCTAATGATTTACACATCAGAGCAGACATATGGCTGGTCACACTGTGGATATGTGAAATTATCACTGCTGTAAAGGCTTGAGATCATAATTGGCGCCTTATTTTCTCGCATGCTTTTTCTAATTATACCTTCATGTAATAAGTTCCAGCCTCCTACGTGAGCCTCTAACAACTCTAAATCACTGTAATGTCCTCGCACAGCTCACAACTCAACAAAATATCCCCAAGTTTGCTCCGTTTATAATGTTGGACGGTAAACTGTACGAGCTTGTTGCCGCCTGGTTGCTTGCAGGTGATCGTGGTTTGAGAAAGACCTGCAGAATGGTTGTGTCATTAATTCCAATCAACATTTTTGGCACCAGAAACGGTGAAGGTTTAAACCAGCCATTCAAAAGGATTTTCGATTAAGCTGCCAGTTTATTACATCTTGTTTGAGCGTCCTAAAATATCTTATTGTGAAAGATTCTTCACACTATTCATACAGTTTGTCTAACTGCTATTGTTTCCACTAAGTTATGATAATAAGATATAAATAGTGATTGTACTTTGGTCCAGGTATTTCCAAATGTTCTTATTTTATTAGCTGCTTTTTGTTTTTTCTCTCATATATTTGTTCTTTTCTGTCTCACACCTCACCCTGCTCCTTTTCCTGATCTCTCTCATCCGGCTTTTATTTATCCTGCCAGACACAACATTTATCTTCCTGCTATCCCCTTTACGGAAGCATTTTTTTTTTTTTTTTTTGCACTTCGCGGTGCATATTGCCACAGAGCCTCACCACCTTCAAGCTTAACCCATTTTCAGTGCGTGTCGAAACTCAGTCATTTGATATGGGACACGCTACGACGATCACTTGACTTATAATGACACATGAAATGTCAAAAACCATGAAAGAAGCATTATATACAAGTGAAAAGATTTATTTTCTGCTGCCTCCCATGTTGCAAATATAGCAGCAGTAATTAGTGATACAAGAGTACACACCTGGAATGTAAACCACCTGATTTTCATGTTTTACCCCCAGCCCTACTGAAAACAAGTGTTCCTCAATAAATTACATGAAAATAGTCCACGCAGATTGTGAACTCGCTTGTCAAGGTTTGAGTCCCTGAGGGGCTTTCATTAAATCCAGTTAGAGTGGATGGTCTATTGTCCTCCGACGTGCAGGCTGTGGAGCTGTGAGCCCTTGAGGTAAGAGCCTTGTCATCGGTTTGAGTATCGCAGTGCCTCGTGGGCGCTCAAAGAAAGCATGAATGGAAATTTTCTGTGTGCAGGAGCAGACTTTCACACCCCCACTGCCCAAGCCTGCTGGAACGAAGAGCTGTGAACTACAACTACGAAGTGCGGGGAAGACACTGGTTATATACACATGAAGGCAAGGGAGCCAATCAGACACAGGTGGAAACAATCAGGGCGGGGCAGACAATCAGACGCAGGTGGAAAGGAGAAGTTAAGACAACAGAAACAAGGCACAAGTTGAGTTACCAAAATAAAAACAGGAAATGAACACGAGAAACGTAGGACAGAGAAAAGACTGACCAGGCTAAAACCACGAGAACAGAGGGAACAGACAGGAAGAAATGAATAAGACCAAATTAAGCAACAAGGATGGACTGTGACAAAAACTGCAGTTTACATGCTGCAAGTCATTTTCTATGAAGAATATAATATATATTGTAATATTAAGTAAATGGAATCCAAGTTAATTTGGTTAATTTAGCCCAGGAAAGATCTCTCAGTCATTTGGCCACAATGTTATAACTCAATGCCTCCGCCATGTCTCTAGTGACGGCATCTGACAGAGAACTTAATTTATAGGTAACCTGTGTTAATGACCCATTTGTGCTGAACTCCTGACCAGAGTGAGAGGCTGTAGCTGTAAAAGAGAACGGAGGAAGGATGGTGATGGTGCACGGAGGGAGGTGGGGGATGGAGGGGATGGAGGGAATGGGGGTGGGGGGGTTGAGGTATATGGCCGGCAGCTCAACAAGCTGTTGATTAATAAGGAGCTGCTGGGCTGCCTCTCCCGAGTCCTGCATGCATGCAGGTTTGACACATCCTCGGGCTCACACCTGTGATTCCTCCGAGTCAAGGACACGCTCGCTCGCTGCCATTGTGGTTCGATGCAATAAAAAGAACTCAATTTGTCAGCTCAGTTATTGCATTAGTGACGATCCCCGGAGAGGCCTTGAAAGAATGAATGCGTGGGCGTCAGGACTGCACACTTCCAACACAATGAGACACGTCTTCTTTTCAGCGTTTTGAGGTGACCAATATGGAATTAAATCGCCCACAATAGATATTGTTTTAAAGGAATTTATGTTGTTGCTGTTGCAGAATTCGCTCCACTATAACTTAGTAGAATTTACAGTATGTTTACCGTACACTATTCTTTTCTCATTTCTATATTTTTTTTTAATTGCAACTAAAGTAGACTTTCAGATGAAGCCCAGGCTCCCAAAATAACTTCTGCATATTTAAATGTTTTCAAATGAATAAATAAATAGAAAATTGCCAATAGCATGTTTTCTCCTTGACATACTTTTAGATGTAGGCGGAGATTAATGAGAGTAAAAATATGACCCTCAGAGCAGCTGGGGTCAAATTGAAATCCTTGGTTCCGACTCCCGAGTTAATTATACAGCATGGGGGCAGTGAGTGATAAAAAAAAATATTGACATGCTTTGACCTATATGTCTCTAATTGAGTTTAGGTGCACAGGAGAAAGAATCTCTGGCCCGGACCGAAAGATATTGGCGAAGAAAGTGATGAAGTAACACTCTCCCTATCTTGAACATCTTACTTAACCCATGACCAGCGGCCTTTAGCCGCTCGGTGACCAGCAGCAAGAAAAATACAACAAACAGTCATTCTCACAAACTACCAGAGATATATATTTTTTTTAAAAAGTGTTCGCGTGAAATTGATTCAGGAATGACATTTTAATGCCTCGAGCATCTCGAGTCCCCTGGGAGAGCTCTCTCAACCCTTGACCTTTTCACACTGCTGCCTTGTGCATCTGTCACCAGCGATAACGGCATCAAAATTGATTCCAATTACCTTCCAGTCCGCAGCAGCCAGCGGACAGGGCGGTCAACAAATCTCATGCCATTAGGCGACGGCCGATATCAGTTTTATTTGTTGGAAACTAAATGAAAATAAGTAAACACTGGAACAAAATAGACTTCATCTCATGGGGGGGACTTCCTTGAAAAAGGACTATAAGAAAAGACAGACTTCAGTGAACAGTTAAATCCATTCTGCAAAACTCATCAGTCTGGTTACAGCAGCGAGGAACTGCATGTGCAAGATTTGAATTGAGAGACCTCACTGTCAGGTACGGATATTAAAAAAAACAAAAAGACAAAACTGAAGACAAAAATTCATAGCAAGAGGAGCAAGTGGGATTAAATGGTGCAAAAAAAGGAAAATGTTGTAACCTGAACCAAAGAACGTACAAAGTGAGCCGGTTTAATCTATGTTGGTCTTTCTGTCAATCCCATACAAATTAATACTGGTTCAAAATGAAAAGAGAATAAAGACTCTATAAAAACTCAAACAGTTAGCAATGGAATAGTTCCACTTCTTGAGCAATGTGCTTTTTTCATCTGTATCTTTTTTTTATCTGTCGAACACATTTGATCTCAAAAGGTATTTTGCACAAAAACCGGAGTATAAAAGTTACAGTGAAGAACTGCGAATGTGAGGAGGCAGTGTGCTTCTCAAAGAAATGTGGAGATAAAAGGTTTGTCAAGCTATTGAGAATTCATGCTAAGATAAGCTAAACTGTGTTAGCTAAAGCTTCATTTTTGCAGTAGCCGCAGACATGAAAGTGTTATAAATCTTCTCATCGAACTCTCAGCAGGAAAGTGAATACATGTATTTCCTAAAATGTCAAACTCTTCCTTTAAAATCATCATGGGACTGGAAATGATTAAATGTAACCTACCTGTTATTTATTTGGTTCGTCCCAGGAGAAAAAGACTTTCAATAAATGTTACTCAGATTCTGCACTAACATTGAATTTTGGTTCTATTATCAATTAGTCTTTTGTACCTTTTTCCTTTGAATTTAATAATGCATCCATCTTGTTGAAAAAGAGAAGATTTGTTAATCCTTTGTAAAAGAACCCCCGCGCTCTCGTATGATTTTATATCTGCAATCCACGATTAAAATAAAATTAAAAATCAATTAACCTGTGAATGTCTTCAGCCAGGAAATCTTTGGCGCTAATTAGATTTCTGTACTCTCACATGTGTGGATTCCTTATTCGGCATAATTAAGACTTTAACTTGTATTTCCATTCTCATTATACAACCATGTGGTTTCATCCTTAATCTGCTGTATTTGCTTTAATTGTATTCATCTTAATGTCAAACTCTTTTATTTCTTCAGTGACCCAATTTTTCCATGGAGATCATTAAACTTTCATTTTTATCTTATCTTTCTCTTCTAACTTTAATGTTGTTTTTTAAATTACGAAATGATTAGGATTTGAGAGTTGAAAAAAATGGAGCTGTGAAAGCAGAGTTTCTTCTTCAGCTGTTGCTTACATGCTGCAAAATAAAGCGGCGCAAAGGTGAGTCGAGCTTTTATAGAAATGAGAACTATATCTTTTTGAACTTTACATCCATCCATGGAGGCTTCTTAAAAAATGTTTTTTTTTGTTTTTTTTCATGGGGTGAAATAAGTTTTATTTCCCCGGTGCACACAGTAGGTGAGGCAACGCGGCAGAGACTCAGAGAGCGAGAGAGAATAATGAACAGTGAACATGAGCCCGGTGGTTCGATGGGTGCACATGATGAATGACCATGGGGAGGGAGTACAGGACCAGAGCAGAAGCACAGTCATTTGTTACTCTGCTGTCACAAATGTATTTTTAATGAATCTGCACCTCTGACTCCTCTGCAGAGCACGACTGTTCCTTAAGGCCACCATGACCCCGATATTTCCCGCGAAGTGGCGCCTCGGAACAAAAACCCACTTCAGCTCTGGCTGTGAAATGTAAATAACCTTCTCCTTCTGTTTGCCGAAGCCATCAGTCTCTCCTCATTACCGTCTGTACCTGTGCGGAGGGAAAGGGGGCCATCCCTTTTTTCTGTGCCGGTAGCAGGTGGGGAGTTTTCACCTTGAATTACTCCTCTGTGCTTAAGCTCTGTTTCTCAAACATGTTCTTTTTCTTGGCAGAAGAAAAAAAGAAATAAAAAACAACAATCTCTTACACTCTGCAACCTCCTGATATTATTTAAAATGCAAATTCCTCTGGAGATATATGGCAGCTCCTCTGGATCACCCTGCCTTTGCAGTAGAGGGTAAAAACATTTTTGTCAGTTTTAACATGGGATCTGTTTAAAATACCAACATGGTTAATTAGGAGATAAAAGGAGAAGGGAAGTAAAAGAGAGGAGCGTTTCCCACCGCGGGCTGCTGACACTGACGTGGGGTGAAGTCGAGAAGAAGAATATATTTCACGCAGCAGTACATGATGCCCGGGATATTTGAGATGAGTACAGTGTCTGCAAAGCTAGCAGGGGATGGAGGTTAAAGCGAGGCCGGTAACATTGACGCACCTCTGCAATCCCAGCTTTCCCACTTTTTTGCATGAAGAAGTAAAAAAAGGAAACCTGCAGGGGGAGGAAAAAAAAAAAAAAAAAAAAAAAAAAAGACATACTGCAGACACCATCCTGTAATAGACTGCCTCATTTCAGAGGACACTGATGCATGAGACGTTGCACATGACACACATCAACACTTGACCTCTGCTGACACCCACAACGACACACACATCAGTGGCTCTTCCGTGTTCCATCTGTGCTGTCACACCTGGTTTACCAATGATCTGGGGGAGTCGGACCCGGGCGGTCATCCATCATCAGCCTCTGAAACGGGGGTTTTATGCAAATAGTAGATATCGCAAAAAGCAATTCCACACACGCTGTAAAAAAAGAAAAGAAAAGCAAGTGTGATAATTCACACTCTCGGCATACTTATCACTTTAAAAGCCCAAAACACAAACAAAGCAGCCAAAAGGCAACCCGGAGACGTCAGATATTACTCTGTGTTTTCTCGATAAAGGCAGTCCACGGCTCTGAAATAACACCACAGTAGTTCTTTATGATGTCGTTATCTTTGTCCTCTTTGCACGAGGAGCGTGTCCACACCGGGCTCCGACAGCTGGGAGCCTTTCGGCCTCCACGTACGTCCAGTTAGTGTCAAATTTCGAGGGGGCTCACCTCCGCAGCGGTTGACAGCTGCACCCGCTGCTGAGAAAATGTTTGGTAGCTGAAGGAAGTCACACACCATCCCGGGCTCGTTACGGCCGACTTAAGGCTGCACATGCGGTGTTTATGAAGGCGTCTCGTTGTTGCCGGACGTCTCCGCGGAGACCCGCTGCCTGCCGGGACGATTGGTCTTGACAGAGCTCTCTCCCGACTCGAGCATCAGGAGGCGGATGTTCTTGTCTGCGTCCGGGTCGGCGACACACGTCTGGTCGTCACTGTCAACGAGAATGAACGAGGAGCTTCACTCCAAATGCCAACACACGGACACGCCATTTTATATTCACGCTGAAGAATACGAAAACCGGACCAGCTGACAGTCGTAACTTTTAGGGTCATCATTATCAGAAATGTTTATCATTGCTTGTTTTTTATTTTTAATAACCAGCCGCTGTGGTTTATTCGATACAGAATGTGTGATCGCTGTGGGGAAACAAGACTTGTCAGTAGAGAACATAAATAATTCACAAACTGTAGATTTACTACTTTTCTTCTTCCCAGACTCTGCAAATAAAATGAGTCACAAAAAGGTTTCCTGCCAAAAATACAACACTTAAAACTTTTTATTATTATTATCAGCCCGGAAGAAATCTTTAGAGATTTAAGAAATTGTACTAAAAAGTGAATTCCTTAAATCATGATATAATGGAAAATATAATATATAACAGACTCATTTTGATCTCTTGCTCAAATCCCCAAATAAACAAATTCTTGTATGCGCTTCGATGTTTATTTGGCTGAAAGTTTCTGCTTAACCTATATTTGAAAAATATAGAAAATCTACAGTAAAGCACATCTCATTACCTTTCCTGACTCTCGTTTGCTATCGTGCTGTCTTCATAGATTTTCAGCATCGTTTCTGTGCGGTCATCGAGGTGCTCTTTCGGCTCCTGAAGCCTAAAACGTAAATAATATCATTATCAGCAAATATCAGACAATGAAAAAAACTCGCGTAACACAGTGTGTTAGTCCGTCTGTTGGTTCCCACTGAAGAGCTTTAAAAATGGGGCACAAATATGCAGCCTTGTGGAAATGTAGTGACGATGAGGGTGCGCTTGTTGGTGCACCGTGAACTGGGAATATGTTCACGGTTCAAAGGCACAGACGTGCATTTTGTATTCTGTTCAAACCTTTATGTTTTAGGAAAGTGTACGTTGCTGTACGTTTAAAGAAAGCCACTATTTATTTTGGTTGACCTCTCTTGCATCTGTGTTTTGGTGTAGTTACATTGGAAAAATATGTTGTATTATTTCCCTTATGTTGTAGCAATGTTATATTTTGAATATAAAAATTGAATGTGATGCTATTAGAGGGCCTTATTTTTTTGCTGCACATTAATGCAAACTTGGTGCTGTAGTGAGTATCGTGCATGTAAAATTCAACTCAGATAAACTTCTATGTTAGCCTGTGAAACAATGGGGCTCACTGATGTGTCAACCGAAGTTAGAGGTCAACTTTAAAAGGAAAACAATGAAGCTTTAAAAGCAGGAAACAGCTGAAAAATCAATAAAAGACTAGAAATGCTACTTTTATCTGTCCCGAGGCGACGCACACACCCTCGTAATTCATGAAGTGGTATTTCGCATCAAAGCTGAGGCGAGGGGGAGCTTCTGTTTTCTCCTCAGTGTCATCGGTCACCACGTACAGCTGGACAGATGGACTAAATACTGCTCAGAATACAACACCTGGGCTCGAGTCGCTCTTTGACTTTGGCGATGGACAGGATGTAGGGGCTGATCTGTCTGGCGATGGTGGTGAGGTAAGAGTTCTCCTGCTTCAGCTGCATCAGGTCATGAAGCTGGGCTGGAGACGGTAAACAACAACAACAAAAATGGAGCGATCAAAAAAACATGAGCATCAAACGTGAATTTGATTTGACGCGGTTTGGAGACAGACCTTCGTAGATCTCCTGCTCGTTGGTGACCCTCTGAAAAGTCTCATCCCAGATCTGTGAAGAAAACGTGCTGAGTCAGCGGTCGACTTTTCCCTCTGTCTGCATTCCTAGTAGTCTAAATTTGTTACAGCGAGTTAAAAACTAGCCCGTTAGTGTGCAGCTAGGAGTACAAACGTCGAAAACTTTTTCTTCCGGCGGAGGTAGGTGCATACTAAATAACAACCTGACGCACCTCTTCAAACATGACTCTCACGGTCTCCACGGTGGAGTACTGGGAGGTTATCTGGCTGTCGACGTGCAGCGACCTGTCCAGGATCTCGCCCATCTTATCTGTGTTGATGATGGAGTGGTGCTTGGTCAGATCTCTGTGCAGCTCCTGGACCTGGTCCTTCAGATTCTGAATCTCTGTGTGGAGAGTCTATAAAACACACAAACACACACACACACACACACCCTCTCACATATATATATGCAACGTATAAAACAGATCCTTCAAGATGATGGGTGTACAGATGCCAGGTGCATCTGAGCAGAAAAATTCTTGTTGCACACTAGAACACGAGCTCCTGAAGGAATTGATGCTGCTGCCTGCTCGCTCTTTTACTTTGAGGGCTCCTCGTCTACTTTTGTGCATCCCAAGAAAAGTTGCTGCAGCCGTTTCAACCAACATACATCCAAATTCAGCTGTTTTGAAAACATGACTGTAAAACTATAACAATCCTATTTTAAAACATACAATATGTTTTTAATATCTTTTCTCTTCTACTGACTCTGAATGCAAATCAAAAACAACCAAGAATCTCTTTATCTGTAAGCTTCTATAATAACAGGGAGAAGAAAAAAAAAGCACCTTTAAACTTGTTCGTTGCAGATGTATTTTAATTTAATTTTGATTTAATCATAGTTGCCAGAAATGTGAGTGTAAATCCACAGCGCCGCCCCGGTCTCCCCGCTTCGCTCACCCTGTAGCTGTTCTCGTAGTTGCGGCAGTGCTCGGTGAAGGGCGTCTCCCTGCCCTCGGCCAGGAGGACCTTGGTGCAGATGTTGCGGTGAGACGTGGGCCTTCGCCCGAACGCCGAGCCCAGCGGCATCTCGCAGAGAGACGGGGAGCGGCACGTCACGGAGAGAGGGGACTGGAGCCTGAAAAGAGGGGACAAACATCATAAACATCCTTCTCTTCTCATTAATACGTTTACACTTCCCACCCTTTATGCTTTTCTGCTATAATTGATTTACTTTTGTTCAATAAATGATCTTATATGATCTTTAGAAACTGTGGATTTTCCATTTTAAGGCCATAAAAGCCAGACTGACATTATTTTCCATCAATAACACTCACCTCTAAATTTACCTCGAGTGAAATCTCTGTCTGTTAAACCACAGGAGGGCTATAACTTCCCCTTTATTGACATTATGAGCCAATAAGATCATTGCTGGGGTAAACAGCAATGATTTATAAGGCTTTATAAGGCCTCTTCTCTGCTTTACAAAATTATACAGAGGAACCCAACAATTCGCACATTAGCCAGGAGGGAAAAATGTCCAACAGAGGGAAAGAAAAACTCCCTTTTAACAGGAAGAAAAACTTCCTCCAGAACCGGGCTCGGAGGTGGGCGGCCATCTCTATTAAAGGGTGAGTCTAAAATGCTTCATACCTATGATTAACTTTTATTTCTATATTTTCTTTTTCACTATAAAATACAACTTAAATGTAAACTTTTAGACAAAACTGTTGCAGATAATTTCCCGTGTTCATATTTAAAACCAATTTGTAAAACTGGGGCAGGAGATGTTTAATTCTCACTCTTCAACATGTGTCGGAAGTAAATCGACAGACTTGACTCAAAACACCAACCTCTCATCACCATCACCGTCTCCGTGACTGCACATCTCACAGTCGCACAACTAGATAATCTTACATTTATGTGGATTCAGGTAGACACACACAGTCCTGGCTTCATGCCCAACATAAGCAGAACTGCCTGAGAGCTATTTTGCACCGCCTCAGGGGTTGATGTGTCCCTCTCACGTTTCCACACAAGTGTTTTCCCTCCGAGCATCAAGTCTGCGTCCCAACACAGACTCCGACGGCCCCAAAGCAGCAGCATCATGAAAGAACACGCCTGTGCCACTTTACTTCATCTTCTGTTGTGTTGAATTACGACGAAGATGGGGGAGAGCCAGCTGGGCCGCCAGATGCATTAACGTCTGCGGGGGAGAAGCTCTCAGACAGCAAACGAAGATGTATCAGAGACACGACGCGTTCAGTCGCGCTGAGCAACAGGATACGCCATGTGGGTGGTATTCTGAACTACCATATGGTGAGTAAAGCATCTCTTATTCCGACTGTGATGTGAAGTATGAAGTGAAGTTCAAAAAATGTTGAGTCAAGCACCTTGTGTTTCATCTTACAGAGTCAAAGGCTTCAGTGGAATTCAACCAATGAGGCCAAAAAAAAAAAGAGGGGCTAAGACTCTACATCTGATCCGATTCAGTTCATGCAACAAAGTTATAACTATTTATATCCAGCCGATTGATATAAATGCATCTTAAGGTTCCGCTGCAAGTTACCATTCGTGTCACATAATCAAAACAAAATCGCAATATCCAAACAGTCATAAAATCCATATAAATGTACCTGGGATCTGGTAGGCTCTTCCTCCTGCCTTCCTGTTCAGAGCTGATGCAACAGCTACCCAGTCTAAAGCATATATCCCTCTCACTCTGCCACACGCATGTCATCCTCAGGCAGATCCAGCCTCTGTCCTCCCAGCAGTGACGCCAGTTCAAAGCAGCACAGCAGTGACATCAGCGGCCTGGAACAGTGTTGGCCCGTGTGCCAACTTCCAGATGAATCCTCGAGAGTTCTGTGAAATTACGATAAAAATAGTGCCAGCCGGCCGGCCTCCCCGGCCACCCGTCCCTGCCCACTCTGCATCTTGCACTGGCAGGGCGTCGAACAAAGTTGGAAAGGAGAGTTGTCAGTATGTTGGCATTAGTGGGTGAGCTTAAGGACCTGCGAATAGTTGGGAGACACTGATGTCGTCGGGGGAGTTTGCGTACGTGGAGAGAGGGATGTGCAGCACAGCAAAAGAGGACACAAAACTAAAGGGAAGTGTGTTCAAATATAGTCTGTGTTTACTGTTGATTTAAAATAATTCAAAAATGAATCAATAGAGTCAAAAGACGATACAATATGTTGTAAAAAATAGTCTCCAATAACGCAACGCTTGATTGGATATGACCTGAATAAAATGACCTCGCGGGGCCACTCACCCCTTCTCCTAAATGTTTTGTGGCCACAGCAGCAGCACCAGTGCTTTCTAAAACGGGACGCCCCCACCCCCCCCCCCCCCACCCCTCCGAAAGCAACAAGGTGAGTTACGTAAACATACCAGCGCACAGAGCTTACAGACGACAGAATAACTGCCATAGTGGGACTCAGCATGGCGCCTCCTTTCCTCTCGCTGCAGCTCGTCTGTACTTGCAAACCATTTGTGGGGGATTTTGAATTTGGATGCTTCACGAGTGTGAAATTTCCTGCCCAGACTTTTTTTTTTTTTTCTTTTTCGGAAGAATCCCAAAGATGCCATGGAGATTTTCAGGCGCATTGTAAAATATAAACTTAGCGGAAGGGATCATTTAGTGATCACAGTCAAATGTCATCTGTTGGTGGGTGGGTGGGTGGAGGGGCAGTGTTGCTGAGGTAACCGATCTTACCTTGTTGCAACACATGTGGAGCCGATGACAGAAGGAGGGCAGCGCTGTCCGATCTGCAGCAGAGGCTCCAGGCAGCGGGCAAACTCACTTCTGTACTCTGTGTTGATCTATCAGAGGGATAAAGTCAGATAGACTTACACTGATTTAAATAGAATACTTCACTATCCAAAAGTATAAAGAACAAAGAAAATACTAAAAGATTTTTAAAAATAAATTGAAATGCAAGTGTGCAAATAGTGCAACCATACCACCTGTGTCCCAAATACCAAAACACTCTTCTGATTTTTTTAAGATTAAGTTATATCTAAAGACAAAACAGTTTTCTTAGTCATCCTTTTATGTGATAAATCTGACTTATACGATTGTTTTGTCGGATTCAAAATGATGTAAATCACCAGATCTCAACCGAGATGATCAACGATTGAAGTTTTTGGTATAAAATGACAGAAAGGAACCTCAAACATAATCAACGCTCCCAAAAAGAAAAAAAAAAAAGGTTTTAGCACCGTGCAAACTGTGCAGAAGATAACTGAAGCTTTCCTGGTAGCTTGTAATGATCTTATGGTGCCTTCATGAGCAACTGGGAATTGGGAAACTTCTGACCTCCAAGTGGGAAAATACCACTGAGCGCCTGTCCAATTAGGAACATCCCACGAGGATGGTGGGACGAGAAGAGAAGAGGGTTTGACGTCACTCGACATGGCAGCGTTTGTGGTGAAAGGAAGAAATGTACTTGCTCTGAGGACAAGGTGAGCCTCTGTGAGCCGAGCCTGCCCAGCTGGTTCTGTTAAACGTCAGTAGCCTATATCAGAACGTGTAGGAATGTTGAGTAGAAATACTACTGGCCTCCGGAGCTCTGTTTCGTCCCTGTGTTGGTTTAAAAGTAATTACAAACGACGAGGCTGTTTGTCACTTTTCTGCATTGACAGCAGAACCAGAGCACATTTTGGGGTGGCTGCCATGTTTCCTCTCAACTCAGAAGTGGGACGTTTCCAAATAGGAACTTTCCCAATTCCCATCTGCCACAATGTGTTGTGATCTTTTTACTTCCTAGTTAGTTGTACATTTTGATAAAAAAAAAAAAAAAAAAAAAGTAATGTGACTGAAATGTGGTGTTGTAAGCGGCACTGACTGCATCAACACACACAAGGTATTTGGACAAAATAATGTGAACACAGTCAATTTAATAGTTTTTCACTGGAGCTTGATGAAGTTGGTGTTTAATTGTTTGAGGACCTTTAGATTTGTAATTATTCAGTCAAACTACTGATCTCAAAGTAAGGAATTATTTTTCAAGCTATAGAATTAAAAATAGTTTTTGCTGGCTGTTATGGATTTCAGTTTTCCTTTTAAACTACGTGATATATATGTATTTGTATGTTCTGTAATAGTTTCCATTCATTTCTGCTGTATCTTCTGTGCCTCGCTGTGGTTTCTTTTTCTCCTTTTACATGTGTTGTTTCTCTTTTCTGTGAATGTCAAGGAGCTGCAGATGAAATGTGGTGCGCCTGATAAACTTGTCAATAAAGTGCCCATTAGGAGGCGCTGAACCTTTTTACAGGAAGAAAATGGTTACAGCCACAGAAGAAAAAAAAAAAAAAGGTTTGCGGCTGCATTTGGGAACGAGTGAAACAACTAATCAACACACTGCAGTGGATTTCAATCCAAATGAAACTTCTTTTTTTTTTTCCAGCTGCTGCTGCTGCACTCACTTTGCTGCTCTGCACAGGTCTCAGTCGATGAGGCAGCTTTACAATCTTCCTCAGCCGCTCCATGAGTTGCTGTGTAAGCAAGAACATTCTGGCGTGATTCAGTGACCTGTTTCACCTCCCCGAGACATTACCGACGGCCTCCATTTAAAAAAACAATTCAGTCCAGTTATACTGTAACTTTTCTCTTGCCAAGAGAACTTCCTCAGGAAAATATGGATCTCTTCGTGTACACACAGTAGACAGGGTTGTTTGGAGAAGTTTACATATCCTAATATCTCATGTATCGCACTTTCATTTAAATCATTAAATTCTCTTTTCTTAATGTCTGCTATTGATTTGTCCAACTGAGTGTTTTCTCGGTAAGACTTTTTTCTTGTGTTTCTCCTCTCTTACCTAATCACTCCGTCTTGTACTGCAGCTCTGCCACTCTTTATTAATAGTTAATGACATACTCATGAAATGCAATTATAGTAAACACAGTTAATAGTTTATGCTCCTACAGTTGTTGTTGTTGTTGTTGTACTCACGTAGCCCATATCCAAAAACTCAAACTTGTTGGCTGAGCTGAGGAAGGCCGAACAGGTGACAAGGTGGACCTGAAAACATCAGAGGTTAAAGGTTAAAGGTCAAACAAACTGGGACTGAAAATATCAGACGCTCACAGACTGCAGACGGTGTTATCCAACAACAAAATTAGACTTTACAAAAACATATCCTCAGCTTATAAAACACAATAAATTGGGAAGGGTTAATGGTGCGTTTATAAAGCAACTGGGAAGTGGGAAAGTTGTGAACTCGGAGGGGGAGGAAAACACCTGAACGGTTGTCGAACTGTGAGGTTTTTGAGAGTCGGTCTGACGTCACTCGTCACGTCAACGTTTGTGGCGAAAGGATGAGATACACCTGCTCAGCGCAAAAATAAGTCACTTCCTGGTTAATTTAGGTCGTACTAATTAAATCAAGGTATTGTGCAATTAAACAATGCAAATTACTCGACTAATTAATTTATTGACAGATGACCGTTGTTGCCGTTAGCTGGCTGTTTTAAAAGTTATCTGCTAAAAAACGACATATAAAAATGTGGCGTACAAATAAGAAAGATCTTCCGAACTCTATTTCAGCCGTGTGATGATTTATATGGGTGATGACGAGGTCATGTTTCTGTACTCAGACAGCAGGTAGAACAGATTTCATGGGGGCTGCCATGTGTCCTCTCTGTTGCTGTCATGTGAACGCTCTCAACCGGGAAGTAGGAGATCAGCAAATGGGAAATTTCACACTTCCCAGCTGCCTGAACGCACCATAAAGCTGCGGTTCATTCCGTGACCCCACAGATTTATCTCGTGGCCCTTTGGAGGTCCTTGACCCTTAGGTTGGGAACCACAGGAAAAACATTACCCGATAGTGGCTAAACGTAAGCACAGCTTTAAAATGTGACTTACGTACTTTAAGTTTCTTGAGAATATTTTCTACTTTTACAAAAGTGTGATTTTTAAATACAGTATTTTTACAATCTTGTATTTATATACAAGTATTTATACTCTCACTTAAGTAAAAAAAAAATCGGAGTGATTTCTACTAGGTTGTGTATTTTATTATCCAGCAGCAGGGGTTTAGTTGGTACTCTCCACTTGACTCTACCTGCAGGGTTGGCAGCAGGGCTGTAAGGTGTGACAGTTGCTCCTTCAGCGCTTTCTCCTTCTCCTCGTGTTGACTGCAAACAACACAGAGTGTGTAAGACAACACCTTCACATTCATGCCCGCCACAATACACAGAGGATTCAGATCAGGAGGTGTGACCACAAACAAAATACTCCATCTTTCCAGAAGCTAATCTATCTGTCTTCTCTCGTAACGAACACAAAGGCACGGACGCAAAGCCCGACATAAATAGCCTTTAACACCCTTCCGGGAAGAAAGCCACTGGGCGGCTTCCAGGCAACGGAGTAGAGGGAGACAGATAGATAGATAGAGAGAGAGAGATGGAGGACACTGGCCACACAAAAAAAAAAAATCTCATTAAAGATCCCCACAGAGTGCAACCCGACACACTCGCTCACTCACATACACAAAATTGGTCTCATTCAATCACGTACACGTTCGCATAGAGCGCGCGCCGAAGAGGGAAAAACGCTCGGAAAGGGTGGTCAGACTTTTTCCTTTTTGCAGACAGATAAAACCCAAATGTTGTCAGTTAATCTTTGAATACCGATTAGTCATTTATCTCCCATGAATTTTAACTGATGTGCAGTCATTTGTACTTGTGTACCTATTAGTTGTAAACCTCGGATGACACGAAATCAAACTTTTATGGATTCCCGTTTCAGATCTATTTGAATTATTTTAGTGCTCGGTACTTTACTGGATGCTAAATTAATGGTTTGGGAAGCTGTTGTTATCCTGGTTTTACATTTTCATCACATTAAAGTTGTGTTTCTGCACAGAAAAAGCAGCTACAGAGGTCCATTATGGCAGGCTGCCATAAACGAAAACGAGATCTTATTCTCTGGACAGTGTGCTGCATTGAAAAAGGCTTGATGACATATTAATGGGGAGTGCAAGAGATACAAGATGCTCATTTTTCAGTCGTCGTCCCCCGATGGTAATAAATCTGCTGTTTTCATGGGAAATGGAAGAAATCTATAGACTGCTTCCAGTTTTTCTCACAGCAGTTGCTGATATGGACTTGAATAAGATTACATATTGTATATTTGTATACAACACTTTTCAGTTGGATGCATTTTCATTGATTGGATGCAGACATTGGTTTGAAAACCATAATCCTATTGAAGAGGTTTTAATTCAGCACCGTGCTTTGTTCAAATGAAAATCACCCCAGAAAACGTGTTTGGTGCCGGCAGAGAGATTATTCCAGATGCTATTCATCACCCGGAGTACAATGCAGCCCAGTACAATAGGAAAAGGTTTTAAGTCACCCGGTGACAGCAGGAGAATAGAATTTAATTTAGTAAATATTATGACACAAACATTATGGCACAATATAAGTGCATTTGCATACAGGAACTGTTCATGTTTTCTTCTTTTACCTCTGAGCGGCTTTCAGCAGGATCTTCTTCCTCTCTGCTAGTTTTTCCTGTCAGATGAAAACAGAGAAAACATCCCCTTTTATTTCTCACACTGCTGTGAAAATGGCTTTGGGCTCTCTAATACTTAATGAATTTTAAAGATTGTGACACACACACACACACACACACACAAAAAGACCAACTGCTCTCTGGTAAAATACACTCTTCTCTCACAATTAGGTTAACAGAGACATCCAGTGGCCGAGCAGTGCTAATGGTGTCAGAGGGGGGGCAGAGGAACTGCTCGTTACTTTCAGACAGAGATAAAAAAAAAAAAGTGTTTGAATCTCATTTCTTTGTGAAATAAGAGTCATTCAGTTTGTCCACGTCTCTGCAGCTGATTTTAAGTCTGATGTACTAAATCTAGTCATCATCGTCATCATCGGCAGCAGCACAAAGTCCAAAATGTATTTGCAAATGCTGCTTCACTTCATCTGATTGAAACCTGTGATGATGTTAATTCTTGTTATATTGTAAATAT
Organism: Brachyistius frenatus; assembly: GCF_029030835.1. Lineage (NCBI taxonomy): Eukaryota > Metazoa > Chordata > Actinopteri > Embiotocidae > Brachyistius > Brachyistius frenatus. The sequence continues at coordinate 719,534 of NW_027210697.1, forward strand.
TAGAAGGAGCATATTTTAACGCTCATCTCATGTATGTTGCTGCTAGAAACCGGCACCTGTGAGAAGTAACAGCTGAATCTCATGCTGTGTTCCAAATGGTGTACTTGTGTAATAACACTCAGTATTTTGAGTGCATGAGTGCGTTCACGCTGTCAAGTACAGAAACGCTGGACACTTTCCACCCTAAACGGTCACCATCTTGGCTACGACGAGGAGGCCAAAAGTATTTTTATATTAAGGTGATTTTTTTTTTTTTTTCCACTGCTGCTGCTGGACAGAAGAATCAGTGTGTTGAGTGTGTTAAACAGAGGACCCCAAAAACGCATCAATTTCTGGGTAAAGTACTTAATATTTGGTGGTGGGGGGGGGGTGGGGGATGGTGGGGGGTGGATCTGAAGCAATCTGATTGGTAACCTGACGATACTACGTCTCGCCCACCGATAGCCGTAAACCTGACTGCACTATAGACCTGTCAATCAAACAGACACGCCCACAAAAACACAGCTTTTTGAGGCTTGTTTTATAATTAATGACGGGATTATTTTCAGATGGACCGCCAGAAAACTAATAAGAAGGATCAACTTTAGCTAAAAACACGAGATAACTCGTGGAGAAATTTTATTGACTTCATATTTTATGAGACTAGTTGAATGGGAGTCTGTGGAGCTAGAGGCTTTTTGGAGCCGACCTCTAGTGGCACTCGATGGTATTGCAGCTTAAGGTGCTTCTGCATCGGCCTCATTGTTCGGACCCAAAAGCTACGTCCACTTTTATATAGTCATTGGTCATCTTAGAGACTATCAGCCTCTACTGTATGTACAGGTGGAGTACTTTTAAACATTATGACAGGGATTGAAACATTGTCCATTGTCCATGCATTTGCACTCCAGTCTTTGAATAATGTTGGTGAGGGGGACAGAAAACAACAGTTAAAGGGAAATCTTTCACAACCAGCTCATTATATAACCTGCAAACTGTTGAACAGACTGCAGATCGCATTCTCCTCTTCCTCCACATTCAGACACACTTCGCCTATCATCGCTCTCAGCAGAAGGATTGCCTCTCCAGTCGAAGTTTGCAGCTCCTTCACCACCTACACAGAGCAGACTCACTGTTAAGTAAAGGCCACTTCGGGCTCCTGAACGGTCATCACAGGCTTTTCAAGAACTTTGGGCTCAGAGAACGCTGAAAAGTAATTAAGGTTAAGGGTGCTTGACTGTGCAAATATGCCCATTAAAGCTCGTTGAAATTGTTATAATGTGGTGCTTAGCTTTTAGTAAGAGCACCGAAAACAGAACAACCAAACCCACCAGTTGTTTTTATGAATATGTAATAATTTTGTTGCTCTAAAATGATATGAATAATCAGGGTTACAGCAGTCCAAGCTGTTCTTGGTAAGAGGAAAACATGAGCTGTGAAGTTCGAGCAGAAATTCTAATTTCATTGTGATGAGCTAAATAAACTCTGTGTGCACCTGCACCACATCGCACAATATCATCACCACTGCTGAGTTCTTGAATTATTTATGATGACAAATTCTTTTCTTTTTTATGCCTTCATTGTCATAAATATGCAGATAAACACTCACCAGCACACCCTGGTCCAACATCTCACAACCCTGCATGTAAGCTGTTTCAATGTCAATGCAGTGAGTCCGACTCTCCCTGTACAAAACAAAAAACAATTCAAATTTAACAGGGAGGAGAGAAGAGAAGAGAACTTCTGACACTCGTACATTTCTGTGTTTTGGATTCACTCACACTTGCATGTCTCTGAAGCATTTGATGCAAAGCATGGACTTATTCTGTGTGGAGAACAGGATGTAGGGCTCCTCGTGGAGCGCTGCGGAGGAGACACAGAGGCCTTTTAACTTCAATCCACAAGAGTGTCGGAGTTTAAAGTATTCTGTTATTCAGATAAGCAGCTCTGTGACAAACAGGGTTCAGAATACAAACACGGGCTGGCTGATAAAATAAAGATACTTCACTTGTATTGGCTGAAGTTTAGCATGAAGTGTTGACAGGATATTCAAAGCCGAGCACAGGAAGGGACTTCGCTTCTTGTAAGCAACATGCGCTGCCGTAATAAAGCCTTGTTAGGGACTAATTCTCCCGGACTAAATTCCAGGTGGCACTCACAGCAATTCCTGTGTTTGGCTTTGGTGCGTTTGGCCAGGGAAACGATCTCATGGTGGGAAAACATTCTGGCCTTGTGTGTCAGCTCCCTGCAGGCGGCACACAATGGCTGGCTGCAAGTGTTGCAGTAGTACATCACCCCTGTGTCCTAACAACAAAAAGGAAAAGAAAAGGCGACAACAAATGTCCGTTTGTATTGTTAAAAGATGCACACAAATTAAAAGAGAAAATACTGATGTCTCGCAGTGCCGGATTTGAATGTTGGGATAATTGAAATAGCTGCACAAGCTTCAACCAGGATAGCCTAATTTTTTTCAAAGATAAAAGCAGAATAATTTGAAAGATGCTAAAATTAAAGTTCAAAATCTATACATAGGGGGTTTAAAATGCTAAATTGAAAGTGAAAAATCATCAATAATCGAACACAAACACGTCTCCTACAGAAATATTGGAGCATTCTGATCCTCAAAGGCTTCACGTTCAACTGTTTTTCTTTTATGTCCTCTAACATCAAGCAATAAATCACTCACGAGCTCTCAGCAGACCTGACGTCTTGTTTAACATGATTTTTGAGATTTAAAGGCTTTTTCATTTCATAATTTTAAGTTACTGAAACTTTCTAGTTAAGGTTTCATATAACATATTCCAGTATCTATGATATTAACATGTCCGCTGAGGGCAGAACAATGCTTTTGAAAATGCATGCCCAACTTGTTGGTGACCTTTGCCCTAACAAATGTGAATTAATATGGGTCTGTCACTTTATACCTTTTTGTTACTTTCCTGGTCACAGTTGGCGCACTGCACCGTCCCCTCAGCGTCTGCATTGTTGTCGACAAGAAACCTCAGGAGACGGTCCTCTGGTGGGAGGGCGTTGTTTCCTTTCACTATGGATGAGTATCTGTGGCAAAGACACACAATTCAAGCTGCATGAGCTGATAAAAAAAAAAAAAAATGAGGTGAAAAGAACAATAATGGACGGGAAAGCCCTAAGAACTTATTTTTCAGAGAAGGAAACATCTTGTGCTTCGTAGTCAAGTTTCTTCTGATTAAGAATATTTACACGTATTTTAAAGATGAGTTCATAAAAGAGAGATCACTTTTCCGAAAATTCTTGAATAACTCAGAAATACTGAGAGCAAGGTTTTTAAAAATGGAGGATGAGCCGCCGCAGGAGAAAGAGTTCACTCAGAGCTTCCAGCGACTCAACCGACAGTCTGGTTAACTCAACAGGTGAAAGATTCTCCTTCACCAAGGTTGAATGGTTCAGATTCCACCTTGTTCTGTTGATGGCGATTCAACTTTTAGTGAAGTTGAAACGTTTGGAGAAATTGAAAAAGTTTTGCATACACTACACATTACAGGAAGATATTTAATATCACTGCAGACCCCCTTGAAAACATATATATCTACTATCCAAAGAATGTCTGCGACAATTTTGGTCGCATTTGAATTCATATTTGTGGACGGTGGAGTTACAGGTTGCAGTGAGTCAAAGACATGTCATAATGCAGAGCATCACCTGGGGAGATTGGTGTTGCGGTGGTTAGCACTACTGCCTCTCAGCAAGAAGGTCTGGGGTGCGAGCCCCCCTTTATCGTGACATTAAAAAAAAAAAAAGAATAATACTATAGCACGTCAGAGTATTTTTTGCACATCACAGTGTGATACACATGTCCACCGAATTTCGTGCATGGAGGTAAACGTAGCCGCCAGGGCATCTGTTTTAGACGCACCATCGCTGCTCGGGCCCTAATCATGGAAAAAAAAATAATTAAAAAGCAAAAAAAAAAAAAAAAAAAAAGGAGAATAAAAGTTGCATTTAGAACTAGTTTGTATTATTTTTGGGTGCAGTACCGGAACCATCCTGAGGCGGCAGCAGAGACGTCACGGACACCGCCTGTCGTCGAAGAAGAAGAAGAAGATCCGGAAGTGTGTCGTTAAACACGACAACCCAAACGCGTGCGACTCCGCGGTGGAAAGTCCTGTCAAGAAAACACCCGTGAACGGAAGGACGCCTGCGCGCCGTAAAAACAGTTTGTCCCGCCGAGGGAAGTTGCGTTTGTTCGACGTTGAAAATGTCTGTCATTTCAGAGGAAAACGTTCGCGGCGGGAGCGTTTTCAAGGATATCGGCGCCGCCGCCGAAGACGACGACGACTGGCAGCCGACGGAGATCGAGAGTATGTGCATGAACTGCCACCTGAACGGTACGACGCGCCTGCTCCTCACCAAAATACCGTTTTTTAAAGAAATCATCGTCAGCTCTTTCAGCTGCGATCACTGCGACTTCTCAAACACCGAGATCCAGTCCGCGGGTCGGATCCAAGAGGAAGGCGTCTGTTACACGCTGAGGGTCAAAACGAAGCTGGACCTGAACCGGGAGGTGGTGAAAGCGGACAGCGCGACCGCCAGGATCCCCGAGCTGGACTTCGAGATCCCCCCCTTCACCCAGAAAGGCTCCCTTTCCACCGTCGAGGGCCTTCTGGACCGGGCGGCCGCGGGGCTGGAGCAGGACCAGGCTGCCAGGCGAGCGGGTGACCCGGATGTGGCTGACAAAATAGATGAATTCATCCAGAAGCTGAATAAGTTAAGAGAGATGGGAGATGGATTCACCCTGGTGATCGAGGATCCGTCCGGGAACAGCTTCGTGGAAAATCCCGCTGCCCCTCTGAAGGACGAGGCCCTCTCGGTGTCCCGGTTCAAGCGGACGGTCCAGCAGGACACGCAGCTGGGACTGAGGGCCGACGACGACCTGGGAGAGGAGCCGGCGGCGGGCGACGACCTGGAGGCGATGAGGAACGAGGTCCTGGTCTTCGGCACCAACTGCCCCGAGTGCAACGCGCCAGCCTCGACCAACATGAAGCTGGTCCAGATCCCGCACTTCAAGGAGGTCATCATCATGGCCACCAACTGCGACAGCTGCGGCCACCGGACCAACGAGGTGAAATCGGGGGGAGCCACGGAGAAGCTCGGCACCAAGATCACCCTGCGGGTCACCGACCCTTCGGACATGACCCGGGACGTGCTCAAGTCGGAGACGTGCGGCGTCCTCATCCCAGAGCTGGAGTTCGAGCTGGGGATGGGGGCCCTGGGCGGGAAGTTCACCACTCTGGAGGGTCTGCTGAAGGACATCAAGGACCTGACCATCTCCAGAAACCCCTTCGTCTGCGGCGACAGCAGCACGACGGACCGAATGGAGAAGCTGCAGCAGTTTGGAGAGAAGCTGGACAAGATTGCAGCGGGAGAGATGGAGGTCAGCTTCGTCCTGGACGACCCGGCGGGGAACAGCTACGTGCAGAACGTGTACGCCCCGGATCCGGACCCGGAGATGACCATCGAGAAGTACACCCGCTCGTTCGAGCAGAACGAAGACCTCGGCCTGAATGACATGAAGACGGAGGGATATCAAGAGGAAAAGTGAACTGCCGGGAGCAGCTGGATGGACTGAACGAGTCGAGGATGTCTTTCCGTGAAGCCAGTGTCATTATATTGCTTCATATTGTGTTTTTTTTTTTTTTTTTTGGCCATTTTCATACTTTCTAAGTTAAAAAACAGTGACTGGTTGCTTCCATCAGTATATTAACCAGTTACAGGAATTCTAAGTTGTCCAAATGTTCATTGGAGATAAATATATATATATATATAAATATGAGCACTTGATTTGTATAATAACAACAGACGCTGTTGTCATTAAAGAGAAAATCCTTTCACTCCATTTATTGCATTCTTTTGACACGCCAGTAGATGGCGCCCCGTTATCTCTTGATTAAAAGGATTTGTTCTGTCGGTGGATCACACTGCGAGACAAATTAATCTTTTTATACACCTGTAAGCACGCCACCATCACAACAGTGTTCTCCTAATTGATAGTACAGCTCCGCTCTTCGATTTGGCGGACGGTGAAAGACGAGAAAAAAAGGCAAAGTGTGCAATTGCAAATAGATTTAAATACTAATCTTCAGCAGTAGAGCCAATTTACTGCAAAACATGAGTACTTCATGCAGGTTGCAGGCAGTCGGTGGCAACTAAGAACATCCTGTTGTCACAAAAAAAAAAAAAATCACTTTGTTAGTAAATTGAAAGGGAAACTAAAAATGTATAATAATAATTTCACAGAGCAGAAGGTGAGATGTTCAGTTTCGTTATTCTAACCAAACATTATACCAAAAATCTGAAAATATATACCGACAGAAACGGCAGCAGAAGAGTTTGAACCAGAAGTTTAACCAGGCCTCGGTAACGCAACGATTTTAAAAACACGAGCAGGTGTCGTATTGTTTTCTGTCGCGTTAATCACGTTCAGGTTCCTCCGCTCTCTGGTGTTGAAGGTTTTTTTTATCTAGTTTTCATAGCAACGGGGATCTGTTGTGTTCTACTAATAGCAGAGAAGTGAATTCCTAGATTACATGGTTCTTGAGTGAGCAGCTGTCAGCGTGGTGCTGATGGAAATAGTCGCTGGCAGGCAGCGGGCCTCTGTACGCTGAGCCCAGTGGCTTTCTGACCACGGGGAGATTTCCATACAAAAACAAGGATTGTCCAGCCCCCCCTCCCCGCCTCATTTCTCTGTTCTGTGATTAAAACCACTTTGTTGGTATTCTTTTGACTTACGCTGCTGACATTTAAATCCCTCAACACAGGTTGAGGCCAAACAGTAAGTGTGGCCTGATGTTCAGCCACACTTTAGTTTTCTTCTTTTAACTTTTTGAAGATGTCTGAAACTGAAATTTGATTGAACTTTTATCAGACGGAACAACGTTTGAGAAATATTCAGAAACATCCAAACTCATCAGCGTCTCTTGATTTGTCCACAGACAAGATGAATAAAAGATCTGAGTCATCCTCTACCTCAAACATCCCAGCTTTTTAACACTGCAGAGCTGAAGGTGACTGTAAACCACGAGTCGCTCCTTAATAAGGGATGAAATGGATTGGTGTCATGTGACTCATTTGATTGCCCCTAAGCTGCTAGCATTGCTGCCAAATACCAGTATGCGTTGTGTGCTGTGTGACTGGTTTTCACTGGAGCTTGCTGCCCCCCCCCTTTTTTTTTTTTTTTTTTTTTTTTTTTTTTTTTTTTTTTTTTGAGTGCTGAGGCCGAGGGGCTAAATAAGAGATGGGGATGACCCTGCAGCTGCTCCGACCATTCAGGCCGGCCCCCTGCTCACACCAGGCCATCGCCGGGTCCCAGCGAGACTTGAAACTCGCTGCTCTCTGAAACCAGCGGGATTCTCCTAAGATCTCCTGCGTGAACCAAACCAATCTACGAATCAAACCGACGCGGACCGAATCGTTTTGAGCGACGCTCGACTTCAAAGCGCCGTCTTCTTACCCACAGAGGGGGCAGCTGAGGCGGCCGTCGTTGATCCGACCTCGCAGGCAGCGGGCGCAGAAAATGTGGTAGCAGTCCAACAGGCACGGGCACTGGTACTGCTCGTGGCACAGGTGACACACCAGGGGGTGGACGTTGGCACAGTCCGCGTTGCACAGGTTCCCCACGTTGGTGAAGATTCCTCCCGCCATCTGAGGAGCGGGGCGCGTGAATAAGGACAAAAATGGGAGTGTTATTGGTGGGCTGACAAGTTTTTTTTTTTTTTTGAACCACCACACGCGCACAACAACAATAACAACCAAAAATAAAAAGAAAGCTTAAGTTACGCTGCGGCATTGAATTCGTTGAATTACAGCCTAAATATTGCAGTTGTTTTAAGAGAGGCTAAGCTGACTGGGATACAAAACACTTTGATCAAGAGAGTCGGATATTAATTGAAACAAACAACAGGAACTTTTTTTTTTTTTTTCTCTCTCTCTCTTACCTTGCCAGATATGTAAGAAGTGCCCTGGAAGTTCTGTGACCAATCACAATCCTCCGATCATAAATATATATAACATCAGATGCACCCTCGGCACCTAAATTGCATCCAGCTACTGTAAATGTAGTAGGCTTGTCTGTGGACTGTACGGAGAGCACTGTCTTACCTTTCAGTGGTGCTATCAGCTACCCCCAGCAGGAATGACAGCGATGCAGAAACTCTTCAATAGTAGGCCGACGGGGTCCGTCCGCCAGGCAGCTGACAGCACGCCACCTCATGCCAGCCCCCAAGTGCAAAAGGGACATTTAATATTGCTGTCCAGCACGGACTGCAAAAACAGTTGTCCTATTTCTAATGCCACACAGAGCACAGGAAGATGGAAATCAAAGCGTCGCAAACCACTGAATCTGCTGCAAAAACCTGACGCTAATAATGAAAGTTATATAAAGTTATCATCTTAATACCGTTAATTTTTGTTTTGTTTTGTTTTTTTGAAGGTGCCACAAAATAAAACTTGGGTATATTCTGGATCACAATAGGAGAACTATTGGGATAATAAAAATTAAAAAAAAATAAAAATGTACCCATTATAAAACTATGATAAATATTGTTTCATTAATCCCATATTACCCAGGGTTTTTAAAAAATAATAATAATAATAATAATTTTTACCCACATCTCACGGCCTTCGCTCGGTTGCCATGGACACGGCTCCGTTGTTGTGCTCTTAATCTCATATTATTAATTTTAATTAAAGTAAAATTAAAATATGTCTGAACTCTTGGTACCCCTTTATGGGGTATTAATAATGTATGTTCGTTAAAAAAAACAACAACAACAACAACAACAACAACAAAAAACTCCTGGTTGAACAGGGTAATTTGACAAGGCTGCTCAATCAACCGCAGATCGCTCGATGCGATCGATTTTGCGGAAGTTGCTTATACTTCCTGGCGCAGCCTCTGCCCCTTCCTTTTCGCTCAACGTGTCAGCCATGGCCCCGATTGTGAGTAGCGAAGAGACCAAATAAACGACACACACACGACGCATTTCAGCTTTTCTTTCCCCCTCGCAGGCGTTTAGATAATCAAATCACCTTAATGTGGGAGCCGCGGATGTTTCAGCCTCCTTTTTCTTTGGCTTTGTTTACTGCGTCGGCTCCAAAAACCACGTTGAGCTAACTGTTAGCGCTAACGTTTAGCAGCGAGATATGTTTTTTTTTTTTTTTTAATGGTCATTAAAAGTGCGTAGTCTTTAAAGCACTTACGGTAAATGACTTTAATGCTTTTTATTTATTTATTTATTTATTTTTGCGTTGTTTATCGGACTTTACACGTGCTGCTACGGTTGTTTGAAGTAACCCTCTCGGGATTGATTTGTGTGCCAGAGAAAGCAGGTGGTCAGGAAACCTGGTGGGAAGAGGAAGAAGCAGATCCTGACATTCACCCTGGACTGCACTCACCCCGTTGAGGATGGCATTATGGATGCTGCTAACTTTGTAAGTAAACGAGAGAGAGAGAGAGAGAGAGAGAGAGGCTTCATGCATGTAAATTAATTGTGCAGAGAAAACACGTGGGGGAGGAGGAGGTGGGGGAGGGGGAGGAGGAGGAGGTGGTGGGGGATCAATAGGTAGGTAGGTAGGTAGGTATATACTTTATTAATCCCCGAGGGGAAATTTTTTCGCCACAGCAGCATACATACAGGAGCAATAATAGAAACAATAGAATAAAATAATAATAGAATAGAATAATATAATAGAAAAGCAATAAAATATAAAATGCACAGTACATACAGTATATATACAGTACATTAAATATCTATATATATTATATACAACAAACCAATAAACACAGTCAACATATATATATATATATATATATATATATACACACACATCCGGTACAGTATATATATCTATATATATAATATACAAGCAACCAAGAAACACAGTCAACAGTGTTTTTGTACTGTGATGGATTTTGCCAGAGGTGAGTTATTGTACAGTCTTATGGCAGTGGGCAGGAATGATACCACATGAAGTGTTGAGAATAAGGAGATTAAGTCTTTGTCAGTCTTATGTGTACATCCCAACTATTTGCTGTGAAGTTTTTTTTTTAAATTTTATATAAAAGGGTGAGGTGTCTCCAGCATCGCTGTTGTGTGTGTGTGTGTGTGTGTGTGTGTGTGTGTGACACCTGCCGCGTGTCCTTTGTCGCGTGCAGGAGCAGTTCCTGCAGGAGCGCATCAAGGTGAACGGCAAAGCTGGAAACCTCGGTGGCGGCGTGGTGTCCATCGAGAGGAGCAAGAGCAAAATCGCAGTGAACTCCGAAGTTCCCTTCTCGAAGAGGTACAAAACCACATTTCGAGTCCGTTGGCGCTGTGCGAGACGCGGCTGACGTAGCAGCACATCCTTAACAACTGCTCTCGTGTTGTCTTTTGAGAAGAATGCAAAATGACCCACTGGAAAATATAAAGATTGCGAATTTAATATTAGTAATATTTCAGCCACTGTTATGTCACGGACTTCTTTACTTAACATACACAAATTGTGAGACATCAAACAAATACAAGCTGTGGTTACAAAATATTGTGGATTATAAATAATTGTGCTTCGGTCTTCAACTGTGGATGTTCAAGGTTTGTGGTTAACTGCTTAATGGAGAAGCTGTGATCAATTATTCTATTCAGTTAATTGTGCAAGCACATTTGCTTAACTTTTAGTCAATAGTGGGGTTTTTTTTTCATGCAGTTTTTCACGTGCTGGTGTTGAGAAGTAGTTTGAGAATAAATGTTTTGGGCTTTGTTAAAGAGAGGATCAGAATCAGCTTTACTGGCCAGGTATGTTTACACATACAAGGAATTTGACTCTGGTCGTAGCTTCACTCTCAGCGTGCAAAACACTAAAACTGACAGACATATAAAACATAAATATATATATATATATACAGCATATAAATAAATAGGAATTAATATATACATGTGTATATATATATACCTAAACTATGGTGTAAATGCACCTAGTGCAAATGGTAGAAGCTTAGAGCTGTCTGTAAGATATAAAATATATATATATATTAAATCACTCCGATTATATACATGAAATTAAGTGTTTGTAGTAGTTTGAAAGGACCACAATGGAAAAGAAGTAAAAAGCTGGCCATCGTAGATGGAGGAGATGCAGTAATATTAAAATCTGGGAATAACGGCACACGTCTTTAGACAGTCACTTGGGTAAGGAATTCATGGTGTTAAACTCCGTTGTTTACATGAAATGTGACAAAAATCGTTTCATCAAGAATGAAAACGGATACCAAGTATGAGTCGTTCCAACCCTGGCGAAGATAGCTGACCAGTCACAGCAAGAATTAGTTGTAAACATCTACAACCGCCGATGACTGACAAATTATCCCCCCCCCCCCCGCCAGCCTTGGATCCACACTCGACAGCCAACAACGATGCGTGCAGAGATCTGCCAACGAACCTCCCCTGAACGCGATCATATCTCACTTCCTCACTCTAAATCCAAATGAACGTGCACGTCATGAGAAAAACAAATGCACGAACAACGAGAACTCCCAAAGCCGCATTCTCATGCACCATCAATCCGAACTATACGACATCTTTCACGTTTGTAAACGTCTGAACACCCGAGTTAGTAATTCCCATTATAGGTTATTGAATCGTATGCCAGTGGGTTTGAGAAGGATGGGCTCTGCGCTGCGGTGCATGAATGAAGTGTGCTGGGGGGGGGGGGGGGGGGGGCTCTTCAACGGATGTGGGGTCTGATGTGTGTCAGAAATTACAGACGAGGAAAACTAAAGGGGGGGAAAAAAAAAAGAAAACCCACGTGAGGCTTTGGTGAATTCTGAAAAATGTAAAACAAAAATTCACCAAAATTCAATAAACTTTTACTGCAGCACATTATGTCCATATGTACATTATGTGATGTAGATTTGACTAAGTGATCTTAAATGCTGCATCTCATACACACCACTTTCAATCTTGGGGGAAAAAAAACAAACTTAAAGCAGAGACTGTATTCTGTTTTATTTTATATTAAAGGTGCTGAAACACGGAGCCTAAAGTTTAAAAAAAAAAAGTGTAACTGTAATATGTGTATGTTACGGATTAGTGCCACAAAGAAAATACCTTTTTAATTTGATTGTTATATACGAGTAGGTATACAAACAGGATGGGGGGAAAAGTGCAGCAGCTGCAATGTAATAAGAGAAAAAGTCAACAGGACATTACAATATATTCTTGATGTTATATGTAAAAAAAAAAATACACTTAAACATTAATGTGCATCAACTCATTCCAAAATGTTTAAATATAAACAGGTTAAAAAAGATTATGCGTTAGGAGTTTCAACTTTTCCTTCTGAGTACAGATTATGGCCACCAGAGGGCGACTGAGGCACTTTGAATCTTAAATGGAGGACTTGATATGACCAGGGGATAAAGGTTCTGGATGATGTTGTTATAACCCCTAATGTAAGCCAGATCTGTTGTCACAGCTCATCTTATTGTGTGACTCAACTTATCTGGCGGTCAGTCACGCAATGAAAACAATACGGAGCCCTTAATTTGATGCATTCAAGGTCAAATGAAGAGTTTTGCAGCATTAAAGTGTCACATTTAGTTTGCCTCTTTTTTATTAAAGCACACCAAAGAAATCTTGTCAGGTTCACAATAAAAGGGTCATTATAATTCATTAAAAATTGGCATACATATTAAAAGGCTTCTGCTGTTTCCCCCCCACCCCCTCCTCCGCATCTCTTTCAGGTACTTGAAGTATCTTACCAAGAAGTATCTGAAAAAGAACAACCTCAGGGACTGGTTGAGGGTTGTAGCAAACACCAAGGAGAGCTATGAGCTGCGCTACTTCCAGATCAACCAGGATGAGGAGGAGGAGGAGGATGAAGATTAAACCTCACTACACCATTAATAAAACAAAAAAGACAAAACAAAAATATTGTTGTCTCTTTTTTTTTTTTTTTTTTCCTTGTGTTGCTTGTCTAATTTTGATCTCTGGGTGTCACACAGATCATACAGAATCTATCAGCCTTTCCCTTTATACTCAGCTCTTCTCATCGATAAAACCCCCCCCACAAAACTTTTAATATTTAGATGCATGAAGAGTATGTCTGCTGGTATTTATAATCTGTTTTTGGTTCCTTTGTCTGACTCGGGATGTCCAGCAAGACAACTAAACTCTTTTGTTTTGGTCTCCTCTCCAGAAATCAGTGCCACCAAAGCCAAAAGTGGATAAGTGCATTATGTAGATTCAATTAATCGATGGGCTTCAATTAAATGAAACGGCTACAATATAAAACCAGCAAGCAGTGTAAGTCTCCACTGCAGCTGGGACACTTCCAGCTCTTAGATTTGTGTATTTTGATATGCAGGGAAGTTGAAGCTCCTGCTCTCTCTGGCTCTCTCTGTGGGGCATCCTGTGTTACAGCTGTGGTAACCTTGACAACAGTTGGACCAGGACTCCTCTCTCTCAGCATGCAGTCATCAGGCTGCATCTGTGTATTATTTTGTGCTGTTGTTGTTGTTTGCCAGGAGAAAGTGGATGTTTTGCAAAATGGAAAAAAAATAAAAAATGAGTCAATTTTGCGTCTACATTCGACCACTTTTTTATTTATTTATTTATTTATTTTTTAATTGACGTCAACATGGTGCCTTCAGGAGACATATTAGTGCTTTTTTTTTTTTTTTTTTTTTTTTCGCCCGCAGACAAGACTTTCCATCTCGAGGAGAGGCTGGAAGTGAACAGTGCAGCAGCTGTGCGAGAAAAGCAGAAGTTTCTGTCTCAATTCTCCGGACTTCCAAAAGGAAATGATCGGGCGACAGGCGCGCGACTGTATCCGCCTATTAGCGGCACATGGCGATGCCGCACGGTGGTTTTTTTTTTTTTTTTTTTTTTTTTTTTGCACACTACTAGTTGAAGCGGTAACTAGGAGAGTATGACTAACTAGTTGTGGGTGAAATTATGGGATGCATCGTCATGGCAACAGACCAGACGTCACAATCTGGGCATGTGTGTTCCATTTTTGTCTTTCTTATTTTTCAGACTGCAAGACCTGGATAGAGATCAGTGGAAAAAAAAAAAAAAGCATAAATGTTATTTTTTATTTTTTTATTTTAGTCCTGCAGAGAAAGCCCTGTATTCACTGCAAAAAAAAAAAAAAAAAAAATTAAAATTCAAAAAAAAAAAAAAAAAATTGAACAGAGCGATTCTTTTTTTTTTTTTTTTTTTTTTTTTTTGGTGAAGAAAGAGCCTGGGCTGCGGCGTCTGGAGGGTTAACTTTCAGTATTCCCAGCCTAAAAGGGGTTTGGGGGCTATGAGATAAAGATGCCGGGGTCGCTGAGTAATGAAGACGAGGGACAAGACGACATGGATTTTGAAGACGATATGCCAGGTGAGGGAAAAGGGGGGAGGCGGGGTGTCCTTCACATTATTTTTGCGCCGCTACGCCTTGAATGCGGGGAAAAGGGCTTGTCCTGCGTTCCTGAGACCAGAGAGGAGGAGGAGGAGGAGGAGGGGTGGTGGGGTGCAATAAGCAGAGTCATGCTATTATGTGTGTGTGTGTGTGCGTGTGTGTGTGTTGTTTTTTTTTTTTTTTTAATTTTTTTTTTTTTTTTAAATTTTATTTTAGTACGACCTAGTGTCTTTTAAGGTGGGAACGGGTTTTTTGGATTCGCCTCCGGCTGCCCTCGCATTCAGCCTGATTTTTTTTTTATTTTTTGGGGGGGGGGGGTGGGGGGGGGCATGATGAAAACCCTGCTGCACGGTTTCTGTACGCTGCTCTTTCTTTCACAGTCTCGCATGCGTGTACAAAGTGAAGGGGCTTCACCTCAAGTCCGAAAAACACAAGTTTAGGTCCGAGAGCTGTTTAAAAATCGTCGCTGTTTATGTGTCCGCTGCAGTGTCTGCGGTGAGCTTTGTCCTTCTCGGTTAACGTGTGCATACGCTTTTAAACGGTGACAACATCCGTGTTCATTTGGGAGAAGATGCGCGGTCGTCGGCGCCGCCGCTTGTGATTAGGGAAGCTGCTCCAACTTTAAATGTCCTGGGAGCACCTTGCGTGGCCGCAGAGGTGCGAAAAGCCACGTGTGGGCTACTGTAAACAGCGCCGATCCATTCTGGTCCTTTTGCCGTGTGTGCCGCTGGTGACAGCGGTTGGGTCACCAGCGTCCCCTTCAGCTCTGGGTCGTGCACTAACTCAAAATTAACTCTAACCCACATTCTGGACGTGCAAGCTCCTTCTGCTCGCCTCATGCAAGCCGAATGTAAGCCGAATGTGTGCAATATTTCTTGTGGCTGGAAAATGAATGTGTCACCCACTCTGGCACTGAACCAGCTCTAATGTCATTTTGTCTTCTTAAAGGGAAAATTCAAGTCCGGGAGGGTGTCCGGATTCTCTAATTAATGACCACGCACATAAGCTACTTGTCAATTTATGGCCATTTAGTTTTCTTTTTGGCGTAATAGTTTTTCTGGCAGGTGTCAATCCTAATGAACCTGATTAGGAGGGTAAGTCCCAGTCAGCGTGTTTGGCAGGCATTGCTATAATTGACATTCACTTAAACTGCTAACTGTGATATCTGTCATATGCAGCTGTAGGAGCTGGCCTCATCACAATCGTCATCATCTCGGTCAAACCAGGTCATAAACTGCTTGAGGATCTATTTCTTGGTCCGGTGTGTTAAAGGCTGAGGTGAAGAGGTGGCCTGTCGTTGCATTCGTAATAACCAGGCTTCAGTTTGTCCAGCACAGCCACGAGATTCACAGATTTCTTTCTTTCTCTCTCTCTTTTTTTTTTCCTTCCTCCTGCAGCTTGCTCAGAGCATCAGATTGTTTGATGTCAGGGGCGAGACTTTAAATTAATGCTGCTTTGCCCTCCGCTTCACATTTACATCTGGATGTGGAAAAGTTTGGCGGTCGTAAAGATAGATTGCGTGTGAAATGAAGGTTGAGGGTGTAAAAATCCAATGTAGTGTTTTCTTCGACCTCCTATTAAGTGTTGCTGCATGATACATACAGAATATATGTGGAAGAGTGTGTTCTGAGTTTTCTCCAAATGAAAGAACTTTCTGTTTTTGGGACGAAGTCATATTTATAGGTTGTGACCCGAGGAAACGCTTGTGATGAAATGATGAGATGTGGGTTTGGCATTAGCTGTCCCAAAATGTAGTGAGCAGTTGTTGCCCGACTGAGCAATTCTTGCTCATTTTACATGTGTTAGAAGCCCTCAAACCTCTAAAGTTGGTATATTTTTTTCCCCCACTATCACATGGAGGAAGTACAGTTGTTATCCTAGACTGCAGCTATATAAAAGTGGACATAGGGTCTGAAAAATGGAAGTGCCTCTTATAAGCTGCAATACCACCAAGTGCCACAAGAGGTTGGCGCCAAAAAGTCTCCGGCTCCATAGACTCGCATTCAACTTCTCTCATTCAATTCGTAGTCAATACATTTTTTTCACAAGTCACTTTTGGTTTTGCGCGATAAAGTCACTCCTTATTAGTTTTCTGCCGGTCCATCTGAAAATAACCCCGTCATTAATCAGAAAATACGTGTAAAAGCTGCGTTTTTTTGGGGGGGGGGCGTGTCTGTTTGATTGACAGGCCAGAGGTGCAGTCAGGTTACGGCTATATCGGTGGGCGGCACGTGGTATCGTTGGGTTTCACGATCAGATCGAGTCCAAATACGGTCCCTTCTGGCTCCACACTGCTCCGAAGTAGCAAGATGCCGCCGGCCAATATTTGAACTCGAGGCTTCGCAACGAGTGTTCGCAAACCGACGGGCGACGTCACTGGCGGTTGCCGCTTAGTTACAGTAAAGCCTTTTTCACGGGCTCATTATTGGCCCCCATAAAACAAACAGGACAATACAAACGACAGGATTCAAACGTTGCCTCCACTTGGCACCTATTTTCCGAGTCTTGTGGCATCAGAGTTATTTGCGCTAATCTCTCGCAAATAAACACATTCTGACAATATTTTTGATGAGCCCAATTAATGGCACCGAGCTTTCATGTTGAAGGTGTGAAGTCGGGAGAGAGAACGAAGAGGCAGAGAGAAGGAAAGAGGGGGGAAAACAGAAGGGAGTCAAAGCATCATCTGTGACTGCCAGCCATAGCCCGAGGCGGCACACAATCACTGATGTGTGTCCCCAATAACCCAGTCGTTGGTTAAACATGTATGAGGAAGGAACGGTGCAATTGATTATGGCATGTGAGTGAAGATATGTGAGCAGGAATCCAGGTAGGAAGATTGAAAAGAAAAAAACAAAAAAAATTCACGCGTCAGTTGAGATTTCTTCCATCTGCCTTGATGGAATTTAGTAAATCTATATCGTGGGGTGCAAAAATAAATCAAAGAAACGCTACGAACCCTGATGATAACACACTAATTAATAATAAATGCACTGAAAATCAGACTTGGTGAATTGTGTTTGTCCTAATGAAGCTTCTGCGAACGTTTCTCATGCTATTCCGACGGTACGATTGGTATTTAGTATTCTTTTATCTCATCCTATCACCGAGCATAATACAACGTTGCACATCTATTGTTGTGCTGCTGATACAGGAAGTAGTTTTATGACCTCAGCAGGCATCAAAGTGACAGACAAGGTCAGGAATCCAGGTCAGACTTCTTTTTTTTTTTTCCGGCATCGAGATGCTTTCATGCAATTAAAACGCAACAATGTGGAAGCAGGTCCTGGTGGGGGAGAGAAGAGGACATCAGACCCCTAAATGCTATCCTATCAGAGCCTTTATTTGTTGTGGCACACACACTGTCCTAAGTCCCTTTGTCTCACTCCGGGTGCTTACACTGTCACAGATTGTTCCATTGTGTTTTCTGTTTTAATTGCTTTGTTCCTCCCTAAAATTGAAAGATTATCATGGGCTTTTGTGTGCCTACAAATGTTATCCCCAATTGGAACGGGCTCTATTTTTGGATCCCTCACTGAAAGTTGACACAATTTTTTTTCCCCTGCTGCTCGTGCACGTAGCCGAAGCATAAAAGATGCTTCATTTAAAATGCGTATTTGCAGATGAGCGGTCTGTTTTATATCTGCCTTATATTGGATCCAATATGAACTTATAATAGAGTATGGTTTAAATGATGCTTTTTAGTCTTTATCGCACCATCACTTTGATGATTCCATTTTCTAATAATAGTCTCTGGATGTCTTTGTCTGCAGGCATTTGAAGCCTGAGCTATAAGCGCTCAATCAATGAGGAAAAGAAACCTTTTGGCCCCGTCTGTGCTGCTTTGTGGGAAGCAATGCTGGGCAACATTAAGTGGGTATTTCCACACAGGGGCCACCGGAGAAAGGTCTAATGTGCTTTCCAGTAAACTCTAGCTTCCTCACTTGGGAGTCGCTCATGAATCTCCCCTCTAATGGGTCAGTCCGGTGGCCAAGCCCTTGCAGGAAGGTCAGAACTGTGTCTGTGCCATCCGTCCGCATTTTACAGAGGGCTCGCCTGCCAAGTGGAGCTTTGGTCGTCTTTCTAACACAATCTGGTGCCAGGCCTCCCTGTGTCACATGACTGAGCAGCCTCCCCTCCCCTCCCCTCCCCTCCAAACACCTGGCACGGCCTGGTCCTCCCACCGAGCAGAAAGAATATCTCCCCTGATGGTTTTCCCTACAGGGACTTCACAGACCATTTACTGTAGGCAGGGTTCGGATCAAAAGGCAACGCAGGTGGTAAACGCCGGCGTTTCTTTTTTCATTGAACCGCATGGCTGTTACCCCTTTTATAAACTCCTCTGCATTGCTGAGACCATTTCGTTCAATATTTTGTTATTTTTTTAATTTTTTTTTTAGCAAGGCTACAGCGAGCAGCTCTTTGAGGCTCTATTGTAGCAGCAGTGGTTCTTTGAACTAAACACCATCACGCTAACATGCTCGCAATTACAGTGCTAACATCCCGATGTTTACTAGATATGATATTGATCATATTCAACATGTTAGTATAGTGTTGTTGCAGCAGTACAGTTGTATTTTGTCATAAAAAATATTGTTTGAGCTAATTGAAAAATGTGACCAGATTGAAGTGCAGAATGACAGGTTGCTATGAGAATTACTTAAATTGAGACATCAAAGTGTGTGCTAAATGCCGTGGCAATCCAGCTGATAGCTGTTGAGATATTTTATTCAGAGCTTCCAATGACAACCTCGTAGTTTGTAGCAAAAGTTAGAAGATTATGGAAAGCTGCGTTTCCACTGTTGGCTCGACTCTTCTCGATTCTTCTCATTTTTGCTACCAAGTTCTATTCTGGATTTTGTTTTCCACGTCAGATAGTAACCCCCTCAATGCCATGTCGTGACTACAGCGGTGCCGGATAAAGCTTAATCCGTGACTTCATCCTCAGCGCGATGCACACGTGGATCCCAGAGGAACGTCTGCAGCTCCTCAACTGATCCCGGCGTGATTTTAAGAGCCGCCGCTAAAAAAAAACTGCACCTGCTCTTGTAGCTCGGCTCGTTAACAATGGCGGGTTTGCACTAGATGTCCCGCGTGCAGCGACTGTTACAGTTCTCCTCGATCCAACAGCGGTCTGCAGTGTTTTCTCAACGTCATCTTTTCAAAACCTCGACGGAGATGATGCTGAAAGTAGTCGCAGGTATTATCCGCAGCGGAAAACCAAAACACGGGAGTAGAATACGGTTGAGGTGTAGGCCGTTACCAGCGGTGGTAAAGCGGTAAAAAGTCGGTAGGATACATCCTCCAGGGGGCCATGAATGTCTGTTTAAAATTTTATGGCAATCCGTACCGTAGTCGTTGAGAATTTCTAGTCTTTCACCAAAGTGGTTAAACGACAAAGCAAGCAGACCGACACCGGCGTCCCCAGAGCCTCGAGCACGGCCAGAAAAGAACCTCGTCCTGTCTCCTCAAAGTGAATTTGGTGCTTATGATTGAATCATTTCAAGTAACACTGCATCGCCACTGTCAAGTTTGATTGATTTATTGTACAGGAAGCAGATAAAGGGACACGTAGTCCTGTATCATCTGGCGTATCTAATCACTGATGTGTGGTCAGCCTGTCATTCATTGTTCCTCTCATGGACGGAAAAGAAAAAAAAAAAAAAAAAAAGGGTGTGCGGAGTGACCGACTGCTTTTGTGTAATTCACAACCGTCTCCATCTACATCCGAGCCGTGTCATCATCTGTGCATCGGAGAGAGATGCAAGGCTCGCTGCGTTGCCGGCGCGACTTGCTTGGCAGGCGGCTAACATACATCTGAGACATAAAAGAGCTCCCGGTTTGAGACGCTGAATACATAAACTCGGGGCTTTATTTAGAAAGAGAGAAACAACGCGGGGAGGAACATGCGAGTCTGTGTGGGAGGCTGGAAGACCGAACGAACTAGCGGAGCAGTAATCATAGCAGATAGATCTCTAGAAATAACTCTGGAATAAAAAAAAGATATTGGCCGCATAAAGCACAAGTTACCCCCAGTTAGCCCTCCGGAAGGGGTGACACATTTCATCTGGTCGCCAGGGGTAACACAATCAGCTTGACATTGGCTCTGACTGAGGCTTGGAAATCACTGTACTGTGTGTGTGTGTGTGTGTGTGTGTGTGGAGAACCTCTTGCTCCCCTTTGCTAAATAGAGGATAAGTGGTTGGTGAGGTTTTGTGTGTCTACTACACAGGAATCCCTCCTCCCCAATCTCTCACTCCGGCTACCCAGGGGAGTGGTAGACTGCAGGGCGAGTGTCAGTTGATTGACTCTGATACATGCGCTGCATATTTCATGCCCTCCAGTCTGTCTGCGTGAAACACGGGAGAGAGGGGAGACACGCAGACAGAGAGAGACACGGGGAAAAGACGGAGAGACAGCCGGAGACAACAACGGAGCGAGAACGATATCAGATGTGGACCTCTACAGGAGCGGATGCATGCCGCGTCTCTTCGCAGCGATGTGTCGTTTGGGGCTGTTTCTCTCCGTTACTTACTCCTCCGTGACCCGCCGTGGCATCAGTGAAAGTCTGCTGCGCTCAGCAGTCAGCACGTTTGTAACACAGCAGCTCTGAGACAGTACAGCTGACAACCAGCAGCAGGTCGCTTTAGTCCCAGCAAGCATTAGAGGCTGAGGATATGCTCAGTGTACCTCAGTGGCCCTCCGGGGAGTTCCCACTTAGCAGCAGGCCGGGCACTTCGTTTATTTGTGTTTTGACGCACAAAGTTGATCCACACTCAATTAGGTGTGATTATGAGGTTTATTTTGCCAAGTGCTCCTGTTGGTCTGACATTGATTCGTCATTTTTATTTTCAAAACACTGACTTTTCGCCGTGCTGTGCTTTCACAGACCTGCAACTAATGATTATTTTTCATCTTTTTCTGTCTTTTTGTTTGATCGTTTTGTCTCAGAAATGTCTGAGAATTTGGCAGAAATTCTCTGGCCCGGCTGCACCACAGTTTCAGTTTTCTTCGCTGTGAATACAGTCTGGTCCCGCTGCTGTATTTGCGTTTCCCCCCAGCGACTGTAAAGGGCGGACCAATCAGCGAACAGTGTCGGTGGTGAAGCGTGTTTGTCCCGCCCCCTCCTTCACGGTTATTGGACGGCTGGTAACAAGCACAGCGTTAACAGTTTTCAACTCTCAGTGACCGGATGAAAATGCCGTACATTCATCGGTCAGGCCAGAATAAACACTCAGTACCTCGTCAAGCTGCTGCCGTTCATTAAAAACAATTAAAAAAAATATGCTGTGCTCGAGCAAAAATGTTCGGTGGTTGCAGCGGTGGCAGAGTGCCGGCTTTGGCACATGCTGATTGGTTAAATTAACCCGAGGTCTGCGCCCAGTAGGATGGAGGGACTGGAGCGTAACCAGACCCGTATACTCACCGAATGAAATCGGGTCTGGTTCACAACCAGGCTAGAAATTTCCATGTCCATTTTCCAGAAACGTAGGTCATATCTTCATCGCTTGTTTTGTCTAACCCAGCCTGGCTCTGTCCGACTCTTCCTCACACCTTCGGGCTTTGCTGTGATTGTAGTCTGGAAACCCTTTAGTCACTCTGAAGGGCTAATCAGCACAATGATGTTGAAGTAGAGCGGTCGAGATTTGGTGCACAACATACAATGTATGGTAGACAATGTTGATTGGTTAAAGCTCCTCCAGTAGTTTCAAAATCTAGCCCAAGTCAATAACAAGAAATGAGCCCTAATGGAGCCGACCAGACCCACGTATTCACACGGTCACACCGGGCCGTCTAACTTTAAAACCCAAAGATGCTGATGATGCTAAACTGCAAAAAGATGCAAATCCTCACGTTTACATGCTGGAGCCATTAAATCTTTGTTGTTTTTTTTAACAAAAAAAACAACAAAAAAGAACAAATCCAATAATCAATGGTCGAAGAAGCGCCGTGCGCAAACCAAGCTGTGTATGTCAGTTCTGGCCCATCACACGTGTTCCTTAAGCCAATAATGTGTTTTGTTTCTGTGTCCAGACGAGGATGACGAAGGTGAGCGCAACAATGTTCCCCTCGCGCCCCTCGACAGCTTCTTCTCCGACGACGACTCCGTCAAACAGCAGAAGAAGAAGAAGCCCAAAAAGATGAAAGAGGGGAAAATGCCCAAAGTTAAGAAGAGGAAAAAAGAGGTAAGGTGCATTTCACGTTCGACACCATCTGCCGTGACTTCGGACGCAACAGCTTGGCAGACATTTTGGCTCGAGCTGTATCCCGCGTTCTCTATTTCTCAACCCATCACTCTTTTGATGTCTCCGCAATTGGATCAAAGGTGTGTTTTGGCAGCTGCACTGCCTCTGTAATCTAAATGAGAGGCACTGGACTGTCTCGGGCTTAGGGGAGGTTGGCAGCAGTGCCACCGCTCCTGCCAGTGTAAGCTGTGGGCACCGAGCGTGAGTTTAGAGTGTGGATTTGTGCCCGTGGTGCCGGTGGTGATGGCAGGGACGCTAGGTCAGAGGCACAGCGTTGGTGCCAAGATAGCAGTGGGAGAGCTATGACAGAGCGGGTTTGACGGCTGAGCTTCTCGAGCCTTTCGTCGCCAACATTTAGACAACAGGTCTGAGGCTTGATTTTCCCTCAGCATTATATATGTGCGTAATATATGTTGTTATTTCAGCTTTTAAAGTTAGCCTGACAATTTCAGTATAATACTAACTGGTAAACATGAATAGAGAAGACTAGCAAACTGATGTACGTAATGTTACTTATGTAAACCAAAGGTACTTGCTTTTCACGCCCAGCCGAGGCAGAACGTGACATTGACACGTTATCGTTGGGTGGACTAAACGCTTTTGCGTGACGTTCGGTCACAACTTTCTCACTTTCTTTTCAAGCCATTGGAAATTATTTTCAGTCAACTTCAATAATGAATTATTAGAAATAATTTATAAAAACCTGTTATGGTAAATCAATAATTCTGAAGCTCTAAGTCTAGAAATTAATGTTGGGCCTTCTTTGATGAATTAAAACAAGATGACGCAAGTGTGTTCTTAGAGGAGGATTTTCTACAACCTGGCAACCCAAAACTTATTTTATTAACTGCTTCAAAATGGTCTGTGATACACTGATAAATACCTGATTAACACTTTTTAAGGGTTGACAATACTGTATCCATCATAAGGTAATGTCACCGGTCAATACATACGATTCTCTTTTGCTGCAGGAAAATCTTTTCTTTTCTTAAAAACGTGCCCAACCCAGAAGCCATAAGCAATATTTTTCTTTACTCAGTAATTACAGGAATCTGCTGTATCCCCAGTGCTTCTCCCTGCCTGTGTTGGCTTTAAATGTGAAAATGGCTTTAGCAGTGTCAGAGACATGGCCAGGATGTTCCCCTCTGCTGGCTGGAGATGCCAGCAGTGCTGTGAGGAGCTTGGCTGGCCAGGCTGCCACCCGGCCCTCTGGCTGCTTGTGGTAAACACTGAGCTCTGGGTCTCACTGAGCTAATGAGGGGGGGACTCCCTGTGACACTCTTCACTCCCTCATACACACACTCGCCTCTGTGTTTCTCCTTTTTCTTCCCTCTCACATGCATCACCTCACTTTGCCCTGGTTGTGATACCGCAGCGTGTCTGTCTGCCTTTCTTTTCTTTTTCTTTCTTTCTTTCTTTCTTTCTTTCTTTCTTTCTTTCTTTCTTTCTTTCTTTCTTTCTTTCTTTCTTTCTTTCTTTCTTTCTTTCTTTCTTTCTTTCTTTCTTTCTTTCTTTCTTTCTTTCTTTCCTTTATCCCTCCCTCCTTCCTTCCTTCCTTCCTTCCTTCCTCCTTTCTCCCTTCCCTCCCTTCCTGTCAGCTCTTTCTCTAACTCTCTCTCTCTTTCTTTCTTTCTTTCTTTCTTTCTTTCTTTCTTTCTTTCTTTCCTTTCCTTCCTCCCTTCCTTCCTTCCTTCCTAACTCTCTCTCCTTCCTTCCTTCCTTCCTTCCTTCCTTCCTTCCTTCCTTCCTTCCTTCCTTCCTTCCTTCCTTCCTTCCTTCTTTCCTTCCTTCCTTCCTTCCTTCCTTCCTTCCTTCCTTCCTTCCTTCCTTCCTTCCTTCCTTCCTTCCTTCCTTCCTTCCTTCCTCCTTTCTCCCTTCCCTCCCTTCCTGCCAGCTCTTTCTCTCTCTCCCTCCTTCCTTACTCCCTCCCTCCCTCCCTTCCTCCATCCCTCCTTCCTTCCTTCCTTCCTTCCTTTCCTCCCTCCCTTCTTCCATCCTCCCTCCTTCCCGCCCTATCAGCTCTCTCCCTCTTACCCTCCCGCTGAGGAAGCGCTGCTGCTGTAATTCACTTCCAATCACTCCCCAATGGTCTGTGTCAGACAGAGGCCAAAAGTCAATTGGGGTCAGAGACTGTCAGCGGCACATCCTAGTCTGAGGTCGCAGCTACTGACGGGAGGATTGGTAGCCGGGGAGAGATGTGTTATATTTGCCTTCCCTCTCATATCTGCAGTTAAACAAAGAAACTCTGAGGACATAGACGGATGTTCTGTGTCCTTTTTGACAAAATATCCGTGAAAGCGAATCTTGAGTTTATAGAAAGCCGTTAATTTTATTAGTGAAAGAAGCAGCTGCAATAAAACCTCCATGAATCTGCTCTTGGCTTTAACATCTCGCTGAAATACAGTCGGTATGAGATGAGCCTCAGTCTTGTTTTTATAACTTCAATATCCTCTCCGGGATTGTGAGTCAACAAAGAGCTGTTGCTGATTTCGGCAAAAAAAAGAAAAGGAGAAGCCATTGTTTTGGAAGCTTTACAGCAGCATATATATATATTTTTTCTTGCTAAACTAGGTTTTATTGAATATCCACGTCTTTCCTCGTTTGATATTTTCAGTGGCATTCGCTGCAATCTCCCTGAGGCAGAAACCATTATGGGGAAGCATCTAATTTGATTACGTTATCATCACTTATCTGATTTTCCTCCCTCTGAGAGGAGAGACTCCCTCTTTGTTACTGTTCTGGTGTGTCCTCTTTGATTCTATGACGTCTGTTTAACATTGAACTCCGGGCCACTGAGCGCTTGTTGCACACTTCCACCTTGTCCTTGCAGTTGCTCTCAATCATGGTTCTGCTTCTTTGCTTTTTCCCTCCTCCATCTTCGTCTCCACCCCCCTCCCACCCCCCATCCCCCATCCACAATCTTCCATTTACTCTCTCTCTCTCTCTCTCTCTCTCTCTCTCTCTCTCTCTCTCTCTCTCTCTCTCTATCTATCTATCTATCTATCTATATATTTATCTCTCTCTCTCTCTCTCTCCCTCTCCCTTTCTTCTTATGCATAAATGAGATTTGTCTAGACGGGTGCTGGAGCACCAGCTCTGCAACCACAGGCCTCTGCATAACAAGCTCGTTATGCAAACGTGTCTGATTGGATGGCGCCGTTCCATTGGCTGCCACTGTGATAGAGTGTGTATATGTGTGTGTGTGTGTGTGTGTTGGGGGGAGGAGGGAGTGAGTGTGGTGTGTGTGTGGGGGAGAGGGAGGGGGGAGGTAATGGCAGGATAGAAAGAAAGAGTGAGGGAGGAAAAAAGAAAGAAGAAGTTATGAGATAGAGTGAGAGAGAAAATAATGGGGTGGATGGTGGGGGTGAGCGAGGGGAGCTCTATGAGATGTGAAGGAGAGAAAGTGAGAGGAGGAGGAAGAGGAGGAGGAGGAGGAGTGTGTGTGTGTGTGTGTGTGTGGGTGGGTGGGGGGGGGGGGGGGTGGAGGGGTATTGAGAAAGAGAGAGAAAACTAGGAAGAGAGAGAGAGAGAGAGAGAGAGAGAGCCAGACACTGCTCAAATTTGGTCGCCATAGCAACACAGCCAGGCTGCTGGTAGGGTTGGCGGGCGCTGCGGCAACGTGAGCCTTTCCACTGCGCTACAGAGCAAAACGCCTGCAAGTCTCTCCATGGAGCCACACAGGCCTGCTGAGCAACAGGCAGCGAGCGGAGCACAAAGCCACCGAGCACTAATTTCTCTCCGCTGCATGTGCACATGCACATGTCCTCTGGCAGGCCCGCAAATTCCACACATACATGAAAACATGTGAAAAAGAAACATTAAAACACAGACCAGCAGCAATACACACACACACACACACACACACACACACACACACACACACACACACACACACACACACACACACACACACATGCAATTTATGCACATTAAAGCAGGCGCGTACATACAGTTAAACTATTTATAAGCGGGGAGAGAATTTTTTTTTTTTTTTTTTTTTGAAACCTAATGCACAGATGCAAATTTATATGCACACTCGCACACACCTACTACACACAAAAAGCACAAGTAATTAGGTGAGAGGTGCATGAGGAGAGAAAACAGCACACACTCTTCCCTCTCCCACCTCTCTTCCTCACACACACACACACACACACACACACACACACACACACACACACACACACACACACACACACACACACACACACACACACACACACACACACACACACACACACACACACACACCACTGTGAGCAACCACCAGTGAGTTTGTTCATATGCAACTCTCCCGATCACACAAACAACACCTGTTAACTGTTAAATCCATGTAGCCTTCCAGATGTCTCATATTAAACAGGCAGGATGCAGCTCGGTCTGCAGATCAGCTCGGAGCCGTGATTGGCTGCACCGCCCGAGGTGTTTCAGCTCCCTGGTCTTAGTTTATTATCAAAGCACGTTTAAAAAAAGGTGAGCATGTATCCTCATCAACTCTCTGCTAACTGTGGTCTCTTAATAATTCACACCTCTCGTCGTAGGCAGAGGAATTATCATATTAGTAAAAGCAGTGACACTTTGGAATGATGTAATTTAATTTATGCAAATGCCATCAAGTAGAAGCTTTTATCCAAAGTGCTTTATATACACTGGCAGCATATGTTTTTTAGTGTGGGTGGCCTCTGTGGGAGCTCTAATCCCTCACCCTGGCAAAATTTATGCCATGCTTATTTGCACTATTAACTTTTCATATTTTAATTATTCCCCTCTTTTTTTATGTCTAGATATGAAATTGGTTCTCAAAAGGTAGAGATAGATTTCCTTTGTCTTGATATTAGTCGAATTCAGACCTGGACTAGTTTTGACCCAGAAGTCTGGCTTTGAATCTCAATTTAGTCAGAAACTGTCACGGCCCGAGGTGGAGAGCTGAAGCAAGATTCAAAGCCAGATTTTACTTGTTTATATTTATAAAAATAGCTGCTTGGCAGGAGCTCAACACTACTTCAAAGAAATGTGAACACGGCTAAGGTGAAGTTTTCATTCAGCAAAAATATAGTTGTAGAGTTGAAGATGTCAGTTACACACATTTTAATCTTTGTGTCCTTGTCATGAATGCGTCAGGGAGGAATCCCGGCCCGAGTGGACAGCGACCTGGAGGAGACGTCGGAGGTGGAGGAGGAGGAACTGGAGCGCCCAGAGATCGGCTCTGAGAGCGAGACCAGCACCTACGGTCCCACCAAGAAGAAGAAGAAGAAACCCAAGGAGAAGAAAGAGAAAAAGCCCCGGAAGAAGAAGAGAGATGAGGAAGAGGATGACGATGACGATGACGACGGCAGCATGAAAGTAAGTCTGGGTTCATGATGCCGAACTCATATTTTATATTCTCTATTCTCTTGTGTGAAGGTACAAGACCCCAAAAAGTTCATAAATTTCAATATAATTTTAAATGATGATAAATATATATGATAATTTATTAATGATGATAAATTCGATTTTTAAAAGGACAATTTACTGTACTTATTTACTTAAGTAGTTCAACTTTTTTTTTTATCATGAGCTGTTCTGCCATGAGATGCAATGCAGAACTTTTACTGATTCTCAGTACCATGAAAGGTCTCTTTAATATGAAGGTGTCATGTGTGTATCAGTGCATTCAAAATCTTGATGTGTGAAAAAACATTCTGGGACAAAAAGAAAATTAAAACCTTAAATAATATAACATCTCCATGGATTATAACCCTTCTGCCTGAAGCAATGTTGAAGTCCAACAGTAAAACAACCCCATGAAAGTTTATGTTCAAGTTTATTGCAAAGGTCTGACAATCAAAAATGCTCCATTTACCTTGTTGTTTAGGTGGTTCATCACTTAAAGAGGGTAAGACATGTGATAAAGGATTAAAATGTTAATATTTCATTCACTACACGTCATTAAACTGATAATGTGTCACGTGTACAACCTCAGGAACCCAAATCGTCCGGCCAGTTGATGCACGAATGGGGTCTGGAGGACGTTCAGTATGGCTTCACCGAAGACGACTATAAAACCATCACCAACTACAAGGCTTTCAGCCAGTTCCTCAGGCAAGCATCTGATTTTGTATCGGGATGAACTTCCTCCGTTAAACGTCTTTGTTCCGTTTCAGTTTTCTCTGAATTGTCAAAGTCCCTCGCCGAGAGTCTTCCGGCGAAACTCCACAGTGAGACAAGAGTGCGGTGTGACGTGCAAACACTGCTCTTTTTTTGTTTGAGCTAGAAAGCTCGGCTGTTGGTATAAAGAGTCTGTCTCACCTGGGGCTGTCTGGCTCGGCTAAGCCTCTGCTCTGACAAAGTGGAGCATGAGCTCCTGCAGTGCCCCCTGTGTGTAGTCAGCTGCTCGCTGGATGCCTGTGACAGCCGAGAGGCTCTGGGACTCGGCGCTCTGACCCACTATCTTTCACAGGCCAGCGTGCCAAACCTCAAGCTGTTGCCTGACAAATCACAAACATGACATACACACAGCTAAGCAGGGAAACAAAACTTAAGGGGCAGTGGAGTGTCAGAAAATCAAGACATTTCCCTGCAGTGCTGAGGGAAGTAGAATTTATATTAACGGGAACCGAGTGTGACATAACAAAGCTGCCCGTGTTGTCTCCTCCCCCGGTGGTTTCTCTCAGGCCGCTCATTGCCAAGAAGAACCCGAAGATTCCCATGTCAAAGATGATGACAGTGTTGGGGGCCAAGTGGCGAGAGTTCAGCGCCAACAACCCGTTCAAAGGCGCATCTGCCACCGCTGTGGCCGCCGCTGTGGCTGCTGCCGTGGAAACGGTTACCGTGGCACAGCCGACGTCTGTCTGCAGCAGCCAGCTGAGCTCTCCGCTCGGGCCAATCAAAAAAGCCAAAACCAAAGAGGGAAAAGGTAGAGAGTCGGGACAGAACACATATTTTCTTCAGAAATAGTAGTGAGAATAACACTCGGTTAACACGCCTGGATCTGTGTGTCGCAGGACCAGGAGTGAGGAAGAGAAGCAAGTCTGTGAAAGAAGTGAAGAAGAAACCCAAGCCGAAGAAGACCAAATCAAAGTCGGGCCAAAGTGGGAAGAAGAAGAAAGCATCCTCGGTATGTCTTGTCATTTTGCAGAGCTGTTTTTCCCTCAGCTCATTCATCCTCTCTAATGTCTCCACTCTATATTTTCAATGACATCAAAGTGTCCAGACTGTTTACGGCGCCTCACAGTGAGAGCTGGTTTATTTTAATTCTCTGCGTTGCTCTGAGCTCTTTAGTTTTCGTGTTTGCTTTTCCAGAGCGAGGAGGACTTCCTGGAGGAGTCCGACTTTGATGACATCAGCATCCACAGTGCCTCTGTGCTTTCTGATACCTCGGGGGCCGCCACCAAGAAAAAGGCGCGACGTGGGCGTAAAAAAAGGAAAAGTATGTTTACTGTCTACTCCTGCCATGCTCTGTGGTGTTTTTTTTCTTCCCTCCAAAATCCCACTGAAATCCCTCAGACTGTTTGATTATGGGTAACGAGGAAATTAAAATGTATTTATTTTGGGAATGCTTTCTGCAGCTGATGCCCCCACGCTCACCGAGTCCCGTTCACATTTAGAGGCCACTTACGCTGTTGCTAAATGAACATTCAGGTGACTTTCCGTATGTGGGAACATCCATCCGTCCGTCCGATTATTATCTCGACCTGCTTTATCCTGAAAAGGGTCACTGAGGGGGCTGAAGTGTAACCCTACGCAGGAACAGATTTAGACTTTTAGATTTAGATTTTAGACTTTATTAATCCCACAGTGGGGACATTTGGTTGACACAACAGCATAGAAACACAAAAAGGTGCACACAATAACAAAAAACAATTTACAAATACATATACATTAAATAAGACAGGTAAAAAAAACAATTAATTTAGAAAAATTAAAAATGAAACAGCCCGTGTTTAAGTACTCCTTCACCTTCTGCAGAGGAGGACGGTGACGGCTATGAGACGGACCACCAGGACTACTGTGAGGTTTGCCAGCAGGGTGGAGAGATCATCCTGTGTGACACCTGTCCCAGGGCCTACCACCTGGTCTGTCTGGACCCCGAGCTGGAGAAGGCCCCTGAGGGGAAGTGGAGCTGTCCACACTGTGTAAGTTCATCAGTTTGATGAGTTTTTATTCATTTTTGTCATGTTTTGACTGCTTAAGTGGTCATTTAGGGGACTTTTCTTTGGTAAAATCCTGAATGAGAAGTAGTCTTGTGCTATACTATGAAACAGCGCAGCCGGTACACTAAGTAGGCTGAATCTGTACGAGTTATATAAACTTCTATTACCGTCATTTGAAACTGTAGAAAAATATACCTGTATGTGACTGTTCTCTTATCAGTATGCTGCCTGTGTTGTGTACATAACGTCACTCAAGGCAGAGCTTAAAATTAGTCTACTATGATTTTCACAGATCTGTAGCGTATGATTGATAAATAAGTCAAGACAAGAGAAATTTGGCTCAGTCTCGCTCCTCCAGCATGTTCTGTGGCTGACAAACACTGCAAACATAATCAGTAAATATCACATACAGAAAACTGAAAGTAAATTGAAGCAACGAAGCGAGTTTTCCTCCCTAACGTGCTCTTGTGTTCCTCAGGAGAAGGAGGGAATCCAGTGGGAGGCCAAGGATGAGGAGGAGGAGGAGGAGGAGGCCCCAGGCGAGGAAGAGGACGACCACATGGAGTTCTGCAGAGTGTGTAAGGACGGAGGGGAGCTTCTGTGTTGTGACACCTGCCCGTCGTCCTACCACATCCACTGCCTCAACCCGCCTCTTCCCGAGATACCGAACGGCGAGTGGTTGTGTCCTCGCTGCATGGTGAGCTCATCTGATGATATCTGATGTTATTTATTAATGACGTTTAGCACTATGACTATCCAGTTAAAGGTGCGACTAATGTTAACGTTCAGTGATTTAAAACAAACATATAATTTCAACTTTATCTATCGTAGCTGCATCCCAGAGAAACATCATCCTATTTCCATACGCTGGAGTGAAACACGTGGATTTATTTGACTCTACCTGCTCCAATATTTCTACTGAACTACAAACACTACATCAACATACATCTTTTTGTTACTTTAGAAAGTTTTAATTATTTATTTATTTTTTCTTCTTTTTTAATTAACACTTTTGCAAAGCAGATATAAATGTGCTTCATTTAGCTCCTGAGTGTCAATCTGAAGAATACTGCTGTAGTTTTTTGTTTGAAAATTGAGCTAAGGACAAAATGTTTAGAGGAAAGACAATGGTTTATTTCATTATGGGACACAGAAGTAAGTTTCAATATTTTTGTGCTTTTATGTCATTTTGTGTGTTTTCTGCAAATGAAACTACAATTTGGGGCTAAACTTGACGAATTTACATCATATTGATGTTAATTATTGTGTGCTGTCTCTGATATGTAAATCAGAAAAAATAAATATCATTTCGAGCTGATTTGTGAGGTGCTGAGAGATTCAATTTAACCACAAGGTACACGTAGATCTCCTGATTTTGTACAGTTCTGTTTTGAACTTACAGCAAAGTCATTTCAAGCAGTTTGAGGCGTCCCACTGGCCTGTTTATGTTGTAGTTATTCTGTATTTGAATGAAAGTCAATGCTTGTATGAAGGTTTATAATCTGCATGCTCTGAAACACTCATTATTTCCATATCTAGATATTTTATGCAGCCCCTCTTGTTTTTTTTCTCAGTGCCCTCCTCTCAAAGGTAAAGTACAAAGAATTCTGCACTGGACGTGGGGAGAACCGCCGTTGCCGGCTGAACCGCCTGCAGGTCCTGACGGTAAGCCAACTGATCCGCTGACCAACCCCCCGCTGAAGGGCCACCCAGAGAGGGAGTTCTTTGTAAAGTGGGCCGGACTATCGTACTGGCACTGCTCCTGGGTCAGCGAACTGCAGGTGAGATGCCAGAAGTGGGTCCGATCTCCAATTAACACTTCTGCTCTCTTTGGCCAGAGGAACCATGTGTCCTCTCTGTCAAATGTGGACTGAGCTGAGAGACTATTTCACTGGGCAATCTTTTGCTGTTTAACATAAAGCATGTCTTCGCATTGTTTCACATGTCAAACCACCTAACCTGTAATTAGCCAGCAGTTCAGAACACTCAAACCTAGCGGACATCTAATTTAGTGATGAAAGAACAAGAGTTTTTTATTTTTCACACTCGGCCATCGAGTTTCTTGAGAGACGTGAAAGCTTTCTTCATTTTTTTTTTTTGTAGCCACCTTCTCACAAACGTTTTGTACTTCATTAAATTAGCGTAAATGCAGCAGATGGATAATACGTTGCATTTTTGTGTTAAAATTGTGGTGGTGTTGGAGTGAAACTAACCAGAATACGCCGCTGTCGTGCAGTTGGAGCTGTACCACACGGTTATGTATCGCAACTACCAGCGTAAGAACGACATGGACGAGCCTCCGCCGTACGACTACGGCTCCGGAGAGGAGGAGCTCAACAGCGAGAAGAGGAAGAGCAAAGACCCCCAGTATGCTGTGATGGAGGAGCGCTTCTACCGCTATGGCATCAAACCAGAGTGGATGGTGATCCACCGGATAGTCAACCACAGGTGGCTGCTCACAGTTACACAAACTCTCACATCACGGGTTTCTGTAAAATGCCAGATATTTTACAAACCTGAAATTCTCCACGTGAAGCTGCTGCTGCAAAATTTATGGTCACCTTGGTTTTTTACTTCCTCTCCCTTATTAACAACTAGATTAAGATTAGTCTTTACAGCGCAGCGCATTCAATAAGATCTGACAGGTTTTGTCTTTAAAATCACAATAAATACAGTTTATTACGAATAATCTATTTTTTCATTTCAAAATGATGCTCTGTATTTTTTTTTTTTTTTTTTTTTTTACTTTTCAGTTTTTTTCTGCAGCCTGGTCTCTTGGCATATGTGCAGCCAATATTTTTGTTTACATTTTTGTAGAATTCGTAAAATTCTAAGCATGCCTGAATCCACTTTAAATGCTAATAAAAACAAGATATGTGATTTAGCATGTGATGGTGTCATTAACAAATGTAAAGGAATTTAAAGATAAGTCTGAAGAAATGTAAAAAATAAATAAATACAACTCCTTCTTTGATCATATCATTGTGATTGTGGATCACAATGATATGCCTCTAAACCCCCAAGCTCTCTGTTTTTGTTTGCTCTCCTCTGTAGTTTCGATAAGGACGGTGACGTGCACTACCTGATCAAGTGGAGAGACCTGCCCTACGACCAGTGCACCTGGGAGGTGGATGACTTTGACGTCCCCGAGTACGACAGTCACAAAGCTTCTTACTGGGACCACAGGTTGGTTAACAGCATTTTCTACCTCATTTCCAAAGATGATCCCTCAGTCCCTCACACACACACACACACAACACACACAAAAATCAACAAAGTCATATGCCCTCATCTGCTCATGTTTCCCTCCAGCTCTGCCTTTTTATTATTATTTTTTTTAATCTGTGATGTTCTGTTTCGACTCAGTTTCTCATTATATGATATTGTTGCTGCAAATCTTTCTTTGTCAGAGAGCAAATTTTAGGGGAGGATCAACGCCCCCTTGTGGTGAGGAAAGGAAAGAAACTCAAAGACGACCATCCAAAGAGGGAGGTCCCTCCTGATGCTCCCATCATTGATGTAAGTTATGATATTCAGACACACTGAGGTCACACAAGTCCAATGAGACACATGTTTCTTATTAGGAAATCCAAGGCTGCACTGTTATTGGCTGCTTGCTGCAGGAGTTTTCTCTGGTAAATATCTCAAAAAGTAACACTGTAGCTGTACATAATAATAATAATAATAAACTTGATTTAAATAGCACCTTTCGTACAAGAAATGCAGCTCAGAGTGCTTTACAGCATGAAAATAACATAAGCGTTGCACATACAGAGAGATTTAAAGAAACATAAAAACATTTTAAAATGTAATTTGAGGTAAGAAAAATAAATAAAATGCATAGAACAGATACAATTAAACACAAGGCAACATTAATAAAACCAAATGAAAGCAAGGCAAGTGCAAAAGAGCCTTAGGTGTAGTTAGTGAAAGGCTAAGCTAAAGTCAAGTCAACTCTATTTATATGGCACATTTCTTCAAATTTTCAATACAAGATGCTTCACAATAAAATAAGAATACAACAATTTTTTAGGACAGATCAAATAAATAAAACTAAAAGATAATATAAAATAAAGAGAACATAAAGAGACATGAGCTAAGCTAGGCGAAAGCCACAATTTATCGCATTTCAACACAAGCATTGTGCTCATATTGTAAACTTAATATTAACACTGGGCGAAATGCAGACTATATGTATGTAACAGCTGCTGGATACTTCCGTGTTTTCACTTCACCAGCCGACCATCAAGTTTGAGCACCAGCCGTGGTACATCAACGCCACCGGGGGGACGCTGCACCCGTACCAGCTGGAAGGCCTGAACTGGCTGAGGTTCTCCTGGGCTCAGGGCACCGACACCATCCTGGCCGATGAAATGGGCCTGGGCAAGACGGTGCAGACGATAGTGTTTCTCTACTCTCTGTATAAGGAGGTAAGGACTTAAAGATTGCCCTCCCCCCTTTTTTTTTTTTTTTTTTTTTTGTAATGCCCGTATTGCATAACGTTTCGGTTCGCTGAGTGCAATGTAAAAGGCTCACGCTTCGTAATACCAGTCCTTGTAATATAAATGGTAATGTGGACCGAGATTAAATCACGTCGCACAATGAGGAAAGTAAATGATAGAACCAGTCGTATTTCCTCTCCCTGTCAGGGTCACTCGAAGGGGCCTTTCTTGGTGAGTGCCCCCCTCTCCACCATCATCAACTGGGAGAGAGAGTTTGAGATGTGGGCTCCGGATTTCTACGTGTTGACGTACACCGGGGACAAAGACAGCAGGGCGATCATCAGGGAGAACGAGTTCACCTTCGAAGACAACGCAGTGAAATCAGGACGCAAGGTGTTCCGTATGAAGGTGCTGTAACTCGTGCTCGTCCAGATACTTTGATTTAGTTTGTTTGAACTTGTTGTTTGAACAATGAGCTCGTACTTTATTTCCAAGGCGTACTTTAGCAAACACGCATTCTGTTGTGCCAAATCATTTTCTTCCACCGTATGATCCTTTCCCGTCCTTTCCATCACAAAGTGCTTTTTAAATGGCCTTTTTTTTTTTTTTTCCCTTTTAATTTGTTTTTAATCGTGTTTTTAATTTATTCTCAAATTTATAAAATTTTTCTGGTATGCAACTGTCTTATTATTGGCCTGTCAATCATCCGTAAAGCACTTTGAACTGCACCAAAATGTACGAAAAGTGCTATTTAAATAAAGTTTGATTGATTGATCGATCTGAACTGGTTCTTCCGTCCGTCCCCTCGCAGAAAGACACGCCCATCAAGTTCCACGTGCTGCTGACGTCGTATGAGCTGATCACGATAGATCAAGCCATCCTGGGCTCCATCACCTGGGCCTGTCTGGTGGTGGACGAAGCCCACAGACTGAAGAACAACCAATCAAAGGTAAAACTGCATTTGTTTGGCACTGCCAGCAGAGAGATGTGTCCTTTCGCCTCGTTGCAGAAGCATTCATTTAGAAGATTTAAAGATTCTGATTTAACACGATAATTTTGGTGCGAGGAAGCTTTTGTGTTACACAGCGTGCGTGCCCTTTTTCTGTCTTTGTCACGGCACATCTTTTCATCATCCTTGCACGACGTGTCCTGTCCAGTTTTTCAGAATTCTCAACGGGTATAAGATCTACTACAAGCTGCTGCTCACTGGGACTCCTCTTCAGAACAACCTGGAGGAGCTGTTCCACCTGCTTAACTTCCTCACCCCAGAGCGCTTCAAGTAAGTCTCCCTGCCTCTTTTCTGTCACTCTCGTTCCTCTGCTTTCTCTTTTAGAAATATGTGTTTATATGTGTTTATCGCTTTTAAGAACAAGCAGGAATATTAACAGGCAGAAAAAGAGAGAAAAACACAAACAAACACAAAACTTTCAGCCCACGGTCCCAGATCTTATGAAACACTCTGTCTTTACTATAAAATCTCAGTCTCTCCGGATGTGCTCGCTACTTATCCCGACTACAGTTCATTTATGAGACCTATTTCTACATTTGCAGGATTAACTTTTTGAAGGCACCGTTTCAAACAAGACAGACATTTCCTAAAGCTTCCCAAAAGCCTCCAAAAATCTATGAAAGATGCTTTTTTTTTTTTTTTAAATGCGTAAAGTTTATTTGTTGAAGTCTTGCTGTGTCCCTACTTTTATGTCTTTCTCCATCTTCCCTGTAGCCGTTAGCTGCCGCATCATACAGGACCCTCCTTAGACAGACAGATTGTTTGTTGTTTGAGTTAAATATGCATTCAATCAAGAAATTTGCCTTTCTGAAATGTAGCTTAATTTCGTTGTTTAATTCTTCACCTGACCTGTAATCTGTGCAGCAACCTGGAAGGCTTTCTGGAGGAGTTTGCCGATATCTCTAAAGAGGACCAGATCAAGAAACTGCACGACCTGCTCGGACCTCACATGCTCAGGAGGCTGAAAGCTGACGTCTTCAAGAACATGCCTGCAAAGACGGAGCTGATCGTCAGAGTGGAGCTCAGTCCAATGCAGAAGTAAGAAAATAGAAAAATGTATTTGAAGTAGGGATTTACCACCGAATATTACTACTTCTGTGTGATTGATCTAAACTTTGAATGCAAACAAATAAAAGAAAACTATTAAAATTGCCGTTGTTTACAAAAGAAAAGCGTCTTCGGCTACTTTACGTTAGCAGAATTAGACTATTACATTCACTGGTATGATCAAAATGATTTCTTCAAGAGTGGAAGTGACTGATTTTGATTTTAATTCTCATGACTCTGACATCTGACGCGCAGGAAATATTACAAGTTTATCTTGACGCGAAATTTCGAGGCTCTGAACTCCAAAGGTGGAGGGAACCAAGTGTCCCTGCTCAACATCATGATGGACCTGAAGAAGTGCTGCAACCACCCCTACCTGTTCCCTGTGGCTGCTGTGGTAAGGCAACAATCAAACCTCCGTCTACTCCATTCCTTTCAATACAGAGCGTGTCGACACGAGTTACATGTTTTTGGCTTTAAAAGCACGATTTCTCCAGTTGATGCCTGGAATTGATTTTTGTCTTGAAGGAGGCTCCTGTTTTACCCAACGGCTCTTATGACGGCAACTTACTGGTGAAGTCCTCAGGAAAACTGACGCTGCTTCAGAAAATGCTGAAGAAACTCAAAGACGAAGGACACAGAGTTTTGATTTTCTCCCAGGTGACGGTCAAATAAATATCGCGTCTCGGCTGGCAACCGAAGCTTTCGTTGATTGAAGACCTTGAATCCATATTTGAGCAATTCCAGTTGCATCATTGTATCAAAGATCCTTTTTAATTCCGATTTGTTTGACTTTCATACATTTTCTTCACAGATGACAAAGATGTTGGATCTGCTTGAGGATTTTCTGGAGTTTGAAGGTTATAAATATGAACGCATTGACGGAGGAATTACTGGAGGCCTACGACAGGAGGCCATTGACCGCTTCAATGGTGAGTGTTGTTTTTTTTTAGAGTGTGTGAGTTTATGCGGTTGCACGATGTCCTTAACCCAGCTTTCACGCACACACTTCTTCACACACAAAAAACGACTCTCCGCTTTGTTTTGTGTCACAGCGCCGGGCGCGCAGCAGTTCTGCTTCTTGCTGTCGACACGAGCCGGAGGCCTCGGCATCAACTTGGCCAGCGCCGACACCGTCATCATCTACGACTCTGACTGGAATCCCCACAACGACATCCAAGTACTGACTTCTCACAGAAGATGTGATGCTTTTGTTGCAATTGCTGATTTAAATTCTGCTTTTACCCAGCAGAGCTTCGCTATCTCTTTAACTTCAGCTCCTCACTGCTGTGTTATTCCCTGTAAATGCCCCTTTTCCTTTCTCTCCATCTTTCTATTCTCTCAGGCTTTCAGCAGAGCCCACCGCATAGGCCAGAACAGGAAGGTGATGATCTATCGTTTTGTGACTCGGGGCTCAGTGGAGGAGAGAATCACCCAAGTGGCGAAGAGGAAAATGATGCTGACCCATCTGGTGGTGCGGCCGGGCCTGGGCTCCAAAACCGGCTCCATGTCCAAACAAGAACTGGATGACATCCTCAAATTTGGCACCGAGGAGCTTTTCAAAGATGAAATGGAGGCAGCACGTGCAATGGGTATTTCTATTCACCAAACCTCTATCACAGCTACATTTTAAATTCTTTTGTTTTATGATTCCACAATCAATCCAGAAAAAGTTTTAGAAAAGTGCCAAACCTCGACAAAAAAAATTTGACCTGTAATTTCCACTTTCACCATTAGCTTCAAATACAGAAAGGATGTTTGCTTTTGCTTTTGCTGCAACTGTGAAAGTATACGCTTTGAAAAGCATTCCCTTGTTTGTGCCAGACAGAAGTCATGCAGATCCAAAGAAATCTGCGAATCACAAAGTAAAAGTCAGCACCTCAATCTCACAAAGAGCATTGAAGGGGTTGAAACACAAGTGTATCTACAGTATATGTATGAGGGTTAGGTTAGGTTAGGTTAGGTTAGGTTAGGTTAGGTTAGGTTAGGTTAGGTTAGGTTAGGTTAGGTTAGGTTAGGTTAGGTTAGGTTAGGTTAGGTAGCTTTATTAATCCCCAGACAGCAGCATAAGATAATAATAGAATAATAGAAAATAAAAAAGCAATTAAATAGCAGTAAATAGCAGTTGACTAGTTATTCAAAAAGTTATTCAAAAAATAAGTTAAAAAAAAAAAGTTATTCAAAAGTTCTCTTTGTATGTTCAAAACCTTTTCATATAGGCCGAAGCCTACATACAGTTCTTTTTGTCTGCTCAAAGTGTCTCCTATGCATTATTGAATCAGAGGTTTTCCCATCAATAGGTGACAACAAAGATGGTGAAGAGGGCAATGTGATTCACTACGACGATGATGCCATCTCAAAGCTGCTGGACCGCAGCCAGGACGCCACCGAAGACACAGAGATCCAGAACATGAACGAGTACCTGAGCTCCTTCAAGGTGGCTCAGTATGTGGTGAAAGAGGAAGATGGAGAGGTGAGAAAGAAGCCGTGCTCTTCATCCAGAAACACACAAATGAAAAAGAGATTAGTTATTTGACTCGACAGGCTGGCTTCCTTAAAATAAGCTAGTTTTTAAGATAATTCGTGGTGGTGTTGCTTGCAAGTTGTGGCATAAACCAGTCTTTTGATGAGGTGCTTCTTCACACTTGCACATGTTGAGCATGTGATACGGTACTCTGGCGTGGCCTTTGACATTGTAAAGAAAAGATGTCATTGCAGCGATAAAAGAATAAACATTTGGAAACTAAAACGTTTTCCAACTGTTGAGCGATGTAGGTCAGGAGATGCTTTCAATATGTTTATCTGAGTTCACAGGAAGAAAAAAAAGACCCAAACTCACGAACCCAAGGTTTTTCACAAACACAAACTTTCCAGATGTATACAAAACACGCGACTGAAAGGGAGCCAGCTGAGTCGGAGTCAGAAAGCAGGGCCCAAAAACACAAATAAGAGCAGGAACAGAGACGTGAGGAGCCAAAAACATGGAACTGACAAAACGATAACAAAAGAAGGGAACACAGACTAAATACACGAGGGAGAGGAGAACAACGAGGAACAGGTGAAACTAATTAAGGCAGAGCAGACTCCTGCTGTGTTCAAATGGAACTCTTGAGTTCATGGTTACAACATGGGAAATCGTGTGAACCATATGCTTTGCGTTCAAGAGGGTAAATCATAAAAACACTGTTGCTTGGCAACGGCAATGTGGATAGCGTCTTGAAGTCACAGAGGCTAACAATTTAGAAAGCTAACAAGGGCATAATACAATGCAGGAAATGGAAATGCACAGAAAGAAAAGACGAGGCCATTGGAAAGATCAACATTTTCCTCAGGCGTAGGCTGTCATCTAAGTTATGAAGACAAGATTTTAGTTTTCGTGTATATTATAATATGTGTACCGCAGTATGTTTCAGTAATTAGATCAGTATCTTCCTTCATATTACATCTATATTTCTGACCGGCTTTAAATACGTGTTTGTGTGTTCCATGTTCAGGAGGAGGTGGAGCGGGAGATCATCAAGCAAGAGGAGAACGTGGACCCAGACTACTGGGAAAAACTCCTCCGCCACCACTACGAGCAGCAGCAGGAGGATCTGGCCCGAAACCTGGGCAAAGGCAAACGCATCCGGAAGCAGGTCAACTACAACGATACGACGCAGGAGGACCAAGGTAGGCTCCGCCAGCACACATCAGGACCCACACGGCTGGCTTCACCGTTTTGTCGTACGCCTCAACCGCGACACAATTTCTTAATTGTTAATACTTTAAGATTGTCGTACGGAAAATGCTTCTGGCCAGCATGATGTAAAACTGCAGCCATGTTTTCTTTATTGCCACTCTAGTTTGAAATGTTACTGTTAGATTTGCCATCCCCCGCCCAAATTTAGATATGAGCAGAAATACACAAGAGCGTCCTGGAAGAAGAATACAGAGTAGTCGAGGTTTCTGGCTTCTTCACCGCCGGCTTACCAGCTGGCTTGTTCATAGGTGGCACGCAAGCCAGAAGCATATTTTTTTTTTTAAGAAAGAAGAAAGACATTACAGTCCAAATAAGCTCCTCTGTTGGAGAGTGTTTGAGGTTTATTGTATTGAGTCTACTTCTTGTCGTCTTAAATGATTTTCCAGCAGCTACAAGGTGCATTACTGCCTCCAACAGTTGATACTAAATGTCTGAATTGGCACTACGGGAGCTGTTTCCTGTATGAAAACACACTTTAATTTAACTGATCGCAGCTAAACCAACCAACTTAAAGATTGAGACTTTATTTTTTTCTACTTGAAGTATTTCTCTTGTTATAGACGTATGTTTGTCTGTGGCCTCTTCTCTGCCACTATTACAGTATTATTTGTATGGTGATTATTTGACTGACATAACCAGAAGCATCTTGTATATTGTAGATATTTTTCTGCATTTAGTGTATGTCAATATTGTACAAACCGTCATCTCTGCGGTCTTTAATTCACATCAGCAACTCTTGTAGCCATGACAACACTGTGGTTGACTTTGTATTTAGCTTATATAAGTGACAGAAGCCTGAGGTTTTATGAGCGAGGCAGCATCGAGACATTATTTTAACACGGGAAAAAAAATGTAGGTGTCTCCTCTCACATTGTAATTCTTAACAAGAGCTGTTGACCTCTATTAAATATGCCACTCAGTGTGTTACACAGGGCTGACGCTCACTTGTATGTCATGCATTTAATGTTTTCTCAATGGGCTTTAAAGCACCTGTTTTTTTTTTGGTTTTTTTTAACAGTTCAGCGGCTTCCGTGTCTCCCGCGGTTGTCCTGCAGTTGAACTTTTTAAGGGTGTGTAAAGATTCCAGAGTACACTCGAATTTTAAGTGATCGTCTGCCACAGTTGTCACCTCTCGCCTCATCTACCAGAGGACGCGAGTGGTACGGTGTGTGTGTGTGTGTATGCCCCCAAGTGTAGTGGTCTGTAGTAATCTGCAGTGCCATAGCGCCCTCAGGTGGCCACCAACAGAAGCGAACGCAATGTACTGTTTCTCTTTGATGTGTGGCTCAGAGTGGCAGGATGATCTTTCAGACAATCAGTCGGAGTACTCTGTGGGGTCCGAAGACGAGGATGAAGACTTCGAGGAGAGGCCTGAAGGTAGGCAGCAAAGAAAAAAACCCAAAAAACGTCCTCGTTGAACTTCTTTGCTCTTTATGTATACAGTACAACACACTCAGTGAAGACACTCACTGTTGATCAAGGTCGTACCTA
Source organism: Brachyistius frenatus (assembly GCF_029030835.1). Lineage (NCBI taxonomy): Eukaryota > Metazoa > Chordata > Actinopteri > Embiotocidae > Brachyistius > Brachyistius frenatus. Next base: position 762,031 of record NW_027210697.1, read on the forward strand.
AATGTGCCCAGCCTTCCAACGACAGACCTGCTTTTGTTCCTCAAAGGCGGACGCAGACACTCTCGTCGGCAGCTCAAGAACGAGAAGGACAAACCTCTGCCGCCCTTACTGGCTCGAGTCGGAGGCAGTATTGAGGTATGAAATCCAGGACATTTAGAAAAATCTACTTTACAGGATGGCATCTTAAAGTGGGCTTCAAATAACTGTCAGAGCGAGTCACTCTATAATTGTCCGTCTCTAAATTGTGCTTCAAAGGTGGAAGTATTTTGTTAAGAGGCCATCGTTGATCAATATGTCTGCAAACATCACCCCTCTGCAGCTCATTCTGTGTTCTGGTTCTCCGATCAGCCCAACAGGACAACGAAGTTACAGAGTTAGCATCAATAAATTGTCACATTACTATTGTGATTACAAAACACATCACCGCACGCATAGTGCGCAGTGTGCCACATTAACATGGCCATGTAGCTCAGTACGTTTGAACGCAGCGAGACATACATGACTGATAGGATAACTCAAGACAGGTGTGTGGAAACTGAACGATGGCAGGAAGTAAAAGGAAAAAGGACCTTTCCAAAATAAAACGGGAAGTTAAATGTCACAGCGTCTTTCTGAGGCTGTCTAGATTGTGTCTTCTCATCTTCTCATTATCATCATCATCACCACCAGGTCCTGGGGTTCAACGCGCGCCAGAGAAAAGCCTTCCTCAACGCCATCATGCGCTGGGGGATGCCACCTCAGGATGCTTTCAACTCTCACTGGCTGGTTCGGGACCTGAGAGGGAAGAGCGAGCGTGAGTTCAGGTGATGCCCTGTTGTCTTTTATTCTCAAACTGTGGAGCACAGAGTGTTGTTATCTGATAAATATCGAAAATCCTGTTTTTTACACAGTGTCGATTCGAGCCAAGAGGGACCTGCCGATGCTAATAGGCAGCTCTGGGCCACTTCATGAACTTTTTTTTTTTTTCACACGTACTGCTTGTTCGCCCGGGGCAAAACTCCACTACGCTCATATCAAGTTTAAAAAAAGTTGGCCTTGCCAGTTTCAGGGTTCCCACTTGTCAAAATGGACCCGACAAGGCATAAATACATATTATACAGGATGCATGTAGCCTCGAGTTGTGTTTGTTATTTGAAAAGTAACTCACTCCAATAGCACTTCTACAATTACTACAGATATTGTAGTCACTAGTATAACTAGTGCTAATATTACAAATACAGCTACTAGTACTACAACTGGTGCTCCGACCAACTACCACTGCTACTATTTCTGCTACGGTTCTTCCTGTTGCTTCTATGGCTGCTATCAGTGCTACAACCACAAGTCGAGAAATTATTTGGATTCTCCTTCATTTATTTACTTGTTAAGGTGGAAAATTATTCTTTTTGGTATCGATTTTACTTCCCATCATCTGAATTATATTTTAAAAGCCTTCGCCACAAAATCAGGAATAAAATACAGAAATACTGACCAACACATAAATCTAATATTTTGTTGGGTCAAAAGAAGATAAATTCAAATATGCAGCATGAGCTTATAAAATACCCACGATTTGAATGTTTTTAATTGTGGAATAGAAACTCCCAGACCACTACTGCCTTTCCTCTGAACAGTCCACATGCTGACTGCTACTGCCAGTATTAACCCTGCTCCTAATACTAGAGCTGCTTTCCCTACGAGTGCTACTTCTGTTCCTGCTTTTATTAATATGACCACCTCCTAGTTTGTAAATCTAGTGTTGATAACCTGAGAGTGATTTCTCTTATGTCTACTGTAAAATGTCTTTGTTCATCAGGGCCTACGTGTCTCTGTTTATGAGACATCTGTGCGAGCCGGGGGCAGACGGAGCCGAGACCTTTGCTGACGGAGTCCCCCGCGAGGGACTGTCTCGTCAGCACGTTCTCACCAGGATCGGAGTCATGTCCCTTGTCAGGAAAAAGGTACCGGTTATCCAACCAGACATCTTCAACACAAAGCACCGGGTCTCGTGAAAAAGTAGGTCAGCCTGTCGAGACAGAAGCAGAGAGGGGAGAGAAGAGAGCGCTGGGTAGAAATCTGCTCCTATTTACACATCATACGTTACGAACTACAGATTTAGATGTTTAGGTTTATGTGTTATGTTCTGCATAACTACGAGCTCTTTTCAGACGAGTACAGGTAATTTAATAAATCATGTTGCACCATTAAACTTCAGAAACATCCTCAGTGCGGTCGAATAAAAAATAATCCACTTTATAAGTAAGAAGTAAATCTGTAGCTTTAATTTCCAAATATTAAAGTTTTAGGGGCCATTCATATTTTACACTTGACTGCTAATTTTCAAGTTTCATTAATATATGTATAGTAAAACTATAATTTTTTTTCAGAATTTCTTTTATTTATCTAAAATGAGTATGCTAACTAATCAAATATTGATTTATTTATTTATTTAAATTATCATTATATATGTTGACCATATTCGAAATTAGTTATATCTAATACTCTGCATGCTATAAAGTTGTGGTTCAGTTATCTTTAGTGTAAATGTACTAACCCCTCTTTTGCTATTTATTATTATTTTTAACCTGTATTTGTAATATTTTAAACAGAAAATCCGTGCTGACAGAAGTTAGTAAGTAGCTACATGTGGTATAATACAGATCTTCTGTCTTATGTTTTATAATGAGACTGATGTTTTTTTAATTCATGTTTTTTGTATGAGACCTCTGGCAAATAAATGTAAAAATTCAAAACCAAGTTGAGATTGTAACTAGGCTACGTTTGAACTTGAGAAGAGTCGGTGCATCCGGCTGCAGACAAAACTGAACCCGTGTTGCCGCTTGTACTTTGCTCTGGAGTTCTTCTTAATCCTCTATTTGAAGAAAGTAGGCCATCCCGTGGAAGTGGAGGATTTTCATCTTATTACAGATGGATGTCTTTTTGCACGTAGGTGCAAGAGTTTGAGCATGTCAACGGGAAGCTGAGCTCTCCAGATCTGATTCCCATCGGACTGGAGCTGAAGAAGCTGACGGAGAGCGTGTCTTCTGATCCCAACACCCCCGTGCCGGCCAGCCCCGTCGCTACACAGCCCGGCACCCCCGTCCCACCAGGTCAGAGCAAAAGCCTCTGCGCGGGGCGTGTTTTCTCTAAATGTAAAAGGTTCAAGCTCCAGAGAAAAAGGTTTTGACAATAGCAATGAGTTGTTGTTGTTTTCTGGATTGTAGAGAAGGCCGAGTCTTTCTTGGGTACCGCTGAGGACAAGGAGACCACAGAGCACGATAGCAAGAAGCTGTCAGAGCAGGAAGTGAGTTTGTTTTTTATCTTCGGCTACCCATCACTTTCATTCTGTTCTCCTTTATTGTCTTGTCCATCTTCTCATGGGTCATCACACTGTAACTATAACTCATCTTATCACCTGTCACACTCCTCTCTCTCTCTCTCTCTCTCTCGCTGCCCTCTGTTAACTCTCCTCCCTCTCCTCCCTTCACTCTGTCTGTCTGTCGTGCCCCCCCCCCCCCCCCCCGCGCCCCCGACAGGCCTCCGGTGCAGAGACAGCATCTGCACCCGAGAAGGCAGCTGACAGTGAAGAGACTAAGGCCAGCTCGGAGGAGAAGACGGGAGACGAGAGGAACAGAACCGAGTCGCCCTCCACAAAGACCGAGCCATCTGCTAACTCAAAGGAGTCTGCTTTCAAACAGGCCGAGCTGCCATCCAGTCACACCTCACCGAAGAGTGAGCGCCGCACGAGCCATGCGCTGCAAATTATGCTCATCGGCAAGCTTGTACTTTCTGTGTTGAACCTTTTTTGTTGTTGTTATTTCTATTATTCTCAGTGGAGCCATGCAAGGAAACAGAGAGGCCCTCAGAAAAAGGAGACACTGATTATCCTCTGGCAAAAACTGAAGACAAAGAAAACAAGCCAGGTAAACACGCTTTGAATCCGAAACGGGCGCAAACGGCGCAAAAGCAAAGAAATCCTGATGAGTAATCCATATAGTCTCATTACATCAGTATTCGTTTTAAGAAATCGTTCTGCCTTTTATGTTACTGTTACAGATGATGTGAAGAGTGAAGACGCATTAGAGGGTCGATTAAATGGCGACAAAGACACTTTGGATGAGATGGATGAGGGCAGGAAGGAGGACAAGAACGGATTCAAAGCCAAGTTCATGTTTAATATCGCTGACGGAGGTTTTACAGGTGAGAATAAATCAGAGTTTAAGTTATTTGTGTCCTAAATAATGTAATCATTTCATGTAAAGACTTGATTATTACATTATGATCAAATTTCATCGTGATGTTTGATCGAATCCTGATGTTTTGACTCCAAATCTTCAGGCCTTGACCAAAGAAGTGTCACTGGCAGCACTTCTGTCTCATACTTGTACTGTATATGTGAGCAAGGAATGAGATGAGCGTTGATCAAACTATACGTTTTGGTTTAAAGCGAGTGAACTGGACTCAGAAGTCAGATTGATGATCATAATTTACTCATAGGTGAGCAGGGAAGTTTCACAGTTCCTATTTAACTCAATTGAGATTGCACATTATTCTAAGAACCCAGTTAAGACATTATAGACAGTGAATAATGAAACAACATGAAGGCACTCATGCTGATTTGGTAGCACAGCTGGGAATACGACGTTTAAATAACCCTCTTTGACTTCACAAAGTCACTGCCTAAAGTAATATTAGTGGGAAAAATTGCCAGTGATAACATCATAAAGGGATCTTCAGGGTGTCTGATTTTCAGCTGAGGGAGACAGCGCTCTCTGCTTCTAGACTTTAAAGTGATGGTATTTCTCGCCTTTTTCTTTAGTAAACTTCAACTTTGTGCTCAAGTGTCTCTTACTCAGTTTTTTTTTTTTTTTTTAAATTTCTTTTGTTTCTGGTGCCGTATTGAAATAGCTTTGTTTTGTCATGAATCTTGTTCGTTTGCTTCTCCGTCTCTGCAAATGGTGGAAACATCTTGACTATCACTTTTTGTTCAAACTGTTTTTGTTCACACGCCGTCAGAGCTGCACACCCTCTGGCAAACTGAAGAGCGGGCGGCGCTGTCTTCTGGAAAGATGCATGACATCTGGCACCGTCGCCATGACTACTGGTTGTTGGCTGGCATCGTAACGTATCCTTTCCCCCCCAGATGTGGGAGCGAGTCGCTCAGCATCTGGTAAAGTAATGTAATTACTTTTGACAGGAGGGAGCTGCGGTTGAAGGGGCTGATATTTACAAACTGTGAGGAGTAATATAAAACTGGGCTTTCCATGAACTTATCTTCACTTTTTTTTATTTGACTGATTTCACGACCTTCTCGGCTCACATTTGTTGTCCTTGACTGGGAATCTATTTCAGACATGGCTACGCCCGCTGGCAAGATATTCAGAATGACCCGCGTTATGCGATTCTGAATGAGCCCTTCAAGACTGAGATACATAAGGGCAACTACCTAGAGATGAAGAACAAGTTCCTCGCTCGTCGCTTTAAGGCACTTGTGGAGTTTTAAAATTGAAATGACTACTAAATACTGAAATAAGTCAAGGAGTAAAGGCTTATTATATCTGAATACAAAGGAAACCAAACTGTCTGTGTTTCATACGCTCTCTTTTTCGTTGCCTCCCTCTGGCCTTCTGTAGTTGTTAGAGCAGGCTCTGGTGATCGAGGAGCAGCTGCGGCGGGCGGCTTACCTGAATATGACCCAGGACCCCAGTCACCCGGCCATGGCTCTCAACACGCGCTTCACCGAGGTGGAGTGTCTGGCAGAGTCCCACCAGCACCTGTCCAAAGAGTCCCTGGCAGGGAACAAGCCTGCCAACGCTGTGCTGCACAAAGGTCTGCAGCCCAGTCTCAAAAATAGCATCAGTCGTCAGGAGTTTTGCCAGAAAATAATCCTGCATTAATGACTTTTTACGGGGCAAAATCGCTGATTTATCAGCGATGTGTTGTGTGTAGAAGCGCCCTACATTATTACGATTTCACTATTTATGTACGACGAAAACATTTGATAAAATACTCGGTCTTATGTTTTCTTTTTCTGTCATATAGAGAAGTCTTTTTAATTGTGACACATTTTTTAACCAGTGAAAAATCAAAGCAGTATAGTAATTGCTGTAGCTGCACTGGAAAAAATTAATTCATTATAACTATATCATTCATCTTATTTGAGTAAAACAAAGGGAAAAATCTGCCAAAACACTTAAAAACATTAAATTTCAACCCATTCTGAATGCATCTTCATGTTTTACGCTGCAGACATTCTGCAGTGAGTTCTTTAATATAAGATGATTGCATTTGGAAGTCCATCCATCCAGGCAGTAAATGAGGCACCGAAGGAAGTGCACACAGCTGCCTGCACACGCCTGTAACGTGAAGAGCTTCTAACAGGCAGCCAGTAAAGATCCTGTTTGACACAGTGGCTTCATTTGTTAATTTCACTCACAATCAAAACATGCTTTCAGTGATTAGTGGGATGAAAGTTTGGAAAGAGGCCAAAGACGGCACGAAACCGAGGCGTTGAAATGTTATCGTTTCAAAGTGATTCTGTCTGTGACCCTCGCTGATTTATCTGCCAGTGAAAAATGTTATGCCATTTAATTCTTGGCAGATTTTTAATTTCAGCTCCTGGATCAAATAATTTTTTTTTTTTTTTTTTTTTTTTTTTTTAATTATTTGAGCTTTACTCACATTTTTAACGGGATTCTGCCAAACTTTTTCATGCATTTTGGTCTCACTTGTGTTTTTTTCCCCCCCAGTGATGCGACATGTGCAGGAATTAACTGAGCATTAAAGTAAAACCACTCTTGTTACTCCGAAACGCTGAGTGTGTGCTCTCTTGCGCTCTTGCAGTGCTGAACCAGCTGGAGGAACTGCTGAGTGACATGAAAGCAGATGTGACACGACTCCCCAACATGCTGTCCAGGATCCCGCCGGTGTCGGCCCGCCTGCAGATGTCTGAGAGGAGCATCCTGAGCCGCCTCACCAGCCGAGGCAGCGAACCTCCACCTCAGCAGGTGAGATGAGACGTGGCAGTCGAGAAGGTCAGACGACTTTAGAAAACTCTTGAGCGCATTTGTTGTGAAAGACACAATGATTGGACTAAAAGTAATGGTGTCTCTAAAGGTTGAGAAAACAAGGCTCACCAAAATGAGCAATATGGCTGAGTCAATTTCAGAAATAAAAAGCCCCAAAGAGCTTTGAAGTTCTCAGTAGTCACGACTCAGCAACCACATTATTCCTTTAAAAACCCATGGCTTCTCGAACTACTCCCACTGGAAGACTTTCCTCGGGAGTGATGTGAAAAAAAAATCTCTTGAAAGTTGTTTACTTTCACAATCAAGCTCCGCATTTCACTCCCAAAGGATTCGACAAAACCTGTGTTGTCTCATTACTTTCTTCTCCCACAGCTCATCAGCAGAGTTGTTTTATTCTCTGGTATACAAGCGATCATCTCAGGTCTGCAGTCTGATTGACCATGTTCGCCGACAGTGTTTTTGTGGTGGCCCTGCCAACACTGGTCGTCACCATCGAAATGTAAATAATAAATAAAGAAAATTAGAACTTTTTCCACCAGTTATTTCGGTTTTGCTGGCTAAGGTCGCTCCTTCTTATTAGTTTTCTGGCAATCCATCTGAAAATAATCCCGTCATTAATTAGAAAATAGGCCTCAAAAAGCTGTGTTTTTGGGGGCGTGTCTGCTTGATTGACAGGCCTGTAGTGCAGTCAGGTCACGGCTACCGGTGGGCGGGACGTATCATCGCCGGGTTTTCAATCAGATCGCGTCAGATCCCATGCTCGCTTCCCCCCAGCTCGTCCAAATATGGTCACTTCAGGCTCTGGGACGCTCGGGACTGGCTTCATAACAGCTGTTCACAAACCAATGGGTGACGACACTGTTGTAAAGAAAAGACAATCGAGAAAATTTGACTTGCTTTGGTCTGTTTTTTCCGGCTGTAGAGAGAAAACTTCTCCGGCACAGCAACTTAAACCTGTTAAATGTTGTGTAGAAGCATGAATAAATACACAACTATCACGGAGAGGATGACTCTGTTTTGGTTTCCTGTCAATGAGTCGTGTAACCTTCTTCGTTTTTGTTTGTTTCTCAGCCTTTTAGCCAGAGTGCGTTCGGCTGCTCCCAGATGTACAGCAGCGGTTTTGGCGGGGCGTTCCGAGGACCAGGCGGACAGCCCATGGTCAACTACAGTCAGATGCCCCTGGGACCTTACGTCAGCGGTAACAATCACCATTTGCAGTAAATCATAGGTAACATAAGGCAAGCGGGAAAAGGGAGGTTGTTCCTGCCAAGTCAAGTTTTGATAAATTGTTGCGACACACTAAGAAAACTCATTTAAAGTGAATGATGCCTTTTTGGCAAACAGAAAACATTTCATAAGCCAAGATTCACAGATGTTTCACTTGCAACAGCACTGATTTCCATTTCTGTCAGGAATCATTTTAAAGTAAAGTCAGATGCAAAAGACTGAGGAATAATTCTCGTCATCTTTTTATTATTATTATTATTTGACAACATTTCTTCATTATAATAATCAGATTGTACATACCGAGTTCATGTCTGTGACTGTTGGGAAAATGCAGTACCTTCTAGAACACGGTCTGAGATCACCGACGCGCACGCAAAGGTGGTCACAAAAACAAAAACGCGTGTAACACCGAAGCTGCCGTTGATGAACCGATCCAACATGGAAGAAAAACGTCCTCCTGCTCTGCGCTCCGTTTACACGCAACGCAAACAGTCTTGGAACATTTTGATTGCTCCTCGTATCACCAAACTTGTCTGTTGTACACATCCATCCCCATACTTACACCTTAACATCATACTTTTATTTACACGGTGAAGGTTTGTGAAAGATATTTTGGATTCAGTTGAAAACTTCAGAGGCACTCAGAAGGGTGATTCATTAAAAAGCCTTTAATCAATCATGGCTATTCAATCACAGGAAATCTTATGCCAACGTGTTTCAGCCTCTAAGGCCTTCGTCAGGGCGGGTACAAGCGCCTCCGAGTTCTCAACTCAAACGGTTTGATCCCCAAACTGAAGAGCACCGGAGGGACAAGGACTCGCGCCCGCGCAGCGCTCCACGCTGACAGTTTTTGACATTTTGGATTCAGTTTTGATATAAGATGCGATAATTTGACCGTGCTGGTTCTGTTTTTAAGCCACTGCATCCAGACATTTTACGTCATTCTCACTATAGTATGCTTAGAAAATGTAAACATCAATATTCATATTCACACAGAGAGCCACTAAATGTGTGATCTCTCTCCTCTTCAGTGTCCACTAATGGACCTCCACCGCCTACAAGCCATCTGGACAAGAAGTCGCTTGACTCCTTGAGAGACGTGGCGACGCCTGATCTCAAGTCAGGCAAACCTAGTGATGTCATCTGCATTGAGGACTAGACCAGCTTTGTACCTCTTGACCAGAGGTCAGCACCTCCCAGGGATGGAACCTACGGACGCCTGCTGCCCATCATCTCCTCGCGCCACATCCTCCTCTTTCTCCTGCTCCCGTCTGACTCCAAATCTACAACATCCAGCTCTCCTCCGTCTCCGGATAAGGCAATTAACTCTCTGATTAATGCAGATGTATCTATCCTAACAATTGCACTTTTATCTTTCAAGGATCCTCTAGAAGTATTTCAGTAGATATTTGTTTTTTGTTTACCTATGATGGAAAGCTGCGAATTGGGAGGGAAAACGGAGCAGCTTCTCTGAAAGAGGATTGTTTTTTCAGCCCTGCACTACAACTCAATTAAGTTGGCGGCATTGAGTTTCTGATGCTCTTGGTTGGGGCTCACGCTAATCTCCGAATGTGTGTTTTGTTTGTGCCGACCTCGACTTTTTTCATTCTGCGGGCGCCTCGTTGCTTTTATTCATCTGCCTACTCGCTGTACACTGTGACTGTGCCCCTCCGGAGCTCGTTCCCTTTGATGAGGAGAAGAATCCGGGACACCCTCAGTCACACTTTGACAGGAGATTGTTTTTCGGAGGGCCGATATCGTTCCTTTAAATAAATATGTGTTTTTTTGTCATTCATGTTGTAACCAGTGGATAAAAATATTGATTTAAAAAGCATCAAAAACTGTTAATCATGTATGCAGTAGCTGGACACGAGTCTGTCTGAATCCTCTAAAGACTGCCACCTGCTGGTAATTTAGAGAAAGTCATTTCTGCTCAACCTGCAGATACACTTGACTGCAGATGCTCCTGTGAAAGTTTGGCCTCTTGTACTGTACATACTCAGAGACTGCAGTTTATTTTACCTCACATAGGTCTAATGATAGTGAACATATGTATACATACATGGATGAAACCAGAAGCCTGGCTTGTGTTGTACGCGACGATCGATCGGGAGTGCGACAATGATTTTACATGCATTTTAGAGAACACTGAGTATTTGTGTGTATGGTACGATATTTGTGATTCTTTCTATATTTGAATGTTAGTAGTGGCTGTAGAGCTTAACCCTGGGGCCACGACCAGCGGGACTTCACTATAAACAGGAACTCATCTGCTCCACATGCAGCGCAGGGCTCCAGTGTTTCAGACCAGAGTCCTGAATGGAGGGTGGCTTTTTTTTTTTTCTCCCTCTTATATCCCAGGGACTTTCCCGGTTCCCTTTTAATTGTTAGGACTAAATAAGAACACATGTGCTTACGGTGCAAATGTCACCTTAAGTTTAGTATTGACCGCAAAAAAAAAAAAGAGCTTTTGTTTGCTTCTCTTTATGTTAAGTGAGAAGTCTTTGGTCACTCGGTGCCATTAAAAGGAGACGATCCAGAATGATTTGTTCTTTGCCGCAGCGTATTTCCTCCGCAGAGGTCAAGACTAACTAGTGGTGTCACTGTCTCAACCTACATTTGAAGAAATATTCTCTGTATATCAGCTTCTAAGGACCAATGTTGCACAGCATTACTCTTAAACGATGTGTTCGATTCCAGCTTCCTCAGTTACAACTTTGGTTCTTTCCAGAGTGTTTGTTGTCATCGGTTGCTTTACCTGGTGTGAAGACATGTCAGTAAGGTAGTGCTACATATCTGATCCATTCCATCAACTATTATTATGTGCTACAGTGACTGTCCACTAATGAAAACAATCTTTTATAAATTCAAGCTTACTTACACTGCTGAAATGTTTGGATTTAATTTGATTTTTTTTCCTCCAAAGACTGGTGGCATTACCTGTTTGTATTATGACTGCCATTGCCACAGCACTTATTTAAAATTGTTGATGTGACAATTGTGATTGACTGAAGTGACAAGGCAGTGTTTTACAAAGTTGGTGAGTGTATTTTCTTACTCTCTTGTTGCCAATTCAAGTGATTGTCCGGAGGTGCGCTCTTCAGACCCCCTTTCCATTTAAATAGATTGATCGCACATCAACTCTCAACATCTTTTAACTGAAAATTCAAAATTCAAAACATCACCATTTGGAAAGCACCATGAGATAAAAACCTTGAAGTGTATCGCATCAGTTTTGCGCTGCTCTTCGTTAGTGTTAATCAGTGCCGTTTGGTTTCCTGTGTTTCTGTTCACGCCATCAAAGACTTGACCATGACATGTATTAGGTTGCTTGACAGATAGAACCTCAGAAACATGTAAATACTTGAAAGATTTTTCAGAGATAAGTCCATGTCATATAGATTTTTGTATGAAATTGAAAAAAAAAAGATGAATGTCTACTGGATGGTGTTGCCATAGAACTGCTATGTGCACCGTACGTGCTCATCAATCAAAATCCTGTCTTTTCCCTTCTGGAGCGACGACAACGAAGAAGACGTCGAAAACACAAGACTCCAATGAAATGCAATCAAACTGAAGTCAGTATGAATGTAATGTCTGTTAAAAATAAGGCTTCAGTCTAATATTATAAATATGTTAACAATGTATGTACATGCTTATTAACATGGCTTCAAAAGCTACCAAAAGACCCTGATAAGAGGCACCTTTGTTGCAGTGAATGCACAGCATGTGAAGCGTTTGATATGACGGTTCACTTTTGGGAGGTTGTAGTGTATTTAGCATTTACAGACAATGAGCTCCAAGCAGTGTTATGGTTCTGATATTTGTGCTGTATAGCAATTGAATGAAAAAAGTGAATTGTCATCTTTTTATTTGTATTCTGTGTATTTGTTCAATGTGTTTTAATAAATCTTCTGGACAACAGTAACCCTGGGTGGATCTTGCCTTTTAGTCAAGTCTGCAGACAGACGAGGACGCATGCACGGTAATGATTGAGCTGAGTTGAGGAGGACTTTGGATTTAATTAAAGTAAATTGTTGGCCCAACCTTACGCATTACCTTGGATTCATTGTGCAGTGTCTTCCAGCGCTTCATGTCCCAACCTGCACAAAACCTGCTGTACTGTAAATGTGATTACAGGCAGGGTTAGAAACACTGAGTCAGCAACAGCTGAAAAAAGAAGAAAAACTCCCAGAGTCACAGAATAGTCCAAAGACACTATCAAATCACCACAAGTACATATACTGAGTATTTATTATAGCAGATATTTGTAATTTGTCTGCCACTGTACACATCATCTCTATTAAATAGTTTTTTTATACTACTTTTTAAATTTTTTTTATAGCTGCACTAATTACTAATTACTTTGTAGATTACGATTTTACATACATAATGCTTTGCTACAGATTAAACTGGCCAACAGTATAAAGTAGTTAAATAAGTGTGTTTGTGTTACAAATGCTTCTTAAATAGTAATATTAATAATAAGTTAATATAATATCTGAAGATAGAACACGGACCAGTTTAATCCACTTTTACTGATTTGTGTTTCGTAAACTTTGGAATGCAAGTAGTTTAGTCGTCTTAGTACTTTCTGTCTCTGTCTCTGTCTGTCTTATTGTGCTCTAGAAATAAAGTCTCCTTCAGGATGGGTGTGACCTGACAGTCAGGTGGTTAAATAGCATGTGTCATGAGATATTTTTGATCCAAGTCCAGGTAGTGAAAACCCTTCTCAGCTTCCCAAGCAGGGTGCACCAGGAGCATCAGACAAGTTCTAGCAGCTCCCAGCAAGCTCTTGCAGCATTGACGCTGCATTTTCTTCAAGAAATGCACATTCTTGCTCTGTGTATTGGTGCCTCCACCCACCAGAGGTCCCCAGTCTCTCTTGCTCTCTTTCTTGCTCTTCCTCCATGCCCGGTGTCCTTCTTGCCCACATCACCTGCTCCCAGTTCGCCCGACTGTTCACCTGCAGCCACTCTGCCAATCAGCCCACTCAGTATATCCACCCCCGGTCTGCCTCTGAGGCGCCTGATGATACGGTTTTGTCGCTTCAAGTTGAGTTTTTCTAGAGTTCTGTTTTCTTGTCATTATATTGTCAGCTTTGGACTCTGCTTTTTGTGTTCACCTGCCTGGCCTTTGTAAATTCTTTGTAAGTAGTTTGTCCAATTTGGGAGCTGGAGAGATAATTGATCTGTTTTCTCTTTGCACAGCATGTGACTTTAAAAAATAAAAATCCTGCCAATATTTTCACTCTCGAGTTGCATAATGTTTACGCTGTTCAGAGGCAACACAAAGGTAGGTAGGTAGGTATATACTTTATTAATCCCCGAGGGGGAAATTTTTTTTTTTTGATTCTGATGGTATAAAAGGCTTTTTTTTTCTTTTTTTCTAATCAGCCTTTTCTGTTTCATTACATATTCTTAAATTTCATTTGTTATTTTATAATATATTAAAAAATATAATACAAAAAAAAACAAAAAAAAACGACATAACCATCTAAATTTTTCTCCTATCCCGAGACTAAACATTTCAAATACACGCGAGGTATTATTTCACAAGCAAATGAGTCACATCTATTTTTTTTTTTTTTTCCAACAAAACCTGTTTGAATTAAATGTCAGCCCTCAGTGAGAAATTCAAAGAGCTGACTCAAGTACAGCGTGTGAAGAGAGCCCTTCATCCCACACGGAAGTGTTGTGAGACAGCATTGCCCCTAATTCTCTTTGTCCAGCCCACTTCTTCTCCGGTGTCTCCCGTGATTGGTCCAAATCTCGGCCGCTCTGCATTTCATTGGCCGCATGCTTTTGCCTTTGTCACTGCGCCATTGGCCGGTTGTCACGGAGCGCCCTCGCGCTTTGCTTTTGTGCCGCTGGTCTGGGCAGCAGCGGGGGTCTGGAGGGAAGGGAGGGAGGGAAGGGAGGGAGGAAACCAAAGAAAAGGACAGAATGAGGCTGGATGGATTGAGTATTGGGGGGGGAGGCATCTAAAAAAGAAAAGAAAAAAGAAGAGGGACAGATACAGAGGGAGGAACCACAACCAAGACGGGAGAGAGGCAGAGAGAGAGAGAGAGAGAGAGAGAAAGGGGAGGGAGCAGAGAGGGTTACCTCATCTAAGGGCTGCTGGTGCACACGGTGCAGGGGAGAAGTTGTGGGAAAGTAAACAGCACAGGAGAATTCCAATCTGTGTTCAGCTCTCAGGAGACCATGAGAGATGAGCGTGGTGGACCCGGCGGTGTGGTGAAAGCTGAGTTTATGGGAGGTTACCGGCGTTAAAGGGTTCACCACCGGGGGAGCGCCTGAAGCGTCTCGGAGGGCGTTCTTGCTGAGGACGAGGAGGTGAGGAGCATTTCTAGTTGTTGTCCTTTCAAAACACGTCTCTCCTCTTTCCTTTATTCTCTCTCTCTCTCCTCCTCCTCCTCCTCCTCTTCCTCCTCCTCCTCAGCATGGTTAGCATGTTGCAAAGGCAGCAGCTTTGTCCATTGATGGAGTGGAGTTGTAAGGGTGGGGGTGGTTGGTTGGGTGGATGGGTGGTTGGTTGGTTGGTTGGTTGGTTGGATGGATGGGTGGTTGGGTGGTTGGTTGGATGGGTGGTTGGTTGGGTGGATGTGCTGGTTTGTGCCTCTCTTGTCTCTCAGTCTGACAGCTAAAGCTGAGTGGACGAGAAAAAAAACGCGGAGGCGAGGGAGACTGATGAGGACGGGGGTGGGACGGGGGACGGCCCGAGACCCCGTGTGGAAGAGCACAACGCCATCACGGACGATTAAACCCGAGCACGCTTCAGAGAGCCGGCGGGGATACAGAGGCCTTGTTATGATAGCGGCGGTTCCTGAGACAGACACCGGGGAGGATGAGTGAGGGATTGGCGACTCGTCTCAGACGCCCCCACCGCCTTCCCCTTTCCCTTCCTCCTTCCCTCCCCCTCCCATCACCTCTGGCCGGACGTTTTTCAGCAACAGTGCGAAGCTCTTCCAGCACCTCGGGCTATAAAAAGAGATTCCCTGGCCCGGGCCTGGCCTGCACCATTCCAGTTTGAAGGTTGCTTCCCGGAGTACAATAGCCCCTCCCAGGATGGATTTCACGCTGCCTCTATACTCTCAGCAGAGTAGAGAGGGGTGGGGAGGGGGCTGGGAGGATACTGGGACAGGGAGGAGAGGGGTGAGGGGGAGCTAAGGGACCTCTGACCAAGTAATTTGCATTTTAAGCTGGGGCACTGTTTCTGGGCCGGATGTCCAAGAGCTTTTTTTTTTTTTTTTTTTTTTTCTCTCTCTCTCTCTCTTTTTTTTTTTAAGGAACTCCATTGGCTCACTGTATCAGATTTTTGTTGTTGTCCCCCCCCCCCCTCTCCCCACACCCTCCCTTCCTCAGTCCCAGTCCAGCACTTCCAACAGACATTAACATCCCATGCATGCATGGCTTGAAACCACCACAAAGACTTCACTATAAGAGCGGGAACCCTCGCCCAGTTCGCCCCACGTTCGGCCACGAAAACTTGCACGGACACACGGTCGTGGGTACACGTGGGAGGCCTCGGCACTCAACTACACAATCAGCCGTTTGATAGCGGTGACACGCCTACCGGTAGTTTACTGGTACGCTCCACGACACGCTGACGAACTCTGGGAATGCACTTGGGGGGAGGAAGGGAGAGGGGTGGGAGGGGGGACAAAAACTAACGAGGGATGTTTTCGAGCTGAGGTTTGTCCTACGGTAGTTCGTCAGACTCGCGTCGCGTCGCCCAAACACGACCTGTCGCGTTTCCCGGTGAGGTCACTCGATAAACAGACTCTTGAGGCCAAATCATCACAACCGGCCACGCCGGTTGGTAACTCTCGATTAATCCCCTGATATCTGGGGCCTGAGCTCTCATGGAATTTTAGGACGATTTAAGGGGACTAATTTTAAAAGCGCCACGCGTGAGGTTTAGCCCGGAGGACAAGCGAACGCGTTCGCTCGGGAGTGTATTTTCACGTCGTGTCTGATTTGACTGGCACATCAAAGCGGCAGCCACGCCGGCTTCGCACCGATAGAGAACGTTTTTTTTTTTTTTTTTTTAACATTGGCACACATCAAACAAAACGCAATGTCAAAGCTGACGCCAAAGGCAACAGCAGACTGTGGCAGTCCAAGAAGTTGGTCACCTTTAAAAAAAAAAAAAAGAAAAAGTGAACCGATGGAGATTGTTTACATCTTGTGTTTCAGTTCTAACCCGTCTGACCTCTGTGGTCTATACTTGCACTGTAGTTGTAGTTGCACGGTTTTCACTGTACCGGAGCAATCATCGGGCTGAATTAAGCAGAGCAGGGAGGCTGATGTTTACTCTGCACTCAGAGGGAAAGTTCATCCAGAGTTTTGACTGGGAGTAGGGAATAATTGCTACTCGTTTTGGACGCTTTGCTCTCGCTCTTTACTGTCTCTTATGCAGACAATGAACGAATCAATAGAAGACATCACACAGCATCATCAAACAAACTCCAAACAGAGCTTCGCGGAGCGGGTTGTTTTGCCAAGTCTTTGATCTAACTTCCGAGTTACTGAGCCGTGAGCACACAGCGAAAGTGAGGATGATTTATTAAACAGAAGTAAGACATGGTTTTTTTTTTTCTTCTTCTTCTTCCGTCTTATAAGTTGGCTCATTCGTCAGTTTTCCTTTATGTTGAAAAATAGCAGGATTTTTGGTTCACGAAACTATATCAAAGGGGATTTCTAGCGATCTAACATCTTTTTTGATGACTGCACTTGGATTACTCAGCCGGTGAAAACAAACCCATCACGTCTGTGGTGCGTGACGACGTCTCAGTTTGGAACCTCAAAGGGTGAATGAAGTTCGAGAGGCGTGACAATGCGCCCGGCATTTAGTGGTGAAGTGTTGGTGGCATCAGGGAGAAGAGATGTTGTATGTGTGATACCGAGGGTCCCACCTCGGGCCGCAAACATCCTCTCACGTGCGTGTCATTTTCACGCCTCCGCGGCAGCTACAACCGTAGGCATCATGTTTTCGGGTCGTCCGTCCCGTCCGTCCCATTCTTGTGACCTCAATAACGCTTTGACGCGATATCTTCAGATGTGGCACAAACGTTCACTTGGTCCCAAGGAGGAAGCGGTTAAATTTCTGGCGTCAAAGGCCACAGTGATGCCACGTGCTTCTCATATTTTAATCCCATTCTCGTGACGGTAATTGGTGAAATTATGACACTTTATATCCAAAAGGTGAAAGGTCACCTTTCCAGATCTTCGATCGTCGAGCTTGAAACCGTGCTGAGTTTGTTGCTCTTCTGTGCTGTCTGGTTGAAGGTGCGTGTCAATCATCTACCTTTTATAATCGGTAGCTTCTTGGCAGCAACATCCATATTTCAAGTGTTGGCCGAGTACGTGGACACGTGTTAGGATTCCTTCAAAGTCTTGATTTTATCAGTCAAGACAGAAATGGAAGTCAAGTGTAACTTGATTGGTTGGCGGAGGCATAAAATTGTGACGCAGTAATTCTAGCTTTTTGCCCACATTAGTTTACATTGCAGCAAAAACTGGCTCCATTATGTATGTTGGGTGAGTTATTAGTAGTTTGAAGATCTACAGACAACTGTTGCTTTGTTATTGTAGAGAACTCGTGATGATTCTCAGGCAGGTTCTGGTCTCTGTTTTTGAAGTGGATTTTCTGGACACTTATTTGTGATGGGCGCCGCAGATGACGTCACATTGAAGCAAAAGATATGTGTATTTCATGCGTGTTCACGTTCGACTGCGGAAAATGGTGTGATTTTTGCCTCCAGCTGCACGAACCGGGTTGGTTTTCGGGCTTTGAGGTACCTTGAAGTCTTCCGTGAGCTCTGTATCACGGCTGCTGTTGCAGCAACAACTGTGGAATGTGTTGACAAGTGAGCCAAGACCGTCGGGCCTCGACTACAACAACTAACTTCCTGCTGGTTTTAAAACGATGGTGTGCACCTGTTCTTTTCACCTTGCATGCGAGCTTCATCTAATGCGTCTCCATAGGCAACCTTTCCTTCAGCTCTCCCAGTGAGGTTTAAAACCTCCACATTATGGCAAGTGTAGGGATCCACTGATTTTGGAACTTGACCGACACTGAACAGTCAACATGCGTTGATTTTGACCGTCTGTTTGAGAGTCTGCCATCTTAATGGAAGTGCAGTTTTAAAGTGTGGTATTAATGTATAACACGTACGCGCGACAGAGATATCTACCTGACATACAAGAGAGGCCATCGGGTGGCCACACTAGTCTAACATTTCAATTGTGAGGCGGATAACAAGACATTGATCAAAAGGTCCCTGTTGTCCTGTCAGACTTTAATTACTTTCATTAATTTCTAATGGCTGTCAGGAGGGACAGCGGCACTTACTGTACTTATCTTTCCCATATGTTTCTGTCACTCACAGCCTCCGCCTAGTGATGGATCATTAAGCGAGCTGATGCGACAGCATGTATGGAGGTGCCCTATTAAAATGTAAAATGCTGCCATAATAATGGTTTTGCAAAGCGGTGTCGGTGGAGGAAGGTAAAAGAGTGAAACTGGGATCCGACGTCCAGAATCCCTGACACTTAAAAAAAACAAAAAACTTTTTTGAGTTGGTATTGATCAACGACCCATGTCAGCTCAAGCCTCTACAGATATTTGTTTTCAGTTTGACATGTGCTGAAGAATTTTGTACCAGAATTATTCAAAAATAGACTTTGCACCGTCTAACATGGGCACAGATTCATTTTGTCACCTTCACAAGCGTTTTTCTTGATAAACGGAACCATTGTCAGCCTGACGAATTCACGACATCCCTATCTCTGGTCAGTGTTTGTGCAGTACAACACACACACACACACACACACACACACACACACACACACACACACACACACACACACACACACACACACACACACACACACACACACACACACACACACACACACACACACACACACACATACATATATATACGGTTCCCGGTGCACCATTGTGCTGTGAAACACTAATGGCAGATGGGAGGTAGAGGTTACACCCACTGTGTCCTTGATTAATGTGACATCACCGGCACATCACTGCTGTCGTGGGGCTGACATTACCGGAGCGGCTCTCGTACAGCAGAGGGCATATGAAGGCCAAACGCCCGCCTCCCTGAATGAATAATATATCCCTGCATGTGTTAGCGGCGGCAACGTGCAACAGACCAGAGGTAAAGTAGGAATAACTATCTCCAGTGCGCGTAGATAACCCTCTTATCATGCCGTGTTTACAGCGTGATGTCATATTCAACACGGCCCATGGCGCACAATCTACTGAAATTCATTTAAAAGTGAAATTTAAAATATTCATGACATTCATAATGTATAACTCAATAGGCTTTTCTTCTGTGTTTGAAACTGTTTGGTGAGGCGACGTTGTGTTTAAGCGTATCCATGAAAATCAAGAAATGCCTGTGAACAGCCGCCCACTCAGATTGTTATGCTTTTTGACAACCAAAGAAAGACACGTTGCGTCTGTTCTCAAGGAGCCGTTTGCAGTTCCTAAATTGGTTAAGTCACATTCATATCTCTTGATAGGAAGTCTACGGGGAAACCGAGGAATGGAAAGAACGCCGGCGGCGGAACCGTCTCCGGCTGACACTGTTTGTTGTCGTCAGTGGTCCGCGAGTCGCTCGTTGTCTGCTGAGTGTTTATGTGCCACTTTCCTGTAAAGGAAAACCCTGATGTGGCGCCGTTCTCAGTGACTTTCTGTTAGATTTTCCAATGCTGTTTATTCAGTCGTCACCAGCTGCTGTTCCCTGCCGTTGTCTATTGATACACTCGCCTGCCGCTGACCAGTGGCTCCACGGTTTGGTGGTCAAACGTGGCTCTCTGTGAATCGGCAGCTAGAATTAAACATGCAGCCCAGAAGATTTACCAAAAAAAAAAAAATTAAAGCTTTGAATACAGTTAGGAAACTTTCCCTTCTTTCCGTTTTCAAACCCTCTCATTTAATTTCATTTTCAAAGAAGATTACATATCCTTACTGCTTTGTGAGATGAAGTACAGCACAATAGGGAGCTGAGATGGAATTAGGCAACATGACTCGGATGCCAAGTACAAGATCCATCTCGGTAATAGGACTTCGCACTCTGAAAGTGAAGGAGGAAGAAAAAAAAAAAAAAAAAAAACAACACTAAATATGCAAATCCAAGAGCTGCTACATTTAAAACAAGACAGGGTAAGCTTTTGAAGTTTTCAGTCAGAAGCTACACTACACACGTGGCTTTTCCACCGATCACCCATTAAAGTTGTACACACACACCTCACTGTCCTCCTGTACACACACACACACACACACATGCAACATCTCTCCTCTCATTACCACGTTGGGTACACAGCGAGGGAGTTTTCCGAGCTCTATGTAGGTCAGGGACGGGGTGTGTAGGAGTTGGTTTCATCGCTATTCTGTGATGTCTCTTATTTTCCCCTAAAGAATAGCTTTCATGCACCACTACTCCCGGGGCTCTTTATTTTTCTAAGCTTGTGTCTCTTTGATGGTTTGTCCAAATGCCTCCTGTCAAACGAAGGTTGCTCAGGATACCTGTCGATTTAATTCGGAGGAGGGTATTTTTAAAAATTTTTTTTTGGTATTAGCAGGCAGCACTTTTATTCGAGGCACCATCTGTCCTGTTGATTTTGAATAATGTGAAAATCTCAATTACAACTCCGAGATGTTTGCTCATTCGAAGTTCGCTCCAGCGAACAATCGAGAGTGATTGTTCCGTCAGCGCGGCTTTCATCTGTGGAAGCACAGTGATAGTAACTTTCAATTAATCTGCAGGCTTTTATGGTGTTTATTCAAAGAATGTGCAACTTTGTTCTGACAAAAAAAAAAATCCTCCGCTCTTCCTCGAGCAACGGCTGCGGCCCAAACGACCTGTGAGCTAATCAGTGTTGCGGCCATGAATGTAGAAACAATTCTTTCTGACAGAACAGAAGTTTTATTTCCTCCACAAAGGAGTCATTGTTGATGGGACCAGTGTGTGGGCCGAATGAAGAAACTGTGTTTGTGGCACAGAGGAGGGGAAAGAGTCCAAAGGCTGCAGTGGAATATTGAAGTTGTAAACAAGCAGAGAACTGATTTCTCAAGAAAGTGTTGCGTTCCTTTTAAAACTATTCAATTTGTTTCACTGTAATTTAAAGGAGAATTTTCCCTTTGTCCGTTTTAAAACAAAAGTCAGGTGCCCTTGTAAACACAGAAACATATTTTGCATATTTCAATCATTCTTGCTGTTCATGCTGGTCATTTAAAAATGGGGGCCAGTTCTACAATCCTCAATCCAGGCAGCAAAACTTTTATCTTAAACGAGAATGAGCCTTCAGCAGTTTCGCGCGAGACGAACTGAGAAGGGATCTTCCACAGTTAATGCCTTTTTAGTGCTGAATTTCCTTTGTGTTTCCACAGCCTTTGTTTCCTTGTTAAACGGCAGCGAATTGATGGAAACACAAAGAGGGAAGTTTTTACTCAATCACTAACTTGGGAGCACCTGGATTTGTCGAATTCACTCTCCCCTCGCTCATATTGACTTCAGATAAACTTTACACGAAACAAGGATGTCGATTTTTGTCTCCATTACTTACAATAGAAGTGAATTACAAAAGGATTTTTTTTAATGGCCAGAACAAGAGGAACACGTTTCGAAAATAGCCGTGTACCATAACATATTGGTATAATATAGCACATGGCAATATTCTGAGTTGTTGACATTATTTAATAATGATATATGATGTATGTTATGTACATAAATATATGCACATAAATGAGAAGTATGGCTGGAAGCGGCTCCACAGTGGAGGAGTTACTTTCAAAGAGGAGAGCCACTTCAGTCTTGTCGAAGTGGTTTGTTTACAGATTCTCAGATGCACAACAAGCCGGGGTACTTTTAACTTCAAGTTTGAAGGTAAACTGTTACATTTATGCTGTCATATAAAAACTTGTTATTAAAACTACTAATAAAGTATTTTGCAGCATTTTGTAATATAACAGTTATTGTAACAATACCTTGAAACATCATACAATGTTAGGGACATGGTGTCCTCCGATAATAGTAATTATACAATAAGTAGTTCTGAGCCAGCAATCTGATTGGTCAACTATACATTCGTAACGTGCTTAAATCCCCGTAAAGCACATCCTGCTCATCACTAGAAATATCACTCCGCCTTCTCAATGGGAATATATGATTGGAATTGAGTTTTATATAGTATGCAGTATATTGTTGTTTTACTTGTTGTAGGTCTATTATATGTGACCCATTTGGTGAAATCGGGCTCTTTTTTGACCGGTTTGGTTTTAACACGACACGGTGCTAAAATGAGACCATCGATATCTCTTTTCAGCGGATATCTGACAACAAGATTGAGCGAGCCAAGCAGTTTAGTGTTTCTATGTGCTGTATTTATTCAGTTTGAGAAACGATCTCTAGAAGGCAATAAAGCGGACTAGATTTCATCTCTGTTGCTAGGGTCGTTGCTAAGGGTCGGCCAGCTTCCTGGAGTGTTAAACATGGCATTCATTACATTCACTTTTACTGACGCGACTGATTGTTTTCCAGTTGTTAGTCATACCCCATGCATTGCCACAGAAACGGAGATCACACTAACAAAAAAGTTTTGTATTTTGAGGGCGAATTGCCCCACAATATGAATACATTTAGATTACATGTTTTATTTACATGGTTACTTGTAGTATAATCGCAATATTACACAAGCGGGTGTGCTTTAACGTGATTATTGGCACTTCAGTGATGCTTACGGCGCCTCAGTCCTGACCGCATCACTGTCATGCCAATAATCACGTTAAAGCACACGCTCTCGTGTAATACTGCTTCAACAAAACCCATCTAAGTGTTATTTAAGAGCATTTTCAGTATTTTTCAGCATCATTTCTGTTTTGGGATAGACTTTAAAAATAGTGAACCTGTCCTTTTAAAAACATTTGAATCAGGATTCTAAGCAATCACTGTTCCTGAGCCCCAGAGCAGACAAACATCGTGTCCAAATCGAGCTGTCAGCAAGTAGTCAAAGACACCGAGAGCCGTAACAAACATTATGACAGCTCCTGTGTCCGTGTTAAACAAAAAGTGCCAACATTGATTTTTTTTTTTTTATAGTCCACAAGCAACGTGATTCGGGGCCGCGTCGCCGACCCATATTCGGCCGCCTCCGCTCAAAGCTGTCATTTTCCCAGGAGCCTGACAAACTGCCCCATCAGGACTAACAATGTTCCAGCAACTGGGAAGCAGTTCAGTTCTACTCAAAATGCAAAGCAGATGCTGGATACATTAACATGGGCAGAAACAGCCTGCACGTCATAGAAAATCCCCACTTTGTAAAATAACCAAATAACTGCGCAGCATTTTAATACCCTCATGGTACTGTATGTCATAGAAAATTGCCATTTTATTTTGAAAATATGTTAACAACAAATCTAATTTCCATGACTACAAGTGACAGTTTACCAGGCTAATTGTTGAGGAAGTGCCGTGGGTGCAAAAATCCCAGTAAATACGTATATGTCTGTATTGATGAATTTCATTATTTTTTTTAATTAATTATCAAAAATATCCGTTGTCTTACATATTTTCATTGATTAGACAACATGAAATCTGCCTCTTAATTAGTTGAGGTGTGTAATGTTGGGGAACATGTTTTCATTGAGTGTGTGGGGGATATCTTAATCTGCCACTAAGCCTCCTCAGACTTTGATTTAACAGTCGTTTTAATGACCGTATGTTATGTTTTCGAGCTGGGATTATACTTTGTTTTTCTCTCTGTGCATCTGAAATATAGAGCCGTCCGGTGTTGTCCATTACTTCGGTTTTATTTGTATCCTTTGTGAGAAAAGTGCAGTCGGCGGCACATCCTGAAGAACCTTTTGTTGTAAACACACCGACGGATCAGCAGTTCATTTCAACTCAGTGCAGTGTTGATGAGCACAATACTGATTTTTTTTACCTGAATTGTATTCTACATTTGCTTGTTTTGTGAAGCAGCTTTGGTATGTTCAGAAAGATAATAGAACATTCCCATCTTCTTGTCTGTTTACCTTTTTGTCTTTATCCAAATAATCCCCATTAACTGAGGGTGGAGGTTAACACAACACATTTCATGTTTACACATCGGTCTATTTGAAGTGCAGCTTCTTATCTGATGCAGAGTAAGACTGGTTGACGACAATCTTTTTTGTGTTTTTGTTTTGTGATGGAGTCATTTTAAAAGGGTTGCAAACCTTCGAAAAAAGATGAAATCTAATCTTTACCTCATAACTCAGACTGTCTAATATAGAAGATTAAGTTGTATAAATCTGTCATTCAAAGCCTTAAGTAACCTCATCTTTATCAATGCCCAAATCTTTTCCTTGATTACATGGTATCAGTCATTTTTTAAAGTCAAATATGTCGAAGAATCTTTTCAGAACGAAACTGTTTACACTTGAATTGTGATTGTTTTTCAGCAATTATGTCTACCATGATGTCTCAGCAACCCCCGAAAGAGGACGCAGAGGAGGAGGAGGAGGAGAAAGGGGAAGAGTTCGTGTTTGACGACAGCACAGACGAGGAGAGACTTCAGGAAGACGGTAAAGGGATCAGCTTGGACTCTGCCACACCTGTCCAGCCGCCAAAAAAAGAGGACAGTGAGACATCGGGCAGTTTATCATCACCGGTCACAGACGGCACACAACCTCTGAAAACATCACCTCCTGCTGGACAGGAGGACATTGTCCCCAAGGATGTGGCTTCAGTCCCTGCTACAGGTAATCATAATATAATATAATATAATATATTTTGTAAACTATTGCTATTTGCTGCAGGCTTAACTCTGTAAAGCCTTTAAAATAATCCAACAATGCCACACCATCTATATAATTGATCTAAAAAAAAAAAAAAAAAAAAAGCCATAACAATTAGTAAAATTGACAGATGAGGCATAAAATATCAGCTAAGCTATAAATCCCTCCTTCATAAGGATTGTAATGGTTAGATATTATTCAATCTGATTGAGAGAGGTGTTGATATATTTTAATGATTATTTTGGAGACTGTAATTTATGGTGCTGTTGAACTGAACAATGTTTGGTTTTCATTTATAACGGATACAGGAAGTCAAACATTCAGCTGACCAATCATCTAACTGCATTAGTCAGTCATGCGACACTCAGCTGACCAATGAGGTTTATTTTTTTACTATCGGGCTGGTGGCTAATGGTGTCTCGCTAAAAGTAGAAAACGAGTTTACAAGCCGCTACCAAACGCAAGGTGGTTATACTGCAGACATTCAACAGCTTGCTAGCTTATCTCTTAGCCTCAGTGACAGTGATTGCTCTTGCAGTGGATAATGGATTATTAATTTCAGTGTTACGCCACATTTCTCATGGAAGTGGTTAACACTAGCTGGCTTCCCTTAACGTTGCATCACTGTCCAGCATCGGTGCAACACTATTCATTATATATGGCCTTGATAAGAGGCTTGT
This sequence comes from Brachyistius frenatus, assembly GCF_029030835.1. NCBI lineage: Eukaryota > Metazoa > Chordata > Actinopteri > Embiotocidae > Brachyistius > Brachyistius frenatus. Next base: position 787,754 of record NW_027210697.1, read on the forward strand.
GTTTGTTATATTGGATCACCCTTACTCATGAAAACTAACCCTGGAAATATTACATCCTGTTTGAATCATATTAGCAATGCATTGTATTTAATTTGCTGATAAAAATGTTTTGGGTTAAAAGCTTCATATGATATACCAAATAAATGGTGGTTAAGTTGGTAAATACATGTAAAATATCGTGAAGTACAAGTATAAATAGTATAAATGCTGCTTTCAAATGGGGTCGTATTTACCGTATACGAGGGAGAGTCCACATGAACGGCGAACACGAAAATGGAAGGTTTTATCAGCGCAGTAAGTGAAAACATCTGTGTGGGTGCTTGGGGTTAAACTAATCAAAAAAACAGCTCCACTTCTCTTGGCTACAACAGACTATTGCAAATAAATGGTAACATTAAAGTAGAAATAAATTACAACTTTATTAACCACTCTGGTGGAAATTGCTGTCGGCTATTGTGATATTTTGCACCACTATTGTTGGGTGTGAGCTTACACAGTTGATTGAACACGTGTAAAGATAATTAGAGTTGCTGTACTGTAACCAAAACCCATCTACTCTCCTCTCGACATGTACAGTCATCAAACTGCTTCTAGGCATAACAATGAACCACTACCCACTTACCCTCTGTACAATAACTTGTCTTGAATAAACTCTTATATAAATGTCCTTACTCAATGATCAGTCTTTCTGTAGCCACACACCCTTTGAGTGACTTCAGCCAGCTGTATGTTGTTTTAATCTCTGCCTAACAGGATTTATTGTTGCCTGAGGCGGACAGGCATTAGGGAGCAGAGTTAACTTTCCTCTTAATTGGATGAAATTATGGAGATATAAGTGTGATATATTTACTACCTGGCTAATGTTGGCCAACAAGCAGTGGTAATTACACAGCCAGATAAAGAGGGAGATTTAGGTCTTGAGGAAGTTCTGTTGGACAAAGTGAAGCGATTAGGTCTTAATTAAAAGGCCTTTTTTTTTATTTTTTTTTTACCAAGTCTATGTGTGGTAATCCGTTAAGTGGGCTGTGATAATACATAGGGGAATTCTGGGCGTTGATACTAGTGCGTAGCGGAGGTCTGTTATGTAATCGGGGGCTGAGCGCAGCTGAGATTCAGATCCCCTCCCTCACCAGATGACATGACTTTACATGATGAGATCCGAAGAAAATCGATCATTGCCTTTGTTTAACAACGCCTCTGTTGTACGTACCTTTGCTGGTAGAATATATTACAACCAGGCAAAATCAATGGTATGCTTGACTATTTTCCACATATTCTGTAATTATCTCGACTCGGTAATACTTCATCACCGGTTGTTTTTACTGCCTCAACACAAAGGTGCCCTCAAGCAAGTGCATATCCATTTTTTGACAGTGATGTTTTTTTTTAAAAGTTCTACTGTATACAAAAAGTGTGAGAGAACAAATAAACATGTTTTTCTTTAATTAATTTTCTTCCTTTGCTTTGGAACAGCTTGTCTCATGTTTTCTCTGTTTTCCTCATTTTGGCAGATGTTCCAGTTACTGAGTCACCCAGCCGGTAAGTTTTCTCTGATTCTTATCACAGCATGGGTGAAAATCACTGAAAGGTGGTGGAAAGCGTAAATCAACACAAGACCACATCAGCGCTGTGTCATTATGCCGGAGATAATGTCATGCTTACACTCCATCCAAACCCTGTGATGTCATGCTACATCTATTCGTATGACATTTCGATGCCAGATGGTACGTCACACCGACAGACTGACGAGCGGTACTGTCAAGTATACAGTAATGCTGCTGATACAGTTGGAGGTGGAAACCATAGGAAACTCATGATGACTAGAATAGGAATGAGCATTTTAAGTAAAAACGCCATCTGATACTTGCTGGGAACTATTCGACTTTTACTTGAAGGCCCTAATCCCTCCCCGTTTATGTTTCATAATTCAGTAAGTGTCATGGTTGTGGTGTTCTGCTCTTCATTATTCACTCTGGTTTTAGTTTTCCTCTACTATGCCTCTTGCCTCTTCAGTCCATCCGCTCCAACCGGCCCTCCCTCTCAGCTTGTTGCTTCACCTGATCGTTCCCACCTCCCTGCTCACGTTTTCACACTTCGTCATTAGCCTCCTGTGTTTATGTACACACTTCCTTTACTCCTCCACTCTTTGTCACTTTGCTGACAAAGAGTCAGCCCCCCATGTTTCTGCTCCATGCCTGTTGTCCTGCTTGTGTTTGCACCTTGCCTGAACCAACCCGCCTTGCATTGTGCATTTCGGTCCACCAGGCTGTATCCGTGGGGTGAATTTAATTGAAAAGGTCACCCCGAGGGTTACACATGAACCTTTGGGATATTTGTGTAGATACTACGGGTTTTCTCTGCTGAAGAATTGAGTTAACTGCTTTTAATATTTTTGTTTTCCGCCCCAGTACAATGCAGGTGAATCGAATGTTATTTGTGATGCTCAAAGCTTTCATTAAGTTTTCTACTAATTTTATTTTATTTTATTTACATGGCATCAAATCGTTACGCATGCCTTCAACTCAGGGTAGGTTACATATTTCGGATTACAGCTGACATTTTTACTTTTCATAGCAAGAAAATAAATTATATTTCTATAGAAATTCATTCCAGTGAGCACGCATTAACTATGCAAAAGAAGACGTGTTTAAGTTCAAGTTTATTGATTACACTTACAGTATGTCCCTGTTATTATTTTATATAATTCCTCCCACCTAAGAAGTGGTGTAATCAGCCAGAATAGCAGAAAAAAGCTGCGTGGGTGTTCAAGGTCTTCGCAGAACCTTTAAAATGAAAGCATGTTTGTTTACCACTTGCAGTAAATTCGATTCTGTTCTGCTGTGATATAAGGGAAACGACCCATAATACTTGTAGAGTTCAGGGATGAGAGTTTCGACATCCCTCTATAGAAATATTCAAATCCATCTCACGTCTTCAGTGTTGGTAATGTGAAATGAACTGTATAGTCACAGTATACATTTCTGGCTGAGTAGGTGTATAAGTGAAATGACCTCCGTGCTGATGCTGTCAGACATCATCTTTCGTTCAATCAAAAAGGCATTTGGCTTCGAGGCCTCGGCACAGTAAATGATAACGTGATAGTTTATTGATTCCTCCAAGGCAACTGTCTTTCTGCCTCCCCGACTCCACGGGGAGGTCAGCGGTGAAAGTCACCTACCGAACAGCAGCCCGGGAGCTGATCGACACACAGACAATCTTTCCAACGGACATTTTAGCTCGCGGTGAGCTTGAGCTCAGACTCTGCATTTGAAAGGCAGCAATCCTTTTTTTTTTTTTTTTTTTTTTTTTTTTTTTAGACCCCCCCAAGCAATTTGAATCACATCAATATTAAACAAAGTGAAATAAAAACTGAAATATAGTTTCTAGCCGAGTAGATTGAAACCAATTCATTTTCCATTTTCTTGTTTGTTTCGTTTAATCAAACCAAAGCAAAAAAATAGTCTAAAAACACACTGGTTCAGATCATTATGTATCTTTATGTCCTGCATGATGATGCCATGCAGGGGCCCCAATTTGGGTGACCCTGCCCCCCCATTACCTCCCCACCCCCACACACACACACACACACACACACACACACACACACACACACACACACACACACACACACACACACACACACACACACACACACACACACACACACACACACACACACCTGTGCTTCCAGGAAGTGTGCTCAGAAACACTGGATTCCTGTGGGCTTTCCTGTGCTGAAATGAGGGGCCTGTATTTCGTGCACAGGTGTGAGAGTGGCTTTATGTGTGTGTCTGTTTCTGCTGTGTGTGCATGTGTGTGTGTCTGCGATAAAGTCCCAGCGAGGTCTTGGCAATTTCTCATGCAGGGGGATTTCTGCTGAGCGCACATTTCCACGTTGGTTTAGTCAATAGTGTTCCTTTCAAAAGAAGAGCTATCAATAGCACTTTCCACGATCAAGGTGTTAAGACTGTCAGCACATCCAAGCACATCTGTCAGCACTTTTAGAATAAAATTGCCAAAATTACTTTGTGATTGTTATTGCGGAAATATGGGCTTTTCTTAACACTGCAATGACAGCACAGCAGCCCATTACAGCAGCGAGGCTCAGGGCAGCATTTCTCTCCCGTGAGTGTTTGACACCAGCATTTTCTTCTGGCATCACTCTTTATCCCTTGACAGATAGTTTTCATTAAACGAATTGAACCGGACCTCCGCAATAAAGAGAATAACACAAAAGATACCATGACAACGAGACACGTATGCGTCTGTTTTATGTACCCAGAGCTCTGACCTTATACAGTATTACTTTACTTAGTTTTTTACAGCTTTTTTTCCCCCCTATAAGTTTTTTGTTTTTGCGTTCACCTTTTTGCCCTTTTTGCAGCCTTGCAGAACTTCACACTTTTGCCTTTGCGAAGAAACTGATCCAGTGTAGCTCAGGAAATAAATTTATTTTTCACAGCCACTTTGTTTGATGGCCTCTCACCTCGTTGTACTTGCCTCACTTAGGTGTGCAGTGAAAGCAAAAGGAGAAAACAAAAACGGTAGCCTACAAGCATTACAAGCAAAGTTGTACACAAATAACGTGGCGGAGCTGTGAACCAGACACTTCGGTTGCTGTCTAATTGGAGTCTGTCATGTACAGAACAGCGAAAGCAGCACCACCCTGGTGCATCATGGGAATGGTTATCTGTGAGGAGTGGGCATCAGTTTGTGGAGGAGACATGACCTGAGGACAAACAAAGCTCCATCAGTGCGGTCAGCACAATGCTCATGCAGTTATGAAGAACAGCGATGCCCAGGAGAGATCAGGGGCCAAAACGAGCAGAGCTCTGCATGCAGCACTGCCCGGGTGCAGTCGCTGAAGGCAATGGAAACAGATGGAAGTGCGAGATTTGCATTCAAGCAGCTTCCACTTTAGGCTGTGCTCTGCCCCGGGCTATGTCTTTTGCATTGAAAAATGATTCCTGTTTCTCTCCTTGAGCTGTATGACTCACTGGGGCTTATAGGCACAGATAAGTTGTGAAGGGGTGTGCAAAGATATGCCTGAATCGATAGCCACAATGCTCCAATCACTCACACCTGACACGAATGCATACGGGCAGGCCGACGGAGCTGTGCATCGCTATTGTTCTGGCGCCGCTCTTTTCCACGCAAGCAGTTTTAACGACAAGGGATCAGTTTATCGTTGGAAATGAGTTGACAAGCAGCTCTTTTTTTCGTTTTCATGTGGGTGGAGATCATTTTTGTCCTTCAGATTGAGATGAATGATCCCGCGTCATAGAGAATGCATCGGAGTAATACCTTGCAGTCGTTCGCAGCTTGACACCTCTGCAAAAACCAAATGGTTGCTATCAGTAGGTCTGATACGGCATGTTGGCAGGGCATCTATTTAGAGGGAGAACGTGGCACAAACACAACCAGACTATGTTCATATGTTATTATATGTGCTTGTAATATTCTCTCTCTTTGGGCCTCCATCATTCCACACTTTCACATTCCACTTCTACGTTGCTTCATCGAGCATGTAGAACTACATTTAGAAACAAACACGTGACTTAAACATCATCACACTTAGCCACACCCCTACTGGTTGCTGATTGGTCCGCCCTTCGAGCAGATTCCCCAGACTGTAATCACAGTGAAGACTAAAGATGGGAGCAATAGGAGGACACTGCCAAGTTACCAGATTAAACTTAGTTTGCGTTTTCTGATATGTTTATCTGGAAAAAAAAGTATTCTAAAGCCGCTGTTTGTGACTGACACATTTGACTTCATTCTCATGTCGTGAATCGTATCACTTATTCATATCCGTATAAAGCAGGTGCTACAAACAACCTTGTGCTTTCTTTTCTTCCTCACACATAAAGTGACCTACATGGTTCACCTGTTATTGTGCCCGATGCGGTCTTACAAGATTGTTGAATCCAGATAGTTTTCTTCCATTGACATTTGAAAGTACAGCAACAGTCTGACAGGTCTCCTCCCTAACAGCCTCAAATCACAGCATTTTGTGCACATTATTTTCCTGGCGTGTCTTGTTTGTCTACAAGTCGCCCATCAGTCTGAGTGGCTGCTGCTGGTGCCGCTGCTAGCATTGCAAGTGTTGCTGAGGTGTTTAGCAGAGGGACAGATTTAATTAGTGTAGATGGAGCTCTCCTACACGCTGGATGCTGTCATCAGCTGTGATCAGTCATGTGGGGGAGGTCCTATCCCTCACTGGCAGCATCAATACAAGCATTGTGATAGCTGTGTCAAAAAGTCTTTCCCCTGTAATGGTAGAATCTGTTTTTAATAGCTGGTTCAGGACATGTTTTCATTCAAAAAGCTGCTGGTGATTATAGTAAGCCGCAGGCATGTCAGATAATGATTTGCCAGTGCTCACGAACACATTAACTAACACAAGCAACAAACATTTGGTATGATCTTGTTTCTTTCTTCTTCACATGTGGCTTTGTGGACTGAATTCTGTAATTCTGATTTTTTTTTTTTTCTTTTTTTTTGTTACTGTTTTCAGTTTGACTTCAGGCTTTTTGCGATTGGAGAAGTTTCATAACCACAGGGCCTGTGAAGCCCACATAGACAACAACAGAGCAATAAATAAAGAAAGCCCACACCTCCAACACAGCTTAACAATCCTCTAAGTTTGTTATTGGTGATACAATTTTGAAAGAAAAATGTTAAATCTGTTCACGACGGCATTGAAATACAAACTGAGGTAGAGAATTGTGGGATACATCGTCCGATGATTTTCATTCATTTTGTGCAGTGGAAACACCGTCTTTCTCGATCCACGTTGCAAATTGACACCAAAAACGACTTACTTCTTCACCGGCCCGTGTCCTCACTTTCTGACAAATTTCCTTAAAATCTGTTTATTTGGTTTTTTAAGATATCTCTCTTTCCTATCAAATAAACAGACAACACAAAAGGAACAGGAAACACAAGATGTTCGCCCATGTGGGAAAAAACTAGTGTTCCTACTTTTAACATGAAGTTGCTTCAAAAAACATCCTAATAATGTGACAATAGCCGGCAGTATGTGTTCTGTTAGACTTTAGGGAGTGTGCGTCTGTATGCTTGGATGGCAAAGAACTATTTGTGACCTCCAGCCTCTCTGCCTCCCTTTCCTCTCACCGAAATTAACTTGTAATGAGACAACCAGCACTCGGTTGTTAGTTTAACTGTGATAATGTTTGGGTACCTTCCAGGGCCTCAGCAGCAGCAGCCGAGCCCAGCACTGCAGCTCCACATGTGGGTGAGGAGCTTCGGGGTCTTCCCGCGGCACCGTCGGCTGATTCGGGACACCGAGGCAAAGAAAGCATCACGGAAAGCGGCAGCTCGAGGGACATCTCTGAAGGTAGAAAACTAACTTCTATTGACAGTGAACTGATGCACCTTATAGTGTAGATCAAGGGCTTCAATTTCAGAGCAAAAAGATTCAATCTAAGCTTGCTCTGGGATTCAAACTCATTCCACCTGCGTATTATAGTGTTCACATTGCGGACAAATCCGATAGAAAAGCAATTGGACCTCCAAAGCTGCGCAGAGCTGTGGACCTCACCATAATGTCACCGGCAGTATAAACTGTGCGCCAGTATTTTGTTAGTACTACACATTGCTTCCCTTGACCTTGATCAAAGGTGGCAACAACACCATATTACAAATCTACGGTCATCTTATGGCTCATTGATTTCTCTGGTGAAAGGCCAGACACACATAAAGACACACACCTACTACTGCTCCATTCAAATATATACCGACACAATACACACACACCCACACTCGCTCTCACACACAGACGGTCTCTGCTGTGATTTGATTTCTACACAGACATGACATGAATCCAATTAATTCAGGATGAGGATCAATAGAGAACCATTTCCATGAGGGAAAATTGCTTTTGGATTTCGACTCGGTCAGCAGTGCCGTTGTTATTTGAAGGTGGTTCAGAAATGCGAGATGTAAAGGAGCCCTGCAGTACTGCACGACATTTCTTATGTCCCTACTCTGTTGATGTATTCACACACACACACACACACACACACACACACACACACACACACACACACACACACACACACACACACACACACACACACACACACACACACACACACACACACACACACACACACACACACACGCACACACACACACAGGCCTCGGCTCTAATTAAGAATGCACACGGTGTGGTTAAGCTGATCGAATAATAAAAGTATATGAACCCCTTCTTTCTTACTGATATCTAGTGTTATTAACAGGGAGTGGAAAATGCAAGGCAACTTAAAACAAGATAAATGACTGCCCTCGTGCTGATCCTAATGAGGAATCTATTACACTTCTGCATTTATGTTTTTACACTTGCTGCTTTTTAATTTCAGTCTGCAAACATCAGACTCCTGGAAATACTTTGCATACATATGTATAAACCTGCTGTGGCGGGAATAACTGTTTATTAGACTCACTTTGTTTCCGTTTGACCAAATGTGCTTTATATGCTTCATTATGAACAATGGGGGCTTTCCTGTTTGTAAAAGCAGCTGTGTACTGTCAGGTTGGGTTGTGGCACATACTGCAGTGATTATCTGACATTAATTTGAAAGCGCCTTACTGTGTGTTTTTTTTCTTTCCTATCTGCAACAGTAAGCACATATTAACAATAACAGTGTCTTATTTTTTTTTGCCTGCAGTCTCACTGCGACCTATGAATGAGTTTACTGGAGTGTCATTGTATTGCTGTAAAGAAAAGTTAAACAAAAGTAAGAAATCTGAGCAGGGAACTGAGGGTTTGCCACGTTTGAAGTAAGCAGCCATGTTCCCAAGAGGCCCAGTCACTTTGTAGATATGCCGATAGTCTGTCTGATAGCCCCAAATCCAGTCGTTTTCTTCTCTATTGTGAATCCTTTCTGAATGCTCAAGTGTAGGAAAGTGAGTGAAAGAACTTTTGTGCTAAGATAATCCTCTTTAAAAAAAAAAAATAAATAAATAAATTGATTTTTGTCCATCTGCTGGCTCGTGTCCAAGGTTATTTGGAATAATCCATGGCAGAATGCACATCTTCAGTCAGATTAATTGAAAACAGTGATTGTTGCTGTTTGGGGTTTAGGAGAAAGTGTTTCAGACAAATCACAGTTTAAAACCAAATCAATAAAGCTCACTGAGCTAAATTAGGCTGAAACACTCTCAAAGCAGTTAATGACAAATCCTGCCAAGCGTGGAGATAGAACGGGTCAATAGCTCAAACAAGCTGGATACAATCATGCTTTGTCACACAAGCAAAGCCATTATGGCAACATGTACGCCAGGTATGCCAGATCTCCCCGAGGAGAAAACCTATAAATGCAAATGATACAATAAGTATGTAAATATTCAAATACCAGAGGCTGAAAGATCCACCATCTTTTTTTTTTAATCTTTTTTCTGCTTACCCAGAAAGATTCAGGCAATGTAAAGCTGTGTGTGTGTTGTTTTTGAAGGAACATGAAAGAATTATCCAACAACAAGAAGTGCAACTATTTAACTGAAAGGGAAATAAAGGATAGAACATTGTATTATTCTGCATCAAAACAGTGTTTGTTTACTTTGATGGAACGGGTTTTCTTTGCCAGCTTCGTGTGCGCCTGAAGCTGAAACAGAAGTGATCTATGATGACGTTCCCAGTGAGGAGCCCCTCTCTCCCGATGAAGGTTAGTAGCTGCAGAATCATATTTGTTCAGGATGTTTGCCCAATCATGAATCTGGGTGTGTTACCTGTTTTTTTTTTTTTTTGTATAACAGATATGATCTATGAAGATGTACAGAGAGAAAGCGGTCCAAAGCAGGCAGACAACGGCTGGAGTTCCAGTGAGTTCGAGAGCTACGACGAGCAATCGGATAACGAGGCCAAGCTGCCAACACGCAGCAAGGTGTGTGACTGCATACGTGATATACACTTATTTCACATACACTGTCTTCTCTGCATGTTTTAAATGGCATCGCGATAAGCTCAACCAGGTTGTTTTGGTCGGGTTTCCAGCACTTAAAAATAATCAAGGAGAATATTTCATCCGCTGCTCCTCTCGTGCAGTCGTCTTTATTAATGTAGAGAACGAGAAGGAAACTGTAAAGATCATGAAAAATATATAACGGGCTGTCTAGCTTTATACTTTCATTGTGGGATGAAAGTAAACACCAGCCATTTCTGTCCGAAAAGCCTCAGATCTCCTCGCCTCTTTTCCTGCCAAGGATGCTGATAATCAGAGCTGCGCTCCGGAGCGTCTCTCTTCCACATGATGGCACTGTGTGCTCATTCACACTGTGCTGCGTTTCCCCCTCTGCTCCACCAGCCTTAAACGTGCATCCACCGCCGCGTGGATGAGGACAATCTGCAGTCACACGAGTATTTTGCTGATTTGAATCATTATTAATGTATAGTTTTACACCTACCTTTACATATTTTAACATATTGAAGGTGTTTTCCGTTGCTCCACTGTAATCCAAGAGTTAAATCGGTGCCTTGAGAAGGGAACAAAACGCTTCCTGGTTTTTTTGCCCAGGTAATTACAGGAGGGTGTGGTGTGGAAATCTCCCCACATTTCTCTTGTTATGCTCGTCCCAGGCCGCTGAGCAAAAAAGGAAGGATTCAGCTGTTCAGAGGTGTAATAATTATTGAAAAAACAACAACAACAACAACAGCGGACTAATATAGCCCAGCATTGCTTTTTCGACCATCAAAAACACATAGCTTTTAATTAGCTTCGCCCAATTAACTTTTCACTGAGTGTACCTGAAGTTCTCCTCTTGTTTGTTTGAGAAACCTGAAAGAGCTGCTACAGGGTTTGCTTATTTTTTTGCCAACAGTCCCCCCCCCCCCCACACCCCCACCCCGACACCCACCCCCCTCACTCCCCTTCCAGTCCTCTATAAATCAGTGGCCATCAGTCTCATACAGCAGACAACCCCTTTTGACCGAAGCAGTTCTCCGAGCTTTCACTCTCTGTGCTTGTGATTATTTCCCAGTGGTGCGTTTGCTTCTTTTTTTGCCTTGATCACTTTGCCTCCATTTCTATTTTCCTTTTCCCCCTACCAACCTTCCTCCTCCTCCTCCTCCTCCTCCTCCTTTCGCCTCTTGTGGCTAAAACACATCCTGCACCCACGCCCCGCCCATCCCCGTCCATCACCTGTAGCTCTCCCCTGAAGTGTGTCGGCTGAGGGAACGGTGTGCCAGGACCAAACGTGAACTGGCCATGAGGCTGTCTGGAAAGCACAACTATGACATCAAGGTATATCTCCAGCAGCAGCAGCTCCATCACACTGTTTCCTCGCAGAGCTTTAATCCCCTCTGCTACATGTTTGCCCACAGGATTGATGATCACCCAGAGCTGAAATGTGCTGTTTTGTATGCTCTGCTAACACAAAGTCTTAAATGACTCTCTGCTCCATCCTTCCTAACTTTCCTTCGGACTGTGACTTTGCTTTGAGACTCTCGGGCTGCTGTATTGGTCTTTCTCTTCTTTTCTTTTTTTTTTTACTGCCCGGTTTAATACCAAGACACATTAATGGTACACATGAATTATTAAGTAATATTCTGCGTATTTACTTCCATAAACACCAGTGTAACTTGCCCCCAATTAATGACCTACTTTCCAGAAGTAGCGTCGTTTAAAAATACTACCACTGTGGGTATATTCTGGGTCCGTGGAGTCTGGTTGCAGGGCCGCCGTGATGCTCAGGGGGGAGTTTGTGGTCAGCCGAATTCTCCCACGCTGAGCAACGCGGCTCCGCTACTCTGATGTGGGACTCGCTCGCTGCCATGATCTCGTCATGATACGCTCATAGACTCTCTGATTAGAGGCTGTACAGCGACCCACGGGGAGGCGCAGATGGTGTGAGATTCACGATGTGCCTAACTGAGAGCCACTCTCCCTCCATCTCTCTCCCGAGGAGAACCGTAGGTTATCAAGTCGCCTCAGCATGACACTTTCCTCCTACTCTAATGCTCCTTTGTTGTTTCTGTCTGCTCCTTCCAACCAGGTTCAGCAGCTCATGAAGGCGGCAAGAAGCGGCACGAAGGATGGGCTCGAGAGGACCAAAATAGCCGTCATGCGAAAAGTTTCCTTCCTGCAGAGAAAAGATCAATTGGGTAATGCGGGAAAGGCTGAAAAGTTTATAAATCTTGGTCAGCTGGCTTTTTACGGATGAAAGTTTTCCCATTTTTAGTAATGGGTATTGGTTATGAAGTTTGGATTTTGTTACTCCTTACAGTTGACACTTTGAATTATAGGCAGTTGCTTGTATATAAAGCTCACCCAGCCAAAAGTAGTGTTCCAGGCAGATAGAGTAGAAAGCCTTTTTCTTCATACAAATCCCTTCAGAGAGAAATGAAAGCACTGTGAAAGAAGGAGATCTCACTGATTATAACTGTAATAAATAAAACAGATCAACTCTCTCAGTTTTCAGACCACACGGTCGAGTAAAGGTTTTGATGCTTGAGAAAGGAAAAAGATGAAGCAACCCCTCATTACTTATCATATAGGTTGTGTTATAGGAACCCCACCCTATCCCACCCACCCCCCCATCTTAACAATAGAGGGAGATTAGCATCCATTAATGGAGAATGGAGCAGCCCCATAAAACCAAAGACACCAAACCCACGTCTCGAACAAATCTCAGCGCCATCACAAAGAGGTAAAGAGGCCAGCGCTGCTATTTTTAGGTATTGATCGAGGGAAATCTGCGCAGCATTATATTTCTTCTCCACCAATCCTCTGTTATCATTCCAAAGTCTTTAATTGGAACGGTGGAAGCTGTCTTTAAGTTTTTTTTTAAACTGTCGAACGTATTCGTGCCAATGTTGAGATGAGAATGTGTCGCATCGTGTTTAAAAAAAAAAAAAAAAAAGAATTGCAGACACACTTCTTTGTGGCTCTTTTATACAGAGATACAGTATTGTTTTTTTTTTTTCCAAAGGCCTCTGCTGCAGCCTCTTTTTTCTCTCTCTCTCTCTCTCTCTCTTTCACTGTTCTTTCTTTCTTTTCTTTTTTTTTTTTAATTTACTTCCGAGAGTACAAAAGTCTGTTCGTATTGTAGAGGTAATAAAACTTAGTGTGTCGCAGTGTGTCTCCAGCTGCAGTGAAATCTGAAGGCTGCCTTTCTGTTGTGCTCCTTGTCTCATTTTTTTTTTTGACACACACACACACACACACACACACGCACACACGCACACGCACACGCACACACACACACACACACACACACACACACACAGACGAACACTCTTTTACCAGTCTGTGTCTTTCTCCCTTTTCCTTTCTGCAGAAGAGGAGGATGATGCAGGATACCTGGATGTTGCTGTGTCCGAAATGAAGCATCCTCCCCCACAACTGAGCCCGATGCCAGAAGGGCTGACCAGCCACCAGGTGAGCCTGACACATCGTGCAAATATTTCTCTTTATTTCTTCTGATAGTGCAGCCTGCATATGCACTGCACTGAATGCGCTCTTTTATGTGAACATATTCCTTCCCCAGTAGCCTTGGGATAAAGCTTTAGGCTGTTAAAAGTATTTTTCTTTACATATCTATAATCTCTAAACTCTTTGTCCTGTTTGGAGACGCAGTTTGTTTTATACCAGCTAGAACAGCCGCTTACATGCCAAAGGAAATCCAACAATTCAGCCCTCCGATTGAGGCCTCGTTCAAACAGACGTGCTCCTCTTTGAGTCTTTTTTTCCTTCCTGCAACAAACACACGATTATTGTGCAATCCGTCAACCAGCGCCGTGCTTAACTGAAAGCCCACCACATACTGCAGCACAATCATGTCCTCTTAGCGCTAGATTTCCTTGACTGGTCTGTTGTCTGCACAGGTTGTCAGACGCCATATCCTCAGCTCCGTCATTCAGAGCGAGCGCAGCTACCTGGAGTCTCTCAGGAGGATCCTGCAGGTGAGCCGCTTTCGTCACGTTGTCCTCTTCTGCCACAGGCAATGTCGTCACAATTTTGAGCCATTATGAATTACACCGAAAAAGAGAAGTGGTGATATCCATCAAATTATCGAGGTGTCTCAGCATAAATAATCCTGATGAAACAGCCGTCCTCGTTTTTGTGGCATCACGCTGATGCTGAGAGAGAGAGAGAGAGAGAGAGAGAGAGAGAGAGAGAGAGAGAGAGAGACAGACTGTCAGGCTAGCGCAGGAAGCATCGCAACCTCTCCTCTTTAATCTCTCTTTTCAGAGGGGAAAAGGAGACTTGTTATCTCCTCATCACAAATAAAAAAAAATATAAGAGGAGCACCTACTAAAATGGAATCAACAGCGATCAATGGCTGGTTTATGCGCTGCAAAATCGTTCACTCTCAAGATGCGAGGGTGGTTTGTCGGGTGACATTATTACTTGTGATACTTTGGAGGGGGTTTAGTTCTTTTTGAAATCTCTCTTTAAACTCAGACGGTCCAGCCAAGTAGTAAATTCAATTCATTCAGACATATAAACACAAGAACTGAAAGGCCACAAAGCACAATTAGATAGTGAGGGTTGTAACTAATCATTACTATAGAACAAATTCCTCAGTTGTTCATGTTGCGGATGTTCCTCATGTCAGTGATTAATTTGCAGTATTGGCTTCACAGAGATAACACTTGGAAAACATTAACAAAAATTGCCAACACTGCGGCGCAGATAGATGCTAAATACTGTTTTCATCTTACATGTTTTGGTTCCTACATAATATTATCTACACTTCAGCATGTTCAGTTTCAAAGACGTCATGTCTGCTGGCTCGCCATCCACAAAGAGCCTGTCAATTAATTTCTGTGCTATAATCATATATCCATGAGTGCACACTGAAGAATCAATCAATGCCCCCTTTTCACCATGTTACTTTCACATCTCGGACTCCGCTGGGAGCTGCTTTTTGCCATTTTTTTTAAATCATTTTTCGATACGCTGTTTTACAGAATCCTACTTGTGGCTGTCTTTCCAGGAACAACGACTACATTTTCCCCACGTTCTTCCGATTCACGGGATTTTTCTCACTTAGCCCTCTGTTGTTGATTTATGCGTCTAAAAAAGAAAGAGATGCTTAAAGAATGTGGATTTGTGACTCATCTTAAGCACCCACCCACCCACACAAACACATGCTGTACACATCAACAACAATTAAAAGCCCAATCTCTCTGTCACCAGGAGTACCACAGACCGCTGATGGAAGCTGAACCACGCATCCTGAGTCCCCGGAAGATTCGGCCCATATTTTACCGAGTCCGGGAGATCACACAGTGCCACTCGATGTTTCAGATCGCGCTGGCGTCACGTGTGGCCGAGTGGGACAGCAGCGAGAAAATTGGAGACTTATTTGTGGCCTCGGTTAGTTTGCCTGTACATGTTCATGGGATGTATGTGAAATAGAAATGGACCTGGAGGCTTATTGTCTGCCTTTATATATATATGCCTATATTAGTATATATATATCGACCAAGATGTGAGTGTGTGTGTGTGTTTGAATGCATTGTTTGTTTGTTTCTTCCTCAAAAGGAAGGGGGGGGGGTGCTCAGTGCTCAGGTTTCTTTTGTGAGTTTCTGCACTGTGCTCATCCATAAGGTCCGCTCATTATTCTCCTGTTAGAGCGGCTGGTTTGACTCCATCCTCCGCTGGCCATTATAGAGCTGCTCCATTGATATCCCTAAGACCTACCACCAAATGAGGCCACACTGGAAAGGGGAAAGTAGCGGGACTGTGTACTCCTCATTGAGCAGACTCTTTTTTTCATGTGGTAATGTATGTGTACCTGCAGGGCTTGTAGTGATATGTGAGAGGCAGGGTCCTGAGGGAGGGTGCGAGCAAAGACCAATTCCCCAGCTCCCCTCAAACTGCCACTATCAGCTGCCTAGTGTGGGTTTAATTGAGGAGAGAGAATAAATGTTTACCGCACGACAGACACCCCCCCCCTTCCCCTCCCATAACTCCCCCCCTCCCACTCAGTCTCACACACACACACACACACACACACACACACACACACACACACACACACACACACACACACACACACACACACACACACACACACACACACACACACACACACACACACACACACACACACACACACACACAAACTCTGCCACCTCATTCCTCTTTGCCCAACTTCTTAAATGGCTCGTGAAGGGTGTTTCGCAGTAACTGGAATGGTAAACAAACCATTTTTTAAGCACTATACTTAAACATCTATTTTCTAGCCTCTCTTTGCATTGAAATTACCAACAGGGTGCCCGCAAATCGGATGGTTAGATAGAAATTTCAAAATGTCAAGAGGAAATTACATGAGTGTGAATGCCATTGTAAAAACAAAACATGGCAGAGTACTCGACCGCCTCATTGTGGGGCTGCTGCCACAAATTTGTTTATTTGTTTTTGTCTTCTGCTTTCCACAGTTTTCTAAGTCCATGGTGTTGGATGTATACAGCGAATATGTGAACAACTTCACCAATGCCATGGCTCTCATCAAAAAGGCGTGCATGTCCAAACCAGCTTTTCTGGAATTCTTAAAGGTGAGCTCAACGTGGACACAACATAGCATTTGTATGTTGTTGTTGTTATTTTTATTTTAACTTTTATTTATTAAAGTAATCCATTTGTGTTGTAGCTCCTGTTTGCTTTTTTTCCTTTGGTGTTCAGCAGATGTTGAAGGATCCATGTAATAAATAATTCTCAGGTTTCCAAGGAGACAGACAAAAGGTTCAGCGAATAAAAAGGTCATTACTTGCACAAAATTGTGATTTACCTCGATGCCGTTCAAGTAGTGTCTAAAATGGGCTCCTTAAAATCCTGGAATTTTCCATGGTTGTCCAGTTTGATAATATGTCCTGTTTTCATGTTAAAATCACATCACTATTCTCAAAATCTGACAATAACTTTTATGCATTTGTATACTTCTCTACACACTAATATGTGTATGTGTGTTTTTCTGTGTGTATACAGTATATAAGACCTCAAATAATAACCAGAAAACGTGTAAACACATCTGTTTATTCTGTATGTAGAAAGGAAAGTGAAAAACGGACCACTTCCCACGACCAGACGATCGAGATGTGTTTCGCTGTTTACTTAACGTTGCCGACATTAATTAGGCATCACGAAGAGGAAAAAAAAAAAAAAAGTGCCAGGGGTGCATGGAGGGTGCCATGAAATGATTTAAATGTGCTGAGTTGAACAAATTCCCTGTGCGGCCCAGCTTTCGGGCATGAGTGCAACCCAGATCATTGAGCTGTAATGCTGATTTACAGACGCAGATCACACCGCTGACAGCCTTGCATGTAACTGCAGATAACGTGCATCCCGTTCCATCTGTTGAAAGGTTCCTCCGTCTCTCCTGCTGCTTGTTGCAGCTCTCAGTGGTCATGCGCGACAAACCAAATAATAAATAATCTGAATCAATGACAACCTTTATTATGTTCCTTTCAAGATATTGTGCAGCCACTGCATGCACGTACATGACCATACGCATGAAAGGAAATTATAGATGGGCTTATTCATTTCACGGGACGCCAACATTATAATTTAAAGCTGCTTTTGCACAGAACCATTAAGGTGAGTTTAGCAAAGATCAGGTGAAAGATTTTAATATCATTTTAAAAAGATTATTTACAACTGTAGAACCAACCATGTAAGGAACTTAAAAAATATCAAATTAGACAATACATAAAACCTCTGGGTCATTGTGTTTCTTTTGGTTATTATTTATGAAGCAAATAGTGTTTTTTAGAAGTCTTATATTTACATACAATGCAGTAAAGCTTTACCCTATTCAGTAGTTCAAGCTGTTGTGTAGGCGGCTGTTGCTTGGATGGCAGGATTTATTATTGAACCTGCTGGAGATGTCGAGGGCCGAATAGTTCACATCTGCTGTGGAGGGAAGTGTCCACTTGACAGGTCCAATGATATATATCCATCCTTGCCCATTTCCCGCTTTTGTTTTAAATATCAAAAGTAGGTATCGAGTGTTTTTTATCCCAAAATTTCCACAGGAGACAGTTGATACCGGTAAATGCCATCGCTTTCTTGCTTTGCTGTCGAGGTTGCCTGGCAACAAATGCAATTCTACTCAGTGAGGTATATGACATTAACGAAAGATGCATCTTGGAGAACAATGTAGAATTTTCCTAAATGTTTAATATAACACAACTAGATCCATGTCTATTGCATTTATAGTGAGTCGCTAACATGCCTATGTAAATATACTGTAAACAGTGACCCATGAATCTACTCCACCTTCTTTTAATAAAGACTTAGGCTTGAGCACTCAGCTGGGCGGAGCCAGGCTATTTTGGACCCAGCCTGACTCAGGTTCTAAATACGAGGAGCCGAGTGGAGCTCCGAAGACCTCTGCTTTGAACTTTTCTCAATGTTTCCTAACCCATCATTCAAACAGTCTTACTGGAGCCTGTCAATATCTCCCTTGCCTGTTTACATAAGACTTAATTACTCACTTCCTTCATGAAGAAATATTGACAGCCTGTCGTTCCCCGGTCACTTGTGGTTGGTGGGGAAGCAGCAGTCTTACTTCGCCACCGTTGGTGTTTCCCATCAGTGATTATTACAAGACAGGACCTTTCTATCAGCTGAGAAAATTCAGATCATGTCCTCGGGTTGGGCGACTGCGGCCGCTCAAATCATCTAAGACGGTGTTATGGTTTTCGATGCTACCGGTGTTTGACACGTTTCACTGTACATGACTGCCTTCCAAAAGGGAGCTAGAGAGGTTCTCTTAAAACACCTTTTACCCACCGCTGTCTCTGCCTGACACCACTCCAACCGTTTTTGTGCACGAAGCGAGAAAGAGCCCATCTCTGGTGACATCGTGGCCCAGTCGTGTGGTGGAAAAGGTTGTACACTGGGCTCCTCGAACTTTATGGAGTCCACTCAGGTGTGATCCTTTGCTTTACGAGGTTACATGTGAAAAGGTATGAAACTGTCCAGTCGCTGAACATTGGAGCAAGCAGATCAAATGTTTTGAGATCCCTGGTTTCCTACTTTCACCTGTGAGTTAATAGCAGTCTGGCCGCTGATCATTGACCTCTGGTGTTCTTGTCGAGTGATTGTGTACAACACATATAGGTTGGTGTTTGCTCTGTTGTAGCCAGACGGTTTCCTGCTAAGGCCCACTTACAGTGTAACATCATGGGCTGCTACACACAGAAGTAAAACAGGGTAAATTCTTTGGTAATCCAAAAACAGAAACAGTGGTCTTGGACCATACTGTGAGACATGACAGAGATTCAGTTCTGTTTCAGGGCTGCTTTGATCCGTCGTGCATGGGGTGCCTTAAATCTGTGCTGGACATAAAGAAATATTACAACGATCAAGGCATTCTGGAGCGAAACATACTGCCGGGTGTCAG
Organism: Brachyistius frenatus; assembly: GCF_029030835.1. Lineage (NCBI taxonomy): Eukaryota > Metazoa > Chordata > Actinopteri > Embiotocidae > Brachyistius > Brachyistius frenatus. The sequence continues at coordinate 807,131 of NW_027210697.1, forward strand.
AAAGCTCTGTCTCAGTCACTGGTCATGGGTCTTCCAACAGTGTAATGACCATAGACTGTATTTTTGGAAGTAGACGTAGCTTCCGGGTCTGAAAAACGAGGCAGATGCGCAAGTCTTTAACTGCAATACCACCGAGAGCAACTAGAGATCGGCTCAAAAAAGCTTCTGGCTCCATAGACTGCCATTAAACTTGGTAGTATCGTCGGGTTTCCAATCAGATCGAGTCAGATCCACCACCACTTTTATCATATTCAAATTAATTCAGAGAAAATTGTATTTTCTTTTTCTTTTCTTTTTTTTGTGGAAGGTTACCAAAATAATTGCTCCACATCTGTAAGTGCAGTCCTTTTACCTTTTCAATTAGAGCTTCCGTGACCTAAGACAGACTGTCGGACACCACCTGCAATAACATGAAATAATCCAGAAAAGTGGAGCCCTGTAACATTTGCATCCTGCCTCTCTACAGGTTGTTGATTTAGGCAGGTCACACTACTCCTTATATCGAACAAGTACAATGACAGAATGTCACATTTATAGAACCAGAGTTACGATCTGAAACCTACATTCATTCATTTCTTGACTGTACATGATCCATATACATACATCCATAATCGTACTCTGTGAGAAGACTTAATGCAGTTTTTATTAAACAGAAATCACCTTTTAATATGATTGATATTTTAGCGACAATTCAATATTGAAAAATCAGATACCACAATTTTGTACCAAATACTGTGCCTTTTAATTAGTGTTACATTTATTGATATAGTTTGATGATGTGCAGTACTGTATGTGATGATAAATGAGATAGTGACTGCAGGTCCACTTAAAGGTGGAGGAATTCATCATTTATTTCACTCGGCTGGAAACATGAGAAAAACTTTGATATTTATGAATTTATTAAACTGCAATGTTAAGGGCTAAGAAGAAAGAAAATTTAAGGATCGTAATATTTCAACGAACAGAATATATAGTCTTTCATCATTATATAGATATTAACCCAATTCATTTTACATTACGAACAGTTCTTTACATCGTTTAAAATGACAACGTTTCTTAAGTATGTTAAAATCGGGTTTTTGTGTCAGCTCGTCTACTTAGCAGATGATATCAGAGCTCCCAAGTTTCAGCAACAAGCATTTTTTCTAATTTTTCAAGTTTAGTTTCTCTCAATTGATCTTCTCCAACTTTTTATACTTCACTATGTGTTAAATACATCTCATGATTTGCCTTTTCAAACTCATGGTGTCATGGCTCAGACTTAACACTGCACTGATATGATTTCTCTTCCTGACGTGCGCCCACAGTAACACATTAGACATAGCAAATAAACAACAAAAAAAGTCTCTTTTATACTCTCATGACTAACAGACCATGATTTCCATATGTCATTCACCCACTCACATGCCCTCATGGTCAATAGAGAATTCTGACAAGCTCCTTTTCAAGTAGGATTAATAGTTTACTCTTGATGGCCTTTTTGTACAAGAATAGTTTTCTAACTGCATTTTGTTTTCTCTCCTTTGATTGCAGAAAAAGCAGGCGTCTAGTGTTGACCGGATCACTCTGTACGGCCTGATGGTGAAGCCCATTCAGCGCTTCCCTCAGTTCATATTGCTCCTGCAGGTATAAAATGTCGTCTATACACAGTTGGTCCTTTAATTTGTTTTAATTTAATCAATCCCTGTAAGTCTTTACCAGCTTAAACACTTTCAATAGGAGAAACTGGAGTCAAATTAAAGATTCAGCAGCACACGCACTTATAAAGATGCAAAGCTGCTGGGCCACAGAATCGATTATGGATATTTACTTATCCGAAGTACAAGAAGTCGCACATCACATACTTTCACCCTGTGGTTAGCCAAAGCTTGAAAAGGAGCTGGCCACATCAGTTTTTCATATTGCTGGCTATATAGCCTGACTTCCACTTTCTATTTTGAGCTAAGATTTGGATTTGAGCTTGACTTGCTGGATCTGCAAAAGCTCATTTCATCCCTCAGTAAGCATTGATTATCCATGAATTCAAAAGATAAGTTATGAATGTGAATCAGGCATTTTCTTCCCACCTAAACTCAGCACTCCAAAGAGGAAGTGTATGCATTAAATCATACATTACAGGGAAGTGGAGCTGAAGGCGACGCAGAACATCTGAGATGCATATCAAGACAACAGCGAGCTTTTCACTGGGTTATAGATGATAGATATGCAAGGCACACAACATGCAGTCCAACAGACTTTGATCAGTTGGAGTTTTTTAAAAATTTGTTTTTATCGCTTTAGAGCTCTGTGGAGTTTACATAACCACTGGAGAGGCAGTGTGATGTTCACAGTTACCTAAATCCTCAGGAAACTCTGGCACTCATACACCCAAATTCCAAAAGAGCATTTGACTCAGTTTTGAACATTTTAAGGTGAAAACTGTATTTTTACTACTAAATCATAAACAGAGAGGGGTGTATATATATATATATATATTTTTTTTTTTTTAACTTGCAGCACCTTCACCTAAAACTTTCCTTGTGACCTTTTTAGGACATGCTTAAGAACACACCGAAGGGCCACGTGGACCGTCTGCCCCTGCAGCTCGCTCTGACCGAGCTGGAGATGCTGGCTGAGAAGCTGAATGAACAGAAACGAGTCGCCGACCAGATTGCGGAGACTCAACTGCTCGCCCGTAGCGTCAGCGATCGCTTGCTCAGTAAGGTGACTGAATACGCACGCGCTCTGCCTCACGCACACGTGCACTTGCAATCAAATCAGCTGCGAATCGGCCCGCGAGCCCTGTACCTCCTCTGCATCGTTATCGCTGTGAGCCAAACACCTAGAAATTAAAATTGTAAATAGCAATCTATTATATCACTCTCCCAAACATTAATCTAGGGAGGCATTTTTATTTAGAGAAATTATCTCAGAAATGATGCCCATTATCATCCCTAAACAGCAGCAAATGCAGCGGCAGAGGCGTCGCTTCTCCATTACCGCGCCGAAATTACGGTCCAGCCGCTGCAAATCTGAACAAATGCTGCTCCGAATAAGAGGAATTAGGGAGTAAATGAGACATTTAATTGGAAACTGTAAGAGAGCTATCTCTTTCACCCTGTTGGTCTCCCCCTTCCTCTCTCTTTTTCCACTTTACCCCTCCTCTTGCACCCCCTTGCTTACTCTCCTTGCTACACTCATGCACTCTTCTTCCCTTTCTCCAGTGTGACTGCATCCTCCTCTGTCTTCTTCGCTCTAACACCCCCCCCCTTCCCCCCCCCTTCTCTATCAGCCCTTTCTTTCCAAGACTCTGAGATGAGCTGATTTGGCCAATCTCCTCCACTCACACAGAATTCCATTTGCTGTGGTGACACTGCAGAATTCCAATAGGAAGCAGTCTCTCCACTATTGCCCCCATAACCAGCCAATGAAATATTCATTCTTTGTCTCAAAGTATCTAAGTCACCAGAATAGGGCAGATAACAATGTGAGTGAGAATGGGTTTCATATACACACACACACACACACACACACACACACACACACACACACACACACACACACACACACACACACACACACACACACACACACACACACACACACACACACACACACACACACATATGCATGGTGCAATGCCCTCTGTGCCTATTGATGCTTGGAGACTGTAAGGTTGTGTTCTCATAGCAGAGCTCGAAGGAGCTGTATGATTTTGGTGGCCATCGAACAGATGTCCAGGTTGGACTAATTACTAATTTTGTGAGCAATCTGAGTAGAAAATCAGCTCCGGCTCGTAGATAGGAAATCCTCCTTTATGAAATGTGGTCAGCTGCATTACTGCACCGCAGGTTGTAAAATGGACGCAGCGGAGAGTTTCATTATTTGCCTTCCGAACATACAAGCATCAAAGTGTAAGGATGTGAACTCCTCATTTGGATTTAACCTCCTGCCTGCTGTAGCGTCACTTTAATTGTGATGAGCCCGGCTTCGTTTGGTGCAGTGTGCATAAAATATAAAGTATTGATTTAGGCAGTCAGAAAAGAAGCTGGACCGAAGTGATAAAAAGCTTTCGGTTGCTATTTCCTTTTGCCAAAACATATGGATGACTGAAAAGCACAGCGGCACCAACACTGTGTGGCATAAATCGCATCTGTTATTAGATTCTTAAATTGTGTCTGTGTTTGAGTGTGTTAAGGTGGGTACACAATAAACTGTTTATGCATTTTTGGCGCTGTGTAGTTGCCTTGTTATGGTGGAAAGTGTCAAGGGTCTCAATGCTCATAAGATAAGCCTGTTTGGATTTTTGTGTGTGTGGTTAGATGGATAGCATGGTGTAGACAAAAAGACAAAGAACTCTAAGCACAAGGCATAAAGCAAAATGCATTTAGGGCAGGGGTCTTTCTTCTGAGAGCTACTTTGACAAAATGAAAGTGGCCGATGATATCCTCGTGTTTAGTAACATTTATTCACATAGCTGAGCTCCACCCAAACCCGCCGAATAAGCTTCTACTATGTGAACAAAAAGGAATTGAAGCTCAACACAACAGCTTAAATTCAACAGCATGTGCGTGTTTTCTTCTGTATGCATATCTGTGTGTTTTTCAAATAATGAAGCTCGCATAGTGACATCTGTCAGAAAACAAAGCAATAATGAGTTACATATCACTTTATTACATCATTTCCCTGCACATTCCCTCCCTCTGAACTACAGAGGGAGGGAATGTGATTTACCAATAGACTTTGGTTTATCAACTTTATGTTCAAACCTTTCACGATCTACTTAGAAACGGGTTGTGTAATACTGGTAGATCGCGATCTACGGGGTTGGAGACTCCTGATTTAGGAAGTGTGCAAATCCACTTTTACTAGTTGAATGACAGATAATCTTCCTTTCTCTTTAAAAGACAGATTGCTATTATAATGGTGGATTTAGCAAATAGTAAAGAAAGAATGTACTGAGATGTACCGCTGCACAGATTCAGCATGTTGATGTGCACAATAATAATAATAATCTTTCACGTTTGATCGTTTTATTATTTTTTTTGCGTGATTGCCCTGATGAGGCCTCAAATTCGAATTTTGGCCGTCGCCATCTTGCTAGTTCAGAGCGGTTTGGAGCCAGAAGTGACCATATTTTTCTTGAAAAAAATATACAGAGCTCTGATTTCACGAGAAGCTTTTTGGAGCCGACCTCTAGTGGCACTCGGTGGTATTGCAGCTTAACGCACTTCAGCATCGGCTTCATTTTTCCGACCCGGAAGCTACGTCCACTTTTATATCCAGTCTTTGGTCTGAAACTAGCAAAGACTCTTGTGTTGCGATTGGTGTCGCTTCTCGCTCGGTGTAAGATCGAGCTCGCAGAGTGATTGGAGGCAAGTTTTAGAGAGTTTTTATAAACATTTCTGGAAACTCCTGAAAACCTTATTTTACAGTAATCAGAGGAACCTAAATGCAACCTTCACTTCAATGTGTGCAAGGCAAAGCTGGAGAAAAGGGCGTGTATATACTCTCTCCTGAACAATGTTTGCTGAACACGCTATGTGTGTGTATGTATGTATGTATGTGTATGTGTGTGTGTGTGTGTGTGTCATTAAATGACCTTCAGCAGAATGAATGTGTTGCTAATCCCCGATGAGACATCTGCTCCTCCGAGCCTGACTTCTGTGTCCTCCAGGCACCGGGCTCCGGAGGACGGGCCCTTTGTGAAGCCGTCTCCTCCGCCTCTCATCTGATTGCTGTGTCCCTTTTAGCAACTGAACTTGGAGCAGGGGTCACTGGTCCTTTGTGAGACGCTCATTGAGACTGTGTTTGGCGAGCGAGGACAAGTCCTGAAGTCGAAGGAGAGAAAGGTCTTCCTCTTTGATGATGTACTCATCTGTGCCAACATAAATGTCAAGTAAGTCCCTCTGGTACAGCAAGTTGAGCTAAATGCCCTTGAATTGGAGAATACTTTGTTAATGCGTTTGTAATATGCACTTGTAGCATGACGTTGTGTGCAACTTTTGAGACGAGAGTCTGGTAAACTGCACAGTTTAACGAAATAGGTATTAGGTGGCACGGGGTTCTCGTGTGATGCCCTAGGTTTTCGCAAGGATATTTTGGCAAACTGCAGAGTAAAGAGAAATAGCTGCCAGGGGTTTGAACACTATCTGGAGTCGCAGGAGCTTTATCAGCCTTAAACAAATGGTAGAATACCTAACTAGAGCTTCAGGAGGCCTAGATACTGACATAAAACATTTTTTGGTTTCTTTCCAATTTATCTTCTGTGACAGCACCATTGATCCCCCCCCCCTCTTACTCACACACACACACACAGAAGTAAACAGGAAAGTGATTTTATATATTTTTGCCACTGCCAGAGATGTCGCTTACAGCCCTCTTGTTCAGCCTTCAACGTAATTATCACTCTATGTCTCATTCAACGAGAGTGTCCCGAAGTTGACTTTGTCTGCCCTCTAGGATCTTGACAAACCGATCCCAATGTTGATTGTCTGCGTGATTACAGGAATACATGAATAGCAATGAACCCCTCCTCACAGCCAGGGGTGCAATTTTTGGCGGGGAACAGGAGTGATGATCCAAATTGTAATTCTCAACTCTCAGAGTTCTTCTTCGTGATATTTTTAAGAGCTTCCTATGGGGTCGCTCGGTGCAGGTTGTTTTCCTTTTAAACATCACGCCTCTGATGTGTTTTTTGTTTCTTCTTTTGTCCACTAGGGGGCCTCCGGATATCAGCAGCCTCGTCCCCGTCGGCCCTAAGTACACCATGAAGTGGAGCGCCCCCTTACAGCAGGTTCAAGTCGTGGAGGTTGGGCAGGAGGGCTCTCAAAGCAAAGACACCTTGTTCCAGCAGAGTGGAGGGAAGAGGCCGGGTAGTTCCTGCACTTCAGGTAAAAAAAACAAACGCCCGTCCTATCTCATTCCTTTGCCGTTTGTGTCATCCTCTCGTTAATCTCATCACTTGGACTGACTGTTAGTCTCGGCCCCTTTTCTCTGACTCAGCAAGGCTAATCCGTTTCTGTTCCCGAGTGTCGCATGGAGGAGGAGGAGGAGGAGGAGGAGATGCATCCGTGCTGCTTGTCACTCTGATTGAGGATGTGTTTGTGAGGAGGATAGTGATGATGGTCACTTGTTCCCATCTGCCCGGGGTGTTTTATCTTAGAGAGAGATGTGGGGGCAGCGGGCCCCCCCAGCTCTCCCTCCCCACCCCCTGCCACATCATCCTCACGGTCTCATTTCACTCTCTGATAGACCACAAACACATCCAGAGCGCAGTCATCAATCTGAGGAGATTATTCCCTCCCTTCTCCAGGCCCAATTAGAGAGCCAGTAGCAGTAGATAGGAATCTGTGGTTGAAACACTAGTTCTCCCACCACCCCTCACAAAACTCCGGTGTATACAGAGCTTGACGAGATCCCTGATAAATGTGCCATGGGAAAAGGGAGATACAAAGCCTTATCAGGATGTAATGCTACACACTTTTTTTTTTAAAGTTGCAGCTCCATGACTTAAATATTAATGGTGCCTTCTTCAGAGTTCCCCGTGTCATGCTCAGCAAGCAGCTCCTGCTTTTGAGAGTTGGTTTAGATTCTCTCCGGGTTTAGTTTTCTGGACCTGTTTTTCAGGTAGTGTATACTTGTATACCGCACAACTTTTGCTGCAAGGTTTTTTTGCAAGGGGATCATTTGAGGTTAGCTCTCAGTGCGGCTTCTTTCCTTTTCACTGTGCATAACTCTCCGCAGAGGTGCTCGTTCTGTCTCGCTTCTTCTTTTTTTTTCCTTCCCACCGCTTCGACACGGCATGGTCACCTTAATCATGTCTATCCAGAAACTCAACATCTGTGAGGCCATTCCCCAAATTTTCATTCAAACTGGCAGTCCCATCTATTTATAGTCCCCTGTGATGTCATACAGTGGGGTGTCTCGTCTAAGTCCCACTCTCCCTCAGCGTGGCTCAAAGTGGAGTCATTTTTCATCTTCTGCAGGCCCCGGTACCCTTCTTTATTGAAGAGAGCTGGCCTGTGGGGAAATGCAGGTCCGTCTTTTTGCTCAACCCTTTGCCTGCGTCTCTGTTGTGCTGTGTCTCTCCTTGTCTGTTCTTGCCAACGCACAGAGACCCAAGCATGTTTATGCTTTCTCCTGAAAGCCAGTTGCGCCAGTTGTTTACTCTCATGACGTCTTACCTCACTTTGCCCCCATTATATCTCTTTTATTGCTGCATCCCATTTGACCCGCTGTCAGAAATTCAGTTGTTGTTTTTTTTTGCCTGAGGAGTACCAGCGGGTTTTGGCTGAGGATCAGACAAGGGGTTTTGATGCAGGTGTTGAAGCTGCATTGTCTATTAAAGCCACTAGCTAGCATCACTGGCACAGCAGCGGACAATGGACTCCTCTGGGCTCAGGCCTTTTTTTCCCACCAGTCAGTTCTGTGCCTGGCGGCAGGTGTGGATAGGCATGTTTGAGTGTATAAACCATATCCTGCCTCGCCAACGGGATTACGCTGGATTACAACTCAGCACATTCACCTCACGGGCTGCAGCCAACAGCGGACCCGAGAGGACTCGACGAACCTGTTCAGGGGTCCCGGCGGTCCCTTCGGAGAGGACAGGAAAACATTGTTCTTGCAGCTCGCAAGCGCACCCCTTTATATTCAGATGTCTCACCTATTGATTTTCCCTGCACAGATGACAGATGTCACTGTCTGCCTGTGTCAAAGATCCCATTAAAACCCCAAAAGCTACAATGGAGCTCTTTAGATGAACAATACCAGCCCACCCCGCGCTCTTTCTCTCTTCGCTTCTCCTCTCACGGCTTTGCTCTCTCTCCATTTGTGCACGTGAATAGACAATAAGCTGCAGGTCCCCTCGGAGGAGCTCGCCTCACTAAGCCCGCCTACCGGCTCGGCTCTCCTGCTGCTTTATTATGTGGTCGTGGTGACAGTGCGGGACAGCTCCGGAGCAAAATCTACCTGCAGAATTTAATTAGGCGGGTTCTCGTGGAACTTGCTGCTGGGGAGATGTGGGCCAGGGGAGCGAGGACAGAGGATGGCAGACAGGAGGAGACACAGCTATCGATTCTTTGCAGTAGGAGAGAGAGACTTTTGAAGGCAGCGGACCCCAAATCGATGCTGAATTTTGCGTCTAATGAGACACCTGCATTCCTTTTGCCCGGCGAAAGGGCATCATAGCTCCAAATAACAGTTTCTCCAGCTGATTTTTTTCCCCTCATAAATTTACCCTCTGTAGTTCAACAAATAATGAAGATCGACCCATCTACCCATTGAACCTCTTTTATTAGTACCACTGGAGTTTTAACAAAGGCAACTTTTCTCTCTGCACTCTCCTCTACTTCACAGAGACAATGTCCTTATTTTCTCCAAGTTTGTGGAACACCTTGACCTTGAGCTTTCTCATATTATTTACTGCTACATCCACAGAAGAGCAGTTACTCCATATCTCCATGCTTATTATGTATTAGAGTGCTGAGATAGAATCCTTGAAACAGACAGTTAATACTCTAATTCATTTGTCATTTGATAAAAAAAACAAAAACAAAACAACAATAGACAAATAAATTCATATTGAAATAATCACTTTTTGCAGCAGTGATATATAATATAAAAACAAATTATAACTTGTTTATCTTTGTGTTTTAGCTCCGTATGTTGTGTGGGTTATTTCATCTGCATATAGATCTAGTACTTTCTCTCTGCACAGAAGTGTGCACCATGTGGGCGATGTTGTGAGCTCTTACACTGTGCGTGCTGCCCACCTCTCAGGTAAAGCCATCCTGGGCCCTCCACGGCTCTACCAGGAGCTGCAGGAGCTACAACATGACCTTTCCGTGGTGGAAGAGGTCACTCTCCTCGTTGGAACTCTGCAGGGCACATACCAGGTACGGGTCACACTGTGTTACACGTTTTGATCTTGTCGCTGGAGCGTCTCACAGGGAAAACTGCGTATCACAGAACATATGTCGTGCAGCAAGATGTGAGGCGCAGCGTAGCCAGACCAGCTGACTCTCCAGGCCAAAAACACAAAAGTCACACTTTGTTAGATTTATTTTAGAGGTTTGTTTTAAGGTTTTTATTGTCTACAGAAAGAAAATTCACTCACGGACTGACCTTGAAGCATACTAATCTCTTTTCTGGAACTGCTTTCAGACTAACAAATTATTTATAATCAAGTTATCTCAAGATATTAAATGAAAATGAGACCGCATTGAGGAATCTCGGAGGACAACACTGAAGTATGCACAGTTAAATTAAATGGCTGATTTCAGCGCACCCTCAGAGATCAAGTTTGGATAGTACAAAGACAACCGTTTGGGGAAAGCATCGCTCTCTTGCTGCTGTTCCTCTTTGAGAAATTACAAAAAGGCTTGAAGATGTTTAAAATATGATCAAAGAGCTGTCTCATATCAAATTTCTAAAAAGTCTCCCATCTATCTCGTCACCCATACCGCTACAATGGTGGGAAGTGAGATGTTCCCTCTGATATACAAGACAGAAGTGTTGGATTTGTTATGTTGCAAAAAGAAACTGTCAGAGTCCCTCCCGCAGTGCTCAAATCAGGACATTTCCCAGTAGTCTGCCTCCATCGCATTAACACCACCACACACTACCGACAGTCACACGGGTGTGTGTGTGTGTGTGTGTGTGTGTGTGTGTGTGTGTGTGTGTGTGTGTGTGTGTATGTGTATGTGTATGTGTGTGTGGGGGGGTGTTACACTCCAGCAATCATCGAAGAGGCTTGCAGGCTAATGGTGCCACCTTTGCCTCCCTGCACTTAATGAGCACAACGTCCTCAGGAGGAGTGATATCGGCCTGGCACTAAATGACTGATATTCACTTCCCACCCAGTTATAATATTGTCCGCTGAATAAATAGACAAAATATTTCCGCACAGCTCATTGACTTCCGAAAATTGATTTGATTCCATTTGACTTGAAGGTCTAGATTTTACTGTAAAATGGATGCGGGTGCTAAAGTGAATTCGCTGTTACGTTTGAGAGGATAAAACTGCTTTCGCAGTACCTTTATTTTTTGAAGCCGTTTGTTCCAAATGAGATGCTGCAGTTTTTGTTTTGTGAATTGATGGGTGGAAATTTCTGGTTTGTGTGGAAGATTATCAAATGCTTTGTGCACACAGTGTGCTCGGGTGTGTGCCGGATGACCTGGTGTACACCACAGCTCAGAAACCCATTTTTTAACTGTGTTTTTTTTTTTCCCATCAAAGAACCTGAACACCACCGTGGCCCAGGACTGGTGTCTGGCTCTGCAGAGGCTTATTCGCATCAAAGAGGAACAGATCCAGAGTGCTAACAAGTGTCGCTTACGCCTGCAGGTGCCTGGCAGGCCAGACAAGTGAGTAGTCTTTCACATATGTCGGTGAATGAAAACCTAATGACGGCAACAGGAAAGAAAGCAAATGAGGAAACAACAACAACATCGAAGGGACTTCATATGCAGGGTACTGATTACAGTTTCAAGCAGAGATGATTTCACAAATTACCACAAACGCACATAACCCCCAGTGACGGGCATTTTAATGTACCCAAACATCATAATAATCCGGCATCATAATGTACTCCTGACCTTTTACAACATCTTTCACTTATTTCTTCTCTTAATTTTTTTCGAATGGTAGTTTGCCTCTATTTAACAGTTGACAAAATGAGGCTGGCACAAAATCCAGAAAAGGATAAAAATACAGGACACTGGCAACATATCTGCAGTAAGATGACTGGGCCAATGAGAGACCGTGACCTTTCCAAATTAGAGGCGAGAACAGTTTGTTCTGTCGTGAGTGAGTAATTACCCAACTCAAATAATTCGTTTCAATCAGTGCTTGGATGGAATAATGGCTTATCTCTGCAAACTGTTCCTTGAGGAGGATTTATTTGAGCCACTTTATTTTTTTGCTTCTGCCTTTACTTAACACTGCAGTGCTTTTCTGAACTGCTTCACTAATGTTTATGTTGTTTTATGCTTACAGTGTTTTTTCTAAAAGGCCACATATTTAGTAGGGATTGGTATTTTAAGTAAAAATACTGTTCAACTGTTGTTTGAAAACCACCTTTCCTTTACACTATCATCTTTGAGATGAGGGTTGTTGTTTGCCCCTGCAAGCCTAACATCAAATTTACTTCGTCTAGTAATAAAGCTAGCCATTAATATAATATAGATATATATATATACACATATTAACAATATAGTATATCTCTTCATTTATTTTTGAAGGCGCTCTACACAGGACGTTTTGACAGCCATAGTCGTCTTCGTCTTCGCGTGTTTCTGCTGTTTGTCCTGTAGCATCTTATCTCCGAGCGCCACACGCATTTTATTACAGCCTGGTAGAAACATGTTTTTCTTCTCCTTCTTTTGTTGTTTATTTGCGGTTGGTAAACAGCTTTAAGATGCATTACCTCCCCATTACCAAGGTAAAATATATATTTTTTTAAGACAAGACAGTAGCTACATAAACTATTTAATTTGTTAATGGATTTTTTTAAATCATGACCCATCTCAAACATTCAATGCTATAACTGATCTCATGACCACTGGTGATGTTATTTACATCATTATTTCTGACATAAAAGAGCAGCAGTTGCAGTTTTTCTTAGCTTAACATATGCAGCTACACTGCACTGTCATACCTGAAGTGGTACTCTTCATGTTAAAGTGGATCCCAGTGGGTGGAGAGACTGCTGGATGACTGAACACCTACTTTACTGCAGTAAAGATGGCAAGTAGAGAGCATATGAGTAGCTTTGAGTACTGCACATGAACTGGGAATAGCAAATAATGGCAGATTATAATGGATCCCATTTCGTGGCTTCTGGTGGGGAAAGGATAAGAAAGAAGCAGGGGAGGACAAAAAGAGAGAGATTGCGATAGAGAAGCCAGAGCCCTGCTGAGACGCACTAAGGAGTAGAAGGAGAGGAAGAAAGAAGGAGTGAGAGTGATGAGCGACCTCCCCCTTGAAAGACTTGGCTCGGTGCCGGCAGGGCAGCGGCAGTCAGAAGAGTGGGCCTAATGCTTCAGAGCCAGGGAGAATCTAACTGTGCCAAGCCAAGCTAAAGTGACAGCTTGAGCAGCGGAGCTGTGCAGATCACTTCTCCCATATCTCCCAGCTTCCTCATCGGCTGTCACGCCAGGCCTGCAGGGCCAATCTGCTTACTCAGATGTTTGGTGGAGCCAGATGTCAAGCTTACAAGAGAGTCCCCGAATTCCCCTTCAAGGGGTACCCTATTTGCTGAGATCCTGTGATAATGTCATTAGCAACTGCACTGACAAGGAGATTTCCCACCCCTACATATGTCCAAGCTGTAGATTTAAAATTTAAGTAACGTAGAGGAAGACCTGCGCTGAAATCATACTTGGAAATGGCCACAACGCTTTTTGTGGTGACGTCAAAAAATAACTGTCAGCTGAAAGAGCGAAATCTCCTGTCGGGATAAAGAGCCAGCTCTAGTTGTGTGATAGAAATCTAATTGAGGCTGGGCCTCAGCTTTGGGTGGTTGGACGGGCAGTGTGCCTCGGGGCTGAGGGTGACAGGTGGCACAGCGGGTGCCCAAACCATTCTGACACTACCCAGGGTGCAGTAGTGGCAGATTGCAGGGGAGAGCAGTGGGCAGACTGTGTCTGTATCTCACTAACACACACACGCACACACACGCACGCACGCACACACACACACACACACACACACACACACACACTGGTTCTCCCTTGCTATCCTTCTTCATTTTTTTTCTATACAACAATCTACAGGGCACAGTATTGCTTCCAGAGTCTGTAATGTGCATGCTGCACGTATTCTCGCGTGCTTCCTGCTGACAAATGCAACTGCACACAAGCAAGCATCCATCTCAGACAAATAGGCGCACACACATAAAGGGGCAGTAGCATAGACACACACGCTGGCATGCAGAGTTGAGCCTTTGCTCTGCTGGTGAGAGAGTGGGACCGCAGCAGGGACCCCCTGTACTGAGTTGGTCCCCTCCTGTCTGGCCGCGAGCGACTCTCTGCAGTCAGGCAGCACATCACAGCCTTCATACTGCAAACAGACGAGTACGTGGAGAGAATCCTGACTGCTGCCTCAAAGGCACAAGCCTACGTGTGACAGCAGTTCATTAACATCCTCTTTTACCACGTCTGCAGGAGCAACCACAGGCACCGATACAAAGGCCACGCTGGCAAGCGATAGATACGGAGTGGAAATTTCACGCTTTAACCAAATGTGTTTGTTGCTTCATCCACTTTCACCAACAGCACAGCAAACACGGAGCACCGATTTTCTATTCTTTTATGCACTCTTTTATGTGCAGGCTACCTGCAGGGCGACCGGCAGAACTTTCACTCACAGTCAGATGACTGAAACAGGTTTCTAGTCCGTTCTCACGGCTCGTCCTGTCCAAACAGACACGCTCCCACAGAGACTCCTTAGAGTCCTCATGACCTTATCTCAGCACCTGGACAACAGAGCGGCTTCTCTGTGTCTGAAGAGAGACATGGATTGGAGATAACAGCGTAGCAGGATCTCACTTAAAGAGTCGGTACACCCAAATTACAAAAAAAGTTAATGTCCTCTAGCTTTATCTAGTCTTCCATGTAGTTTTTACTCAGGTAAACTTTACGTTTTACTTTTGAGATGTTGCTTTTCAGATTCTGCTCTCAACCCAGTACAATGAAAGTAGAAGTAGGCTCTCAACAAAAACATGTCTTTTTAGATTTGGTGTCCCTGCTATTTCTGACTGTTAAAAAAAAAAAACCTTCCGTTTTTTTTTTTTTTTTTACCCGAGTGCAGAAAGCACACGATAAACATGATGATGGTTGAAAGAACTTTATGTTTCTCTTCAGTTACTGACAAGCAGAAAACAAACTAAATAGCCTGCAGACAAGGGCAGTGAACTCACAAATAGCTGGATGACTCTGTTATTAAGCCAAGCAGGACTCAAGAGAAGAAAGCTCATGTTGGTGCTGCTGTGATTCAGTAAGCAAGATCTGGAAAAACAGGAAATACTGTATTAATAATATAATATAATAAAGTTAATAAACATTATTTGTATAGGACCTTTCATGCAAGAAATGCAGCTCAAAGCGCTTTACAGCAAGAGAATTACATGCAGTGTCTTACGTTAAAAACAGACAAACATGAACATTTAAAAATGTAGAGAAAGAAATTAAATGCATAAGAACAGATAAAATGCATACAAGTAACACAAATAGAGTTCAAATACAAAATAGAGCACTATGCATCTTAAAGGTGCGGTAGTTCAAGTGCAAGAAAGCTTCAGGAATAGCCAGTTAAAGTATTAAGGTTAGCAGTTGAGGCAAATCCTCCGGCTGATGAGTAGAAGCACAGTAGAAGCATACCATCCTCGTGATGGTATGTGACTGGGCTCTGCACCTCTGCACCCGCCCCACCTCTGCTCGGCTATTTTTGCTTTTATTTATTCCGGGGCCAGCTTGCTGTTTGTTTTTTTTTCTTCTTCTTTTTCTCTTCACATTCCCACTTGCAGACACATTTACACCTGGAGGTGAGCAAGAATAACCGCAGTTCTCTCTATTAGATGGAGTGGATCTGACACGCACCTGCAACACGTTTTCTTTGGTCAGCTCTAATGAAATAAATGTGTCACTGCTTGAGTAGTAGAAAAGTTAGCTCATTTACTGTGGAAGTATTTTATCTGACCCTCCTATCTTTCCATTAATTTGATCGACACAGCTTTTTTTTTATATAATTGATTTACTTTATTGTATATATACCTTCTATAGGTTTTATATGGTTAGTTTGACAAAGACTTGACAACTAACAAGACTCAAACCTGACTTTTAATGTTGTCCTAATGCAGTATTTCTTTCAACATAGTTGCCCAGATAAATAAAATCCTTCCACATTTGTAGCTCCAGTGCTTGACTGTAACCTTAAGTAGATAAATCGACCTTTCAGCCCTCTCAGCAATCACTTCTGCTTTTCTAAGTCACAAAGGTAAGAGTACTGTGAGTTGCTGCATTAACTTTTCACAGATGTGAACATTTTAAGAAAATACTGTAAACATGGAGTTACTGAAATCTTACCAGTCATTGCCAAAATATGTGACATTAAGATATAAATCAGAAAAACTTCTGCCGGCTGCAGTGTGGTTCGCCGAAAGTGATCATTTAGTACGACTGGAGAAAATAACAGAAAAACAATGTGGCAGCCTTTAATTGACTGTGTGAAATACTCTCCTCTAAACATCTATATCTATAATTGACTGATTATACGCTTTATCATGTGACAATATAAAAGTGAAACCTCCCAACAATAACTCCTAACAATTATTGTCATCTTAAATACTCATTTTCATTTTAGCCTTCTGCCAAGAAAATAAGTCCCGTAGTGACAGAAGGTTACAGCAGCCTGAGAACCACCTTAACTGTAAGCACTGCAGCAAGCACTTCAAATGAATTTAATCTTGTTGTTTACATACAATTCTGTGGTTTGCAGAGACATTTATGTGTATAAGTGGTGACAAACAGATATTTACTCGTCTGGTCAAACCAGACTGAACACATGTCCAGCGTGTTGCATCATATACAGAAATAGTGTGTTAAAGTGTTATCAGTGACTCAGCCAATGGCAGCACGTTGTTAGTTGTGAAGAGAGACGAGTTACTGCTGTAACTTGAACCAAGTGAACTGGAATATGAAGACAACGACTCAGGGGACTGCAGCTGGAAAACATGCTTTCACACTTTAATAATGTGTACATGTCACCAACAGCCCAACACAACTTGGTTTGGTGTGTCACCTCTACGAATCCCGTTCATTCTTCAAGTCGCTCTCTTTTTTCCTGTCAGCTGCTTCCAGAGTTCAACCAACAAACTCTCGTAGGGACGCTCAGCGCTCTCCTTTAACTCGTCTCACTATTTGCCGAGCAAACTTTCCTCTGTGACTGCTTGATTCTCTGGAGGCTGGAGGTGAACTGAAGGCTGCCACTCAGCACTCACTCCTACATCTGTCCCGTCCTTGCGCATTAGTGTCACACATGTGCTTTGGCACTGACCTGCTCCCATAAATCCACGGGGCCGAGCTCCACGCCTCGCTCCCTCGCCCCCCTCTGTGCCCTCTCTCCTCTCTCCTCTCTCCTCTCTCTCTCTCTCTCTCTCTCTCTCAGCTCTGCTCACCTCCCCTCCGCCGGCGTGCCCGAGTCTCGTTCTCCATTCTGGCAGTGCACCACACCTGCACTGCGGCTGTCAATCAGAGGGTGTGTGTGTGTGTGTGTGTGTGTGTGTGTGTGTGAGGGGTGTGGGGGTGTGGGGGACTGCGCTCGGTTTAGCATGTTGGACGCTGTGTGGGCACGAAGGGCGCTCAGCCAACTGAGTAGTTGTATTCTCGTCACACCCTGTCTCCCTCTTCTGTCTTCGGCAAATTACCTCTGCTATATTTAAGCAGCGAATGGTAGGAATTACATCTCTGTGAAAGTTTCACATTTTCAGCATGTCAGGGAAGTTTGAGATCTTATTTTACTTTATTCGGTTCCTGTCTGCAATCTCTTTCTCCCACTAAATGTGTGTGTGTGTGTGTGTGTGTGTGTGTGTGTGTGTGTGTGTGTGTGTGTGTGTGTGTGTGTGTGTGTGTGTGTGTGTGTGTGTCCCTCTCTGCCATCTTCATCCCTTCCCAGTGAAATGAAAATGAATTTTTCGTGGGCAACGTCAGATATGACAGAAACAGAATATCTGTCTACGCACTCTTCTCGCCACAATTACCTTCTAATGATGTCTGAGTATGAAATTGTCTTCCTTCTGTGTGCCCAAGACCCCTCCACCTCCCTTCCTGGTCCTCCCCGATAACCCTTTTTCACGTATCCTCTTGCACTTTCCTTTTCTGTCTTTCCTGCATCGCCTCTGAACCGCCGCAGTACAGTCGTACAGGTGACTGAGACGGGGCCATTATTTGGGAAAAGCTGCTTAGTTCTTTAAAAAGATGTCTCATCCTCAGCCAGAAAGCTCACTTGTAGTTTCAATAAAGCCCGATCAATCTCGACAACACAGGGCCCCGGTCAGCGGTTAGACACTCGCTGAGTCATCGCTAACTCTGGGCTCACGCTGCCGGTCTCGCTTTACAACTGCTCAACATTAATACGGTAATTAATTTCAGTTTGACTGAAAAAGAGTAAAATATTTAAACACACACGCATGGTTGGTGGTTTCAAGCTGACAAAAAAAAAAAAAAAATCAGACTAAATAGATGCTTAAGGAAACTAAATCTTGAGGTGGGCATCTCGCTGCTTACACAGCGTTTTCCAGGAGAATATATCAGCTCCATCCTGTGTTTGTTATTAGTTATTTGTTGGTTTTAAGTTATGGCTGTCACTTGAGTCCACAAAGAGAAAATCCACTTTAAAACACTTTGCTCTGAGACGGACTTTCCACTCCACTCCAGGACCAATTTTGGTATTGACTTTATTTTTTTATTTTTTTTGGTTAGCCAAACTTGCTTTAAATCCTTCACATTAGACAATACCCAGGGTTATTTTTTATTTTATTTGTTTTCAGTTACCTCCACTTTTGAGATCCCACGTGGTTTTCAAGTGTGACCTTGATTTTTGGATTTGAGAAGATGGATGTTTGTGTCACTGAATTACACCCATTTTGTTCCATTCAGCGAGGTGCCTCTCCACCTATCTTCCCTGCCTCAAATAATAACACCGCAGCTTGAACGACCAGATCGGTAGAAGTGTCAACCCGGACACGGCATCAGACATAAGACTTACGTCAAAGAATCAGAGTCCGAGCAACGTTCATTAAACCATCCGGGGACAAATCTTGGCTCTCAGCACGTAGTGTCGCAGCGCTTAAGTTGGGACAGACATCAAGGAAAACTGTGAGACACCTGAGTGCTAAAGATCAGGCAGCCATGAAGGATCCGGCTATAAAAACACTGTCTGACTGACATTTATTTGTTTACCTCACATTGTCTTGTGCTTCACAGCCCATGACTCGTAGGTAGACACATTCTGTAGCTCTTTCATCTCATGAAGAGAATTTGACCCGAGGGGATAAAGGAGACACAACACCCGCTGGCTTGTGTGAGGCTAAGTGAAAGTGTTAACCGTTGGCACATTTAAGGTAGAGACAGTCAGCGAACAGTAAAAGTGAAATCCCTCGTCTTCAAATGCTTCTTAAGAATACAGATCTGACAGAAAAGACTCAGTTTGAGTTGATCAAATTCAGGTGCACTTGTCAGCGTCTGCTGGTGCAAATGTAGCTCAGGTGTTCACTTCCTGAATGCCCAAATATGGGTTACAGTTTGCAGATGATAATGCACAACTAAAAACCTGTTAATATGTTTTCGTAATACCTTACTGCAATGCTTTTTTTTTTCTTCTTTTTTTTGTTGTTGTCAAAAACAATATAGTTTGTGGGATTTTTTGTTTTTTTTCGATGTAACTTTTGAAAATATTCTGTGCCTTTTCTAATTGTACATGAGGACCACAAAGAGACATACGCTCCTCCCCCCACCTATATATTAATGCAGACACTGACAATATATTTACTGCATGTCAAAATCACCTAATTACCATACAGTGATGGAGGCAAAATGCAAATTCCCAAGATAAAGATGTGTGACTTTGACGTGTCAAAAGGCCGCAAGGAAACCGTATTAACATGATTTAGGAAGGCAGGACATTTCTCAGCTGTGTTGTTCATAATGGAAATACATGAATACATTAGCCAGTGGACTGCAGGAGACACAACATCTGTCTCTTCTGGTAAATTATTCTGTTTTCATTTGTTAAACTTTTGAGCACTTCCAATAATTCATTAAGAAGTCTTGACTAAATTTGATGTATATTTGAAGGTAAAGAAATATTCCACCAAAAGGTTATGTTTTGAATATCAAACGCTCACTCTCTGCGGCCCTGAAAGGCACCTTCTGAAAAGTTTGTACGTTTTCTCCTTTGCAGAGGATGACAGGTGTAGTTGGCTTGAATTCATGGCTTCCACAATGGATTCCAATGGTGACCCAGTTTCAAGGCAAAATGTGTTCATAGAAACTTTTCAGACCACTCTTGCAGCATAACGCACTTATCCTCTTTCATTTCTGTTCGGCATTTAGGCCTTTTTTTCCATTATTGAACCAGACTGAAATAATTTTTGTTGTAAAAAGACCAATAAAAATTGGTTAAATGCCTAACAAAATTGCAGAAATATCCAGTTAAAATGGACATATTTGGTTTTGAATTTATGTTAATATGTCACAGTATGATTTGTTTACCATAAAGCCTTCATTTGTAGCTAGCATGGCTATCCGTCGTTCTTTCATTTGAGTGTTCCTATTTTCTGTCTTTCTTTCACACATCTAAGATCGTGTCATCCCACCGTGTCAGTGTGATCATAGCCTTCACCGGCTGTTCCAGCAAAAAGCCACACATTAGTGGCATCTTGAGCGTTGGAGCCCACCTATAAGCAATTTACTGTGACCAGGCTGCGTGATCATCACAGCCCGTCCTGAATGTTGACGTGCAGGCTGAAATCATAAAGCCTCAGCTTACTGAACTGAACTGCTGTAAAGCTACAAGCAGCTGTTCTGACATAAAAAAAAAAAAAATCCTGCCGTATTAAACTTAAAGTCCCATGAAATGACAAATGTCTTTTACTTGTTGGTGCTCTGTTTCTCTGACTGTATTGTTCTGCTTTCTGTTTTCATAGAGCACATCCTGAGAATATATCAGAAATGCTCTCTCGCCCTCTTTCCAGCTTCTTTGTGATGTCAAAGCCTTTAGTAAATTCAATCTGATGCTCAGGATAAATTAAGAGGTGTAGTAAAAGGCGCGGAAGCCTCCACTTTGACCTCAGTCTCAATTTTTTTTTTTGTTGAAGCAGTTCCTGTTATTAGAACATGTCACTGTTTCTCTGGAATATTTCACCATTAGTTTCAGAAACAGGGCTAATATTTAATCACTTTTTTTGTTTTTGACCATTAGTTTCATCTCTATTTTACTGACATTTGAAGACCAGTTCAATGGGAAAGCATAGATGCTAAATATAAATGCTGGTTTCCTGCAGTTATTTTTCCCAATTTCGTTCAAAACTCATAATTTGCCGGTGAAATTCAGTTATAGCCGGTTTGTTTTGGTATCAAATCTCAGAAAATACCGGAAACACGAAATCCTGCAACTGTCTGACTATTTTTTTCATTTGAATAAAATGAAAACAAAGAGGAAATTCTTGCAACAATCTTTTTTATGCTGTTCTTAAGTGAAGTCTTTTGCAACAAACATGTTGAATTTATTATTAATACACCTGGTGTGTGCATCCATCTGAGCCTGAGTGTGTGTTTGTGCTTGCGTGTGTGTTTTCTTTCAGGTCAGGGCGTCCTGTCAGCTTCATGGTGGTCTTCAACACTCCCAACCCCCTCAGTAAAATCTCCTGGGTCAACCGTCTGCACTTGGCGAAGATTGCACTACGTAAGCACTCACACACACACACACACACACACACACACACACACACACACACACACACACACACACACACACACACACACACACACACACACACACACACACACACACACACACACGCGCGCGCGCAGAAAGGATTACTATGTCATTTGTTTTTAAACAGAATGATGTAATACAATGAAATGCAATAACAATGTTTTAAGTCAGAGGCTCAGACTCATCATCAGTAGTTGCTTCACACTCTATTGGCTAAGTGCACAACTGGTGTTGCGTCTTATATAATCAGACTCTCAACTGGGTCATCTGAAGTTTATATTCTGAGCAGAGAGGAAAACTGTTTAAACAATGTTACATTAATAAACTCGGCTCCGAGATGCCATCTGTCTATTGCGAGAACAAACTTGGCTCATCAGGAACGATTCCAGCCTCGGAGGTAATCCTGTTGCCTCATGAAAGGATGAAGGTTACTTCCTGTCCTTGAAAAGGCATTAGTTTTAGATTTACATTAAATTCTGTACAACCGTACGACCATTTGTAAAGCGAAGTCTTGTTTTTTTTTTGGGTGGATTACGCAGACTGGGCAGTGGTCAACATTCAGCCCTGAGAGGAGAAAACTGTGCGGACCCTCCCAGCAGGGAGCAGCACAGTTCTTTTTTCACCTCTCTAACCTCTTTCCTCTCACCCTTGCTCCGCCCAGTCATTTTATTTTTTATTTTTCTATTATGCATGCTGTAGTACAGGAGGTCTTCCTCTATTTGCTTCATCAATGTGGGCCGTCATCCAGTGGCAAAAGCAGAGACGGGACTATCGAGGACATTAATCTGCTTACTTGGCCATGATGGCACGCATATTCAACCCACTCACCACCTCTGTCTGCCCCCCTCCCTCCCACGCTTTTTCTTCTCCCTGTGTCCCCTTGAGCACTTTTCCTTGTCACACATATTTTATTCTGGGCTTGTTCTGCATTCAGTATGTCTCTCAGCGCTGCTCTTGTGCAGCCTCACTTGTATTGTGCATGCAGAAGGTCTCCAAACGTGGCTCTTCAAGCGGCTCCGGTTGTATTGTCGTGGCTTCTTTTCATCCAAGAGGCCGTTGCAGCCAGTACGGGATTTCACAGTCAGGATTTCAAAAGAAGTCAATGGGACTAGATTGAAGAACACTCAGTGAAATGTCTCCATTAGATAAGTGGCTAGAGATGCATTTATTTATGATTTAATACCCGTGAAAACTTGCAGATGATAAGTGTGTTTAAAGGTCAAGAAGAAGCCAGAAGTATTTCGTGCTTTTACCGAAGTTTTCCTGAGACTTTTCTTTCCCTGTGTTTTGAGATTCTCATCCTTGCACCCCCCCCCCCCCCAAAAAAAAATATATATATAGCACACACACAACCCCGGTTTCCCTTGTAGTTCCGGCCTTCCTCTCACAGTAGGAGTATCGAGGTGCATGATGCATGCAGTGCATCTGTAGACCCTCCAGTAGAGCTTGCTGTATATGGGTTGTGTCACAGTGACATCAAAGACATCAGGCTGAGAGCAGAGGATGCTGCGGCTGCAGTGAAGCGCAGCATCCCCAGCCTTTTTCTTGTTGCTCACACCTTTATCAGCAGCACAGCAGGCGTACTGATGAGGACAGCGGCGTAGTAATGGCATGCAGCTCTCCTCCCCCTTTGGCTGCTGCGTGGACATGGGTAATACTTAAAGTCAAATCATGCAAATCATCCCCGGCTGTCCCCGTGCTGCCGTTTTTGTTTATTCATAAACACCGTCAATATTAAGTATGCATTGAGGAGGGTTAAAATAAACAGAAGAAAAAAAAGTATGTCATTGTAGCTCATTGCGCTTAAATGAATTCAGCAAACACAAATTTATTTGGCATTCAATTAGAAAGAAGACGGCAAATAAACATTTATTGAACGTTCTCGCTTAATTGATTTTCACACCTGTGGAAAACACCTCAACACCCCGAAGACAATAAATAAATGCTATCAAAATGTAAATATTGCACATCATTTTTCCCTCACACTTATTCCCAGTAATGGCACTGTCAGCACCCATCTGTGTTTATCATGCTAGCTGACTTGCCTCGTGGCCTTAAGTGCTCGACACAGACGTTACTCTCCCAGGTGTTTCCGTAAACTTGTGAAAGCTTTATCTTTCTCTGACTTCGAAAAAAAGTTTTCTCATCTTTGATGCGTCTCAGGTTGTGAGATTCTAGGCCTTTCGCCAACGCTGCTATCCGAGGCGAGTTACCACGAGCAGCAGCAGTAAAGTAAACCTATATTGCTCCGTCACCAACACGACAAGCATGTCAAGTGTGAGGAGAACAAGCTCGGAGGTGAAAAGAAAAGTCGTGAAATAGAAGAGTGAGGACAAGAAATAAAATAAGAACGAGATAGAAGTGCAGAAAAGATATTTTGTAACAAGTTGAGCGGAAGGAGAGGAGGGGATACATTATAGAAAACACCTCGCTGCAGTCAAGCAATTAGATGGTTTTTATATATCGAGTTCAAGACACGGATTTGGACAGTAGAGAGACTAAAAAAAAAAATTCTTTCAACTCGATTCCTTTCTTTCTGCAGTCGATGATTGGCAGTGTGTATTTCAACCCGTGGAGACATTTCCTTTACATCTTAACTACCTGGAAACATTTGTATTCATTTTGTCCTTAAATGACCTCATATATTTACAAAAAAAAACTGGATTGCGGTGAAACTTTAGGGGAAGGGTAAGTGAATTATCATGAATTCATGTATTACTTCATGCATTAATACCTCTTGAATCATCAGGAAGTTAAAAGTCTTTCGTTCCTGATCTCATGCATGAATAACACATTAATAAAAGCATTACCTAATGGGAGTACATCATCAATGATTGTGATTTATTTATGGGATTAAATAAGGCATTTAACTTCCTCTGGAGGCACTTACTGTACTTGGAGTTATACATATTCATATTGGACAGTCCACACAATTGTCTATCCACTCAATCTGTAATTTCATGTAGCTTCAAGGTTAATAGAAATGTTTACTTTCATTAACTAATAAGAGATGGGAAATCATAAAAACAAAACTTTTTTTTTTCCAAATATATAAAGTGAATGACATTCCCAGACATGCTATAGCTTCTTATCTTGTATAGAGTCAACAATGGTGCAGAAGCCCCAAGATGCACTGGGGTGAGTGATCCCAAATGCAGGAATGATGGCAAGTCTGAAAGTCAAATTGACAAAAAAAATGATGGTAGAATATTGTATTGTATACTGTATGCTATAGTACAAATTTTTACTTTGTAAAACAGGACAATACATTATGCACTAAAATATAAACTAAAAATTGTACTAATAGCTATTTATCAACAGTTTAAATAACCTAATAACCCCACGGTCTGTTGTACAATAGCTTCATTTAAGAGTCACAGTCAGGAGACTTGAAGAGAACTACATGTTGCATTCATGCAAAGAAAGAAAAACTGATTAAAGACTTGAGTAAGTCAAAACACCATATTTTTTTTACCAGTTGATCACATTAGCATCTAGATCCCATACATTACTAAACTCATGAACACACACACACACACACACACACACACACACACACACACACACACACACACACACACACACACACACACACACACACACACACACACACACACACACACACACAGCAGCCCTGCGATACACTAATACTTATCAAATCACTCATCTAAAACAACTGGGCGAGATAAGGGCGGGGAGATGGATTTCATTGATTCCCTGGGGGAAACAGATCAGCACCAACCTGGTCATGATGACAATTACATGTTAATTGTATTACACCCACACTTTGCCTTTCCATTTAACCAAATGTAATTACAATAAGGGAGTTGCTGATTTAATTTCACGGATGGCGTACTGTCACCGAGGCTTCCTCATCATTGCAGTTGGAGGCAGGCGGGCCTGGCCTGTGCTCAGGGGAGACCTACAGTTGAATCAGCATTTCAGAGCCACCCGACCATGGTCTTGTTTAGTTTGAAATGGGTGCCCTGCTCCGAAATGTCCCCGAATGGTGGACAACGCAAGTAGCTAATGTTCTCATGCATGATTTAGTGAGTGATTAGATTTCACAAAACACATTCTGCCAGACCCATCTTCACGCCAGTGTTTGTCCCGTTACCTCCATTTAGAGGAGGCAAAGCTCCATCGTTCCGCTGTAGCCTTTCCAGGGCCCCATGTGTGAATATCAGTGGCTTCCAGTGACATTTCTGTGTGCTGTATTAGAGTCTTATCAAAGTGTTTACCATTAACAATGCCTTGTTAACAATGTCAGGTGTTCTCTGAACCCTTTGCACCTGGATCACCTCCATAAATTCTTGCAGCCCGTGGTTGGTTGTTGATTTTAAAAAAAAGTTAAACTGGAGCTCATTGTACTTGAGCAGGATGTTAAATCTGCTCTGGTAGTCAAGCTCTACATGATACAATATGGCAGCCAAGCCTGATAAGACACATTTCCAGTAAACAGCATTTGTCATTTTGTGAGTGCATGTGTTGTAGTTATGAAGCCTTGAAATAGAAAGTAAGAATTACCCCACGGTGGTTCTTCGCCTGGAGCTCCGGGCCCATTAATAACCTGGTGTGCCGCTGCATCTTTTATGCCGCTCCAAGTGGCCCTACTGTTTCTGAAGGGTCTTCGTGAAATAGCCAGAAGCATTGCCTAATTAATGGGCCTTCTCACTGCAGAATTAATTGCTTTCTACCATGCAGTCCCAGCCCTTTCAGACAGGGTTAAGGCTGCAGACTTTGATGGCCCTCACAAGAAGAACAAGAGGCCGTCAAATCATGAGAGATTGTTGCAAAGAGGTTGGAGACAGAATCAGAATGAATGAGGGCAAAGAGAGGGAGATGTTGAGGGCGCGTGGGAGTGTGTGTTTGTATGTGTGTGTGGCAGGGAGGAAAGGTTGTTTGGGAGAGGGTGTGTGTGTCTGTGTAAAAGGATGATTGAGACAAGCAATCAGTCCCACTGCAGGGAACAGAGGGCAGCATGGGGCTGTTGCCTGCGGTTACACTGCTAAGTGTGCCGGGCTCTCGCTTTTTTTTTTTTTTTTTTTCCCCCCTCGTACGTGGATCAATAGATGAGTAGAGTGCGGCTTGGAGGTTCTGGCACACACTCCGACACGCCTTCTTAATCCACTGTGTGATAACCTATGCCATGCCGATGTATACCGCACGGGAGACAAGCAAAGGGGGAGAATACAAAAAGCCAGCCAGCTGCACGGGGGACTGCGAAGGGTTTACTTTCATTAGCCTGGGGATTCAGATGGCTCGGTTGCTATGGTGACTGATATCTTTGCATCTGTTCAAATAACAATAGCTATACCTAGCTGCCATCTTTTTTTTATTTTGTGCCGTTAACGTATGTCGACTCGATAAAAGAAGGAAAAGGATTTCTTTTGAAAAAAAAAAAAAACGTATTCAAACATTCAAGTAAAGACTTTCAGCTTGGAAAAAAAAAAAAAAAAAAAATAACAGGGCGTTCATTGGAAGGATTTTCTTTTAGCCCTAAAATTAATCTGTCAGACAGCAAAGATTATCTCTCTATTTCTCTGTGCTCAAACATGGGAAATGTTTATGATGAGTAAATATTATCACGGATTTAATTAACAGATCCCACGCTCGCATTGATCCATGGGAAATATCAATTGCACTGGTGTATTTAATTAGTCTATATCTTTGCCCTTTGTGTCACCGGGGTTGATAGAGCGCCATGCTCTGCAAATTAATCTTCATCAGCAAAAGACTTGAAACAAAAGCATGATTGGAATGAAGAAGCTGAGAAACTAAATCTCCCCACTTAATATTCCAACCCAGCACCTTTTACAAATTACGTTGTTATACATACTGCAGTTATTGTACAATAGCTCGGATTGGGCACAGCGGATTGAGCTGACCTTAACCTTTAGCTTGAGGAACCTCATCATTCATATAGATTGCCTTTAATTACCACTGCAGCTGAATAAACATACGACATGCCGGTGGAACTCGCTATGATTTTAAAACGGAGTGAAACCGTTTGCATTTTATTTTGTTACTGTTATTGACAGCAAATATTTGTAAAAATACAATATCCCACTTTTTTAATTTTTTTATTTTCAGGCCTTTAAGACATTTACCTACAAAATTTGTAGCATTTTTTTCTGTGAAATAACTTCAGCGGAGTTCATAGATGGTGGTGATTTAATTGTAGTTTCATGACTACTACCTCGCAGAGTGTCATCAGTCCTTCACGCAGTGCATTAATGCAGCAGCTGTAGATCTAAAATAGATTTTAATACTCTGTCTTATTAGGCACTGAAAATAGAAGTTATATATGGATGCGTTTCCATTTCTAAGAGTGGGCGCGGAGCTCTGTAATTGACTCTGTTGTGGTTTACCCTGCGGTGTTAAAAGGAACCCCATGCACAACCAGGTGGAAGCCTGACCTGTAAAAGAGAACAACGGGCCACCTGCAGCTACTGAACTCAGCTAATAATAATAAAACTATTACATCCAAGTGTTTCTACTCAATGTGTGCCTCAACATGCATATCTGTGCAGTTAGCATCCTCACCTGAACCTCTGATCTGTCGAAGGTATCGTGTCAGTTAAGACCTAGTATTTTAGACCTGTTGCTAAATGGACTCAAACTCTGCTTTGTAAGAGTTTGAAGAGTTGAAGAGTGAAACAAAGTGGAAAATACATCATCCGCTTGCTCTGGGCTCCCACTTTACTTTGACTTTGGCATACATAAGCAGTTCTTTTCCCAATTTTTCAGCACGAGTATTGACAACATTTTTTCGGGAATTGTCGATGGGGGGGGGGGGACATGCTGAGCTATACTTGTGTGTGTGTGTGTGTGTTTTTTCTCCAAACTTTGTTTCTGCAGTGGCACAGAGGGGCTCTGGAATCACCTTGCTCCTCGGTGTGAGGCAGCTTAGCAACGGAGTCCATTTAGCTGGTAGCTAATTAAAGAAAAGAAACGATCCGGAGTGATAATCCTTGTCAGCTAGTTTTCATGGAGGGTTCGCAGCAGGGGGGGGCTGCAACTCCCTATGTTGTTCGCTGGCCAAAACCAGCTTGGTAACTAACTTAAAGAAGCTGGAAAACTCCACAGTTTGAGGACAGACTTAAACAGGATGAAGACTCCCTCTGACGCTGCAACAGTAGCTATCACTGACTTCCAGCGCCTGCGACAGAGGTGCTAAGAGACGGTCTGCCTGGCGTCTGTCAGTGCTTCTGGTTATACGTGCTTCTGTTTATACGAATGGGGGCATTTTCTGTGGTAAGACATCAAAACGAGTACTATGAAACATAACCACGCGTATTTCTACACCGAAAAAGGTCTCATCGTTTGCAATTGGTTTCACAGTCTTCTGTAAATGTGGAATCCCTATTCCAAACCCCTACATTTTCTAATTGACCACAAACAAGCAACATTTCTTTGTATGATAGCAATGTCACTTTTTGATTTTTATTCGGACTATTATTAGTGGCTCTGCTGCAGTTTGCTGCCTTTGTTGATGCTTTTTTCTGCAGTTTGAATCTAATTGGTATACATTAGACAATATAACATGTTGCATGGTTCAGGCCCCGACTTGTAATTGCGATTAGAAGGCTTACACTTGTTTGTAAGTCCTATTTATGGTAAACTCAACATGATGGAAATCTAGTACGAGGCACAAATCACAGTGTGCTGTACCCCGGAAAACACAAAACAAACACAATTAGCATATGAAATATGTGTTGAATTGCCTGCAGTTATTTTAGTACACTATTCAAGTTAGAGTGATTCATGTAGAATATATTTTTTGTGATCTTAAGGAAAAGATGAGCTCGCACACTTGACAAAATAACGAATATCAAGTTATTTCTACGATCATTTCAAGTCTAACGACTTTAAAAAGTTTGGCTTTTTTAGTTTAGCAAATTACTGTAAAGTGATGTGCCAACAGATAAAGTAATTCCTCTGATGCAGAGGAGGAATGTGATGTGGAAACGGTCCCTGATTGTTATGTTTTCTTGTGTTTAGAGGTCCAACTGATGCAAATAAATTCACAAATGAAAGTTGTTATCGTGTGTGTAGTCGTGTGTATGAACGTGTATGTGTGAAACTGTGTTGAGTTAGTGGCCTGCGCGTCCCTATTTGATGCCGTTTTCAATTTAGGTTTGTGCTTATCATCTGTTCACTGTTATTCATCTTCATTACGACATGGCAAAGACTGAAGGTTAAGGCCAATTTGTGTTCTTTCGCTACCACTCTCTCTCCCTGTCCTTTCGTGTCTATTCCAGTCTGTTTTAGTCTCCCTCTTTCTGTCTCTTCATTTTTTACTGACTGACAAAGTGAGTAAAAGAAGCAGTTGTACCCAGGTGGAACATTATTTATGCTAATCTAATAATTAGCTGAAGAAAGTTGATAATTACTCTGGAGTAAAGGAAACCACTGGACTTGCTGCCCCACCTGCAGCAAGCTGCCCCCAATTAAAGTCTTTTAATAAGTGACCTCATACCTCTGTATTCTGGCAGTGGCTTGCTGCGGGAAAGTCAGCGCACAGGCCAATCACCCAAAAAATGAATTATTAAAGAACACTCTGCAACTCTAGATGACTGTATATATACATTTCGGAATGATTTAAAACCCATCTACCCCATTCTTCACAGTAACCTTGTTCAAAGCAGGACTGTTTTAGTCACAATGTCGTGCCAGAGATGAAGTAGTTAAAATGATAAACCTACTTAAATTGTGCAGTATATGTTTTTGACAGAAAATACTTTAATAAAAACATGAATTGTCAAAGTGCAAGTAAACATTATATTAAAACTTAAAGAGCATTTGACATAAATAACATGTTCTTTATTTTTTGTATTTCAGGAAAGCAGGGGTTGAAAAAAGTGACATGAAATCTGTACATTACAACATGATATACACGTATTGCAATGTATATATGTTTTGATTTTAAAGTAGTGTAGCCATGCAGGTAATTTCTGTTTCATTTGCAGATGTTTTCAGATACAGTTGCTTCAGAAAGTATTGACTCATTTTGCACACTTTATTGGGCTCTAAATTTGATTTTAATTGACTAAAATTTGAATTTTTTTTTCTACCAATTTGCACTTAATTATCCATAAATTGAAAACAATTTTAGAATTTTTTTGCAAATTTATTAAAAGTTATGAATTCTCTCATTTACAAAAGTATTCAAACTCCAAATTGAATTCAGATGCACCCTGTTTCTTAAATAGTCCTTAGAACGGGGTCTAAAAATTGACTGGAGTCCAACTGTGGCAAACTACAAACTGGACATAGTTAGAAAAAGCACACACCTGTGTATGGTAGATCCCACAGTTCACACTGCATGTCAGAACAAAAGCAATTCCACAAAGGAGGTCTCTGTAGACCTCCACCATGAAACTGGGGCATAAAACTTCTCTTTGAGTGTTTTATACCGGAGCATAGTGACCTCAATAATTGTGAAAAAAAACAACCACCAAGACTGCAAGAGTTGGCCATCCAGCCAAACCAATCTGTTACGGTGTTGTGGTGAGACAGAAGCCACTTACAGTAAAAGACATATGACAGCCCACTTGAAGCTTGTCAAACTACATTTAAAGGGATGTAAGACTAAAACAAAAAGAAAAAATGATTCTCCTGTCTGATGAAACCAAAGCTTGTAGGGCAGGCCTCAGACACCAGGCTTTGCTCATCTAGCTACTACCATTCCTACAGTGAAGCATGGTGGTGGTAGCATCATCCTTCAGGGGGGCTTCTGGGCAGCAGGGGCAGGGAGCTGAAGGAAGGATGAATTCAGCCTAATACAGAGAGGTCCTCGAAGAAAAGCTCCTCCAGAGTGCATTTAACCTGAAACTGGAGCAACAGTTCACCTGTTAGCATGTCAGTGAGCAAAGAAATGCAGTAATGACAACAACGGCGTGGCCTCAGAACAAGTCTCTGATTGTCCTTGAGTGGCCCAACAAAATCCCAGACTTAAACTCAACAGAACATCTGTTGGACAAACTGAAGATGGTAGTTTGCAGATAGCTTCCATCTAATCTGACAAATCTTGATTTGATGTGTTGCGAAAAAAGGGAAAAACTGCCCAATTACAGCTAAGCAGAGCCTGTTGAGTCTAACCCATGCAGAGTGGCAGTTGTAATGGCTGCTAAAGGGCGGCTACAAAGGGTTGATGTAAGGATTTGAATACATTTGTAAATGCAAAATTTCTGTTTTTTATATTCTTATTAACTTGCCAAAATTCCTGGAAACACATTTTCACTTTGACATTTAAGTTACAACACAAGTATGTGCACAACCAGCAAAGAGGCCTGAATTCTTTCTGAAGCGACAGTGTTTACTGTTAGGAACACAATGGAGATGAATGAAACTCTGTGGGGCACAGAAGAATGAAAAAAGAAATATAAAATATCCACCAGCAAAGAAACATAAGAGGGAAGTTATTGAAAGATATGAAAAGACAGAATACACTTATCAAGTGCTGTTTATTCCACTCCCTGATCATTCTTGTAGCTTCTTTCTTTGTATAAACATCTTTTGTCTTTCATTCAGCTCTAGTAAAGCTTTTAAGGATTTTACTCTACTGAGGATCATTTTGTTTGCAGGCTGTGCAGGCGTGTTGTTTCCATTTGTTTTTCAAAGTTCAAAGGTTAATGTGCACATCTTTGAACATAAAGTAATATATTGCCAGTGAAAGGATAAACAGTCCATACTTCTGTCAAACAAACTCTGCAATCAACTTTTAAAACTACTGCAAATGGCTGTGATGCACCTGTGCTCCTGCCAAGGAGGTTAAACTTCAAGTAAAATATAGCTTATGCCAAAGTAACTTATGCAAACCAACCAGGAAGGAAATATCAGCAAGCTGTTAAATTTCATGCACAATTTAGCCTCTATAAATTGAAATTGATGATAACACAATTACATAATGGGAGTACTTTGGCAGATTTGCCCAGCGACTTGTCAGAGGTGCACCTGTTGTACGGCTCAGAGTGACGAGCACAGAGAGACGCGTGCACGAGGTAAATCCATTACTATAACTCAAATCCAGGAGTTGCATTTTTCCTGCTGGGCCCGACTCTCACTGTTGATTAAGTGCAAGTTTAATCACTGCTGAGGCCCTGTGGTGGCAGTACCTGGCCTCGCCTACTACAACAGGGAATAAGCCTCCGGCTGATTATAACATTCGCATGGTAATAGCAGCATATTACATCTCTGAGGTTGTTGAAATGTCTGATTATTTTGCGGGCTTTGGCGTAGTTTGAAAGAGAGGTTGCAGCTCGGCTGAACAGTGAGGGTGAGGCGCATGCTGACAATAACTAACACCATGCAAGTTGGTAAACTAAACGTTAAGTTGATATGACCTCAGTAAGATGGAAAAGAAAAGGATCTCCTTGTTTTCTCTTTCAGGAGAGGAGAATTCCCCCGGCTGGCTGTGTGGAGAAGACGAAGGAAAAACAATAGCACCGTTTTGGTATCCGCTGCTTGCCTGTCACATGTCTGTGTTTGCTACGAAGTCACCGGAGAGAAAGGTAAATCTAGCGCCACTATTACAAGGTACAAACAAATTCTTTAATGAAAGTTTCAAAGATCCAAATCAGAGGACTTAAGCTGCAGAATGAACATATTCTTGAAGAAATTCCTTTATTTGCATGTCTTTCGTGTTAATAAAACCACTGAAATCCTTTTCATGCCTCCAAGACAGCGATAGCCATCGCTGAAAGCAATATGTCTTCTGTTTGTACGTCCGTCCCGTTCTCATAACATTATACAGCGAATCAAATGCTAAAATATGCAAAAAATGTTGAAACTAACAAAAGAAAAGTTGAAATAAGTTTAACAAAAAGCAATCTTGCTCATTTACTTGTCAGAATTGTTAAATACATTTAAAGGGGTAGCTATAAGAATGGTATATATTTAATAACACTGTCTGGTTGTGGAAATGAATGACTACTTTACCGTATAACCCCAGTTAATGGAGGAAATGCAAAACCAAATGAAAAACTTTGAATGCAAATAAGCCAAAGATAAGAAAATAATATTATATGAAAGTGTGTCTCTGTGTGGCCAAGCACTTGGCATACTGGATGAAAGAATTCTACTTTTTTAATGTTGTCATTGTCTCAGTATAATTTAATTGAAAGTGCAAGAGTAATACTAATGCTATTACTAAAAATAACTGATGAATTGTTTGACAATAAACAGTGGAGCAAACAACATTTTCAGCTGGATCGTTTCAAACTTTGAAATCACTGCCTCTGTCTGAGGGTGCCAGTTGCACATTTTGGCTTTGGATGTGTCCAATGTCTCTAAACTGGCAGTGTTTATATTCAGGAAGCAAAGCACCTCCCTTTGGATCAGTCTAACAAAGCAATTTGACTCTTCACTGACTCATCCTCTGAAGTAACCATTGGTCCGTGGTGCAGGCAGAATCTTTGCTGTAGTAAAGATTTTGTCAAAAGAGATCATGGTGCCGTTTTACAAATTTCTGTCGCATTGAATGCAATCAAAGCCCTACTTGTGTTGACATTGCAGACAGGAATCCACTGTCTCAGTGATGATCTCACTCCAAAATACATAGACTGTTGAAATTACAAGGTGACACGGGAGCATCCTTTCAGGTTGCCGGCTGAGGAAATCCGATCAATACAAGCTGTTAAGACCGAGAAGCCTTCAATAGATCAAATGGTCAGCTCAGGTGAGAGATAGACTTAAAGGGTTTTAGAAGTCAGTGGAAATGGTATGAAATCAATTTGCTAAGAGCTGAAAGATGATATTTCCGACCACATTTTCCATAACCATAATGTGGTTATGGGTCCTACTGAGCAAGTTGGGTGGTGTTGGAGGGGTGGGGGACCAAATTACCATGTCCACCGGGGGAGGATGTTATAAAGTGATCATGCAATTATCTTAATGGCTGTGGGACACCCAAGCATAAATCAATGTTCCAGCATTTGATTAAGGCCTATATGCCAGCCTTTAGTCTGCTCGCCACGTGAACCAGAGGAAGAAGGTGAGGTGAAACAGGAGCTGCAAGCTCTGACGTGGCAAAGATGGAATTTCCCAAATGATCTTGACGTCGTTACGAATTATTCTGCCAAAGTGTGTTACACCTGGCCGGAAGCCGAGCAAGTCAATTCATATGTTTTGAGCCAGAGGGACCCTGCCTTCTTTGACGATCTGCTCGGATTCGGCTCCTCTCGCACAAACCAATGAAGCCCCTGAACGTGCCAGTGAAGGCCATGTCAGCCATGTCAGCCATGTCAGTCACAACTGTGGTTTACCATGGAAGTTTTTAATGTTTTAATTTCTGAGAAAAATGAGCAAAAATGCAGAAGGTAGAAACATGTCTGCTGACATTGCTGTGTTTGCAAGGATCATCTTCATGCATGTGCATATGGTGATGTTTCGCTACAGCTGTTTGACTGCACACTGTTACTTTGCAGTTTTATGCATCTCAATGCTGGCCTAGGTCTCAGAAAGCTGAAGAGGTAGACAGGAGTACTTTTTTCCCCCATTTTTTTTTTTTTTTTTTGACTAAAGAGAAGGTAGCATTAAATGGAGTGACTTTAAGTCTTTCATGCAGAGCAGACTGTGATTAGGGGCTTAACTCAGCAGCAACCCCCTTTCTCCCTCTCTGTGTCTCCATCTTCGCTTCAGCCGCTGCCTCTGGGACACACACGCGTCTCTGTGCCAAAGCTCTGCAGCTCTTTCTCCAGCTCTTGCAGCTTCTCTTGGCAGTCTGAGTTACAGTGAGTAGAAAAGGATGAAGAAAAGGATGCGAGAAAAAAAAAGAAAAAGAAATCCCAGATTAAAAGAGATGTGGCCGAAGGGGCCGAAGCCATTTCCTACAAAAAAATAAAGTTCTAAAGCAGCGTAGCATGAACAACACGCACAGGTCACGTAAGGGAGCCCGATCCATTGCTGGCTGCTTGCAGCTCTGTGCACCCGTGGTCCACTCGGTGGGAGCTGGAGAGGGCTACTCGTTAGGCACCGGAGATAAACCTTATCACAAGTCTGCTGAGTGAGAACAGCGGGGGTGGACTGACTCCTCTCAATTTATCTCTTTCATTCTCTCCCTCTCTCCATCACACACACACACACACACACACACACACACACACACACACACACACACACACACACACACACACACACACACACACACACACACACACACACACACACACACACACACACACACACACGGAGAATCAGGCGCTATCTTGGTTAATAGACTGACCACATTCTGATGGTCCTTGTTGTTTAAAGAGTCAGTGCACGCTCTGTTTTGCTGCCCTCTCTGCCATTCTGAAAGATGAAGCGAGCAGGTTTGGCAGTTGGCCCAAAGGGAGGGTGTGAGGTGGTTGGGTTAAGGGATTAATGGGAGATACTATAGCAGAAAGGGTAAGAGCTGAACCAGACTTCTATACCGGCGAACTAGCTGTTAAACGGAACTATTAATATGGTTTTCTGCAGCAGAACGCACTTTGATGCGTGATGCTAGTTTTTAACAGGACGGACGCTTTTGAATATTGCAGATAAACACGTTGATTATCAGCTCAGAATTTGACCTAGTTTTTAACTGTAATGTTATACAGGCATTTTATATGGATATTATGTGGCCTTGTTCCTAAGTGCATTAATATTAATGTTCTGCCAAAATGAACCAGCTCTGAAACACATTTATTCATGAGATAAACCACCATTTTGATGTTTGATTAAACACTTAAAATCAAGGAAAAGTGCCACAATTCAGCTACTTCCTTTTAAAAACAAAAACTTGAATATGTTTATTTGTATCATGCATATTTAATATTTTTGGGTTTTACCCTTAAGGTTGGACAAAATGAGCCATTTGAAGATAACAAATGAGACAACGTGGTCAAAGGTGACATGGTCATTATTCATTTTTTTAATACTTTTGACCCAATGATTAATGATTGATGATTGTTGCAGCCCTAAAATTAAATAGTCGCTCCGTCTTGGAATGATATTTACATATTGATAATTGAAATCTTAATTGAGTCCTCCTATTTTTTTTATACATGGATTGTAATTATATTTCAATCAGTGCATACTTTAATCTGATTGAACAAATACAAATAATTGTATTGCCGCAGACAAGAGGAGGAATATAAAAGATGAGTCTTTGTCAATTCGACCCGATTGTGATGTCATCATATTCAAGTGGGGTGAGGCGGTAGGGCAGTAAACCCCCAGGTCGAGGTACTAATGGTGGTGGCGTTGATTGGATGAAGAGAATACTGTGAGATGAAGAGTGGATTCTGATGAGCTCGACCGGAGCACCGGACATACAGACCGGAGGTCAATTGGGGGGAGGAGGGTCGCAGCAAATCAAACTGAAATGACAGCTGACAGAAAAAGAAGAGAGGAGACGAAGATCCCGTACCAAGCGAATTAGCTGATTGTGACGAAATCTGATTGGCTCCCTGAAAACACCCATAGTCGGCAGATTAGAAGAGGCAGGGATATAAAGAGCAGTAGAGAAGTGTGAATGAATGAGGTATGAAGATGGTGTTCCTGATTGAACGTACACAAAGCTTCCTTTGTTTTCAGTTAGTACCTACAAGCAGCAACCAGCAGCGGCGTCACCCATTGGTTTGTGAACGGTCGTAATGAAGCCTCGAGTGCGGATTTTGGCCGGCGCCCTCTTGCTCGTTCAGAGTGGTTTGGAGCCTGAAGTGACCATATTGGGGTGAGCTGGGGGAGCGAGTGATGGATCTGACTCAATCTGATTGGAAGCCTGTCAATTAACCAGACACGTCCCCCAAAACACGGCTTTTTGATTCATTATAGGATTATTTTTAGATGGATTGTCAGAAAACGCATCAGAAGGAGTGACTTTAGCTAGTAAGACCGAGATAACTCGTGGAGAATTTTTATTGACTGAGAATTTTATGAGACTAGTTGAACGGGAGTCTTTGGAGCCAGCCTCTAGTGGCCAATCGGTGGTATTGCAGTTTAAGGCACTTCCGCATAGGCCCCATTTTTCAAACCCGGAAGACTTTTCCACTTTTATATACAGTCTATGGTACCTACACAAATTATACTGTACAACATACAATTTAGTTCAATTAAGTTTTATTTTAAGTGTAAAATCAACGTGTAACATGGTCTCAAAACACTTTAGACTCACAAAACAACACGCAGCAAGGAAACAAAATAACACAAACCACATTAAAAACATCAACGTTTTAACCTGGGCCTATAGCAGCGTGACTAAAACATGGTTCAGGGTCTCATGTGCCAGCCCCAACTATAAGTAAACATCCACTGTTCTTCTTTTGACTGCGTGAGTCAAATATTTGCCAAGCAGTCAATGTTAGTTCAAAGCCAGAGGAACAATAATAGATGTTTTTATGAAACACAATCATCTGACAGCTCAGCAAGATGTTAAAAACTGGCATTCGATGGCGTTACGTGGCGCTTTTGGAAGCGACTGGCTTAGATTAAATACCTGTCTCTATCTGGGAAACATAATTTCTGGTGCTCAGTATTCCTGTGTGATAGCTTATTCAGCAAAGCCCTGAAGAAGATCAATGTTTGCCTTCCTGTCCCGATCCAAACATTCTCATCGACGTCCGCGTGCATTCTATGTATGCGGGGTTTCACGGCGAGTGGACAGGAGTCCCTCGGCCACATAATGATTCACAAACGCCTCATATCTCCTCCAGTAGGAAAGCACCTCTTCCTCAGTGACTCTAAAGGGCTTCTTAAAGATCCAACGCTACAAAGACTTTCAAAATAGTAAAGGGACATGTTTCCAGACTCCGTTTATGAGGCATTAGGCTAGGACAGGGCCGGGGATGGCTGCTATGCCAGAGCTCTTATAATACCTTGGGGGATTTCATCATGTATGCTTTGAAGTGTGGAATGACAAACTGGAAAAGGGTTTGGGCTGCATCAGGGTTAGCTTTCTTTCTCTTTTTCTGAGAGGATTAGCGTCTGTGTCTCAGCTCAGAAAACGGCAAAGCCTGCTCACATCTCACCCTTAATATGCTCCACTAGTTTACATAGAAGACACATATTATCATTACTATTTCTTTAACAACTCACTTGTTTTAGTTTTAGTTTTTAAACGGGTCGTTATTTAGCCTTGAAATCTATTAATGGAGTTGTAGGTCGTTCCTGTCTTTGCCATCTGTGCAAATCACGCCGCACCGGGTCACTCGGGTCTCTGCTTGTTTACCGGATTGGCTGGTGCTTTTGGGGCATGTTGTGCATGTCCCTCTTACTCTCTGTGCCATCCATCTTCCCCGCTGATGGAATGATAAGAGAGCAGCACTGCACATTCATCCGGCCACATGAAAGTAACTGCAAATACAGAAAATGAGCTTGTTGAGTGGCATCCGTGGCAGCAGCAAACCCACTGTGCTCACGGCTGCATTTACTGCATTGTCTGGGGAATGACTGATTTACGAACATGATGACTCTTAGCTCTTACAGCCAAGATGAATGAAAGAGTTCGATGTGAAGGCTGTGTGTGTGTGTGTGTGTGTGTGTGTGGTGTGTGTGTGTGTGTGTGTGTGTGTAGCACACCGCAGATGAGACGCTATGTTATGAAATATGGATTAAAAAGGAGAAGGACGGTGTGAAAAGGTGGCCTTTCCTTGAGCAACGTCTTTCTGATGATTTATTTCCCCTTCTCCCTCAAAACTTTTTTTTTTTTTTTTTGGTATTAATTTTTTTTAAGGTAAAGTCATCAACTTGACACCTTATGTAATGCCTTTCCCTCTGTTTTTCTTGAAGATTTGTTTGCTCCCTTTCAGAGCAGCAGACATCAGCCACATCTCTGATTTGTTGGGAATAGATGCCACGGCATAGATTTAAAGCTTCTTCTAACCACATGTCCACCCGTCTTCCCTTCTAACTCTGCAGTAATATCCTCCTGGTAAACAGAAAAACACAAACAGCAGGATGCGCAAATGCTTGAGACTGTTTCAAGAGAGCGCCGCGTTTTTTTCTCAGACCTGATCCTCATCCAGATCAGCTGTCTTTTTCACTGTATTACAATTTTTTTTTGACAACTTCAAGTGTGCAGGATTTTTCTATGACTATCAAGGTCAAATTAATGATGATGATTCATTTTCAGTGTGCTCTGCTCTGTTTGCCTGTTTTCGCTTCATTATCGTTCCCACAAATGATGC
Source organism: Brachyistius frenatus (assembly GCF_029030835.1). Taxonomy (NCBI): domain Eukaryota; kingdom Metazoa; phylum Chordata; class Actinopteri; family Embiotocidae; genus Brachyistius; species Brachyistius frenatus. The sequence goes on from NW_027210697.1 coordinate 846,761, forward strand.
TCGAACATGCTACCATTCACAACACATCAGCCTCTTAATTGAGGGGCCTTGTTAAAAATATGTTTTTCACTTTTCGACTTGGAAAGCAATGAGGGTTTATGAGCACAACATGAGTTACTGTATGATTTTTTGTTTTTGCATTGCTTGGTTTGAATTTGAGGAGAGTTGCAGGAGATGCTCACCACCCTGATGTTTTTCAGGGCATGAAGCAAAACCAAGCGGCAACCAACAGTGACGTCGCCTATTGGTTTGTCAAACTGCCGTTATGAAGCCTCGAGTTCGCCATCTTGCGAGTTTCGAGTGTTTTGAAGCCAGAAGTAACGATATTTGGGGGGGCTCTATGGAGCCGGAAGCATTTTGGAGCTGGCCTCTAGTGGCACTCGGTGGTATTGCAGCTTAATGCATTGTTTAGGCTACATGCACTTTTATTTGCAGTCAATGAGTAAAACCTAATGTGCCATCTATGTTCAAAATAAAAAGCTACTGTCTTCTGTATTAAATGCATAGATGCCAGCACATTCTTCTGTTCTGTGAAACTGTTCTGTTGGTCCAGAGGTGTGTTTGCAATGAATCTCAGTACTTCATATCTCCTGATCAATTTTAATTTAAAGGAAAAAAATAACTTGCTCCTGTTTAGTCCTAAATTTTGGAGCCTCCGAGAGACACTTATCACTGCTCTCTCCACAAAAACCACTGCAGCTCATCCCCTGAGCTCAAAGGGGCGGTCGAGCTTTTGGCATGCAGACTATGAGAAAGTAGGAGGAAGTGTCAATCTAATTTCTCCGTGTGAGGCTGGATCACAGCAGACCTGTCGCTGGAGCTGATACGACTCGGCCCTTCTGGTCACTGTAGCTCGCCTCAACAAAACCCCAACTCCAGACACACCAAACTTGTCACTGTCAGTAACACGGGGGTGGTGGTGGTGGCAGGGAGGGGGGGGGGGAAAGGGAGGTCGGAGTGACAGCACACAGCAGTCTCGGACTGCTTAACGTTCCCGATCAAAAAAAAAAAGACCTCTCTCCGAGGTCAGGGCAAGAGTCAAACTTTGGCATTTGCGAAGAACAACTCTGAGGGAGTTGTGACAGTTTCCAACATCTTGGCTAATGTAGCAAGTGTGCACAGAGGTCAGTCTTCGTTTGGACTCGGCCATCGCTTAGCTTTGGTATCAGCAGCGGAGTTTATCAAACTCAAGTCACGGTTCGGTGGTATTCTCAAGAATGGAGCTGCAACTGCCTGCTGTGTGCCTGCTTTTGTTCAACAGCAAAGACAAAAAAAATATAGGCAGAAATAGAGATGTGGTGGGTGGCACTCCTGGCGTACATCTTGACTGACTTGTGCAAAGTTACCGACTTTAACAGGAGGTGAGATGCGATTTTCATAAATTTCACAAGTATCTGGAAAAAAAGAAGAAACTCGAGACTCTATACTGATACAGAGTTTAAAGCCTCCAGGACATTTGTTCAGATTATAATTCTTATAACAGATGATACCGACTTGGTATTCTTCCATTTTTACTTTAAAATTATTATTTTTTTATGGTAGATCCGATTTTATTGACGACATGAGACCTGGAGAGGACTCGTATTCTGAACAGCTGCCAGGCTCACCAGCAGCACCGTCTTATCTCCCTGCCACTTATTGGACAGCACAGCAACACAGGTTGTGCTGCCAGACTAGGCAGCAAAGTTGCTTGTGTGTGTGTGTGTGTGTGTGTGTGTGTGTGTGTTTGTGTGTTTGTATGTGTGTGCGCGAGGCATTGAAATGAATAGAGGTGTATTGAAATAAATAGTGCAAATACCCAAGAGGCTGTGTTAGCACCCGTATGTTAGTTTAATCATGTCATTATTACGTCCTGTGTGCCAACGCTTTTAATTAATTGACTAAACAGCTGGATCAGGGATTGTGAAAAGGATTTGTAATTTTTTAATTTGTGTTGTAATGATGGGATCATGGAGGGTTTGCAACTGCTGAGTCTGCCTGTCACAGTTTAGGTTCATTTATATGCATTTACTGGATGTAAGTTCAGTTTTCTTTTTATTATTTACAAAATATTTACACGTTAGTTACAGACTTTGTGCTGTTAAGACTGTATGGACACTTTCCACCCTAAACGGCCGCCATCTTGGCTACGTAGAGAAAGGGGCGGGGCCACCGACGTAAAGGATTTTCAAATTAAGTCTGAGGAAGCTTGCAGCTGTTCCTGAACACCACACTAAAATGTTTCTTTTGCACTACTGCTGCCGGACAGAAGAATCACTGTGTTTATTGAGCGTGTTAAACAGAGGGCACAAAAACACGTTGATTTTCAGGGTAAAATAATTAAAGCTGCAGATATTTTGGCGGGTGATGTGTTCACATGCTGAGGTCATTTCAAAAATTCCTGCGCTACACAGGTAAGCGTCCGAACATGTAAGAGCACTATTTGTTAGTGCACTAAGGGAAGTATGTCATTTTAAACACAGCAGTGGCTTCGTCCCTTTATTACTCTCCTTGCCAACAGAGGGCAGTGCAGTGCCTGTGTCGACGTGAAGAGGGGTTGCAACCCCCCCCCCCCCCCCCCCCCCGACAGCGAGGTCATTTGCAGAGGGCCTGATCTGTTGCTGTGACAGTTAACATACTAATTACAGGGAATCACAGACACTCTAGCAATGCCTCAGAGTAGAGTTCTCCCTCCTCTGGCCCTGGGTTTTTGCACACTGTGTACTTGTCAAGATAGCATGCAGGAACAAATTATGTACCCAGAAGGGAAATCCTGCAGATCTGCTAAATGTGCTAATTTGGTCACATTCTCGCTCCGTGATTATACGTCAGTGCAGAGAGGACGATAGGCAAAAAAAAAAAAAAAAAAAAACTGCATCAATTCAAAAGGAACAGGGAAGAAAGCCGTCTCTCCCTCTTTGATTTCCTATTGTGCCGAACCAGTCCTCTCTGTTGCAATGATATCGTCTCTCCTTATTCTCTGCTCCGCTAATTAGTCTTCCTGCTACTTGCTTTCAAGGCATACACGACTCCCAGTATAAAGGCTGCTTAATTTATTGTTGTTGGCCAGTCTTAGAGGATTAAAGGACAGGTTGTATTTACCTTCTGCTCTCTTTTTTAAAGTCGGGGCAACTCTTTCCATTCAGCTTTCAAGCTTTTTCGAAAATGTGTTCACTCAGCTTAATTGCTGCATGCTGAAACTGATGTCAATTTAATCTTTTTCAATTCTGTTATGAAAAAAGAGCACAAAAAAAAAATATCTCTTGGGCTGATCCATCCAAGACTTTAGAAAATACATTTGTTTTCAAATGTCCAAGTAAAGAATTGATAATATAGGCCTAACGTGGTGGTGCCTGAACAAGCAGATTAGTGTTTGTGAAACACTTGTGATTTGTTTTTTGTCTCATGTGAAGCCAAACTGGCTGCCATAGAATTAGGATCCAAGGATTGTGAAGGGGCAGATTGGGAGGTGCTCCTTGATGTGCAAAGCTTTCTTGGCAAATGTATCCTCGCCACACCACCAAATGGCTCGGACGGAGTTGGCACCAGAACTCCCTTTGTTCTGCATTCCATGCCATCTGATATGAGGATTATAGAAAAGCCTTGTCCACTCTTGTGCCCGGGGTTTCATCCCGGACCCCCTGTCGACAAACAGTTGTGTCAGTTTCTGTCTTTGAGGTGCGCAGAGATTGCTCATCCAAAGCTAGTCTGGGCCCCACTGCGGATGTTTCCTGTCTTTGGCAAAAATGGAAAGGAAGATGGAGGAAGTGATTGACTACACAGAGAAGTTCTGGCCCGTAGTCCTCTTTTGAACCCATTAATGCAGGGGCAGTACACTGCTTTCATCCAGAGTTGGAACTGCCATGGCCGCGGGAGTCAGCGGTGTGTGTGTGTGTGTGTGTGTGTGTGTGTGTGTGTGTGTGTGTGTGTGTGTGTGTGTGTGTGTGTGTGTGTGTGTGTGTGTGTGTGTGTGTGTGTGTGTGTGTGTGTGTGTGTGTGTGTGTGTGTGTGTGTGTGTGTGTGCGTGTGAGTGAGTGTGAGAACAGGGGGCATGGCGACACAGCGAATTTGCATCACATTTGTTGGGCGTGTTGCAATCGTTCAGCTAGGAGCGGTGAAGGACACGAGGAAGAAAATCTCAGTCCAGTCATGAATATGAGTTTGTAATGTCCTACCAATGTCAGGCTGTGGCTCTGAGCAGCAATATGCAAAACAACTCTCCAACTTCATTCCACTTATTGCTGATAGGATCTGTGGCATAGCCAGGGGAGACAGAGAACCGTTACTGTACAGACAGCGCTTATTAAATTGAGGGAAAGGTCCTGAGCCGGTTTTTAATAACAAGCTGATAACCACATGATTTTTACTGCGAGTCTCTAAAGCACCTGAAACAGAACTATCAAGAGTTAAAAATCAGGCCGTGTACTCAACCCTCTCGTGCAGATGGTTTAATCTTATTGTCTTCAAATGACTTTGAATATTCTGAGTGTAACGCAGGCCTGCAAGCACAGCAGGTGGTTGGCCCTTTGATCTCTGCTTGTAGATGCCGGTGGAATTTAAATCACAGGGTGACATCTAGCTCATAAAATCATAACATGAACAGCGAGCTTCAGCTTTGATCATGTTGTCCTTTTGCATTAGATTCATTATAGAGTATGATGTATTGGAAAATAGATAATGAGCAAACAACATTTTGCTGTTTAGTTGTTGTGTCATGGGGGTGTGCGTGTCCACACAAACCTGTGTGATGTTCAGGTTTATGCGGCATACTGTGAATATGTGCCGTGTTACTTAAACTGTATGAGGTTCCTTTGAGTGCCGCTTCAGTGTTTTTTTTTTCTTCTCTATTCTTTCTCAAAAACTGCTGTTACTACAATTTTGAAAACGTAATATTGATTCAAAACTTGCTAGTCATGACAAAATATGAAATGTCTCTGGGAATATGATCATCAGTGGAACAGTTAAACCCTGATGAAGAAAGGGAAAGGTACTTTGAATATTTCTGCAAAGTAAAGTCGCAGCTTAGGATCCGGTTACCCAGCGACTCGTATGTGGGGAATAATGAACGAGTGAATGAGTCAATACACTTTGTAACCTTTGAGGATCTTCATAAAAACATTTATGATACTTTGACCATTTTGCCATCTGATGACCAGCAAAATTAGGTTGTGGAAAAAATTGGAACATGCCTGAATGCCTGAAACATAATGAATTCATGAAAAATAATTGTATCTACATGCGCCATGTGTTCACACTCAGCATGCGAACACTTGACCCACAGGGCTGAGCCCTGGATACACGGACCATGCTATTAATGTTCTTTTTACTTGGTTATGTAGTTTAGAGCCCATCTAATATCGGATTTTTGTGGTCGAAACCAATACAAGTATGTGGAAGTTCCGAAAGAGAATTTTCACAGGCGGTTTGTTGTAAAAAAAACATGATTGAAATAATTTATTTCATTTGTGTATTCAATTAAAAGTCATATCATATTAAACAATGTTATCGCACATCGTATACTTTCCATTACTTTTAATACAGGTTGTTTTTTTTGTTTTGTTTTTTTTTACTTCATTTTCCTATTTTCTTACCTCTTTAGAAAAGAAAGAAAGATCCCACTTTGTCCTTTTTTTGTCTCCAGCCCGAATGCACAACACTGATCCAGAATATTAGCAGTTTAAAGGGAGTTTTTGTGGAAGGTCAGAAATCAATTACTCAACAAGGAAAAGCCTCAGAGCAGGTTTTAGTGCGCGGTGGATTTAGAGAGCATCGTCTGCAGCAGACATACTTGTCAGATCTACAAAAGCTATTATGACACAAAAGGTCAAATTACTATTGTTAACAAAACTCAGCATCCTTTTATATTTTAGCGATGACAGCACGTCTCTTGCCTTCTTCGGCTCGTCTTCTTGATAACCTGAGCAGAAACTTTGCAACATTCCTCATGTTAGCAGCTTGTTTAGTGTGCGTTACCTGTAGCCGGGCTCAGGATGTAAGTATTTTCCAGTTGACTGGCGATTCGCTCTGCGGCCGTCCTGTATGTAGCCTCAGGCGGCGGGGTTGCAGTGAGGAGGGAGCACCAGCACCAGTCAATTACCAGTTAATAAACAGTGGAAGTTTTCTATTAGTGCTTGTTAGTGCGTGTAAAAGATTGTTGGTATGTGGAATTGAGGGGAAGGCACTGTGACTATGGAGTTAGAAAAAAAAGCACCGGCATATTTTCTTTCCCCTGCCTGAGTCTAATATACAGCAACCGGTTCTCTGTAGACACGCCATATATAGAGCTAATATTTAATTTTCAGTAGGCTATACACTGCGGTGTATAGTATTTGCAAGCACCTTTCTTTTTTTATTCTCCTCCTTTTGAACGCTCCAGGAATGTGTGGTCAGGAGTTTCACGCAAGGCAATATTTCACGACTGAGAATAAAGCACTCTTTCCAATAAAGCAAATATATTACATAAGCATGGTGGAGGCCAAACAATGCCGTGCTGGCTGCAGCGTGTCAAGTCATTGATAACATTATCGTGAAAATGATGCATCAACCCTTTTTTTGGGGGGGTGGGGGAGGGGGGGGTGTATGTCTGGTAGTTGTCCCAAATCTCTTGTGTGGTAAAGCACCCCTATGTATCTGAAAGCAGATTTCACAGTCCTTCTACGGAGGAATATCATTGTAAGGAAAAACCAGTGCACCTGAGAAGCCTTGGGAAGTGAAACAACCTTAATTGGATTTGCGGAAGTCATCCTTACCAAAGGGACACCACTGTGACAGCCTGACAGCCAAAAGCATGAATCATTAAAACCCTCGCCTGTCATACTAGACCACTACCAATATATGCTGCTTGTAGTTGTTGACAAACTGAGCCGAGAGCCGTGTGTAACTAGGCTAAAAATGTTCACAGTAAATTAGACAATTACAATAAATGGTCCCGTTCATTCTGTCCTGCAGGGATGAAATGTAATTACACATATTTTGAATTCATCCTCTAGAAAAAACAATTGATGCTCCTGAGCTAACCGTTGCCACCTGGAGCCAGCATATGGGCCGGCGCCCTCTTGGGTTAACGGGTGGGGCGGACTCTCTGTCGACCATTGGGTCATTGGTAACCAGCAGCTGGGAGGCCGCCCTCTCATCACAACAACAAATCTCGCTTTAATTAGCTCACCTGCCCATTTCCTCCCTTTTTTCCCCCCCTCCCCACGTTCCCCGAAGTCCTCCATCAAACCTCCCCTCGGCTGACTTACAGGCTCACCTTCCTCTCTCATTCCAGCCGGCGCTCGGGGGAATAGCCTCGGCTTCACACCTACGGCTCGGCAGACTGTCTGTGCTATAAACGAGACTGACAATAGACTCGGAGAAAGCTTAGATCTCATTGATTTTTAAATGGGGCCTCACTGATACTGTATTAGCATCGGGATTGCCAGTGATATGGTCACTGCTGAAGGCCCACATTTCTTTTGTACCTGTCGATATAATTTGCACATTCACAGGTGGAAATGATCTTACAGGCTTTGTTGTTTTGCTCACTCGTGCTCTTTTCCATTGGCTGTTTAAAGAAGTTCAATAAGTGGACCGCTGGTTTACTGTATTGATCAAAGTCACTGTCTGCATTTTAATGGGGGCAGAATCCATCCTGGCTTTGGTATCCTCGTGTAATTTAAGCCCTGTGAGCCATTTTCATACAAAACGTGGCTTCACATAACAGTCGAAGGGTTTTATTCCAAATTGATAATATGTAAAATGCGTCTCATGCTAATTACTGCAAGATTGTATGGATTTAAATAATTGGAAAAAAAAAAGTGCTGTTTAACATCTCTAAGCCCAATAGGGTGTCAATGGCAAATAGCTAATTACTTGCAAAATATTCTGAAATGAGATTTCCTCTTTGGGCACACAATCATTGTGAGTAGGCGTTGCATTTTTCAAATGGTGGATATCTCATTAAGGAACAAGCCTCTTCATTTACACATCAGCTCTTTATCTGAATGATCCCAGAGCAAATCCCTGCCTTTGAATACCTTATGAAGTCGTGATGGGACTGCTCTGATAGCCCGGATAGATCCCACTGGTGTTGCCAGACTGACTCTGCGGTGCGCTCACACATAAAGCAATCTAGGCCCCGGGAAGATTGGCCTACGATGCTCTGCCAGTCTCAGGTGACTGATAAAATCCAGCTACCACCGAACTACCGGCGCCGTCCGCTATAGTGCTCCGGTCGCTCCGGTGCCTCCGGTTCGCCTCCACTCTCTTTGTCTTAAACCACGGGAGTCCTCCATATGGACACCTATTATGGCTGCTGCTTAATTACCTATCAAAAAAACATTTTACAGCACTTGACAGAGGGTTAGCAGAAGGGGAGAGGGAAAAAGAGCCGGCATATAAAAAAAATAAAATAAAAATAAAATAAAAAAGCGTGAACGACGGGAAAGAGAACTGAGAAAGTGGGAGTGAGATTGACAGAGAGCATGGCGTCGTCTGTGGAGGGAATTTGAATAGATTGAGACGGTCACAGCAGGAGAGGAGGAGTAGCATTGCAGTGCAGATGAGAAGAACTACAGGTCTGGCCGGTATCCTTTTTCTTTTTTTGCTTCGTGTTTACAAACGCAACAAAAAAAACAAAAAAAGGGAGGAGGGTCTCGGCCAGGGGTGGCTATAAATCTCCTGTGATTGATGCCGGCCGCCATGGAGGACGACAGTTAAAGACGCCTTGTCCACTCTCATTCCCCTCCTCAAACCCACCGACTCACGCCGCTCTCGCCCCCGTCGACTCGACAAAACACAATTAGCTGTTCCGTCTGTCAGATAACACACTCTTAGCAGTCATACACCAAAGTAGTAATCATTCCCCGGCAGATGGACTCCCTGGTTAGAAACGCGAGGGGTTTTGATGCATCAGCTGCACGCTCCATAATGTAAATGTCAACCTCAATCACTCCACTTCAGGCAAACAAATCTGCTATATGTCGAAGGAATATTGATTTATTTTGCCTTTCGGTAAGATGTCAGCGTTTTGTTATTGATCATGAATAATCAGAGAACTGCTTCAATGGAGCACTTCACTGTTTTGGACCCTTGTGTATTCCCAGGTTTGACCAATTTTCCCTTCTAACGGTAAAATGCCCCACAGCAGCTAGAGTGTTCCCTCGAGTCCTTTAGTGAAAAATCTCTGCATCTGAGAGTTTCAGAATGATTGTGGTTCAGAAATTGTCTACCTCAACCATAACAAACTGAATTTTGATGCATTTTAAAATAAGAAAGAAAAGAAACACCTTTTGTGCCAATGCATTTCCTCATATTTAAAAAAAAATAATAAATTTGTGGTTTAAAGTTTTTGAAACAAAATGTTTAAAACTTTTCTGAACCAATGAATCGCAATACATGGAAGGTATAAATTGATTAGAAGTGAACAGACAGCACAGTGACTAAAATAATCAAACTGAAAAGTTGTATTAAAACAAAAAACAAAACAAAAAAAAATCCACTGAAAGAAGAATTGTGTATAGAAAGCTAAAATATGACCAGAATTTTAATGTTGGCCCCCGACAATAACTGAAAGATCAAGCATTGTTTTTGGTGTTGGTCTTTTGATCTATCCCTTGACAGTAAAAAGCACACTAATATTTAACACCCACAGGTTCTTAATTGGGACATTAATAGGACATTGTGCGCAGAAAGTCTGTCATTTGCCTTTATTATCCTTCCTTTGATTTCAGCTCGTAAGTGAGTGTTCAAACAAATTAAATAAATTCATGGGAAGCTTCCACAATTAGGCTTGTTGGATAGTCTGTGAAAATATGCAAATACGTAAGAACGAAAGAAAATCGTGTGAGCAGCCAATGTATTTGAATGTATTTCTAAGGCTGCGCCCTGAAGGTCAAAAAGTGGAATCATCGGTGGGAAACTCCACGTTTGTCGGAGTCTTTGAGTCTGTTTCCACCTCGCATCAACGTGAGATCGGATCACAAGAGGCCAGCTTTGAACCGTCTGTCCCCACCTGGCAGTTCATGCGTCTCCACATGTGTCCTAAGCGACCGCTGTATATGCAAATCAACACGTAGGCTACGTCACAAAAAAATATACCAATAAATAAGCACAAGAACAGGAACCTTAACGTCAGAACCCCAATGATTCAAGTCAGATTGATTCATTGTTCCAGCGCGTCTACGTTGCTGCAGGTCTAATGTGTGTCGGAAATTACACGAAATGAACTAAAAGGAAAAAACGAAACCCAGAAGAAGATTTGGTGAAACAAGCCTCATGTAGCAGCTCGTGTTTTAAATCACAAAAAGTACTGCGGTAGAGTTCAGCTGCGTTCGGCACAGTAACACAGGACCGTTTTTTCTTTTAACAAAAAAATATAAAAGAGGATCAAACAGAGATCTTTACATGAAAGTTTGAATGGAGAAAAGACAAAATCCCAAACTAATGAACCTGCCGTAACGTGAAGGAAACACGGCGGAACAAACACGAGCTGCATATCTTTTTATTCCTTGTGCAGAGGACGTTAGCACAGTAGGCGGTCTTTGATGTGGCCCTGGACGGATTGAGGACGCATCGCATTTCCACTCCAAAGAGAATGTGGCCTCAAGCGTCCGAGACCACATGTGGCCACTTGTGATCCAATCACGTCAGATGAAAGGTGGAAACGGGGTTGAACAGCCCGTCGCTGGGTGGGGACCGGTTTCCAAACACACCCCGCTGTCAAGTCCATCAGTTCCTAGCAAGTCGCCACGAGAGCATCGCGTCGGTAGAGGTGGGCGGGGTCACAGGTCCATCGGATTGGGAATGGCGCCCAGACCGGGGCGTGGCGTTAACCGCAACACCCGTCTCTGGTCTGCAGGTCCGGACGGGCGACAAGAGGCTCAGGCTCAGTCGAAAAAAAAATCGGATTCAGTTGACCAAATCTGTCGAAGCCCGAGTATGTTTTGTGTCTGTATTTTTTTTTTTTAAAGGTTGCAGTATTGAAGCATGCTATATATGTAATCAATATTCATTTGATCTCTTAAAGCTTGAAGCTGCCCTCCACAATCCTGTTCACTGTGCACTGTTGGGCTTCTCCGCCGCAAGTACCTCCTTACCTCAAGGCTACCTCTGGGTAAGTAATGTGTCGCCTGTGCACAAAAACATATACACACAATATACACACACACACACACACACACTCAATTCAGTGTCAAATACTTAAAACCAAAGAAGAGGAATGCTTATTTTACAGTTACTGCCAATTTTAGCTTTTAACACAAATTACCGTGACCATTTAAATGTTCCCTCTGCATTCTGCTCTCATTTAAAAAAAAAAATTTAAAAATAAATAAATTTAAAAAAAAAGGGCGGAGGGGGAAATAAAATGTATCTCAAGGCTACAAAATGGGACATGCAACATTTTTCTTTGTAAAATGCCGCCGGGAAACTGTGAATTAATTCAGTGTAAAGGGTAGTGGTAGCTAACCGCTGCAGAGTGCCTGATGATGAGTGGGGCAAATTGCGCCGCCAGACTATCACATCACTATCCCTGGACTTGTGGGAAATAAGCTGGATCTAGAAAAAAAAAGAAAAAAAGAAGAAGGGGAGATTCAGATTAAAAAAAAAGAAAGAAAAAAAATTATACAGAGAATCTGCTATTACTCTTGAAGTTTCAATTTTTGCCCCCCTCCTCCCCCCACCACCTTTTCCAAGAAGGTGGGTAATTTATGAAGTAATCCTCTTTCGACCTTAAGGGTGGCTAAATCAAGTGCGGGCCCTCAAAGACACAGAGTGCCTCAGACTTAATTGGTTTTGTGGTGCTCTTCTGAAGAAGACTGGATGCTACCTCAGATGAGGAAAAGGAGATATGGTGGCGTGATATTGGCAATTAGGGCCACGCCATATCAGTGTTTGAAGGAGCACAGGCTGCTCTCACTTTCACTTGCACGGTTGCCTTAAAAGCCCTGGACTCTGTCCTCTCGTACCGTTTGGAGAACACAGTTGCTTGTCCACGTGCTGTGTGTTAAGCTGGTAGAGAACACGTCCATCAAAATGCTGGTTTTCATTCCTTTCGCCCTGCATGCGTTCATGAACGCCGTTAACAGTCATTACAGCAGTCATCTGTGCTGATACTGTTCTTTTGCTTTTAAAGCAAAGCAGCAGTTCATACTCAAATCTCAATTGGTGCGTTACACCCAGTCTCCACCGAGGGCGGATCGTGCGTAGGCTCGCACGCAGATCTCGTTAGCGTTTGTGTTTAGACCAGCTGTGCTCTCCCGTGCATTTAAAGGTGTTTTGTTCGGAGAGGGAACACAGAGGAGCGTTCAAGAACGCCTTCCAGCTCCAACTGAAGTACCATTGCGGTGGATTTCTTTCCATTTTCATTCAATACTGACTACAGCAGCCTGTATCGAGAGCCTGTGAAGTATGCTGGGTAAGGTATCAATGCTGGGTCTTCTACACCCGTTGGAGTGTGGACTGCGTGCGTGTCAGTAGCCCGTCGGCTGATCAAATGGTCTCTTTTTAAAAGCCTGGAATTGAAAGAAAAAAATGGCAAATAAAATGTGGTGAGATTTCAAACTATGCGGATTCAAGTACACATCACGAGTTATTACTACATGTTTAAATGTGGTATGAACAGTTCTTTAGTTGTAAAAAAAAAAAACCTGTCGACATGAGTCCAAGCTCTGGTTGAAGAACGTCAGCAAGTTAGTTTACCTGAAAAGAAGAAAGTTTCGAGAGAAAGAAAATCTTTGAAGTTTACTGAGATTGAGCACTGTTTAGTAATCATTTGATATGTATCTCTCGGTTGAATTAGAATTGTCATGATTTTGCTGTTCTTCCATTCAGTATGTTTTTTTTTGTTTTTTTTTTGTCCCAATGACCAGCCACCTCCCCCCCACCACCTGCCGCATCACCTGATCTTTCCCACATTCTGCTTTAACCTGCAGCCATTTTCCACCAATCACCTCCCAGATCGTCCCGATGCCTTCGATCTCTGTCTCGGCTCTATCTTGTGTTGTTTTTTTTGTTTTTTTTTAACCTTGTCTATATTTTGGATTGTGCATCCACTGTGTTTCATCAGCCTGCCAGCTCTTTGTAACTGCGAACCTGTGCGTTTTGTATGTCATGCTCTCGGTGTTCATTGATCTAAACTCGACAATAATTGCATTCGTGAGGCAGTAAGATTTTATATTCTTAACAAAACATTGATGCAGCTTTCGCTGTTCCATAACCTGGCGAAGTGTGTGGAAGACCCAAGGACTTTGGCTCCTTCATGTTTGGTGCTTCTGTATAAAGGTCTTAAAAGAAATTAAATGATTAACTACAATCTGAGGAGTGAATTCCCTTTTGCAGTGCAGTCGTGGTCTGTCAGAATATCTCACAAAAATTCAAACAAGACAAGCAGCTCCTTGAGTACGAAGCACATATGACCTTTTTTCTAGCAATGTGGATGTTACAGATCATACAATACAACATGTAACCACAGAAAAATACAAAGTGATATCCACTAGAAAAATATATATTTTTTTAATAATAGCGAGGGCCTGCGGATCCAGGACGAATAATTAGTGACTGAGTATTCCCGCCCCCAGTTGGTTCTACCTCCCTGGCAGGCTTGTCAAATAAGGGATGACACTAATCACGTTAAAGTGAGATGGGCTATGGGGATTTCTGCGTGCTTTGATCAGAGTAATGACATTGTGTCTAATCAGCCTGATACCCCAGTGTTTCCCTGTTTGCCATCACCTTCCTCGTCCCACTTTTAACCAACTTCCTACTCCTCATTTGAGATAAAGTCTCCATGAACTCTGCCTTTATGCCTCCTGTTTTGTAAGCCTGATCGGTAAGTTATTATTCACAGCGAGTGTCAGAGGAGGGAGAGTCAAAATGCTTCCATTTTCTGAGGGAATCAACGATCGGGGGACCCGTGGTTTTGGATTGTTAATGTGGTGAAAACAACTGAGCAGAGTGTGCTACCATGACCGTTCTCCCACGCCTCCTCGCTGCACCCTGAGCAGTCTAATTAATGCTGGCAGAGCATTTACTGTTTCGGAAGATTCTGCTTCTCCTGGGCAACAAATCTGTCCAGGGCACAACTCCAGATATCTATTCCTTTAAATAAGTAGTGATGACTTTGTGAGGACAAAGTATTTTCCCTGGATATCAGGGCGGGGAGGGAGGGGAACGAACGGGGGTGGGGGGGTTAGAGGAGGAGAGTGTGCTTCGGTAGCAGGGATTGCGGTCCCGGTGGTGTGTGGAGGGATTTGGGAGGGGACAAATGGACATGTGAACGGATCTATTGTGGAGGAGCTCGGGTGAGTCTCTGGGTCTGGGTCCACAGTCACTCGAAGCCATGTCTTTTTGTTTTTTCCACAGGGCTCCTCGCTGCAAGATAAGTCCTCCCTATCTTCTTTTCACCCTGTGCAACAGACCATTATTTGTTCTGGCTCACTCTCAAGAGCCCAAAGGATCGCTCCTGTCCAGATTCTGTACGCTGATACAAATCAAACAAATGATTGCATGCAAATAAGGGTGAACGTGGAGGAGAGGAGCTAAACACTATATTTAGCTCGTGTCACATTCGTACGATGTGATTCATACGGAGAATGAATCTTTGCTGTCTTGCAGCAAGCAGCTGCGCTTCTTTTTCCGAGAGAGACGCTGTATCGTCACCGCACATTCACCTCGACCTCACACAAGACTAATGAATTTGATCAATGACAGAAAAAAAACCCACGACAACACTTTAATTGTTTGGGAATGTGAGAAATGCCGCATTCGTTGGAACTGCTTCAGATATCGGTTGAAGGCCTCCGTCTTTCTTTTAGCTTTGGCATTGACAGGCTCACACAAAGGCCCATGTTAATGTGGTTCATAGGAAATCAAGCGTCTGTATGAGCTCACATTCAGACTATTGTTGTGTGTGTCGCCTTGGGAAGCTTGCATGATTGTTGGACTTCTGAGAACATCTAAGTTTGCTTTCTTCAGTAGAACATTTTTTTCGCAACGTGTTCGCTCGTGTAAAAGGTAGAGACGTCGACGACTGTTGACTGAAGCAAACCTACTGCAAATTAAACTGAAACTGAAACCGAGTACGTTCTTAATTAGCACCGAGACGAATGGTTTCAAGTGTTGGGTGCGTCCTTGGACATGTTAATATCAGACGTCGGTTTGATTAATTGAAAATGATATTTATTTTCATGTTACCGCGAACTGACTCCCGCAATGGATCGCTCACTTGATCTCGTAAACTGGTGGAAAAAAAAACCCCAACCTCTCATTGTTAAGCTAGTCAAAGCCTTTCTGAAACTTACGAGACCCTTTCTGTTCTTCACTGATGAAAAGATTGCACAAGTTTTAAGACTTGTTTGATGTTCTAGAGATGACATTGTGAATCCATTATGTAATGTGTTTAAAATTCTAAGTGATATTTCTCCCAAAATGTGAGTGTGGACTACAAATGACAAGGTCTGAAAGGATAATTGATCCCAACTCTTTTTTTTTTAAATCTACATTGCTGCCAGCTAGAGAATGTTTAACTGAAGACACGTTATCCTCACAGTTTGATTAAGACGGGGGAACACACATTGCAAGCATGATCTAAAGAGAGACTGGCCTGGTTCTGCTCTCTGCTCCCTGCCCCTTGTTCTTCTGTTTCAGCAGAATATTTATTACCTGTGGCATTACGATTCAGTCCATTGGTACATCTGAACATGAGGTCTCGACCTTTTTCAATCAAGTTTCTTTCTCCCTACAGGTGGCTGGTGGAGGAGAAGGTTCTCAAGGGCAAATCGAGATATTTTCCCTCAACAGGCCCATGCCGAGGGCTGTGAAGAGCCTGCAGGTCGGCTCTGCTGTCCGCTGTCTGGAATATGTGTCCGTGCCTTCTCCGACTGAGGAAGTGGAGGCGGGAGTTCACAAGGTCTCCTCAGGGATCGGCACCAACATTTGTGTTGGATTAGATGATGGCCGGTGAGTGACTTGTATTACAAAAAGCAACAGACACTTAAGAGAAAGGAAGTCTGACATAGAATAAGGACAGTGTAGGAAATTAGACTTATCCTAAATAAAAAAAGAAGTTACAAATTAAGTGGTAGCTATCAGTGACGTCACCCATTGATTTGTAAACGGCCTATTGAGGCCTCAAGTTCGGATATTGGCCGTCGCCATCTTGCTAGTTTGGAACCAGAAGTGACCGTATTTCATCCTGAAACCTGTCTGCACCACAGGCCTTTCAGTCAAACAGGCACGCCCCCAAAAACACAGCTTTTTTGAGGCCTAATTTTTAAATAATAATGGAATTATTGTCAGATCGACTGGCAAAACCGGTAGCTATCAAAACCAAAATAACTCGTGGAAAAAAAATGTATTGGCTTCGAATTTCATGTGACAAGTTCAATAGGAGTCTATGGAGATGAAGGGTTTTTTTTTTTTTTTAGAGCCAACCTCTAGTGGCACTCGGTGGTATTGCAGCTTAAGGCACTCTCATTTTTCAGACCAAGAAGCTAAGGACACTTTTATATACAGTCTGTGGTACAAATAAAAAGATAAGTGCTCAAATGCTCTTCAGTATATCCCACATCTTGTTCTGCATTATATTTTGCTACGGTCGCCTGAGATTTCTAGCAATATAGATTCGCTTGTCAATATTTCATCAAAACAACAAATCACAGTTGATACCCTGACGCAGCGTCCATAATGCTACTTCTGCGAAGACCACTGTTTTGTTCTCAGATCCAATAAACCTTCTGATCCCAGTGTGCGAAATGGAGGAAAGGTTTAATCTCACTCTCCTGTCATAGTAATATTCAATACATTGTTCTTGTTGTGTGGTCACACAGAAGACTTCTTGAGTATAAGATATACTCATTTGTATGTTTTGTTTTTTTCAGTAACAGCAGTGTTAGTCATTTGTATAGGAACCACAAGTCATATGTCAGCAGTTTGTTTATGCTGACTCATTCTCCTCCAGTTATTGCGTCTGTCTTGGGGGAAAAAAAAGAGACATTCGGTAAAATAAAGCAAAAATATACAATTTCAGCATTTTAGCACAGCCTGTCAGCTTCGATGCTACTTAACATTTTCTTCTCCGATAGAGAGAAACAAACAGCGATGTGCATTCGTCATTCTGAAGAAGACAATAAGATGCAGCAAAGTTCAGATGGCCTTTCAAACACGAGAAAGACAGAGTGGTTCCACATACGCAATGCTTTTTGCACTGTTAAATCAAACTGCATGAAAACGAGGCACTCTGTCATTTCAAATGACACTCATTTATCATGCTGGCTTCTGCTGCTGCTGTTCTTCTTCCAGCGTTCTCGTCTATGGCAGCGTGGACACTGCAGCACAATGCCTACTGACCCTCCACAACCCAGAGGGCTGCCCCGTGCTCTGCCTGAAGCACTCCGCTCGCTTCCTGTTCGCAGGCCTGCGGAACGGGACCCTGATGGTTTACGGAAGAAGTGACAGTGGTAAGGTGGTTGCTTTGTTTTTAGGCTGATGGCTGTAGGTTATCGTCTGTCAGGCGTTGCCTGCTGCTACTCTCTGTGTGGAGAAGTGAGAATATGTCACTCTCATTGGGTCTTTTTTTGTTTTTCCAATTATGATATATGGTGAGTGATGGAAAAAGTGAAAAAAAAATTAAAATATATATATATATTTGAAAAAGAAAACATAATTTACATTGACAACATTCAAATATGTGCTAAATACTGTTTTCTATAAACTTGTATATCTTGGAGATGCAGTAAATGAGGCTTGTTATTGTATGAAGTCATGGTGTCTGAATTGTAACATTCTTTTTTAATTTTTTTGTTTTCCACCAGCGCACCACAAACCCAATTATACAGGCGGAAATCATTCATTTGACAACAAATTACATCTATAATGCTTTGTTTGTTATTCAGTGATATCATTCGGTGAGGTCATCGGATGTTTCCCTTTTGTTTGTGTACAAAGGTGCATATCAGCTGCTGTTGTCTCTTAATGAGATGTGACACTAAAATGCAAAGTTTTTTGTGTGGTTGATTTCTAATGAAGGTCATTTATCAACAAACAAACATGGAAATAATTAATACAAATGAGTTTTACATCTATTGTTTTCATTCATTTTAAATATCACTTAGTAATTTTGGACTGCCTTCGAAATCACTTTTTCCTGTTGCGTTATACTTCCTGTTGCCAGAGATTTTTCCACCCGCTGTAGGTATGAAAATAACACTTCACCATGTGGTAGATGGCATGCCATGTTTAGTCAGGCATTGCACAAGGCCAAGGGGGCTTAACACCATCTCAGCAGTGGTTTGCAGTTTTCACAGCCAGCGGGAGCACAATAGCTCTATCACCGGGTTCCTTTTTACCTGGCCACAGTATGTCAACGTGCCTGCCTCCCGCGCTCCTCTCTCCTCCCAAGCAGAAAGGATGATTAATTACACCAAGCTGCTGCATGCCGATTAAATATTACTATTCATGCTTTGTATATAAAAAAAAAAAAAAAAGGACAGGAGAGAAGCTCGGGAGGGTGCTGGGGAATGTTTGTGGATTCGGCACATCTGTTAAAGATTTATGCCCTTGACTAGCGCGCTACTGTCTGAAAACAAGTCTGCGGCAGCCCCGGAAATACTAAGGCTTTAGTTGAGAGTTGTATTTAAAGGCATGTTTATACACACAACATGTTGTTGCTCCGTGAATAACGCGCTCCAACTTTTCTCACAGATATGCACTTCAAACATCATTTTACCTGGCACTGACAATATTTTACAAGATGAGGCAGAGAAGTTGGGAATTGGCGTGACAATCCCGGTCCCCTTGTTAAAGAGGGAGAAGCATCGGCGTGGCTCCGCTCGGCGCGAGGGGCCACGGGGACATTCACACGAGTGAATTTTGAAAAGGTGGAAAAATGACCTTTCTAACATGCCAAACAATTAACCTGTGGTACGCAGAAGGCACTGTGAAGCTATTCTTCTATGAAAAGCAGAAATAAACAACTCAAAATGTTAATTAAATGGCTGGGTGCACTCCCTTCTCAAATTTTGCTTCACTAACACTCAGCAAAGGAAATGCTTATGTAATTCACTTTATAATGTGCCTCTGTGGTGGCTGCGACGTGTCCCCCATGATTAAAACTCAAAGAGAAAAGGTCTACTTAATTTTCACCACTAGTGAAGCTAAAAGAGGACGAGACATCAAGAGTCAAAGTTCTTTTCGAATAAAGAAAAAAAAATGGTAATAAAGAAGTTGGAAAGCGTGTACCAGATTGATTAGCGTGAGGGAGGCAAGGGTGTAAGCATTATGCTGCGCAGTGTGTGGCGTTCCAGTTTGTGGAGTTTTAAATGGATGTCCACAGTGCTTAAGTCTCGTTCATATTTTCTCATACAGTCATTAGTAGATTAGAGTGAAAGAAAAAGAGGCTCCGCCATGAACCCTCTCCGCCGATGCTTTAGTAATTGCTCAACAATGTCAAATAGCTTCAAAAGTTTTTTTTTTTTTTTTTTTTTAATAACTATTAACCAGGCTAACTTGCTGCAGCACAAGTGGTAAGAATTGAACTAAACTGCCTCCCTCGATGTAAAGTGGGACATGTGGTCCGAGTTTAATATAATTGTGGACTAACTGTGATTTATTGGATCTTGGTAAAAGTTTGAGCAGTGTTTTTGTTCTTTGTCTGCTGTGTTTTTTTCCTCCCAGATGATCTCTGGGACCCTGACTCCTGCAGGTGTGTGAGCCTGGGCTCAGAACCGGTCCGTACCCTGCTGGTGCTGGATGACTCCGTGTGGGCAAGCTGCGGGAACTCTGTCACTGTTGTTGAAATCTCCAGCCTCACCACACAGGTAAACAACCAAGTCCTCGCTGGGCACATAACATGGCAGTGAACCCTGTTACCAAAAAGAATAAACAGACAATGACTAAT
This sequence comes from Brachyistius frenatus, assembly GCF_029030835.1. NCBI lineage: Eukaryota > Metazoa > Chordata > Actinopteri > Embiotocidae > Brachyistius > Brachyistius frenatus. The sequence continues at coordinate 866,616 of NW_027210697.1, forward strand.
CCGCACGGCTTCGGTCTTGTCAGGAATATGCATTATTTATATCCCTCTGCCTCTTTAAAAGACAAAGATAAAAGACCAATGATCAAAACTTAAAATGTAGTAAGACTTTTCATGCTGCTCGTGCTAGGTTGGATCAGCGGTCGGGACAGTTTGCCAGGGATAGGTTTAAGGATAAATTGATTGAAAGTGAAATAACTGAACAACAGCAGCATACACTTACAAACCGATCACGTCAGTGTCGAGTTTACAGCGAGCATCCGTCCGGCGGATGCCGTCGAGCACCAACCACGCTATATGGTTGTAGCAAACAACATAGACTCGTGATGCGTTCAAATGGAAACCGTGAGCTCGTGGTAACAACATGGGAAGTCGTGTGCGCCGTATGCATGGACAGCGTCTAGAAGCCACACAGGCTAACAATGTTGCAAGCTAACAGTAATGCAGTAATTAAATGAGGTGAGTAATGAGGCCGTTGGCAAGATCAACATTTTCCTCGGACGTAAGCTATTATCTAAGTTATGAAGACAAACTCTACGTGACTAAAATTACAATGTATTAGCTAAATATCCAATGAAAATTGAACTTCCACGACCTCTGACATTTCCGTAAACGTAAGCGAACACTTAACAACTTGTGAACGTAAGGCTTATGGAAAATTGAGAGTTCCGACATCGTGAACACCACAAGAGGGCGCTGCTCTTCTCATATACATGGTAAATACGAGCCCATTTGAACGCAGCAACAGCTAATGACGAGCTAATGAACACTGTGTAGCGTTTAGCATTCGGGGTAGAGACCAAAAACGGAGCTAAAAGAAGAGTGTAGATATTTAAAGCAACTGTTTGCTCACAAGTCATTCGGTTACAAAGTGAACGTGTTAGTGTTACGTTTCCATTTAGTTTACACTTACTCCCCAGTTGCTAATTAAGAAAATCAGGTGTCGCGCAAATATGATGCTGTTATATTTGTGTTTCTAGTTCTGTCCAGTTTCTATAGAACAACATTACATTTTCAGAAACCTATCAAGATTACAATATTTAGCAATTCAGTAGCCTTTGTTTGAAAGGAGGTTCAGGTATGATCTTCTATTCCACTAGTCCGGCGGATAAATATTGTCAGTTTTCACTAGAACTTGATTTAAGGCCTGAAGGAATGAGTTCACAACTGAAACTGCTTTAAACTGTTTTTTTTTTTTTGTGTGCAACATTTGAGGAAATTTTCCTCTCCTTTCATTTTCTGAAAAGATTTATGCACACAGCCTTAGAGAGCCAGCGTTGTAATCTATGATGTCATCAAGATTTAGTGCCTGGAGCCGCTGCGCGGACAACGAATCAGACCCCTTGTACATTCATACGATGTTTGTTGGAGCTCTCGCACACAAATAAGCCTCATTTTGCTGTACCACTCTGCACTCTGAGTTATGGTCCGGGAGCGCACACCATTATCTCCACAAAATCAACCTGGATGGTGTCTCTGTCACACTCTCCATTTTTGCGTAGTCATCCTCCAAGGTGTTCTTCTCTACAGTGTGTCATTAGAGGCGTATAGCAGGATGACTTCTCCGGCTGTGGTAGACAATAATGGATGACATAAAACAAACTCTTCTGGGGAATGCTAATACGGTATTCAGATGCCGACGTGCAAACCATTACCATTTAATTATAGCTCCCAGACGTGACTGTGCGTAGCTGGACAAGTTATTCGCTGGAAAGGAGCATGTGTACTAATTATAGCTTCACCCTAGATACATAAAAGTTTATCATGTATTAAAATATGATGCTAAATTTCATCAAACAAACAAAGATGAAAACACTTCCAATGAAGGAAATATATTTCACTGCACATCCTATTTATTCGTTTTTTCATTTTCAAAAAAACAATGAAATTTCTCCACTTGTTTGGTTTCCTGTTACAGATGATTTTGTTGTCCTCGGACCAAGTATCGAAAGCTGCAGATACAAAACATGCAGCAAAACTTGAATTATGCAGAACATAAGAACAATATGTATTTGCAAATTTTCTCTGGAAAGTCGCAACAAGTGAGACAAAACAGCTGACAAATCTGGAGGATCAACACAATGACAGCTGTTTGTTGAGAGCCACATAATCAGCAGTAAGCCAAGCGGGGAGCGTCTCCTTTTATTCTTTCACCTCTTTTCCCTCGCCCGGCCCTCTGGAGACAGGGGCTTAATCAGTTGAATGGCCACGCAGCGGAGGCACAGTTCTGGTTCACTGTATCTCCCACAGAGCTTAACAGGTCAGCTCTGGTTACTCCTTCGATAACCTTGCCTTCCTCGCTAATACGGACTCGAGAGGGCTGACTTCACAGGGGCTGTCGTGCATATCCAGGATCTGGACAAGCAAACGTCTGGCACCTGTAGGAATCGACTTGGTGAAAGGCTACAGGGTCATGGGCTCATATTCACTTCACTTCATTCCATTGTTTTCCCACTTTGTGAGATCCGCTGTACTCTTGAATCATTAATCCACGACTCTGCTGGACGCCGTGCCCTGTCTCGTTTGACGCCGATAATCCTGCTCCCCGCCGCTCGTCATGACTCTCTTTCTAAACCCTCACAGTCGATGTCTTGGCGACACTGTGTTATTTAAACATAACCTTTTCAGCCTGCTTTTGGGAAACATGACGACACTTCCTATGGTGTTGAAATGGCCTACAACAGAACCCCCAAAGAATCATAATAACACTTTTTTTTTCTTTTACTAATTTGTGTGGGCACTTAGTTTACTATTATATGATTAAATACACTCTCCATCCCAGTGGGGTACATGGAAATTATAGTGCTGACAGACCCTCAACAATACAATGGCTGCGAGGGAAACAAAAATGGAAGAATTAATGGATTTAGAAAACTTTTTCAAAGCTGTTGTCAGTCGCATGAAGCTCATGAAGCCTCAAAAGGACACATTTGACAGTTTTGAATATTTGATATTACCACAGAGGTTTTAAACAATAAACTAAGTAAAACAAAGTTCAAAGGCACTGTGGTGCTTTGAACCAAATTGTAATTAAAGCATGCAAACATGCTCACAACATCAATTACAACATGCTGATGTTTAGCGAGTAGAACGTTTTTCATGTTCACTACAGTATTTAGGTTTCACATGTTAGCATGCTAGCAATTGCAATGGCAATGGCTTTTTTTTTTTTTACAAACTTCAGATACAATTTCTGAGCTTGTGGCAAAACTTAGAGGTATTATCAATAGATTTTAACTCCGAAACAAAGATGTCAACCTTCTGGCACTAACAGGTGGAAAAGGCCGTAGATCACCAAAGGCACTGGGGAGTTGTCTTCTGGGCACGATGAATGTCTACGCAAAATGTAATGCCCACCATTATTTATCAAAATCTTTCACTCTGGGCTAAAAAGGTAATTATAAGAGAAGCATAAATCCTATTACTTCTAAAATCAGCTTCAGTTTCAGCTAGTTGCATCTGGGATTCGGCTCCCAGGCGTTAAGAGAGCTTGTTATGGTGCTGCGAGTCATTAAGTCCCAGTGGCCAACTGAGGTACTGCAACTAAAAATACCCCCCGGGAGCATACGTGTCTTGTCACTCTCCAATGTAGATAGGTTTCAGTTGTTGCATCCTAATGGCTGTAGATCTCAGGTTAATTTTCACACTATTGTAAACTGCAACCAATAAGCATTGACCCCCCCCCCCCAAGTTACGTATGTTCAGCACCAAAACTCACCAAGTTGTAAACAACGGAGACCCTCCCCGAACGTGAGCAGAGTGAAACACCACGTCGATAAATTACGCTCGCAGACTTTTTTGGTTCTTGTTGTGGCTTTTATTCTTTGATATTTGCCAGCGTCGCCACAACTGTTCATCTCGCCTAGTCACCCTATTTTCAGTAAACTGCAGCATTTTTTTTTTTGACGTGTGTTTAACTCCGTACAAAAATCTGGACATTTTAGTAAAATTGTACAAAATTATAGACCCTATTTAGATTTCCATCAGACCAACAAAAAGGGCGCCGTAGGAATTGAGGAAAACAATGGGAGTTTGAAACAACTTAATTGGGGAGAAAATGAAGGAAACCTCAACCAATCAAGTGGTGTTTTATTTTGTACACAGTCAAACAGTAGAGGCTGATTTGAATCTGACGATAATGCTTTGTTTGTTTTTGCGACGTGCCAACGTTTGAGTCGTGATTTCAGACCCGTTTCAAGAGCCAATCTGCGTATTATTACCGAGCTGCACAAACTTCGGCTCTCTGTAAAGGTCTGAGTCACCCCCACGTAAAGCAGACCTTAACAAAGTAGGACATGCATGGTCATACCGGCTTTGATCAATACTGACTGGCAGGCCTTGTTCCTTCCTCTTTCCATTACTGTTTCTTACTCCTCCTGCTTTCGCCTATCACTCACACGTCCACTCGACTCCTTCGCCCTCAGAGCGGAGATGTGGACTTAGTGCCCAGCAAAGGACAAAGACACTTTGTCACCTGCTGTAATGAAGGACTAATGAGCTGTTCAGACCAGCTGTAGTGTTTGTGGCTTTAGTTCCGCTGTTATTTTCCCACTGCTGGCGGAGGACTACTGGAGGGATGCCGCTGCTGGTGCGACACTGTCGAGTCGAGTAGACAGGGCAGATTACTGCTGTCAAGCTTCACTGACTACCTCATCTCAGTAAGCAATGCTGGATTCAGCAGACTAATACCAGGTTGTTGGTCAGGGGAAACAGTTGTGGCTTGTACTTATCCTGTATTTCACACCGCACAGCAGGCGCTCAACATGTCTGGTCTACACCTATCGTTTATCTATCGATTCTGCTTTGCAATATTGGATAAAAATGTGAAGTTATTATTTTCGAGACTCCATTGTATCCCAGTCAAATAAACCTATTGTGTCATATTGTACTAAATTTCCCAGTATGTCTTGCAGGGGGTTTCAAACATATGGTAGGCAAGATGTCATTCAACCGCAGTGTGTTGTAGCACTCTTTAGAGCTACGATGCTTAAAAATGTATTAATGCGATAATTATGTAACACAAGACAGTGCACTGAGAATGTGATTTTTCTATACAAACTTGTCTGTTTATTTAAAATGCGATGGGTTCATTAACGGTAAAAATTTGCATTAGTTTAGTATGGTTATCACATTTTTGGATGGCTGCACTTGAAAAACCAAGAGATGCGCTGCATTTTGTTTCCCATGGCGTTACAGGCACCCACTGCTGAGGAGTCAATTAAAAGAGAAAACACATCAAAGGCTTCTTTTCCTTTTCCCCCTAATTTCAAACAAAGGAGGACCCACTGGCAAGGGCACACAAACAGGTGGTAATCCCTGTCTGCCGGTGCACTTGGGTTAGGGTGGGCGGTGCATTCTCATCCTCGCTCATTCACTCTCGCTGACTAATTGCCCAGCTTCATGCAACTTGTGCATTGAAAGTGATACGAGTTTTCCAAGATGATGCCCAAACCAGCCCTTGTCACGCCTTCGAACCGCAGGGGCCGCATGTGTTTCCATGATAAGGCTCATTGCATTTATTTCGAGCCGCTCATTAAGACCGTGTGCCTGAAACACTTTTTTTTCTCCCCATTGTTTTTCTTAAAAAGATAGAAGCCGGGGAATGATGCAAAAACATGCCCCGTGTGTCAGAGACTCGGTAAATTACAAAACTAGGAGGGACAGTTAGACTTATGTACGAAAAAGTCGGTGTAGAGCAGCAACTGAATGTAATATTCAGGTGGCTTCCACTGACCTCATCATGTCAGGATATGAGCATGACAGTTTTATTGTAATGTGAAAAAAAATGAACACTCGGATCAGTCAACTTTGAACTGAATGTCACAATACTTTGAATATGACTGTGAAGCACCGCACACTCTACGGTCATGACATTTCTTGTTAATAATAGATTTCCATAGCTGTTGTTGACCTCTTTACAGAGTAACAGCCTAAAGTAAAAACAAGCAAAACCAAAAAAAAAATGTAAAACCATACTGAGGCTGCAACACAGATTTAATGGAGGAAAAAAAAAAAAAAAAAAATCCCCAAAGAAATGTTTGTTTTGTTTAAAAGACCACAATAAGATTCCATAGAGATCTGACCTTCCAGAAATATTTTTCATCATGGAAATAATGTCATTTGTTAACGATGCCGGTAACACGGTGCCCCTATTCATAACAGTGTTATGGTTTTCTATTGCAGAAGTTTGAAGTCCACTTTGACCCGATGGTCAGCGTCGCACACATGGCGTGCGCTGGCGGAGGGGTGTGGATGGCGTTCTCAGAGGGTTCCTCCATCCGTCTCTTTCACACCGAAACACTGGAGCTTTTGCAGGAAATCAACATCTCAACACGCTCCACGCTGCTGAGCACAGGTACAGACACACACCGCCGCCGCCTGGTTTTGACCTCCACATCCCGAGAGGTCAGCCTCCATCCTGCAGCGCAGCGCGCCGACTCAAACACATTTTCACATTTTTTTTTTGTGACAAATTAATCATAATCCGACATTTCCAAGTGGTGCAGCAAAAATGTGTTTCGTTTGCACAGATCATTTTTGCGTTTTTATTATTTAACAGAAAAGAGAAGACACCTACTGAATACATTTATGCTCTCCTCCGCTCGATGGTATTCTTGTCTTGTCCATGTTGCTCCTTGGGTCTTGCTCTCCCGAGATTGACCTGAATTAAGTATCCATCTCAGGCCTTTGCAAAGCCATAATAGACCCATGGGGTGAGAGATAGGGATTAATAATAATTTTAAAAAAAAGGTAACGTCATTGAGTGGCAGTAAAATGTTCAAGATTTCCATTCATAGAGTTAGCGATGGAAAAAGTCCTGCCTTTCTTTAAACGTCCGTTCATGTTTGACATCTCGCCCCTTTTACCTCCTTTTTCCCCTCCTTCCTCCTTTTGAGTGAATATTTATCTTTCTTTTCGTCCCACTTTTCCCCCTCGCTCCCCTTTTCATCTCATCCGCTCTGCTTTAAAATCCCCTCACTCCCGTTTCACTTCTCGCTGCGGTCCGTTTAGGATGCCACAGATAGCCCATTACTTCCCGTGTGCCTTCCTTCGTGGTGGATGAAATATTCATCAGCGAGCGTGGGTGTTTTTTTTTTTTTTTTTGAGGCAAGAACTATTGTAAACAAATTAGATAGCACTGGAGCATACCTAAAACTGTCTAATTGGTGATTACTACTGTATGTGTGTCTCAATCTCAGCTTTCCTCAAATATGTTCAGGCTGTGGTACGTGGGCCATCGGCTCATTCAGTACATGAATGCGGAATGTTGTTTTGAGTGGTAGAAAATGCATCAGGATTTAGAAAATGTTGTCCTTGTTTTTATTGAGTCACACCGGGTTATGATTGATGTATTTAGAGCAATACTCAAAGCTGTGGTAGCATCAGGACAAAAAAAAAAGGGGTTTTCTCTTGCGAGTGAAGAAACCAGCATGCGTTTTAGACACAAAACTTTTCCCTTTTAGATACAAGTTCTTTTTTTGGGAGGGTTGGAGAGGAGTATTTAAAAAGAACAGACTCCTACAACCATGTATCTGGAGAGAAACAGGGACCCAGAGGTCATTCCCACCCAGCGCCAGTGCTCCACGTTGAAATATGCAGCAGATGTGAGGGAGGGGGAGGGTGGCAGCCTCGAGGCTTGGCCTTGGGGGAAGATTCGGGGTGAAAAGAAAAAGAATTGCTCGGCTCATGTCTTCAGGGTCCACAAAAAGGAAGGCGATCTTTGACTTAAGTTGTGATTTGTTGAGCTCACAAGAGACTAGAGGATATATACCCCTGCCCCAGATACTGCACATGAAATACCGATGGTTCCTCTCATCGCTGGGTCTCCGTTCCACTCGGTTTCTCCTTGACTTATGCTAGGACATGCAGTAATGATATACCCCGTAATCCTCTCCCCTTAATGTGATTTATACTCAATAGGGAATTCCAGTTGCAGTAAACAACGGAGAAGTTTCTGAGGCAGAGGAAACTGCTGATCTCCTCGCTACTAATGCCTTTAATAGTTCTGTCCTTAGGGTGAAAAAATAATATTCCGGAATAAAGTCCTCTGTGACATATCGCGGGGAAACATTTATCTTTGGAGACATCTTCTTTTTTTTAAGGCAAATACCGGCTCCCACGATAAAAGTGGCTACACACTGCCGAGTGTGTACATTACTACAAAAAACTAGAGGTGCAAGATTGCTCGAGGTTAAGCTGTACCTCCTTAATCTCAAGTGCCTTTGTCATTATCCCTCTTTATCACTGTTCCAAAGACAATGCCTGGTGCCCACATCCTCCGACTTTACTTCAGATTTCATGGTAACCCGGGAGTGGGTGTTTTCACGAGCATCACTCTCTCACTTAAGCGCTCTAACTAAAGTACAAATAGACTCTCAGGCGATGTGAGCAGGTGGCAGATAGTTATGGGATGAAGGCCATTTTTGCCGGCGCACCAACTCGCTGCTGTGACCCTCGAAGGTCTCCACCGAAAAGAGGCATCTTCTCAATTCGTTGAATGCGCTCATCTGCTTTCACACAGCTTCCTCCTGTACATACGGCGTCAGCTTCCTACTCGGTATGATTCATCTCGGCACAGTGGGATGAATTAATTAATGACACTGTTGAGCCACTCATGCAAATCATCATAATCTGAGCATGACACAGAACAAACATGTAAATACAGCTACACATGTAAATGAGCATTCTCTTAGTTGTGATCAAATGAGTGTCGGTGTAATTCAATTATGGTTGCTATGGATATTGTGGTAAATAGTGCTATAGATAACTAGGCCACAGTGGGAGCCAAAAGCTGGGGACCACAGAAGGAATGCAAAAATAAATCCAAAACAAACAATGCTTTTTTACCCCTTTGTTAGCAGGAAACAAAGGATATGAATGTATAATAGGAGTGTGCAATTATCCTTTCCCATAACTGATGCAGGGCTACAAAACATCTCTGCAGTGGTAAAACTTCACCACAGACAATTCATGGTGACTCTTGCATCATGCTCCACAACAAAAAAATCCAAAGAAAATCACTGTCAAAACTCATCCTGAGGATTATCAGCACACTCTACAGGAAAGGAAGGAAAGGTAAAAACAAAACAAAAAAACTTCTGCACAAATAACAACTTTCTATATTGCATCTGATCTCAAGCTACAAACAAGAATAAAGAAAGTGACATTTTCATGAGACAAAAAAAAGATAAAACTCATCAGCTGTGTGTTTCTGGTGTCGGAATCAAATCCCTCCGCTGGAAAAAGATCTCTTCTTTGCATTTTACTCTTCTGCTCCTGAAAGTTTTTTCAAGAGGATTTTTTTTTTTTCATAAAACAAAATCTCAACTTAAAAAGCAAAATTTAAATTGTTTTTACACTCAGCTCCCTGGACAGCAAACTACACAAAATGACTACAGATTGTACATAAACATAGATGTAGTCTCCGGGTCTGAAAAGTGAAGCCAAGGCAATAAGGTCAATAAAGTGCAGTACCACTGAGAGCCACCAGGGGCTGGCTCACAAGAAAACTCTTCCTCCAATAGACTCCCAATCAAAAAGCATCAACTTCTTTCATGAAATACAAAGTTGATAAATTAAAGTCGCGATCATGTCTTCTCATCAGTGTTGTGGTCCTTCTGAAAGTAATTCCATAATGAATTAGATATTAGAAGGTGCCTCGCTCTTCTCCAGCTCGTTCAAATATGGTAAGTTATGGCAAAAAAACCCCCAAAAAACAAGATAGCAACGGCTAAAATGCCGCACTGGAGGCTTTAAAACAGCAGTTCACAAACGTGTGGGTGACGTCACAGCGGGCTGCCATTTACAAACCACCTGTGAAAAACAGAGGAGCTTTAAGTTAGCAACGTAGACAGCAGAGTCAAATATCAACAAAACAATCAAAAAGAAATTCACTTCATACGATACTCAATGGTATCAAAACAATCAACTTTTCACCACTTAGCTTTGAGGAGACCCACTTGACACACGTGAACTCCACTACAGCCAGAAATAGATATGACACGAGCTCGTGGTCAAGAGCCCGTGTGAGCTGCGCCGATTCTGTCCATGCATCAGTGAACGCACACATTTACACATATTTTTCAATGCGATTGTTTTCCTTTATCAGTTCGAATTTTGCTTTCACTGCCAAATTTGATTTACTATTTCAAGATTTAAAAGTCTCTGACCGGGCATCTTCACACTACACGGTCGTGTTGAAACCGAGAAGACCGGAAGATGAAATAATTTGGCCAAATTCTGTTTAATTAGTCGCAGAAGCTTCTTGAATTGCACAAGTTTGAATTATACCCTCAATACTTTTGCGTTGTTTTCACGCTGAAGTTTGACGAGTGTGTTGTTCTGCTGTGGCGAGATCAGCAAGACGTCAGTCAAGCACCATCTGTCTACGCGCTGTCCACACAGGCCGAAGGACAGGTCTGATCACGCCAACCACAATGTTAGATAGCAGCTGTGTGGGTGTACCAGGGGTAAATAGCGCTTGTTTATTTGGAAGGATTACGACGTCTGCATTGAGAGAGACTGTAGGATGTCTGTCGTTTTTTTTACCAGAGAGTTCAGGGAAGTGCTGTGTACAGTAGCAGGTGGAAACTTTTGAGGTTTATCGTCTCAGATCTCAGACAACAACGTGTGATGCCGAGTTCACAGAGTCGTGTTTGTAATGTTGTGCTTCTTGTGAGGTTTTTTTTATTTTTTTTATTTCAACTGGGTCAGCTGCCACACAGATCTGACTTTTCATAATGTTATGTAACCCAGAGTGGCTGTTCTGCATGTGTTAAAAGCTTCTCAAATACACATTGATCAGAGTTTAGCTCAAAAGATAACAACGATAATCAACAATACTTGGCCATACTTGGACTAAACAATTCTAGTATTAATCATATAAACAGAAGTTTGTAATTCACTCTCTAAAATACAGACCATCCAAGTTTGAATAAGTTATATTATTGTGTCAACAGGGAGTTAACTATTATTATTTTTTGAAAAGAGGCCCCATAATCTGTTGGACTTTGGAGCGATGTTATTCTGTAACAATAGGCGGTGAAGAAAATTCAATTCTCTGTCAATGTTTTCTGTATTGCAGGTCCGAAGAACATGCGAGTCACGAGCCTTCTAATTTGCCAGGGGCTGTTGTGGGTGGGCACAGCCCAGGGCTTAATTATCACCCTTCCAGTTCCCAAACTAGAGGGCATCCCCAAAATAACAGGTATGGATCAGAGCAGCCGGCTGGCTGTGATTGAACAGCCCCTTCAGAGGTCAATAACAAGAAGTATGAGGGCGGGGGTAGATTTTTTATTTTATGATAGAAAATTACTCTGCACTGCCCATTATTGAGGTCAGACTTCACATTTTTCCTGTGGCTGTGGGAATCACTGCAAATATTACCAGGCAGGCAACACACAAATCATACTGTGTATATATATATATATATATGTATATATATATATATATATATATTCTTGCAGGATAATTTAAAAACTGCCTGCCAGTGTTTTGTTTATTATGCCAAGTGAATGAGGTTGTTAGTTCCCCACTTGCACAAGAGTTACTTCACGGCCATCTTATTCCAAGTTAGTTTATTGAATATTATGTAAATAACCCACAAACTCGAACTGGTATTATTGCTGTCACACTGGTAGAATTATGATAAATAATTACATTTAACTGTTGACGACATATGATGCAAGGCTGGGTTCAAGTTATTTCCAGTTCACACACTTCAGATTGCAACTTGCATTATAATCGAATTTAAATGACACTTTCTTGGTCCCAGTCTTGTATATTTGCCGTGTCTGCTGTTTTGAATATTCTGTCTGCCCGCAGGAAAGGGCATGATCTCTCTAAACGCGCACTGCGGGCCCGTGGACTTCCTGGTCGCCACCACCAGCACTCTGTCTCCTGATTTACTGAAGAGGGACTCAGTCGGGGACGGGCCGGACTCTGCCTGTGGGGGCGAGGACCGCAGCGACACCTCCTCTCAGGAGTCCCTGCAGCACTCCAGCTCCTACCAGGGAGAGGGGCGGGGCAAAGGGCGCGGCGTCCTGCTGCAGTACAAGCTGCGCTCCACGTCGGGGTTGCCCGGACGGCCGTTGACGGCTCTCGGCGACGAGGCGTCCGACTCCTCCCTGGAGTCATTGGAGCACAGCGTGGAAGACGGATCTATCTACGAGCTCAGCGATGACCCGGAAATGTGGGTGCGGGGACGTCCTTGTGAGCGGGACGGCGGGCGCAGGGACAGGGTGATCTCTGCAGCCGTTATCTCTGGAGGCAAGGGTTTCCGTAGGCTGAAAGAAGGAGCCGTGGCGGGTAGCAGGACGAGTGGGGAGGCTTCAGAGAATATTCTTATGGTGTGGCAGCTCCCTTTGACAGTGTGAGATGGAGAATATATGGCGAGGTGATGTGTATTTATAGACGTCTACCCAGCTTAGTCTTGAATCACCTGTTCCATAAATTCCGGGGATTTGAATATATGATGAGAAGGTGTTGCCACTGTTGCTGTGCTTGACATCCTTTGACTTAGCCTGCGGAATGAGGAAGCCGCTGCATGTTGTTTATGAGAGGCAGCATTGGCCCATAGGATGCTCTTAAGTTCAGGGTTGTGCGTCATCATCTTCCCGCCAGAGGCCACCGCAGATTACTTCTGCGTGATTGTTTTGATCAGTTTCCTCTTCCCGCCCTTAGTTAAGATTAATAGGCCTCACTTTAACCTCATCATTGCTGCGTGTGCTCTGTCACATTTGTTTTACATGAAGGACTTCTGTGTGAGCACCCGTGGTAGACGCGCCTTTGAGAGACAGCCTTTGTTGAATCTGCCACAGAGTTAAAAATGGACGTCTTTTATCTGATCCTGTGGGAGAGATCCCATCTGTTTAGAGCTGAAAGCTGGGGACTACCATCGCATCACAAAGCACATTAGTATCACTTTATTAGCTTCGCCAGCCGTTCCCTCATCCCATACAATGTGAATGTACGCTACCTTTCTATTGTGTCTCGAAATTGAATCTGTGCTCCTTTAAAAAAAACAATAATTTTATTTTTTCCTTTTTTTGGGGGGGGGGGAGGGGGGAACATGAGTCACTTCCATGCCTTTTGTCAAGGAGGGTCATGTTAGTACAGACTGGCTCCAAAAATGATGTAAAAAAAACACACAAAAAAACTGATTTGGAAAATCAAGTTATGTGAGTCAAAGAGGGTCAGCAATCTACTTTTCAGAATTCATATTTGCCCTGTTAAATCACTCTAATTATTACAGGTCTGTTTGATCAAATGGAACTTTTCAGTGCCACATTTTAGAGTATTATCTTCCCCAAAAGTCTGTAAATGCCAGATATCTCTTTCATTATTCACTGGCGTCTATCAGCAAGATAAAACAAACGTGCACGCAGGCTTGTTAATACTCAACTCACATTAGCTGGAAACCCCAGTCACACATCAAAAGGAAGACTTGAACGGATGATGAAATAAAAGTGCTGCAGCCGTCTAAACTGCTGTCGGCCGCGTACCGACAGAGGGAACCGATCTAAAAGAGACTGTTTACGGGAGCATTAATTTCCAATAACATAGATGATTCTGATTTAAGGTGTTTTATGATGCATAGCAAAAGTCTGTATTAACACATGATGATGATAATGAATATTACCAGTAATATCAGCCAGCACTCTTGACACTTGTTTTCCTTCTGTTTTTCATGCTAACATCTGATAAATATTTGGAGTTTAATTCATATATTAATTATTTATTATCAGAATATAAAGATGCCCATAAACAGCTTGTCATTCATGCTGGGTGGAAACCTCACAACTCCATTTTCTTTGGTGGTTAACATGTCTTCAGATGAGTTGAGAGAATACAGTGTGTCTTTTAACGTGGTAGGCTTTTAAAACCCTTTCTAAAACCGTCATCAATTACTGTATATAAAATGTATTGTCATTAGGCTACGTACAGTTTTGTTCTATATATTGTTGTTTTGTAAAAGGATGTGATGCATTGTTTGCACCCAACAACAGCAGGATGTTGAACCGGAGGTGCTTTGAGGAGCACCCGGTGGTACTGTGTGTGATATTGTAAAGCTTTTTCTTCAAAAATGTCCTAATTCAACACTGACTGTTGGCCACGGCTTCAAACTCAACCAAGAGGCACATGTACTCTACAATGCACAGTTTTCACATCGTGTAGGCGGAGGCCACACGCGCATTCAAACTGCGAACAAAGCTTGGCGGATTTTCAATAAAGCCAGTGATGATTCAGGTCAAAATATGATTTCTCTCCATCTCTATTCTACTTCGCTCCTCCACCACTCCGGGATCCTCATCTCATCCCTTCATCACAGGAGCATGAAGTTTGTTTCTCCCCCCGAGGCACACTGAGGCTTATTTTCCTCCTTTTTCTTCTCCTCACAAGTGAAATTCAAAACACCCTGCTGTCAACCAGAATCATTCAAAAAGGAGATGAAATAAAACAGGAGATGATGTAAACTGTCCTTGGATGTTGTCATCTAAATGTAAATCTCGACGTCAAATCAGAAATGAGTACTTTAATTCATTCAGTGCAGCAGCAGCAGCAGCAGCCGCATGGTCCCTGCAGAGGTGGTTCATCCAAACTTTTTTGGGGGGTTATTTTCTGCCTTTTGTGACAGTGAGGGGGCAGACATAATATATGACTGGAACCAAAACGGGCACGTTGCCGTAATGTGGCGTGTGCTGCATGTTGCAATACCACTGATTGCCACTGGAGGTTGGCTCCCTAAAGCTTCTGGCTCCATAGACTCTTTTTCAACTTTTGTCTTAAAATTCGAACTCAGTGCATTTTTCTCCACAAGTTATTTCGTGGCTGAAGTCGTGTATTCCTTTTACTTTTCTGGCGGTCCATCTGAAAATAATCCTCAAAGAGCTGTGCTTGTTTGTGGGGGCGTGTCTGTTTGATTGACAGGTCTGTGCTGCAGTCAGTTTTCCTCTTGTCGGTGGGCGAGATCCGGGATCCAATTTCCGATCAGCTCGAGTCAGATCCGCCGCTTGCCCCGCCCCCACAGCTCGTCCAAATATGGTCACTTCTGGCTCAAAACCGCTGTGAACTAGCAAGATGGCGCCTGCCAATATTCAAACTCGAGGCCTCAGTACGGCCGTCCTCGAACCAACGGGTCACGTCACTGTTGGTTGCCGTTTGGAACTGAACTGTTTATCCACTAACAATGATACCTTCATGTTGACCTCGATCATCTCATACACGTCATTTGCTTGCAATATAATCCTACAGGTATTATCCATGCACTGAATATCAATGCTCGAGAACTGAACGTACTGTACTAGTTATCTGTTACTGTGCAAATTAAACCAATATTCCGTTTTGTGAAGAGGACTGCATGCGGTTTATGCAACTTATTTTCCTGTGGCGTTAAAGGGTAATGCCAACTCTTGTATATCTAGATTTGGCCATTGTTTCTATTAGTTCTATTGTTTTCAATAACACGTACTTCCTCTAACGACATGGTGACATCACTAAGGAGAACACTGGACAGGTTAGAAACATCTGCTGTAAACCATCACAGTTAACGAGCTTTGACCTGCTTTATCTGCTGTCGTCGTGCACACACGTAGATTTCCCGTGCGATGAATTATTATTTCTGACATTAAAAGGTGCGTTCACCTTGAGTTCTACCTCTTACAACTGTTGGCTCATATATAACCCGTGTTTCTTGAGCTGTCAGACTTTGTTGTAGCGGTGTCACTTTGTGCCCAGATCTCAGCCACTCATTAGTCTGGGTAAAATATAACCATGGCGAAATAGAAACGGTGGTCAAACCTGCAAAAGTAACATAAGAAACGCGAAATAATAAACCAGAATTATACTCAAAGAAAAAAAGTATTAGACTTCAAGCTGTCGAAGGCACAGGGAAGCTCAGTGTTTGTTTCCATTTGGTACTTTAATGTTACATGTCTTAACATTGTCTAACAAGTATATACTGAATTAAAAAAGACTTTAAAACACCAGTTTGAGTTGGATTTTTTTTTTTTCTTGTGATTTATTTGACTGATAATGATGAAAGCAGCTGATGTGATCAAAGTAGTCATTTAGCTTTTGAAGACATATTGTGCATCTTCAGCATTATTATGCAAATTAGGTTACAGTTATGTTTCTTCTCTCTTGACTCAGCAGCGGAAAATCCTGTCTTTGATCGTGTCGTTTCACTTTCTTTCTTTTGGTGTTTGGCTATTCAAATTACATTAAAATTGCTTCTACATCTGCCAGAAGCCAGGGCCGCTAAAAAAAAAAAAAAAAAAAAAGAAACGGAAATGTTTTCATGCCTCCGCACCGGCGATAGCCATAGCTGGAGGCGTTATGTTTTTTGGGTTGTCGAACTCATTCGATTTTGGTGGTCAAAGGTCACCGTGACCTCATGTCCATCTCGTGAATGCAATATCTCAAGAACGCTTTGAGGGAAGTTCTTTAAACTTGACAAAAACATTCACTTGGTACCAACAATGAACTTACTGGATTTTGTTGGTCAAAGGTCAAGGACACAATGAGTTCACATCCGTTTTCCCACTATGAAAGCGATGTCTCAGGAACGCCTTGAATAAATCTCTTCAAGTGCGACACAAACATGCATGTACATGAAATGCATGTCCACTACACCTTTAGTGGTTAGCGGAGGCCTCCAACCGCCCGGCTGTAATTGTCGTTGTTGAGTGAAAGAAGGACTACAGACACCGAGTAGCAATCTTCAATCCACCCCTCTCCAGATGTCACATCACACCACAGGACACATCGTCCACTTTATTTGTTTCTTCTTGCTTCTCAAGAGCATTGCTGGCTTAAAACCGAAGACAGCATCAATTTTAAAGCTGGTATAAACAAAACAAAAAACACTTGATCATCTTTGTTGAAGTATAAAAGCAATAACAGACAGTCAGGGGAATTAATTAAAAAAATAAAAATGAAAAAAGCTTACATTTTGTCAGATTCACAGTTTTTGTCAATTACCGACTGAAGTTTTGACGAGTGCAGTGTTTGAGTAAAACCTCTTAGCTAAATGATCACCATTGAGACTCGTTTTGTCTCATCCTTTATGCCTCTTCACCTTCATCCGAGGTGAAGTGCCAGCGGCTTATGCCGTTGCTGGCACGCTGCACTTCAGGGAGACAGGCGGGGTCGTTACGAGCGCGCTCAAACCGCAGGTGAAGACACGCTGGGGAACCCCCGCCATTTCCTATCCTCCTCCCCCCCTCCCACGCGTGTTGTCGCTCCCCGTCTTCGTCTCTGCCTGGCCCCCGTCGCTGCGTTTCCTCATCCTCCTCTCTTTCAACATGTGCAGGAAAAAAAAGACGTCTGCGTGGAATACAAATCAACAACGCATTATGGAAGGAAATGAAGCGGCGAGCTGTTTCATCGTCAGGTCAATGTGCGATGGAGCTCTCTGACCTCCGACTTAATATTAATAGTCCCCTTTTCCTACCAACTCCACGTGGAGGAGGTCATGGCCCCATGAAGGCCATCTCTGATGCTGACAATGTCAGAAAAGGGGGTGGCAGAGGGCGATGGGTGGTGGTGGTGGTGGTGGTGTTCGGGCGGTGGGAGGGGGGGGGACTCATCCACTGAGGAGAGTCTCAGCAGTAGCCTGCTGGAAACTGCCACGAAAGGTCAACGCTTAAATAAACCATAAATGATGGGCGCAACGAGGGGGGTCAGATGGAGGTTCAGGTGTGTAGAGCTCCATTTAGATAATTACAGTACATGACTAAACTAATCCCAGCCAGCTGAGGCCTTCTAACACACTGCAACTTCATGTAAATCAGCTCAGGTTGCATTTGAGATAATGTTTTATGAATACATCCGAGCTCAGATGTTGTTGTGTTTTTTTTTTTAATGAGATGTAGTGATGTCCTCCCCAGTCAGTGAGTGATTGAGTCGGATATGCCCGCCAGTAAAAATGGTCTGCAGAAAATCTGGCATTCTCGGCCGTGAACATGCCTCCTCGTCCTCAGTGGATGCGTACAAATCCAGGCTTTGTTTACTTGTACTCATTTCAGTTTAGCCGCCAGCTCTCATTTACTCGAACTTTTTGGCTCGCCGATGTTATCGTGGGAGTGCCCCAATACGCAAACAGGCATCCAGTAGCACAATTAACGATCACACCGCTACAGGAGGCTCCTGAAAGGACCCCCATAAAACTCCGGTGAGAACTGAGAAGGCAACGCTCATCTGATAAAGCAGTGCTCACTTGCTCCTTGTACCCGGGCCAGCAACAGAGCACATCCTTGGCTGCAAGTGAAATGACAAAATTAGAGAGGGGGCCAAAATGCTGCGCAAGCGTTCCACTGTCAAGTCTCAGACAATATAGGGCATAAATATGTGTGCTGCTTTTCTGGTGGGACTTCACAAACCCTTTCTATAGATATTTTCTGCCAATTAACCCTGCTCCAGGAGAGGTTTGCCTATCTCGAGCCCCAGCTTTGCGCCTGTGCGGCTTGCGGCGTCACTCTCCCTACGTCTCAGGTATAATTTGCATGCCTCGGTCAAGGCTAAACTGAAGCGGATGAAGCGTTGCAGTTTGAAGGTCTCAGTGCTTTATCTGCAGACTCCTAAAAGCCAGACGTATTTGCATTGCTTTTCATTTCCGCAGGCTTGGCAGTGCGAATGATAAAGGAAGAAGAGCGCACTGTACAAACCTTGCTTAACAAAAGGAGGCAGTGGCGACCGATTTGCATACGGAGAATGGGCGGATAAGGCCCACACAGGGCTGCCTCTGGTTCTATCGTCGCCCTCCATCGACGCTCGCAGCTGATGCCTGTCAACGTGTAGCGAGCAGCCAAGCCAGCCCCACGGAGACGGGCTGGGTCACATCTCGGTGTCAGATGTGGCTGTCTCCCCTGGCAAAGTCAGTCTCAAATGGACACCCCACCCCCCTGCCCGCAAAAAAAAAAAATCGATACTCCCATAGATAGATGTTGTTCTCCAGGTCAGAAACGTAGATGTGAACTAAACCCAAAATGCTCGAACCCGTCAGTCTGCCATTGCTTTAAGTCCACGTCGTGTCTCATACGACGCTCTCACTGTTGCGCGCACTTATCTTTTATTTACAAGCTTTTAATCATGCAAAAGGTTCATCAAATTTTGATCGCTGCACATTATTCAACTTGTCCCCGAGGAGCGGGGTCTGCTTAGTGGCATCGCACGTTACCTATATTGAGTGGTTTTCAGCTTCCATAATATGTATCTCTCTGTCCATCTCTGTGTAAAGGTTTGGAAAACCTCTGCAACCGTAGCAACTCTGTAACACTTTCTTATTGCTGAACCGTCCTTTGACAACAACGTTTTTTTTTTTCTTTTTCGGCAGTCTGTAAAATCATAATAGCAGAAGTGCAGCAGAGTAGTTTTATAGGCAATTTCCTGAAAATGCATTTATATAATGTGTCCGAGCCAACACAGTATATCCGCGCTCCTTATTTACTGTTTCATGTATAAACGTGCCAGTTTTACATGTTCTGCGTATCCCTGTTTCCTACAGTGTTTTATTTTCAGAGAGTGTTTGGGCCTTTGAAGGGCGACCTTCAACTCATATATCTTTTGCTATAACTCTCTGCTACTATCTCAGTGGGACCTCTGCGGAGAAGATAAAATTTCTTTTTATGTCTCGTAGTGAATCAAGTCACTTTTATGCCAACATTTCTCTGACTGTTCAAACAAAACCAGAATGTTAGCATTCAGGTCCAGGTTTTTTTTTTTCTCCTCCTTTTTGCACCCCCTGTTGAATTTGGATGTCAGCCAGGGAGCATTTCAGAGGTAAATAACGTGTTGAATGTGGAGGTAAACTGGCTGAATTTCACTGGAGGAGCGAAAAATACGACTTGAGTCATTTTTCGCCATCAAAAACAACATCTCATCACGGCTTTCTCTGTCTGTCTGTGTGACATGCCGATGCAACGTTTGCATCACCTGTGTTTGAGGATTCATGGGATTGCTTGAACGCTACTCATTTTGGACCTGTTGTTTTTAATGGTACATGTCTCCAGCCAAGTTTGCAGTGTTTTGACGCACAACAGTTTGGTCCATTTTTATTTGTACTTTTTTTTTATTTATTTTTTTTACTAATTTTCTCAAGTCCTGTTGTTGTTCTTACATTTTCCCCATCACCTGCCTCTCGGTCTCTCTTTTTTTCCTCACTCCTGCCTCATTTCCTCCCTTTGGGAAGAGATGTGCAGTGCCTTTTAGTGCTGTAAGCCTTCAGCCTGACAGATGGAAGCTATTAAAACACATTTTCATTGTATCATGGTAAATAAGGCAGCCATGTTGTTTATATTATTACTGTTCCCAAGACAGTGCTTGGATGCAAGAGGAAGCCAAATAACCATCCTGTCATGGGTTCACTATGTACAGTATTTTATAACTGTGATTTAGTCATAAGAGGTGTTCACTGAGCCACAGTGTCTCAATTATTGTTGTGATTTATCTTGTCAGTTCAGAGTGATAGTTAAAATAGCGCTATGACACCAGCTCATCGAGCCTGATGTCTCACAAGAAGAGAGTGGGACAGCGTAATGAATTTTTGAGACAACCACACACAAGGCACAGTTCAAATTCTTTGTTTTGCAGAGGTTATAGAGAATCGATAGAAGTGATGGCAGGTATGATGTTTATTCAAAATGCACTCCCTCTCTTGATAAAAAAAGAGGAGAAGAGGTTTGGCCTGGCAGGAAGCTTGGCAGCTTCTGCGCTGTCTGTTTTATAGAGTGGACATTCACAGTAACCAGCGATGACAGCTTCTATTTTTATATGCCTCAGTCCTCTGAGAGAGATCCTGCACTCTAACATTGTCACAGCGAGAATTCATGTTTAAAATCAATGTATAGCAAAAATACTTGATTTACAAAGCATTAATATGTCATAATCATCTGTAACTGGACTGATGGGTTTCATGTTGTTTGCACTGTTGTGTCGTTAAATATGAAGTAAAACCAGAAGTAAAGATGTGAAACTATTAGGTGGCAAAATGAAAAGTGGATCACTTATGTAATGTGCCCTTTAGGAGACACATATATATATATACATATATGTATATATATATATAGATTGAAAACAAAGTCGACCACGTGCATAAAACATGTTCGTGAAAAATACATGCTCATTTTGAATTTGATGCCAACAGGTTTCAAAATGTCAGGACAGGGGCATGTTTACCATCGTGTTGCATCACCTTTTTTTTTTTGGAAACGCGGTTGCGTGCCAGGAGCAGAATTTAAAGTTCCTCTCAATATTGTAACGAACTCATTTTTTTACTGCAATTGTGCCTGTTTAAAAAAGTTTTCTTATGGTGTTTTAAAAAAAAAAAAAAAAAAATCGTAAGTCGGCCTACTGCTGCACTAAAGTGATTTAAAGTTGTTACGTGGTGAATCAATGACGAATTGCTCTAGAAGCAACTTAAAATCAACAATTCCTTTGCGCGGGCTCGGACTGGCCTGCCGAGAATGCACGATAATGCAAAATACACCTCTGCTGTGTAATGCATCCGCGCTGTAACTTTATTCCTGGAGATCTATGACTCAAATCATTTCATCAGCACATACTTGAGGCTGTTCTGTCTCGACAGCGGGAATTTCATAGATTTAATAATTCCCTAAGCTGAAATGATAGAGGATGCATTACTCGGCTTCAACAATCAGTTCTTCTGAATAGTGCACCCCCCACCAACACTCAGTATGACACTTCAAATCTCAGTTTGACAGGAATGATATGGTTTTATCAGCACATATTTTATTTGATCCACATGACAGTAAATTTGACACCCGACACTCACTTTGTCCTCATTTAAGAACTTAATTTGATATGTCCGAAATCCTAAATTATGCTTAAACTCACATAGTTGATAATAATACAGTATACATATTGAGATTAATCAGGGAAACTTGTAAGTTTAAGACTAATCAGTTCAAGGAAAAGCTACGTGCAAAATCTAATAAGACACACTCGACTGTAATTGTTAAAAAAAAAAAACAACTATAGATTTTAAATCAGTTATCATCACTGATGAAGCTGCAGATCATGCAGAGATACTACTTTTCCAAATCATTACAATGTCTGTTGTTTTCCCGTCAGTTGTGTGCCTTCCTGCTATGTGTACGCAGCACCCTGACGTGGGACAGCCCATTTGATTGAGGGTTAACCCCCCCCCCCTGTCCCCCCTTTGCTCCCCAAAATGGATCGGTCCATCCGTGTCAGAAGTGAAGTCGGGCGAGAAATCAGAAAGGGAAGAAACTCTTTAGAAGAGAACAAATCGAAATGCAAATAGCAAACGGTCCCCAAAAGACAAAAAAAAAAGTGGATCAGAACATGTCACCGAGAAGTAAGAGGCTGAGATTCTACAAGAAGTTTCAAGTTAACAAGTTTATTAAAAAAAATAAAAAAAAAATAAAAGACGTTATGATGCCAGGCGAAACGTGAACATGCAACATTTAAAAGACCACCTGCGCCAAATTAAGAGGAGGAGGAGGAGGAAAGAGTCTGGACGCAGGTTGTCTGTGTTTCGGAATCAAGTGGGGAGCGGGAGAAAGAAGTGGAGGCAGCTGCACGGGACGAGAGGAGTAACAACCTGGCAGGTGGTGCAGCATGTAGTGACGGTGTTAGTGGAGCCGCGCCAGAGGTCCGAAACGGACGCTGCCAAAGTGCAAACTGCTTATTACGCAGCCGGATATTGTGTTGCATTTGTTAGGTGTGGGGAAAAAAAAATTGGGTTAGGGCCCTATTTATCGTGCTCCTAGTCCGACCCTCCCTTCAGGTTAAAACAACGTTTTATTGATCATGAATTAACCCCAAACTCAGATCGAACCCCTCCACCTCCCTCCTCCACCACCACCACCACCGGTTGCAACCAGCTTCCTTCTTCAATCCACTTTCACGTGGGGCCCGTCGTCGTCGTCTCGCGCGCGCCCTCTGGGAAGGAACAGGCGGGTTGCGGAGGACGTCCCGACGCCCGGAGGACGTCCCGACGCCCGGAGGACGTCCCGACGCCCGGAGGACGTCCCGACGCCCGGAGGACGTGCCAAAGACGCTCACACAGGTGAGTCCAATCGCAAAGGCACAGCGTTGCCTAGTAACGTGGCATTTTGGATGCGTGCTTCGCTGTGCGCGGTGACTGTGCAGACTCTCATTTTTGCTTGAACGCGTGTTGCTGTGGCTTTTCTGCCTGCTTTTCACTGGATTATTATTTTTTTCATGTTGCGTCATTGCACGGTCGTATTCGTTCAAATTTGTTTTGTGTGATCAATTTTTTTTTTAATTTTTAAAAAATTTTTTTTTAGTGCGAACGCAGGAAGAGGGATGTACAACGTTATTTCTGATTGAGAAGAAGAAGAATGAGGGCCGAATTCTCACTCAAATCTGGAGCAATGACTTCCAGCTCTGTCTCGGGAAAAAAAAGAAAAAAGAAGAGGAATAACATAAGACTAAATAAAACATTAGAGGAGTCATGTTCAGGTTTTCAGTCTTTTATTGACAGTCTTTAACTGTGTAATAACTT
The DNA here is from genome assembly GCF_029030835.1 of Brachyistius frenatus. Taxonomy (NCBI): domain Eukaryota; kingdom Metazoa; phylum Chordata; class Actinopteri; family Embiotocidae; genus Brachyistius; species Brachyistius frenatus. The sequence continues at coordinate 890,122 of NW_027210697.1, forward strand.
CAGGGTCACAATACTAAAGCTACCAATGAAAGAAAAAGATTGCAATATTGAATCTTCCTACTAACGCAAAACCAGGAGAAAAAGAAGTTCAACAAAAAAAAAGCAGCTGACCCCGACAGTGCTTCCGAGCGAGGTGGTTTGAAAAGTGAGCATTGATTTATACAAATAATAACTCATTTTACACCCACAGTGCAAAAAAACTCCCCCCAGAGCTATACCATCTAAAATAAGCTGCCAATACAGCTCTCTAATTAAATGGCAGGCAATGGCGTGAATATAAAACCGTATTAAGGAAAGCGTTTTATTGTAACATTGAATCAGTGCGCCTTAAAACCAGCCGCTTTCAGCTTCAGCCTGTTGTTTTGGTTTTGGTTTGCTCACTTCAGTTTCCACTGCCATCTTCACATAAGTGCGTGGAGTCATTGATACCTCACAAGCTTACCTGAGACATTTGGATGCTACCTGCACTGCATGAGATGGCAGATGGACAGCTGAAGTAAACAACTGGCTGGTAACAAAAAAAAAAAAAAAAAAAAAAAAGCAGCTGCACATCTAGCGAGCCGTCCCAGATATGTTTTTTTAGTCCCAGACAAGACCGGACACACGATTTCTTCAAACTGAAGAATCTGTGTGTCAGGACAGCGTCAGGAAATGGGAACTGTCACAACAACGTTCACCTCGGTCAGTAATGTTGCAGTATGTTTTCCAACGCGCCTGGTGGCAAGGCTTACGTTCTGTTCTGTACACACTCCTCCGCAATAAATCATCTGGACCTCTCGCCCTGTCGGTTGTTCGGTATGTATTCGGTGTGGAACTTTATGAGCATTAAATAGTTGACTGAGCTTTATACGGGACCGCGGTGCATCGCGGGTCCGGTTCAAGTGTGCAGAAGTATCGATAATTAGCTACAATCAGTGACGCGTCGGTGTCAGAGAATCACAGCTCATAAAAATAAAAAATAAAAAAATAGGAGAAAAGTTGGCATAACAATTCATTAACTGTTTTTGCGCTAATTAGCATCAGCGTGGCATTTTCCTGAGTGCAAGAGTCACAGTCCTGTTGTTGTGACTGAAACCATGATGTTTAATGACAACTGATTTTCCGAAGCCACCTGAATACGTGCATGTTTAAAACAGGATACGGGCGCAGATAGGACTGGTTAACTTTGCTGTTTGGTCCTGAGGATTTTAATTGCCAATAAGCCTTTCAGCTGTAGCTCCCTCTAACAGGCTGCAGCATATGTTGAACGCCTTAAATTGAAAAGCTCGAAGCCTCCGCTGGAACCTTTTAATAAGTTTGACCTGCCCACTGCCATTGCCATGCTTTTCCTCGGCGGCGTTGTTTGCTTGTCTGCGGGGTCGTGGCGGTCCAGCATGCCCCGGTCCTCAACTCGCGTCACCGGTAGTGCACTTAGCTGGTCATTTGTTTTCACATGACTTGGGGGTGCAGTGACACAGGAAAACAAAACGAAACTGAAATACTCGAGGAATGAGAGTTATCATTCGTTGTCTGTCTCTTTATTTATCTGCAACACTGTAATGTGTCTACATCTCTGCTCTGCCCTCGCTCTTTGCCCTCGGACACCGTCTTCAGGCTCGAAACCAATCAAAAAGACAACCTGTTACAGTGACAATAAAAAAAACACTGCATACGTCTAGCTGCTGTCATCACAATAAGAAAAGGAGGCACCTGTATGAAGCGGCTGAAACAGCATTTCTTCGAATAAAAGTCACACAAAAATGTATATATTTGGATTCAAAAACATTTATACTAGTACAATTTCAGTCATAGAAAATAGTTGCATATCGTTATACAAACTACATATGAGCATTTCTTTAATCAATACATTCAAATGTGTTATTATTTGATTTCTTACCTCTTATTCTGTCTCCATGTTGCTGTTGCTTCATTGTTGTATCTTTTCTTGCAGTATCTTATTCGAAGGGATCATTTAATTTCTTAGAAATAACCGCATTTTGAATATGCACTTCTTTTTCTGGAGGAGTAGCATCTCTTAGGTCATTAAGCTTAGCCATTTGTGGGATCGTACAAACTTCTGTTTTTATTTTTGGAGATGAATCAAAGTGGGAGGGCAGGGACCCTGTTCACCGTGAAGGTCAAAGCTCTGAAAAATCGAACGCTTAAATATACTGGTATTTTGTTGCCAAAGTACAAACTGATGCATGGTATTAAAACAGTCTCATTGTTATTCCTAAACAAATGTGAAGTTACGTAACTTGCCAACACGATGCAGAGTGATTTGTTAATCTGTATCTTTGCCTCCAATTTCCAACTCGTATATCATCATTTGTATGCCAACTTTTAATTCAAAATGTTTATGAGTCTTTCTTTGAGACTGCTGTACCCTGCCGTGTGTGTCACATAAACTACTAGCCTGGTGTTACCAAGATCCTTATTCACTGTGTGAATATATGGGTCTGGCTACGCTCCATAGGGAATTGTTTCCAGTCATTGCATCATACTGTGTGTAGACCTCGGATTAATTTTGAAATTTAGAGCAGCCTTTAAATAATTGCTGTTGAACATGACTGCACCTATATTTCGTAAAAAAAAAAAAAAAAAACAAAGCCCGCTTGACTTCACCTTCATCACACCGACCCACCCCCAGTGGTCACTGAACGGTCCATCCTTCACAGTGGCTGTTTCCAGACAATAACGGCAACAACACACAAAAAAAAAACAACTGAGGTTGGCGGAGCCAGGATTGTAAACTACACAAACGCAGGAAAGTGCCTCAGAGTCGATAACGACCAAACACTAGCTGACTGCAACCGGTTGCCTGCTTGTGAAGTGCAGGTGCGAAAGCAGCAGGGCTAGCTAACTAGGCGCTGCCATGAAGGAGGATGTTTTCTTTTATTCACTCTTTACTTATTATGAAAAGTCCTTCAGAGGGGGGTTTTCGTCTGTAGAACTATAGGCAGGAAAACATGAAATAACAAGGCAGCCCTATAACACATCATAAATTGTTTCTCCAGACTATACTTTGCCTCCATGTATAATTCAATTCCAAGTAATAGTCACTGGAATTGACAGGTTTTATTCTGAGAACGATGATTCAGTGTGAATGCCACTGACAGTTTTTCCATTATACAGAGTGACTATTTATAATAAAGTGCCTCCATCGTAGCTGCCATTATACTCGGTGGTGCTGCTGCCGCCCCTTTACAAGCGGGCAACCAGTGGCGGCCAGTCAACGCTTGGCCGCCATCTACTGGAAAACGTTCGGTCCTCTCTCAACAGTCTCTAAAAATTCACGAACGTGTTTTCAATTAAAAATGCTAAGTTTACATTGTGTTTTACGAGTTGCGTAACTTGCCATTTGTTTGGGAAAAGAAATGTTTCTGTTTTAATCCCATACGGATGCCGATGATGCTAGTTTACAAAGACGTCTTTCCTTTGGACACTTCAAACAATGGGATCGGTACTGGAACGGTAACAATGTCAGACCAGCTGTCAACAAAATACACGTTTTCTTTTCTGTTTTGGAGACATTAACACAATAGATCCGAAGAGCTATTTGCATATGGTATCTGAGCAACATTTTTTGAGACCCTTGTTGTGAAACAGATGGCACTGGCTGGTTCCTTCTCATCGCTTGAGGTGGTTGTCACAGACTACATCAAAAGTGGGCCACGGAGACAAATAAACCAATGGTTATTGAAGCGGTTATGTTGCTGTCAGAGTCTGAAGTGTTTCTGTGTTTGTCAGTCAGTGGGATTTTTTTTTTTGTTTGTCCCATCTATATTACAGGATTAGCCCTTTGGCGTGTGGAGCAAGTTTAACTAAACAGTTTACCGTGCCAGTGTCTGCGAATTATTACACAGCCACAGTGATCCTGGCTCAGGTTTAAGAAATTTGGTGGGGAAATAGAATAAACTCTGATGACTAAACTCAGCTCTTGTGATATCTACAAGCCAGGTGGTAGCAAGTAGAAGGTAATATTACTGAGCATAAACGCCGGAGACAGAAAGTGGATATTCTTCAAATTGGTTGGTGAGTCAAGGGTTCAGCGCTTATACAATATGAAAAGCTCAGCGAGAGGCTGTCAGGGACAGTTAAAGCCTTTCAGAAACATGATTTAAAGCTCTCTATGGACAGGGAGGCAATACTGTGGTTAAGGCTGCTTGTGAACAAGCTGGAGTGAGAACAATGTCCGTATTGGAATTTTCACCAGTTATTATGAAAATGAAACTTTGGTTGTGGGTTTCCTGTGAGGGTGAAGAAGGTATTGTGGTAAAAACTGTGGTATTACATGTTCTGCCACTGAGTCGCCTTTCTTTTCTTTTCTTTTTTGGAGTGAAGTCAAATGGCATTTTGGTCATGATTGAAATATTTCAACACAATTAAATGGATTGCAATGAAATTTTGTTCAGACAAAGAAGCTAAATCACTTGACTTTGGTGACCCACGTATTTTGTTTTGCATTCAGTGTTACCATCGGGTCAAAGTTTTGACTTATGCAGCAAAATATCTCAGCATTTTATTTGACAAATTGATACAAAAATTAGCGCTAATATTCATGGTTCCCAGACACATAATCCCAAATAACCATCAGCGGGTTGAACTTTGTGTTTCAGAGCAAAATGTCTCTGAACAAATGGATTGACCTCAAATTTGCTGCAAACATTGAGGCTCCACCTTGGAGGATTTATAACTTTGCCGATCACCTGGCTTTTCCTCTCGGCCGTCATTTGGGTCCAGTTTCAATTTGTTCAGAAGTTTGTTTTATGCCTGAAACTAATAACAGCTGTACTTGGTGTCTCGTGCTAATTGGAAAATTTAAAAATGTTAAAATACTAAGCTAAATTGACGAAGCTCGTACCTGCTCAACATGAGCATGTAGATGGTATGAACATTTGCTATCATTCTGACTTTAGCATTTAGCTCAAGGTCCTCGGCATTAGACTTCATTAAGACTTAAAGGACTAGAACTTTGCTTTAAGACTTCATGATGTTCAACGTATCCTTTTTAATTGGTCAGGTTGTGTCCTTTGAGTAATAGATTTTACTTGTTTCTTTTCTTTAACAATATCCACTATTGAACCTCACTATTACCACTAGGTCAGTGTAATTCAGCTGTGTTCTCAAGGCCGGGTCCACAAAATATTAATTTGGAATAAGGTTACATTGTTCCCAAGAAAAAGGGAAATTACCCTGCCAACGGTTCTGGTTCAAAGACCGGTGATTTGCCAGAGGCAATATTTTATGTTCGGAATCTTATCACTTCCTCATTGTAGAAAAACTGCAGGCTGTAGACCTTTAACATTAATAGCCCTTGAAGTGTGAATCCACCATTAAAGCAAGGCCGTTCCTTTTTTTTGGTGCTTTTGTCTTGTAAGTGAAACAAGGAAATTGTACTCTAAAACTGAAACAACGCAGAATTGTCATTGTTAATTATTGTATGTTTGAAATAGAAATCTTAGCACATACGGTATGAGCACCTGATTTGATTGTTAACAACCCATTAAATGGCCGATATCAGTTGTCGTGACTCTCAAAATTCTGGTTTAGATTTGGCAAACTGCACTCGCTATGCAACCTCTAGTGGTCGTAATAATTAGCACGCAGTCAACATTGACTTATTTTAAGTTCCATATGCAAGTTAACTTACAAAATATATTTAACTTGCGCAAGTAATTAGCCTTATCTGGGGCCCCCTGATAACGACCATTAAATGGGCTAATAACACTCAAAGCAGGTGGTACGAGGCTAATGTGTGTACTACACATCACTTAAATGGCTTTTATTACAATTGTATGTTTGACCTTTATTCTTCTCATGCAAAAAGGACTTTGCTCTCAGTCACAGTGGAAGAAAAGGAATAATAACTTTAAGCCTCACATCACAGGAAAACAGTGCTTCGAGATTAATGTTGCATTATTGTGTTACTGTTTGCATTTTATTGATAAACCATTACTGTGTTGTTGTTTTTCCACACGTCTAAGATATGAACATGATGTACCTCTCTTCATAACATGAAGTTCTTCTTTTTTTTTTTTCTTACCAAGCAGCAATCTGTCACTGATCTCACATCTGTCACACAGACAGAAAACAAAACAAATCCTGACATAATATAATGTACAAAAAAACCTATACAATCCTCTTCTTGCCTAATATGACCATCTCATTCATGCAGTAATTTATTCCCTGTAGTTTTATAGAATACTTGCTCAAACTCTATATATTTCTTCTCACCGCCCATGGAGCTGTCTGTGGATCTGTAATCCTGCTCGGCTCCATGTAACCATGATATGCATTATTACAGGGCTGCACTTATCTTACGCTGTCTGTCAGCAAGGCTTTTTGCACACTATCACACTTTTCCAGTCCCAGGAGTTATGTGCATGTTCCACAATCTTCCTGATCGGTTCCTCATTTTTGCCCAATCAACTGTCTGCTTGATTACACACTAACCATACCTTTCTCTACAGCTGCAATCCCGCTATATTTGAAGCTGTCTCAGAATGTGCAGTAAAGTGATAAAATGTTCAGAGGATCATCCATAGTTCTGCCACTTTTATGTGCCTTGTATTGCTCCTTTCACTGTAGAAGAACATGTCATGTCATGTATTATGACAGCATGTCGGGTTATTTCCAGTACATTTCCCTGCAGCTCTGACACTACGGTTATGTTTTTTTCTTTTTTCTTGCACAGGACATACAAAGTAATCTTGAGGCAGAAGGATTTTCCCTACAGTTTCCTTGAAATGACTTGCAGCATCCTTGAAAGTAGGCACTGCAACTTTGTTATTTTGCTGTGTTTAAATTCTAGATAGATACAGCTTTGCTCTTTGTTATTTCTGAAGCTTGGTTGTGGCTGCAAGATTTATGTTATCTAAATGTTCCTTCATTTAATGTTCATTCATGGTACACGCTTTGACCTCTTCAATGACCTTACCTTGCTCTGCGCTTGTCTGTCTTTTTAAAAAAAATTTTTTTATTGCAAGTGATGGTTAACTCTCAACACTTAACCTCTGCATGTTCGATGTTAAGCTTCCCCGTAAAAAAAACACTCCTCGCTGCTTCAGAACATGCATGATATTGATTGAATATTTAAACAGACGTGTTGTAGTGTGTGAGTTTATTTATAGCATATTGACCGGCACGACCGACAGGAGGAAACCACATGTATATTTACCACATCCATGCTACTTGATGTGTCCGAGGTCAGCCAGACACCATGGAAACCGGATACTATATTGAGGCAACCCCTTGGCCAGGCTTTGTGTTGTGTTGGGGGGAGGAATGATGGACGGAGACTGGCATCGTTATAAATTAAATTAGTTTTATTCTTGTTATTGAAAACATTTACACATAAACAGTCGTGGATGAATTTGCCCTGCAACGATAAAAGAAGAAACCCCCAAATTTCTTTGAAATAACTCGAAACTGACCTAACTAATTGGCATCTCTTATTGTTTATTTCATCTTTTTTTCATAATTCAACTTTGCTTTGATTTTTCACTTCAAACGATACTTTACATAATAAAACAAATGAAAATGACCGAATATTTTGTTGCCCAACCTTTAGAGGCAACCACAGCTGACAAGCGATTTATGGAGCTCACGAGATTTCGGCACCTTTCAACAGGTCGTTTGCTCCACCCCTCCCGAGCCAACTGATCCAGCTGTCCTCGGTTTGAAGGATCCTTCTCCAGACTGCTTGTTTCAGCTCTTTCCATTGATGTTTGATAGAAGTCTGGCCAGAGTTTCTAGGGTCACTTCAAAATAGTCCAATGTTTTGTTCCTCGCCACTCTGGGCTGATTGTAGCCTTGTACTTTGGGTCATTATCCTGGACGACCCATGATCTGTGACTGAGACAGAGTTTTCTGACACTGGGCGGTATTTTTCCCCTCCAGAATACCTCGATAGTCGAGAGATTTCATTATGCCCTGCACAGATTCGAGGCACCCTGTGCCAGACACAGCGAGTCAGCCCTAAAACAGAACCAAGCTTCCTCCATGTTTCACAGCAGGTTTGGTGTTCTTTTCCTGGAAAACGCCATCTTTTCGTCGGTGAACACAGAGCTGATGTGACTTGCCAAAAAGCTCCTGTTTTGTCTCATCTGTCCGGAGGACATTCTTCCAGAAGCATTGTAGCTTGTCAATATGCCTTTGAGCATATTCCAGCCTCTTTTGTTGTTTTTCTTTCAGCAGTGAAGGCTACCACGATGAAGCACACTGTCTCTGGAAAAGCATGCATGGTGCGATCATACATTGATGTACCTTGACCTTGGAATTAAGCTTGTATCGCTTTTAAAGTTTTCATTGGCTCTTTGTTTACCATTACCACCATCCTTCTGTCCAATCTGAGGTCTGTTATCCTCTTGTTGCTGCATCCAAGGAGTTTGGCTGCAGTCCCATTGACCTTTTAAACTTCTTAATAATATTTGCAACTCACGTCACAGCAAATGGAAACTGCATGGAGATGGTCTTAAAGCCTTTACCTTTTATTTAAAAAAATGTCCTGATCTTCTCGGACAACTTTTCTTCTTCTCAGACAAGTGCCGTATATACAGTTGCTGTGTCTTTCAGCTCACAGAACCCAAACATTGAATGGCCTGTGCTCACTGAAAAAATAACTAAAATAAATAATTTCCAATATGCTTTTATTGAACAAATTGCACTTAAATACACGGCACACGTTAATAAAATGCTTTGTCTTATTTATCACATTTCAGGTGGTTCCCCGGGATGTGTTCATCACGCGTGCTCATATTGCGATGAAAAGCTGATTTAAGCTCCTGCTGGTTTATAGTTGTGACAGTATAACTTTGCAGTTATCACCATCGCCATTTGCTTTAATATTTCATTTTGTCGATTTTAACCTAAAATGATGTTCATGTATGTTTGAGGGGATTCAGTTTCTTTGCAGAGTTGTACTTCAAACATCAGAGGCTTTTTCTGCCAAATCTAATTGTTCAACCATACACGATCATTTCCTTGATATAAGTATGTCTGGACATTAACCTCTACTTATTAAGAAAGGACATCTGATAGCCACTAAACATATATCGACCCTGTTCCATTTAACAAATAAAGTGATTTTGGTTCATGTGATCCCACATGAGGACAGGGTGAAAAGGCCTCCAGTGCAAACTGATATCCTTGTAGTAATGAAATACACCACTGTAAGCTTCCCCCCAGTCTGTACTGTAACCTTGTTTCCACTTATTTTTCAACATTTGTGCCACATGATACATTACTTTGTTCTTTGCAATTTCTGAAGCTTCTGAGGTGAATTTGGTCGAGGTTGCAAGATTCATGTGTTATCTTAATTTCCCTTCATCTCAAGGTTCCAGCTGAGTACGCGCTAATAATTCTTCTTTGACCTTGCCTTGCACCATGTTTGTTGATCTTACAGTTTTTGATTTCAAGTGAACGTGAGCAAAGTCAACACACAACACCATTTCCGCCTGTTTGATGTGGGGCAATCCCATGACGCATATCTGCATACATGAAGAATTGATTTCCTTGCCCTGTCACGTGACTTAATTCAATTTTCATTCATGTTCTTGTGCTCAGGTACTTGATGTGTTTATCATTTAAAGCAATGTCTGTTCCCTAATGAAAACCATGGTAGATTCAAGATTAATAGTAATCTCTGATGCCTAAAATATATAGCCTCTATGAATTAGACTGGAGTAAAAATAATGCATGGTATATAAGTAAGTAGTAGATATAATATTGATAATGATAATCATAAGAATAATAATGATGATGATGGTTATGATAAATTGTAATTCTATGCCACTTTTTAAAATTAAATTACAAAGGCTTCGTACAAATGTATTTGTCTAAATCGATAAAACGGGAATGAACTGAATGTCTTTGTATAAATTAGATCTCAAGAAGTAATTTGAAGGATCAAAGTCCCCTTCAGACCACAAATCCTGTACAGGCACACTCATGAAAATATGTTTTAAGAGTGATTTTGTTTAAAAGAGGATAAGAAGCTCGCCTGTCTGATCTCCTCAGGCAGGTTGTTTCAAACAGTGGGGGCCCAAACAAAAAGGCCCAATTCACTGCTTAATATGTGCATGGTGTACACGAAGAATGCAGAGGAACAGAAATGTGTATCTTCGTTGTTGTTGCAAAGGAGGACCTTAAGTGCATTTACTGTGAGGCAAAAAACAGAATGGAGACATAAAGGTGATTTCGTTGGAGGAAACGTGGGATTAAAGAGGTGGCAGAAAGGACGGTTAGTGGGTTTTTTGCCTCTTAATTAAGGGACGGTTGGCTGTAGTTTAGTTGGTAGCGCGGGTTGCTCACTAATCGTAAGGATGGAGGTTAAATCCGCTGGTCACGTGTCCTTGGGCAAAACACCCCAGTTGCTCCCCCAAGTTCGGGGTCTGGACTCGCCTAGTGAATGCGAGGCAAAGGTTTTCAAGCGCTTTGTAGACTGAGGTAAAAAGACGCTCTATAAGTGCAGACCATTTACGATTTACAAACACTGCTGTGAATATTCTGGCCTCTAGTTTCTCTATCTGCACTAAAATTACAATCATATACTCAGCCCAATTATATCCGAATAGTATAGGAGTGGTAAATAGGGACCTGGACAAGGAGGTAAACTAATGAGCCAGCTTTCATTTTAATTTCCTGTTTCAACACGTGTTTAGACTCCCCACCACACATACTTTGTTGCTTATGTCTTGATTTTTTACTGCGATTTTCCTCAAAGTTTCACCCTGAAGTTGAGCTATAGATGGTAAGCAGCTGACACTCAGAATTCCAGTGGCACATGAGAGACAAGAAGCAGCTTTTCAGTTTCATGTCAAAATGTAATCTTTTTTTTTTTTTTTTTTTTGTGCACCTGTTCTGAAACTGTGCAGGCAATCAAAGCACATTCAGACACCCTTTTTTTGATATATGGGTTGGCTTCGAGGACTTGGGAGCTGGTTCCCACGGGTCAGGTGAAGCACCTTTGAGCCTTAATGATGTAAACTAGTGGAAAGAAGTACAGTCTGAAGTGGCGTCGAGACCGAATTGCCGTTTGACGGAGACTGCATGGAAAGCCGTCCTCCTGCTCTCGGACTTAATGAGAGAGCTCATGTGCCGTAATCAACTCACCTCTTCATGTGTTATGGTGATGATAATTTAGAAAAACGCTGGGGTGTGTGCCGGTTTGGTCTGGACCCAAATCAAACGGACCGTTCAACGTCTGTGCGGGCGATGTTTGTGGTTGTACTGGTTCCAGCGACGAAGTAGGCACAACATCAATTGCACTTTCTTCCATGACGTATGACACTCGTAATGCTATCTTAAACATTTACATACTTATTCAAAAATTCTGTCAAGTCTCTTAAACCCATAGAAACATAATACATCAGACTGCTGTCACAAATAATAAGATACATCTCAAAGACTGAATCGATGAAGACACACATGGCTGTCAGAGGGAAAGAGGATAGAGACGTATCCCGGCCAAAATCATTCTCTGTACCGTAATATTTACTCATGGGTTTTGCAGTTTGACAGCTTCTGATGGGCGAGACATAAAATGGAAACAATTTACTATAGTAGCCAAACCTAGCGGGTCTTTTTTTTAAACTCCCTGTGATGTGAAGATTAATACATTGCCACATAAAAAAAGTTACAAAAATGCTAAAAAAAAAAAAAAAGACCTCAGTCATTGAGAACTTGCCAGTATTTTGGTATTTCCACTCACCTGGATTTGTCCACAAAGCAAGAAAAAAAAAAGATATTGTAAGACTTCGAGTCTTAATTGCCCCTAAAGTTTAAGTAATTAACTGACATTTGTGCCACTTAATTTGCTTTACTGTGTACACTGGTGTCTATTTGCACTTAAGAATGAACGGTTTAAAATACTAGAAGAGACTCATTTATATCATTTTTAAGAAAATAAGGAATTAAGACCTGGAAAAGCGATTCATGATTATCTTCTGCCAATTTGTTTTACTTTGAATTAAAAAAAATAACTAGAAATGGCATTAAACTATAATTTTAGGGTTCAAACCATGTCAGCAGTGAGTCCCTGATTCTATTCCTCGCAGGCCAGACCTTTACTGCAAGTAATTCCCCTGCTCTCTTTCCCCACATTTTCTGTCTACACGGCGACATTTGATTAAAGGCAAAAATGCCAAAAAGAACCTGAAAGAAATATAGATGTATAATTTGATTATTAAATAAAGCGGTAGAAACAAAAAGAACAGAACTTTGCAATCCCTCCATGTTTTGTTTTGTTTTTTAAAGAATGTGACGGTAAAATAGAATCATGTATTATTTTGGGTTCATTTCCAGCGAACAACAAAGATACTGAGTTCTGCATGCATGAAAAAAACATACAACGAAGCTTTATGTACTTAATCAAAGGCATTTGGGTCATTACTTTAACTTTAATCTGAGAATAGAGAGCATTTGTGCTGTTGTGTACATGGTTAAATACAGTCCAGACAACAAGTATTTGGACCATTGTACTTTCTTTGTCCTGAAGATTCTGTGCTTCATCACATTTAATTCAAGATGAAATAATGGACACTAGATTTGAGTGCCAAGTCTTTAATTTGTGTTGGTGTTGAAGGAACTGTGTGGGAGACGGTGACGTTTTAACAGCGTTCAACAAAGTCAACACATTCTTTTCAGCTCTTTTTGAGACTTCTCTCTGAATTTAGTCTGAACTTCAACAAGTAGAATGTGTTGAGTTCCCATAATTTAGTCAGCCAGCCATGGATATTCCACATCTTCACCCTGAACAGCTCTTTTGTTGCTTTAGCTGCGTTTTAGGCTTGTTGTCCTGCCGAATGATGAATATCTTCCCATGAGTTTTGATGCATTTGGCTGAATCTGAGCAGACAGACTGTTCCTGTACACCTCTGCATTCACCTTGTTTCCTCTGTCAGCATTGAAATGATCAATAAATGCCAGTTGCATTGGCAGCCATCCATGCTCAAGTCAAATCAGAAGCACCAGCATGTTTTACAGATGAGGTGCTGTGCTTTGGGTCATGAGCTGTTCCTTTTTTGTGTGTTTTTTATTTCCCCTCTCTCTTGCACTTTACTCTTCCCACAACTCCACCTCGATATAATTTCTACGCTCCCGGTCAGCTCCAATCCATGTGTTACATTTTCTGTGCATGAACTGACAATGAAAGACACACAATTTCCATAGAAACAGTTGTTTCCAATTAGTTTTGAGCGCTTGCAAATATCTAACACACTCTTCTTTCATTATTTTGATAAAGCTACCCATGTCTAACACTTAACTTGAAGAAAATAGACAGTCTACATTTTTTCTTGCGTGAGTACTGAACTTTGATACATTTAGGACACCGACCAAATTGCGTGGGTAGTATCTGGTATCACGAATGCCCTGTCCTCTATTACAAAGTTGAAATACTTATACATCCACACTAACACATTACTGTTGTGAAACGCATAACTTTTTCTATATTTATGCAGGGCTAAATCTCCACAGTCTCTGTGAACCTCTACATTTTCCATAAGTAGCTTCTTCTGGGCAACCTGCCCACAGACAGAAAAACTCTCCGGTTCAACACAAGTAAATCTTCACTTCAGATGTCTTATTTCACTCTTTTGTAACAAGTTTTTGGCCGCACATCTGCCTGACTCGTGTCGTGCATTGGTAAATTTGCAGTGTCTTGCGATAACGTGAACGTGAGGTGTTATGGGGATATCTGTTAATTATAGCTACAGAAAACAACATACGTTACACGGTTCCTCTTTACACTTCGTAAAAACTAAAGATCGGTACCATAATATGTGATGTAATTTTTCGGGACCGGTATAGAACATTTTTCGCCGATATCCAGCCTTACTGTGCCCCTTTTGTAGGATCTTGTTTCTTCTTTTAAGGGGACACTTCTTAAATAGTAACTGATTATCATAAAGAACACTTATTAAACTGGTATTGTTTTATGTTGTGTACCGTTGTCTTGCACCCATCATCGCCTGAGCGACTGCCGGAGGCTTATGGTGAAGGAAAGCAGCTTCAATGATTGGGTATCACTGTAACTGGTGAAAGTCCATGATCCAAAGCCAGTGGTGGAATTTTTCCAGCTTCACTGTGAACACATTATCACTGCAGGAAATTTCATTATGTTTTCATATGATCACTCGGCAAAGGACCAAATTAGAAACAACGCATCCCTGATCATTTTCCATTCAGAATGCCCAGCCGTTACTGTGGAGCTGTTACCGCTCAAGTGTTTTCCTGTCTCAGCTCTCTGCAGATTGGTATGAACTCTCTCCGTCTGACGATGTACTGTCAAAATACAGTCACTTCACTGACGTGCTTTGTGGATTTACACTCGAGAATTTATCACCTGACTTGCTGGCTTTGCATTATTCATTGAGCAGGGAGAGTGAAACTGCAATCTGAATGCAGACAGTGTCGTATTCACACTCACAGGCATATGACAGCATTGCCTTCACAGCGCCCTTGTTAAAACTCTGCTTTGGGTAACAGGAAGCAGATACAACCCACAGCCTCATTACAATCCTTGCATTTGTTGAACACTAACAGTGGAGGGAAAAAAGTGAACTGTCATTTTAATGCCCTTAGCAAGCGTTTCTTATTCGTTTTCAGCAAGTAGATTCAGCCAACTTCAACTTAACACCCATTGGGTCCCTGAAAACATCTTCAACTGCAACAATTATATAAACAGAAATATCTGCACACGATCTCCAATCTAGATTTTCTTTTGTTTCTTTTCAAAAATGAATTACCATTCCACATTTCATATGTACTTATCAGTAAGTCCCAGCTAACATGATAAAAGGGTTCATTTAAGTTAAAACTGCCCCGCACAGCTTTTATATTGCTTCCAAACATAAATTGTACATTATCTCTTTATCTCTGTCCATCTGTTGTACTTGGATATATTAATATTAGCAAAGGGTCATGATTTTCGAATAGACATAAAAAAAAAAATCTTCAAAACTATTGTCTTATTTCTTTTGTTTTCGCCTACTTTTGGGAGGTGGCAGTAATGCACCTAAAAGCTGTTGACCAACCCCCAAAGTCATTGTGTATCCAAAGCGTGTGTGGTGCTATGAGATTAGATGCTGCAATACAAAACAGGAGAAACGTGCAAATACTAACACAATCACCAGTTTTACATGGGACTCCTTTTAAAAAAAAAAAAAAAAATGAGGTGCAGTTGGGGTTGAGCAATATGACCAAAAAGTGTTGCCAATACGGGCTGATATGAACATTTGTACTGGGGTTTTATCGATGGTTAATTGTGGTTTTAAACTATACTACATTGTCAGAGCATGTTGTATTAAGCTGCTTGAATCCCTCATTTTCAACAGTAGTGATTGGACGTCTTTTGCAATGCAATTGACTGTATGATTTATTTGTTTCTTTTGGTTTTTTTTGTAGGCAAAATAAGGCATGGTGCTGGAGAATGCTGATATGATTATTTCCTGCTAGGTAGTTGCTCTCGGTACCTTTCTGGTGCTTGTTGAGGGTCCATTTACACTCGCTTGGGTCTTTAATGACTTACTTTCTGCATGTTCTAATAGGTGGTACTGTTTTTTGTCAGATTGTAGAGAGCCAAAATATCTCAAAATTTTGGTGGCCTTTCTTGTTGATGATGCTTTTGTCCTTCAAGAAAGAAATGGACCCTTTCTTCCATGTCTCTCAATTAGCATATATATATTATTATTATTATTATTATTTTTTTTTCCTGCTGCAACTTCAAGCCAAACTCTGCCTCTCAGCCAACTTTCTGGCCAGAATTGACATCTCACCGTACAACTTGACTTGTGCAGTGCATTCTGCTCTTCCTGTGGTGTGATTGGATCAGCGGGAGGGACACTCTGCTTCACTGCTGTGATTGGTTATGTGGGGCATCAGTAACCACACCCAAGTTTAGAGCATCTCTCCCGCTAATCTGATCCAGCACCAACCAATTCATTTCTGTGCATGCTATCTAAGCATGTAAATTAATTAGATATAATATTGATTGGACTTTAGTAATATTTTACAAATATATCCCATTCATTTTTGTAATCGTTTTACCAAACTGTTTATCTTAAAATATTAGTTCCCAGAAAATATCGATTAGTATTTGTGCTTGAAATGCCTATCCAGCTTCTTTTTTTTTTTTTGGGTCTATTTAATTGTTATATAGATTTGTAAAATATATATTTTGAGCAAATTGGTCCTTTTGACATTAGACATTTTTGTTATTCATACATTGTGTTATGTGGTAATCTACAATCTCTTTGGTTCTATAAATAGTTATTATTATTTATGTTATATTCAATTTTAATCATATAGCACCAAATCACAACTAAAGTAATCTCAGAGCACTTTACACAGTAAGGTTGAGTATTGAGACAAACAAATTTAGCCAGTCACACGAGAAAGCATTTGGTGACAGTGGGAAGGAAAAATTCCATTTTGACAGGAGAAAACCTCCGACAGAATCAGGCTCAGAGGTGGGCGGACATCTTCCTCGACCAGTCAGGCTGAGGGAGAAGCAGAAAGAGAAAAGAACGGCATAGAAAGACAAGAAACAATAAAACACTGGGCAGGTTGGTGGGTCCAGTATTGGAAGCCTATAGTATGAGTTTTCATACAAGCTGAATATGAGTGTAGTCCAAGTCGCAAAGCTTTTTCTTTTCTTTTATCTTGCTTGAAGTTTGTCTATTTGCTTGTGGCTGAGCTCTCTCAGTCACCGTATAAGTGATCTGCAACAACAAGGTAGTTGGTATTAACGTGGTCAAAACGTAATTCTAGTGTCATCCTGTAGAATAGAATATATTTTTAATAGATTTGGAAAAAGCAAACAGTGCATGCCCTCATCTTCATCAACTGCACACTGACAAATAGATAATAATCATAACATGTAGAAAGTAAAGCTATTAGACAAGGCAAGCCATCAAGTTTCATCAGCAGTGACAGTCTGTGTAACGAGTGGCTGGCAGAACTGATCTTGTCTGAATAACGGGCTCGTTATACCTTTCCAATTTTCCCAGGGGATTTAAGGCTTTAGGCCTGTATACATCAATGAAGTATCAGCAGTCTCGAGCAGTCTTGTTAAAATATAATTGGCTATTCTTGTAAGCTCTATTCATACACATTCTTTTAACACTAAAGTACCAACTGCCCTACCAGAATGCCTGACACACTAACCTTTTCATAGTTGTCTCTAAATGGCAAAAGATCAAACAATTGAAAGGAGTCACTGAGCAAGCTACCTCTGGGTCTGATTTATATAGTGCACCAAACAGATGCCTGTAATAGAAGATCCCCCTTAGGCCATGAAAACTCCAGAAGAGTCAGGACCCAGGGTGGAATATTTGTCTCTAATATAGCACTTATTGACTAAGTTGTTTATTTAATTTAAAGAAAACTAATACAAAACCTTTGCCACTGGAAAAAAAAAAAAAGGTGATAAATTCATTGGATCGGCATTGTTTGTAATGAATAAGTGTGAGGAACCTGCCTCTGGGAAATACTAGTGCTTTGGCAGTGCCCTCAATTTAGAATATAATATAATATAATGTAGTGTCAAAAGATCGTGGCCATCTCTTGTGCTTCTGTGAGGTTAGGGTATATTTGTCTGTGCTTCCCAACACGGTTAGAATCGATATTAAAAAATAAATAATGGATTTGTCGTTTGACAACACTGGTGAAGGTTTGGCCAGGTTTAGGTGCAAAAACCACTTGGTTAGGGAAATATCAGGGTTTGGTTGAAATGATCACTTCCTTAAAGTTCGGCAGTCTTCATCGTCATGGCAACAGTAAGCATGTGTAAAACAAAACTGTCCTGAGTAGTGGGTGGAAAGTGAACGGCAGCTCCGTGGTTGTGCTAATGCCGGGTTCAAATGGGCTCGTATTTACCGTGTACGTGAGAAGATTCCATATAAGCGGCGCCCTCTTGTGGCTTTCACTATGCGGCACTCAAAATCTTGTAACGTGTGTTTGCTGACATTTACAGAAATGGCAGAGGCCATGGAAATTTTTCGTTGGATGTTAAGCTAATATCTTGTAATTTTAGTCATGTTGAGTTTGTCTTCATAACTTAGATAACAGCCTACGTCTGAGGAAAATCTTGATCTTCCCAACGGCCTCATCTTTTCCCTCAGTGCATTTACATTTCCTGCATTCATTAACCACCTCTTAGCTTGCCAAATTATTGGGAGGTGCAATGAGATGCCAAAGTCAGAAGATCACCAGTCAAACCTTAAATGGTTGAAATTGTGGAGGAAATGGGACATTTCTGTTAGTTTCACCCAGCTGTTTTTATACAGATGAAGAAAATTATTCTGGGAATTATGCAAAATGATTGCGCCTCAAATAATTGTGATAGGCAATTATGTAATAATTGTGAAAGGCCTAATTATAGAGACGTCATCTACACTGCGTCACTTCTCCTGTTCAGATTTGACAAAGGATCCTAATTGACTGTCCATTAGTTTTGGTTTCCATAGCACCACCACCACTTAATACAGTCTGAAGAGGACGAGGTCATTTCACACACTTCTGCGAATTTAAAAAGACAAAAAAAAGACATTATAAGTCTGAGTTTCCTTGCTATTTTAAGTGTGAAAGAAAACTCTTGAATCTTATGAATGTCTTGTACTGTATTGCTGAAAATCTAGATCGACTACATTTTCAAAGAGCCCTGAACATCTCATAATTGCTTAGAAATGAAGTAATCAGAGCAGAGTCATTGTCAGGGTTCTGCAGATGATACCCTTAAATTGTTTGCTGTATAATACTAATCATCAGCATCATTAACATGATGAATAGAGGGAGGAGAGGATCATTCTGAATAATAGTAAAGACAACCGAGGGAGGTAGTCATACTCAGCATCTGGTCCATATCAGCTGGAACAGACCACTGACTACTGTTTTCAAGAACACCCACAGTTTCAGCGAGGCTAAGAGAAGATCAGCAGATTGTTCTTTTCTTTTGTTGGATCATTATGACAGCTGTGGTCCCAGGCTGTTTGTGGCAAGTCTGACTGACAGGCTGAGTGCCATTGAGCTGACAGCCTTAGCACGTCCATTGGCAGATACAGATGTCACATGCACCACAGGTCCATCTTGCAGCTGGGAACGGAGAACAGGGCAGCCATCACCAGAGGGCCAGGGGGAGACACAGGGCAGCCACAAAAAAAAGAAAGAAAAAGATACTTGAAACTTGAGACTTGAAAGGCTGAACGCTTGTCTTTTTTTTTTTTTTAGTAACCAAGTTGGTCATCAAAACATTCAAAGTTTAAACTGTGCTGTTGGGCTGCTGCTGAACAAGCCCCATACCTGTTATGTTGTGTATTTGCTGGAACATCCTGCCACATCTACTTTGTGCCACTACTGGAAATGTATAGAGACAGTGAGAGTCAGGAATGGGCCACCAATTATCGAGCATGTAATGAAGAAGTTGTAAGCGCTGCCTCACTGTAGCTGACTCGTGTGACCTAATTAGATGTGACAAAGTTCAGCATCTCTTGGGGATAGGATTAAGAACACATTGTGGAATGCAGACTTTTCGGACAAAATCGATTATGACACTAATCCTTGATGAATAATGAATATGGTCATTTACCAAGAACGCTGCAGGGGAAAGTCCATTGTATGATGATAAAACGATGCTCCGAGAGGAAAGCCGAAATGGACCATTTACTAATAAATGGTGGTAATGATAGAGACCCACTCTATGACGATAATATGCAGAGCCCCGAGGCACCGGCTTGAGACCTTTTAAAACCACGGGTGAAAAGGCCAATCGAGAAAACCCATTTACCTAATACAGTTGAGTCTGTGTGAAATACCTGATTCAAAATACTCAGTGACACGGGCAAGTTGCCCGTTCCTCTGGGAAGATATAAACTCACTTCCCTCAAGCTGCTGTGCTTAAATAATTTAACACATAAAAGACTACGTGAGGAATGTGTTGACTGAAAATCAATTGGATGTCCACAGCGTCATATGTCTCCTTCACAGCGTTGGCACCAGCACTCCTTTAAAAGGTGCAATAGGTTTCCACTGCAGGGGCTCTACTCAGAAAGTACTTCAGGAATCCAGCGCATAGCAACAGTATACTTCCTTCGAACATTTCTAAACAGTTCAGAGACACAGGAAGACTCTGAAGCTGTGCCTTTCAGTCATAACAATCTTTTGAATTTTATCCTTGACTGTGAAAAACAGGTAACAAAGACAAAGCTGTGAGCCTAACCATTCATGCAGAAGTGAAACATTTCGAACAAAAATTCCACCAAGTGAAGCCCTCAACTTTTGTTTTGTATAATGTTGGGTAATCCTTTAGGATTGTAATTATGGAATAGGAATTTGTTTGAGAACAACGCTATTTTGGAAAAGTCCCTTCAGACACAGCAACAGACTCATTATAATCCTACAAGTCATAGAGGCTTTGCAGTTGGGACACAAAACTCCAAGCAAAACAGAAAAGTAGCCACAGTGAGACACAATGATGATGAACAGTTCTCTGTTGAAAACAGGTGTTGTTTATCCTAACGTGTCTGTTAAGATACTGTCATTACCACACATGAATCTATCTCTTCTTTGATCTGTCTTATGCCACCTGAAAATAATTTAGCTTTTAGTTGAGACTCGCAGGTACAAAAGCTTGTTTTAGGTTATTAAACGTTGAAACAGATCTGACCCATGTCTTATTTTTAAAACTGACATGGGATGATAACATGGAAATACAGTAGGCTCTTATGTCCACACACACACACACACACACACACACACACACACACACACACACACACACACACACACACACACACACACACACACACACACACACACACACACACACACACACACACACACACACACACACACACACACACACACACACGCATATTTTACCTTACACTCGGTACAGAAGATTCATGGATAGAGCAGCATTTGCTAGATCACTCAATTTGTAATGGCGCTAGAGCTGAATTTCTGATTTATGAACAGTCAAGAATCTACAACAAGCTATTTACTAGGAATACGGGGGACTGCATATAAATGTATATTAAAATTCAAGATTATAACTCTCTGAAATGTCTCGATCCTCCGTCAAGATGGACTTGCTAGTATGAGGAATATTCAAGTCTTTAAAAATCGCAAATTGCAGCGTATATATTACATGGTTGATTACAAAGTCATTTTCGGTATGAAATGGAAAGTGACCTACATGCAATACAGTCATTGTGTATCAATGGTAAGTACCCAGTATGTTAATGTACTGTCTGTGCAATAATTAGAGAATGCAAGGCAGGCTTATGCTGGTGTACTCGTGTGTAGTACCTTCTGTGAGTTTTGACGAAACACAACCGAGCTCAACTTAAGTTTGTTGATTTGAATTAAATTCCATTACTCCAAACAGACATTTCTCCGAGCATAACTCAGCTTTGCGAAGACACCAAAACTCAGCGAGACATATTTTCACGGGCCTCGGAAGTTCCGCAACGTCAAAGCGCTGATCCAAGCATTTCCATCCCAACAATGGTTGTAGTAATTTAAATGATTTGACAGGTACATCTTCTCTCTTGACAGAGGAAAGCTATTACAAAGAATCTGTGATTCACATATGGGCTGAGTTGAGACAGCTTTACCAGGTACAGAAGCACACAATCCTTTTCATTCAGGCTTATTCCCCTGAATCTGCAATTGAAGCCACAATGTAAATTTAGTGCATGAGGGGACACATTGACAGTACAACAGATGCTCAAGCAAATACGCTGCCTCCTGGTTTTACCAGGTATTTAATAAAAATAGCACAGCGGCCTATGGATTCACAAACCATATTTGCATTTGTCAGATGAAAATATATGAAGTCATGAGAAAACATTGTAGTTCCTGCTCACACCACGAGAATGCTTTTGTGCTAACCCATGGCTGCAAGATTAGGAACAGCTCAGAGGTCAACTGGAAAGAGGGCGGCCACTTTGTTTTGCAAAGCAGTGATGATCACATTGGGTATTGATAAAAAGTCCAGAACAGTCAGGGTCAGTAAAAATTATTGCATTTAACTAGCATGCAATCGTTGTCAAAATGATGATGTTCCTTTTCCAGATGAGAACTAATCGCATTTCTGCTGACCATGAAGGAGGTACTACGCAGCGAGCCGCAGTTTTAAAGCTCTACCTCAGCAGAGCAACAGCTTGAGTTAGCTGTACTCACTATGCACATCCATTATCTTTCAAGAATAAGGATGATTCATTTATAGTCAAAGGGTCAGAATGTAGGATTTACAGGGATCTGTTGTTAGAAGTGTACTACAATATTCAGAATTACGTTTTCACCAGTGTATAATCACATAAAATGAATAATCGCTCTGTATTTGTTACATTTGTATGAGCCCCTCGTATCTACATACATGTGGGTTCTCTTCCACGGAGCCGGCCATGTAGCCACGCCGTGTTTCCAGTAGCCCAGAACGGACAAACCGAACACTAGCTTTTCGTGAGTTTCGAGGCCACTGTAGATTGTCTTACATGCTTGGAAGGGCAGCGTGAGGTTGCAAACCTGCAACTTTACTGCCACTCAGTCATACATGCTGGTGTTTTAAGGTTAAACTATGAGGTGAGTTTGACGGTGACTCCATAAGGATTGCTGCAGGGCATTAGAGGACAAGTATGAAGGTCAAGGTAGAGAAATGCCATTTCCTTCAGTATAGTATTTTATTTGTTCTCTGTCCTGATGTCAGTTGATGGTAGTACAGATCCCGGCAGCGGCGGGGAGCCAGAGGCTTTCATTGACCACCGTTAAAGACTTGAGATGTTTCACAGGATTTTGCAAATACTGTAGGAGGTTTCTTTCATGACGTGGTCCAACCCATCTAGAAGACGTCAACAGCTGCCAAATTCAAAGAGTTGTGCAGCATATGGACATCTGAATGCCCAGAATATTTTTACCAAAGGAAATGGAAAAGACCTTGCTGGTGAACAGCACTTATTTGCTTTGTCTTGTTGAAACAGACAGCGGCTAAGATTTGGTTGTTGTTTGCAACCAGCTGAGAGGACACAAGAAACAAAACATACAGAATGGCAGTAGCCTGAGAAATAAAGAGATAAATGGCAGTTTTAGCGGGCTGCAGTTAAAGCACCACTCTCATCTGAGCTGTGTCCAGAAATATTCTAGGAAAACTGAACAGAAATAACAAACAATAATGTCCCGTATCTCAAGTAGTAATGGACTCCAAAGTAACACTGGAGCCCCAGTCAGACGGGAATCACCGGGAGTTTGATGGGTGTCGGTCTTAAGGAAGGGAATAGCCGCGAGTCCTCAATTTAGTGAGTGAAGGTAGCAGGTGTTGTAAGGTCAGAAAGCTTCATGTAGCGGAGGCAGAGTCCTGATGTCAGTGATGAACTGACAACTAATCTAAAGGCTAGAAGTTAGTTCCTTCATCATCGGGTCTATGACGTCTGTAACTGAAAACATCTTGGATACGATAATCGAGCTGGCGATCCTCCGACTTCAGAGAAGACAGAATAGACCCGTCATTGTGTAACCTTCGGGGACGCCGTGCGGTTGTTTACACCAACAACTCATGTCAGAAAGCCGGCATGTTCTGTTAGAATTCATGGTTGTGAAATGCCGCTCCTTGTACTTGCCACGAGAGTTGACAGTGATTACTATTGTTTGTCTATGCGGGTCCACCGAAATACACATGTAAAGGTCCTCAACAAGGCAATTCTAAAGTCTGTCTTGCCTAAATTGTACTAGCATGTAAACTTTGAATCAAGGGTGAATGATACACTTTACCTTGTGTACAGAAACATCAAAAAGGCATACAGAGCAATTGTGACCACCTGACTATTATGCTAATGCCTGCATATTGGCCCCAGTTGAAACAAGAACCAATAGTAATAAGGGAGGTCAGAGTGTGGCTGCAGGATGCATTTCCAACACAAATGCACATTTTTAAGGAAGCAGCACCATATAAGAACATCACGGGTGTATAGGAATATGCAGAGACTGTAATGGAATTCATCAAAAAATCTATAGACTTTGGGACTGTTTAAACTGTGACGGCACGTGCCAACCAAAAACCCTGGCTGGTTGTGGAGGTATGCTCACTGCTGAACATCCCTTACGATGCTTTTAGATCTGGTGACGCCGCGGCGTTCAGAATATAAAGAAACAAACTGACACGGGGTATTAGTGCGGCAAAGAGGCTGATGAGGCACTTCACTGACAACAAACATCCCCTACGCCTGTGGAAGGGATTCTAAATTGAAACAAGACAATAAAGGTGCCCTGCAGACAGGCTACAAAGACTTCCATCATCATCCAGTGACCGGGTACTCCAGCTGTCTACAGAGTGAGAAAAAAGAGTTTATTTTCAGCATTAACCCTCGCAAGGCTGCTGCGCCTTTATAACATGCCAGCACTTGGTTTTAAGGACTGTGCAGAACAGCTGAAGGATGTCTCTAAAGATTTACTAAACATTTCCCTGAGCCGAGCTTGGGTACTCACCTGCCTCATAGGTGCCAACATCATTCTTCTGCTAAAGCCAAACTCAGCCTGTGTGAACAACTTCTTTCCTCCACACTCTAGTCCAGTCTGGAGGAACACCTATATCCAAAATCCTGATCGACAGCTTCCTCTCTTTAATACCCAAGCAGGTATTGGAGGTGCTGAGGCTGCTGGATGTGGACGCTGGCATTTGCAACCGGATCTTGAACTTTCTGGCCCATCAAAATCCATCGTGGTGGGCGCAGGATCAACTCCGTTTGTGTACTGATTACCTTGTTATTCGCTCATCACTGCTCTGCCAGATTTAACAACAACCACATCATTGAGTTTGGTGATGATACAACGATAGAAGATCTGGTCAGCAGTGGTGATGGAGGTGGAGCGGCTGACAGCCTGGAGAAAAACGTTCAATCTTACCCTCAAAACTAACAAAGGCAAATAGATGATTGTAGACTTCTTGGGGGGCTTTCACGAATGATTCTGTCACGAAGAGCGTTAAGAGCGTCATGTTCCTGGGCGTTTTAGGACAGACATTAAACAGCAACTTCTCCCATTGAATAAAGAGAGCAGACCTCCATTCTCCAGCTCTGACTACCGCTTACAAAGGCTCTGTTGACGTCACGCTGACCTTTACTGTCACTTCTTGGTTTGGTAACAGCAAAAGGACAGAATGACACCCGTTAAACAGGATAGTGAGGAGAGGCCTCCTCCATCATTGGCAGAGTTTTACCTACAATGCGGTGCTCACAGAGCCTCCAGCGTTACCAGAGATCCCTCTGACCCTTCCTACAGTCTGTCTTCCTCTATTCAGTCTGTAAAAACGTCCATGAGTGTCTGTACAGGAACCTCCAAGTAACAAAACATGTCTTCCTCCCCCGGGCGATTAGACTTTTGAACACACTCTGTTCACCGCAACCATGAACTGCCTACTTTTATCCATTCACTCACTCAGTTATGTTGGAACCGCCGCCTTCCACCGAACAGGGACTGTACTTTGTGAAACTGGACTCTCACTACTAATGTACAACGGACATTTTCCGAAATGTGGGATGTTTCAGGTTTATCAATATTAGCTTTATTACCTATTTTATTTGACCATTTAATTATTAAATATTAATGGAGATGTTATATCTTTGACTGTTTGACAGTTTGGCCTTGATTTTGGTTTTGATGTATTTCATGCTCTGATGGAAGCAAATGCAAAAGCAGGAAAACTTTCATCTACGAACTTCCCAATTCAGAAACATTTTTATTATACTACTGATACAATAGCTCTCACTGTTCCTTAATAACATGTTTGCTTTGTCTGCTCTCATTTGCTTAAAGTTTGTTCCACCGTGTCCCACCGGGCTTTACCTCTGTAATGTAATAGCGTGTTACGCTTTAACTGACTGTGTTAATTGTCTGTTCAGTAGCGTCCTGTATCAACTGATCTCCCTGTATATGATTTACTTTGCCTGCTTTGCCTCTTTTAATCATGTTACCCTGTTTTTGCTTCCTTTCTCCTGCGCCACCTTTACATGCTGTTGTTTTCACGGCTAATTTAACATCTGGGCAAGAGATAGCAGTTGAAAATTAGCTTGTTTGGCTAAAACTGGCACAAATCACAGATGTTGATTAATGTGCATCGTCCCTGAAAAATAAACAAACCGATTTGTCATGTTGTTTTTAGATGTAATGATCACAAGAAGGATCAAGGCACGAGGTGACCTTTTTCATCACTAATGATGTACCGTCTCAGATGCTGACCATTATGGCTCTTGTAGTCTTCAGAGAGGTTCCGTTAAAAGATATGATCTAAATCACTTGTTGTAATTTCTGTTTTCAGTGCTTTTTAAAAAACAAAACTGAATTATATCTCCACATGAATTTCCTTCATAACTATACACAAAAGAGTCTACTGTAGTTGGGATAAAGTGCATATTTCATAAGGCAATTATCATTTTCTACTTGAGGTGTGTTACATTTGCATTTTCAGCGACAAAGGTACCATTATCCTCTTGGTGATGCTGCAAATGAGTGGGCTACGTGATGAGAGGTATTGTCTCTCTTTGCTAGGCATTGTTTTGTCAAAGTGGTTGTTTCTTCTTCTAAATAGCCCGACAAGAATGCACTTCAAATAATTACAAGACGCAAAAAAAACCCTCTCATGGTAATCATCAATGAACAGAAACATGAACAGATGCTACTGTACATGTAGATACAGGAAAAGGGGGATAACAAAGTGGCCTGTTCATGTACAAGCAGTGACTACCGATTCTGCAGTGTAAGAGAGATTATAAAGACATCATCATCACTTTAGCAAATTAATATGATCAGTTTTACGATGAAAACTTGTGCACATCTCACTTCAAATGTTGTCAGGTGCCAACCCACTAACTTAATTGTGTGTCTCAGTGTACCGCAGCCTGAGTTGATAATCATGAAACATTTATTAAGTACCAGTTATGGCAACAACAAATCTTAAAATACAAAAAGGTATATTGCCAAGTTATTACTTGCGTAGAACTACTTCTACCTATTTAAGATGTTAATGGATCTATAAACATACCATTTAAAAAAAAAACAAATTAATATTTCAATTATTGTAGCATGTAGAGTCATGGAATGAGGCACATGGCTAAATTATGCATCCTTGAGTGGGGAACTCATTAGCCCCCAGGAGGTCCCTCCAAATAGACCACAGGCCTCATCTAAGCCTCCATTTAGAGATTATAAAAAGAGAAAAGCATTAAAAATCATGCTAATGGTTCACAACCTGACAAAAGCGACCTGATAATGGCACAATAGGCACATAATGATTCAAATAAGATGACTCAATCTCATATTGTACTGTCCATTTCTAACTGCAGGCTATGCATCCATCTGCAAGTGATTCATAACAGCTCTTTATGAGTCACATCCCCCCTTAAAGATTGTGTGTAATGAAGACTGCTGAGGAGAATAAAAGTATTTGATCACACATCAGTCTGGTGGCATGACAGCCTAATCCAATAACGGCTCCTTAAGGAGGTCATACTAAAAACTTCAGGCTACTTGCACACAACACAGAAAAAATATGGATGTTTATTTCTCTTATTCACCATTACAGTTATGACTACTGTTACAGTATGGCTGATGTGTCGTTTCACAACTGGTAAGAAATTTCATATATAGACAGACACACTGCATGACCCGCCTTTAGGGGCCCGCTGACATGGACAATTTGTATGATGTAATAAGCAGCAAGAATCCTCAAGTCTACCCCAATAAACACCCGTTCCAATTGTAGGCCATGTGTGCAACAACAATCCCACTGTTTCCTGTAGTTACTGTCAGTAACGGCTGTGTGTCACTTTCTAACAGGAGGAGCTCTGCACTCACTGGAGGTGCGGCGTCCCTCTGGGAGCCCCATTACTCGTAACAATCCCGGTGTCTCAATACTCAGAGGGCGGATGCCTGGTGTGATATACACCTCCACATTAGCCCCTGACAAGAAAGGGTTGATTTTGACGAAGTGCCGTGCCTTGGTGACAGCCTCCTCCGTCGTGAAGAATATTTACACAGCCACAAGTAGAGGGCTGTAAATACGTTGTCTTGTGGTGAACCACAAAGTCACCAGACCTGCTCCTGCAGAGAGGCCAGAGATCCAGGGGGAATGGCCGTCTTCCTCTTCTCAATCTTACTTTTAACTATAGCCATGGATTTATCACGCCCAATGTCCTGAATAAAGGAATGAGAGTTTAGCGTATTTATGGCTTGTTCAGCTTGTCCTTCAGGTTGGTGCTGAGTCCAGTTCACGAACAGAGCAACCGCTTGCCATTTTGCCAACTTTTTCAAAAATACATTGTTGTGGCTTTTACTCAGAGTCTCCACAGCTTGTCAGATAATACATTCTACATTTAATAAATTGAAAGGGAGAAGCTGATGTGTGTGATATGTGCTGTTATCACCAAGTAAGAGATTTCCATAGAGATACATATTCCTATGAACTGTGACCCTCGCTGAGTTCTTTTTTGATTATTTGGAAATGATGGTTACAGAGGACGCTGCAGAGTATTTATTGAATTAGTTGGTTGGTTTGGGTATGAAGGTGAAATGATGGCAAAGATGCACTGTCCAAGAGTAAAACACTTCTACTGCTGACACACTGAACTCATGTAGCAAGTGTTGTTGAACCTGCATACCGGAGCTGAGCGGCTGTGTTTGGTTGTTCTGTTGTGGGAGGGTTAAAGTCAGGGTTAGGATTAGGTCCAGGGACCGGGTACCTGGCAGTTCAACAATCAGTCACTGCAGTGTAGACTTTTTAAGCATGCGCAGTTGCGATTGGTCATTATTTTTATGGGACTATTGTCTTGTCTTCCTCAATTTTTACCAGGACCTGGTACAAACAGGAAAAATATGCAGTTCAGTGCAAACTCTGCCAGATAAAGGTAGAATAAGTCTACCACAACTATGTGCAGTGATTTGAGTGATGCACCCAGATGATTGTCCATCCACACATCAACAATCAATGCTTAGTTTTTTTTTTTTTTTTTTTACAGATGCAGCAATTAGTTTAATGTTAAACGTGCAGAGAAAAAAAAAAAAAAGAAAAAAAAAGAAATCGCTTTAATAGTGCAGGTGTTTTTTGAGTTGGATGGAATTTGTTGAGCCGGGGTTTACGACTGGAGTGGCTAACTCTTTCTCTCTGTGTGTGTGTGTGTGTGTGTGTGTGTGTGTGTGTGTGTGTGTGTGTGTGTGTGTGTGTGTGTGTGTGTGTGTGTGTGTGTGTGTGTGTGTGTGTGTGTGTGTGTGTGTGTGTTAAGCATCTTACCCGAGTTCTCCTGTGAATTCAGTCTCGATGTCTTCTCTCTTTATATGATCCCAGACTGACTCCATGATGTTGAGATCACAGCTCCTTTTTTGATATTTTGTGATGGGTAAGAATCTAAACATCTCAAGGGCAAAACGTTTTGCACTGTATCCTATATGTCAATATGAATAGATGTACATTGGGTACTTGCAAGCCAGACAACCTAATGTTGCTGTATTGTCAAAGCAGTTGATGAGCTCGAGAGTTGAGACGCATTAATCAAATTCACTGCACTTATTAATCAGAGCTAGCTGTCTTGGGGGATCAACAATTGCTTCTTTTTTTAAGGAAAAAAACAAACAAGAATTATACATGATTTTACCTTGGACTGCTTGTGAATGAAGGCAATGTTAAAAAATAATTAAAGTTTTGTTTGACGGTCTCCTAAAAGAAAGACAAAGTTAATCACAGTTTATGACCTTGCATCTTTCATAGTCCCAGAATTTTTTCAATTTTGAGAGGACACAATGCAATTAAAATTGTATGACAGCAATTTGAATCCACCCACTGCCGTGCACTCAAATGAAATAAGATTCATATTGCCGGAGTTGTGAGGATTAAAAACCAGGTGCTTGAGGCACTGAGTTTACTGCATTACATCTGATCACCATGTTGGAAATGTCTGAGCCAGTTACACATTTTGAAAGATTCTGGCTGAGTGTGGTAAAATATGCAGTAGGTGCATGATGCATTATACTGAATAACCTAAATCATGGATCTTATTTGTGTAACAGTTTGTTTTAAGTTTCTGGTGCACATAATTTGTTTTTTCTTTTTGCGTAACTAAGCCGTTACAGGTTTATAGTGCCTCTCTATAGTGCCTACTGTCAGTAAACATGGAATATAACAACATTTTAATGTCATCGTGTGTATATTGCATCACTTGAATACAACCTTGTTGTGAATCCATTCTCTTCCTTTACTTGGAATTCTGCAAAACAGACAGATGTCACTCGATGTTTCTGTGCCACCGCATCTTTTCTTTGTGCAAACCTGACAGAAGCTCTGACTGAAGGTTGTACTCCCTCTTTTGACATAAGGGGGAAAAAACTGCTGCCTTCCTACATTATGTACCGTGCATGAGCGCAGGACACTTGAGCAGAGTGGTTGCTCGGGACGGACCTCAAATTGAGTGTTTTAATCACTGCTCTGAACATCTTTCTTGACTGTCTCTAGCAGGGCCTTATCCTTGAAGAGGGGGATTGTTGTTGCATTCATAATGTGACGCCACTGCTTGCTTTTCCTGTTTTCTAAATTGCCTCGAGAAAATACCTATTGATGCAAAACTGATGGAGTGAGTGTTTAGTGTCACCGTCGGCAACGAAGGGGGCTTAACAAACATAACAATACGTAGTCCTTTGTCTACGATGGCTCTTTTTTTTTTAAACCCACAAACTTGCCTGGTTCTGTTAGAAGTTTCTTTCTGTTAAAAGGGAGTTTTAACTCAACTAACGTTGGAGTTGTTTTTTCCACCTGGCTTACATGGAATTTGTTGAACTTGCTCTGTATGGTATTGTGAAGGTCTGTTGTCAGGACTTTACTGTGTTAAGTGCCATGAAATAACCTGTTGTGATTTGGCGCTATATAAATATAATTGACTTGACTTAACTTCCAAACAGCAGCTACAGCTTTTCTCTTGAGCACAGCTTCTTCTGGCACATCTCCAGTTTCTTTCCCTGCATTCGCTTTCTTTTCTATTCTTGAATGTATGATAGCAACAAAGCCTCTTCCTGCTGTTAAAAGGATGGCTAGCTCGCGCATCCAGCAGGCTGTTTGATGATATCGTTTTGTAAATGTACAATTGTCAGTCTTAAAAATTGTTTGTGTCATACAATTCTTGTATGCCATAGTGGGTTTCTCGGCTTTATAGCGTTAGTTGAGGGTTAATAATAGTTAGAACCGTTAATAAGCACATACATACATTTCTCTCTCCAATTAGGGGTAACTGTTCCTGCTTTGCGTTGGTATGGCGAGTTTAAATGGCCACGCAATACAATATGTCGATGAGGCATGGTGTGTGTGTGTGTGTGTGTGTGTGTGTGTGTGTGTGTGTGTGTGTGTGTGTGTGTGTGTGTGTGTGTGTGTGTGTGTGTGTGTGTGTGTGTGTGTGTGTGTGTGTGTGTGTTAAGCATCTTACCCGAGTTCTCCTGTGAATTCAGTCTCGGTGTCTTCTCTCTTTATATGATCCCAGACTGACTCCATGATGTTGAGATCACGGCTCCTTTTTTGATATTTTGTGATGGGTAAGAATCTAAACATCTCAAGGGCAAAACGTTGTGCGTGTGCGTGTGTGCGTGCTTGCTTCCTCCTTCTCTCATCATTCCTTGCTAACTCCTAATTAATCAGACAGCACATTTTCCTACAAGGCTTTTTTTTTGTTTATTTGGTATTTTGCCATTGGCCACCTATATCAGTACAATGATTTTAATAGCCTACCCTATCTCGTGCATAAATCTTTTAAATAAAACACAACCTGAATGGTGTTCAAATGAGGAGCTGATAAATGTTATAAACAACCTCTCTTAACTTGCTCTTCTTTTGGTTCTTCTTGTGGTTATGAAAATGTAAACAAACCTCCCCGACTCAACCAAAGAAATCATTATTTTGGAGAGTACCAATAAGAAAAGCAGGATAACTTTAAATTGACTGCAGAGTTTAAGATGAGATTATTATTATTATTAATAAAAAAAAAATTTGGGGGGGGTGTGCTCATTACAAAACACACATCCACCTTTGCAAAGACTGGACAGAAGTATTTTGGCAGTTTCACCGTCAAGCATTTTTTTATGACAGGAGAACATGTCAAGAGGAAAATATAAATTTCTAAAAAGGAGCGGCATGGGTGTTAAGCTTTAGTGTCCACAGCTTATCAATCGAGGGAAATAATTACCGGATGTTACTTGACAATAACGGTGATTCACTTTGCTCCTTCACCAGCAGCTGTTTTCTTCTCTCAGCGGTGCAGTGAGTTGCTCTCGCTGCCTGTCGGGGCTGTAGTAGACAGGGGGCACTTAGACTGGTCACCCCGAAAGTAGATTCCTTAAATGAAACGGTCTGCTCTGTCTGAATAGCGTCTGCGGTTGTCTTGTGTCTCACTCAGACAGTAATGCCGTCTTGCGTGACGCTCAACCTTTAAACACAAGTTCCACAACCCTTAATTAAACACAAAGTTACTCCTCGGGTAGAAGTAATGCGCTGACAATCACACGCTGTTTACTTCAATCAGGCAGGTTCACTTGTGCACATTGTAATTAAACTCTGCCTGGACTCACTGTAGAGTATATTAGGACATCTGTTCAGTTCCTTTCATTGAGAAGTCGCTCGTTGGTGCAGGGTTTTTACTGTGAAATATTTGCATGTCATGGAATACTGATTGATACAGCGCACACACAACCGATGCGTAATTAGGAGCTCACAATATGTTCCACATTTCAGAGGGTTGGAGAGTGTCGCTGCCATTTCTTTTCTCTGTGGTAGTTCTACAGAATCCATCCTTGCGAAAAAAAAAAAAAAAAAAATTAGAAAATGTTCTTAAATAGTTTTATTTCAAGAGATTTTTCTGAATTGTTCACCTGCCTGGCGGTTAGAGTTGGCTCACGTGTCTTTGTGTTAAGCTGGATATTTTTCAATACCGTGACTTTTTTTTTTTTGATAGGAATTTTATAAAATCCATTTTCAGAAAAAACGATTACATCATCATATTACACAAATTTGTAGTTTTTATGCAGTTTTAGAGGAGGATAATCTACCCCTGGTTGTTTTCTGTAGCTATTTTTAACAGATGTCCCTTAAACGCCTCGAATGCAAGTTATCCCGAGACGCTACTATTAACAGATGTTTCCTCACGGCCTCACA
Source organism: Brachyistius frenatus (assembly GCF_029030835.1). Classification (NCBI taxonomy): domain Eukaryota; kingdom Metazoa; phylum Chordata; class Actinopteri; family Embiotocidae; genus Brachyistius; species Brachyistius frenatus. The sequence goes on from NW_027210697.1 coordinate 923,273, forward strand.
TGGAAGCGATTGCCAGAAGCTGCTATTTACGGATGCTCTGTAAATGTCTGAGATGGAAGTTATCATGACACTCAACAATTTACAGGTGTTCCCAAAACGCATCACACGCTATCAGTAGATGCTAGCTCGCCGGCTGTGCACAAAGAAGCATCCAACTACTGCAGCGCATGCAAATCGGAGATTTTTTTTTTTGGCCAAAAACTAATTTGAAAAGAGTGAAATAATGCATCGTAATCTAAAATTTATCGAGTGACTTTAATCTTGAATAAACTACATGGGTGGTTGGACCCTACGTAGTGTAAATGCCGTGGTTCAACGATACTGACGAGATTTACTCGCGCTCAAACGGAGAGAAATTAGGCATTTTGTATAACAATAACAATGTATTGTGTTGAAGTAGCTGAGGTATCAACATTTATTTTCGGTATATCCTCTTTGTTTTAAACGATGGGTATAATGATCATAATATGGACTATTGTTAACGTAACAAGGTCAGAATAGGCAGTCGGCGAGCATCAAGGAAAACAACAGAACAGTTCTTCACGTCTGCTAACGGTTTAGTTTAACAAAAGAAGTGTCTAATTGAGGAATAATTCAGCAATTACTGTATATATCTTTTCAGAATCCACGAGGTAAACACATGAATCTGGTGCTTTCTAAGGCAGAAAGTGGGCTGTGGATGATGGGACCACATGGTGAGCCTCTCTTCATCTGGCCCAGCAGGGGTGCCACTGGCCGTCCTTCCTTTTCTCTGCACCCCCCTCGTCGGAGCACCACTTATCTGTTCACCCAGAATAGTGGCTGGCTTGTGTCTGGGTTCATCCCCTTCGTCTCCCCGCACGCTCTTCCGCGGCATTCCTTTGTGAAGATGAGGGCAGGCTAATACCTGTGCTATTTTGCAATGCTCAGGAGCATCTTATCGCATACAGGCAAAATCCCTGGCCGAGGAAGGGAGCAGCACGGCCAGTCTTGTTGGGGAGGGGCCGAGGCTGTGGTAACCAGTGGCAGAGAACGGCCTTATCTCGGTGTGAGCAGCCGTGGCACCCCTCCCTATCCCTCTAAACTCCACACAGCCTCTCAGATTAACAACACCCGTCTCCTCCCTGCACCTCCCTCCCCCCTTCACATATGCCCCCTTATCCACCTCCCTAACTCCCGAGCGCCCTTGAACAGACATCATTACTGTGATTATTACTGTTTATCAGGCTGATGAATACAAAATGAAGCGCTGGTCTGCTTTGTTCGGGAGTAGCTTTTTGTTCTGTTTTTTTGTGTTTGTTCATGGCTTTGTCAAGGAGACGAGGAGTGCTGTCAAGTGTACGCTAACATGTCTTTTGGGGGGAGAATGCCACCATTGGACACCGAGCAGGAAGTGGGATAATATAAAACACCCCTTATTTAGAACAGCTTACTGTTTTTCCTTTATCCCCACTGTGGTAGCTCCTACAATCCCGATGCTTCCCGCTCTGCGGTTTATGTTGTACTCCTCTGTTGATTGTCGTAGCATTACCCACAAACACATACAAACACGCGCAAGTCTAAATATTCTGAATAAGGTTCCCCCCCTCCCCACCCGCCTTTTAATATTTATAGTCACGCTCTTGTTGCTTTGTTGGTCTGTGAAGAATTTGGCAATGACTCTGTTTGTTAAAAGCACCACGTAAATAAATTTGGATGGCCTAGAATTGACTTGTTATATGTTTACAGCTCCCACAACACCATGCACAGTGGAAAAATCCATTTTTCATTTCTGAGAAATCAGATTTGAGATTTCATTACTCAATTATTCTCCTCTGAAAGCTAACCTAAGGGTGGTCTGTCATCAGGATGTGCAATACTCTCCCGGCTGCATGATCTACTCAGAGACATTGGATTTCCCTTGTCCCAAGTACTAAACTATGCAATTATGTATTTATTGCTGAGGAAGAAAATGCAATGCCAAAGGTTAAGGAGTTATATTTTATGTAGTGTCTCTATACACTCTCAATACACCAAATTTGTATGTCACAAAAGGTCTTTTTGGCTCGCAAAACTCATTTTGTTGGGTGTCTGTTGATTTCAGAAGACAAACAGCCATCTTAATTCAATTCAAAGTGTTTCACTGCAGAGGCATTATTCAAATCACACTGTCGGAGAAATTAAGTTGGAATGCATTTGAAATGTAAAGTCAAATATATTGGAAGGGGAGGAAAATCGTTTAATTAAATCCCCATAGTCGTCATTAGCATGCGAGCTTCCGGGGCCCTGGTCACAGATTACATGTGATGTGCTAAAAAGCTGACGAGCATTTTTATTCAAAAGTTATTAACTTTTTAAGCACCCAATTACGTCTGCTGCATTGCGAGCACACAACTTATAATCTTCTAAGGCAACTCTGGTTTAGGATCATTGTCCCTCTGAAGTATGGCCAATTAAGCCTGCTTAGGCTGACAGAGGAAACATAGACCTTGTAATGTCAATAAGATGCTATTTTTCCCCTCCTAAAATCAAAGTACCACTGTTCGTACAGGAAAATAAACCTTCCCTCTGTTTATACATAATCAAAAATGCACAAAAATGTTAAGAAATTGTCGTACAGAAATGCACAATTAGCAAAAGTGATTATTCAGCTTTCTTGTGACATGATAGACATCAAACTGTGAAGGTGATTTCCCCACACAGCCTATCAGAGCTGTGCTATTTTAATGGGGGGAGGGGGGGAAGGGGTGGTTAGAGTGAAAGGAAAATGCCAGATCCCCCTCAAGAAAGGAAATAGTGTGTTTTTGATTTTTCTTGGCGGAACGCTGTGTAAGACTCTCACATCCATCTCTGTATTTATCTTTTGACTACACTTTCTTTACTCACTCCTTCATCTGGCTCTTTAGAAAAACGCTAAATATCTATTTGCTGTTTGCTGCAAGAGGGATGTGCTGACTTTTAGCAAAAGACTGATGTTTGAAGAAGTCTGATTTTGGTCTTTTCATACCCTCCTTTGAGCTCTGACAGTCTGTTTCAAGGCTTTCAAACAAAAGCATTAAGGAAGTAATTCTCAGAAACACAGGCTACTACATCATTTTACTCTGCAACTTTAACAGACAAAAGTTCACATATGCAAAGGTTATTTCGTCTGTGGGGAAAACTGACCGTGAAAATACTGTGCATGACTACTACTATGCTCACATGCATCATTTTCCAGAGGTCAGTCTTAGTATTTGTCAACTCGCTGGAATTCTGCAGGCCAGGTACTAGAGGAGGCCCGTGGCGTGAACTTGTCTTTGCATAGACTGCAGGGGACATGCGAGGGGGACTTGGGTCAGTTGTCAACCAAATGACAGGGTAGTCCAATGTTTGACGGCCTCCCAGGGCACATGTCTCAGTATCACGCACTCCCCCGCCAGGAGACAGTGCAAGACAACCATCATAAGCTGTTGAGGCTTTCGTTGGGATCTATCCAGCAGTGCACTGTGACATCCTTATCGACTCTTTAACCTGTTCACCATCTCGTCCCTATCAAAGTCCAAAGCCTCTTACGCTGATAACACCTGAAGGCCGCTGTATGGTTGCATGAACACAGATAAAACTGAACTATTAAAGTCTTTCTGATTTTATTCCACTTAATATCCGAGTGCGGTGAGACAAAAGAAATTCACTTTTAAAAGTGAAAATGTAACATTGCTATTCTTTACGTTTCTTCTGACTGAATAATTTAGCAAATTTAAATCTTCTCAGGGAAAAGACTCTGGTTTGAAGGAATATATTTTTGGGGTTACACGAGGTGAAATCCAAAACTTCAAATGGCGCGCGCCACATTAATCCACGCGAAGCAGGAGGAAGCAATCGATAATTGCACCCAGAAACTGAAACTTGAGAGCGCTCATCCAATTTTGTGTAAAAACCGTGGGTGGAAAATAGTTGATTAATAGTTGATTAGATCAGCGCAATTATCGAAACAACCTGAACTGTGACACCATGGCAAATTGGGTTCTCCGACATAATAAAAGCACGTTGACGACAAGTATCTCGCTCACAACAACACAATCGTCACTCCCCGTCGCTTCTACTTGACGGGTTTGACTTCTTGTGACTTTTGTTTCCCGAAATGAAGCTCCAGCTAAGGAGACGCTATTTTGACACACAAACCTGGCCATTGCAGACGGTGCTTCACACGCTCACAGAGCTGCACTTCTAGGGAGCTCCCAGCATTGGAGGAGCTTTTTTTTTTGTACTTTTGGACCAAACCTCATATGTTGTGTTGTATGAATGTGGCTATTTCGATGTAATTTCATTCAAAGCTGTTGGAAGTCACAACCTCTGTGCAATTCTACTTGTTCTATTCTGCATCTACCACATTAGCGTTCATTTGAAATAAGAGTGCAGTTGGTTAAAAGATCCTGGGCCAAAAAGAAACTTAAATCCCCCCAATATGCTCCAGTAGCAACCAGGCCTGACGGCAAGTCTTCGACTTAAAGCTGACGTGAAAGTGAATAGCTCTCACCCAAGCCCCTGGTTTGTCAAAACTATATTTGCTTTTAATCTTCTTATTGAGTCCAATGCTGGCCTTTTAGAGAGCAATGGCAAAAATGTAAATCACATACAAATGAGGAGTAATTCAGATTTCCTCAGTCTGCTTGTCCCTCAGTGACCATATCCAATTTTCAGTTATATTATCAGGCTTGGTGAAGTGGTCAGCACACTAAAGGAGCTAATATCTGCCAGACCAGCTGCTCTGCCAGGGCACAGAGAAAGCTTGATTCATACTTTGCTCTGTTACCCCATTCAAATAGACAGACTGGAGCTAATTTTAAATAAAGTCTAATTACAGACATGCTTTTGAAATGAATAGAAACATAAGCTGGGGCTACCATCTAGTAGCAATTATTCTGCGGCATAATGCGTCTTAAATAGAGTGAAACAGACTGCAGTGCATTCATCTTTCTTTTAACTTTCTTTGGACCACAGGAAGTCAAAGTTCATGGGTCATATTATAATTTTTCCCCTTTTGAAATATCATCTTGTACGCCGTGTGGATGTGAGACAATGAATTCAAAGCATGCGCCCGTCCTAAGTCATAAAGCACCGTCAAGTGATAAACCAATCTCCTGCCAAGTACCCCCAAAATTAAATATTGAACCAATGAAATGGGAACAATTCAAATGTATATGATTTATATTATATATTCTGCTCAGTGAATGAGAGTGGAACACGAAAGGCTGATTAGACTTTTTCTCCACCAGTTCTTACTGATTACACTCAGTATGAAACAGAATATCGGAGGACTGAGGGAGACTAAGGAGAGCGGTAACATCATTTGTGTAAGATGTTGTTTGCAACAACAGTGCAGGAACAAAATGTTGATTATATTTTACCATTTCATTGACTGCTTTTAGAGTTGTTTTTTTTTGTATTACGGGCATTTCTAATTTTCCAGTTGGAGCTGAAATGAACGTAATTCAGGAAATGCAAAGGCGCTGAGGGAAAAGATGAGACTGTTTCCCCAGACAAAGGCTACGCTCTAAGTTATGAAGTCATGAAAAATCGCTATTCGCTGCCATTTCCGTGAATGTCAGAAAACACGTCACAACTCGTGAACTCGACGCTAATAGAACATTTTGAGTTCCAATGGTAAATACAGCCTCAGTTCAACGCAGCGACTGTTGCAATTGTCGTCAGAAGCTTACATATACATACATCATGTCCATAAATAAATGAATGGTATTATAGGGCTTTCAATGATTTGGGTTTTCAGAAACCAACACAATCAAAATTATACACACAAGGTAAAACATGTACACACACACACACACACACAGTTAGATAATTTATGAAGTGGTGCTTCAAATTTCTTTTAACTTGTGAAGGCCTCATAACTTTGTGTTGGGGATCATGGTTGACACAGCTAGTAGCTTCTCTGTGCCCACACAAAAAGGGTTTGTTCGACAGCACTCATTGGATTGACCAACACCAAGTACAATGGGAAAGTGCGTAAATTTCAACAGGGAATGGTCTCAGATTGCGCACAGCTGTTCTGCACTTACTGGAAATGACTAATATTTGAATGCATCACCTGCCAACACATCAGCCTGCTTTGAATGAGGTTTTGTAGGCCCTGTTTCAGGCACACGACAAACATGCTGATGGCTTCTGTCTGACAACCATACAGTGTTACTTAGTGAAAATTAAATACTTTTGTGAAGACATCTATAACTTGCATTTGTAGCCGTGTTCATCGTGATAGCTGCGGCTTCCACAGCCGCCAATTTCGGCTGTTTGAAAATCGGTTGGTGGTGCCTACCTTTTTGCTATGAAACCCAGATCGTAATCGCTGAGGGTGAGAATCGTCTTGTATTTAATACTTATGAGTACAACATCTGGATATTCATTGGGCACTGCAGTGTGAAAGCACTTATGCACTCTAAATGGCAAGTGCGAGTACGTGAAATGACACGCAGCCCTTAATATCGACATTCGTTTCAATGTCGGTCGGGCTCTCGTTCCAGGCACGCAGAGAAAGGTTGTTTTGTCCGAACTTCTGACCATAGGAAACCTTTAGACGTAGGACCTGCCATATGATCCGCGCTCAGGAAGTGCTGTAATGTAATTACAGTAATGGTGTTGTGTCTGGAGTTGGGCTAGTCCTTAACCAGCACGTAATTCTTCCAGAGTGCTCAAAGACTCAAAGAGACAGACATCATATCCTCATTCTGCATGCTCGTCACCAAATGTTCTAGCCTTGATATGTACTTATTAAAGTGTCAAAGACAGAGAAAGTGTGAAAAGGAAAGTTGTTTTCATAGCAAGAGAATCACATACGACTGATAATGTTCTTTTTCATACCTATCATCAGCTTCCTTTGATTAGGCTTAACGTGTCCAATTTTTTTTTAAAGTAAATTCATTCACATCAATCATCACGTCCGTGTCGTGTTCGCCACCATATAATGGTTGTCAGTGTGATTTCTGAAATGGTTGTTCCTCCGTTTGGCGTTTTTGAAATCCTTCCCCACTGTCAAAACAGCCAAAACTGTAGCAATAAGTATTAACGCAAAGCATAAACCGTGACCTCTGTCAAAACGGAAAGGTCAGAATCCCAAAGGCTCTTTCCCAAAAGGCGTCCTGTCAGCTGCTATCACAAACAGCATTAACCCAGATTGGTGGCACTCCTGTGGAAATCCCACCAGCAATTTTCACCATCTAAATGAAGTGTCATTCTCATGTCATAGTTAACTCTAACTGATTCTCAGCCACTAATCTCTGAAGCAGATATTCCAAAAGGACGAAGAAATCTCGAGGAATGATTTCATAACAAATTCACATTAAGGTCGCTTGACAGTCATTGTACTGGATTTCTGAGGGTTTAGGGCTCATGGCTGTAATGTTATTCATCATTCTGCGCAGTGTTTAATGGACATTTTGACATAATCTGCATTAACCACGGATTTTAAATGTACAGCACAGTTAAGTGGTGGACATTGACGGTCATATTCCCCTGCTATTCAACTGTCATTCAACTTTAATGCACTGGTCTCCTCCACTGTGTTGCTTGTTACTAACTTGCTTAACAGTTTAAAATGTCCAATTACACAGTTGGATGACCATTATGACTACATAAGCAAGCGACATGACTGAGCCATTGAAATTGGTTTTGCTGTGCAAAATAATCTTAAAGCCAAATAGCATTATGCAAATGATGATGAATATTAAGACAAAGAAAGCGATGCTGATTTGCATGTAGCTCGGCTACATATGAACTCTGCCTAAAAGCAGAATATATTAACGGTAAAACATAAGATAAAATTGCTCTGAGAAAAGTAGGACATGCAGACTGCAGCTGGATACGAAAACTTTTCATTTTATTTATTTATTTTGATTTTGCCTGTCACAATCACTCAAGTTCTTTTTCGAGCTTATTTTCATCGCCACATCTTGTCAGGAGTCTATTCATCACAGTCCACATCTGTGCCATGTGTGATGGATGCGAGTGTTTGATGGCAGCCAACTGCAAAATACCTACATCAAAAGTGAGGGTGTTCTTCACAGATCGCCTTCACTTTTTGTCCCTGCTGATGTTTTGCTTGCACACGCAGTCTCTACCCTCCCCACACGACGGCATCCGTCATATCAGCCTCTCTCTCTCTCTCTCTCTCTCTCTCTCTCTCTCTCTCTCTCTCTCTCTCTCTCTCTCTCTCTCTCTCTCTCTCTCTCTCTCTCTCTCTCTCTCTCTCTCTCTCTCTCTCACACACTGTGGCTTTGTAAATAATATCCTTTCACACAAGTAAACAAAACTCCACACCCAGCACCAACAATCTTAATAAACTGATTTTTCCTTTTGCGTTGCTGCCCATGACGGTCTGTTGTCATCCCAGTTTCAGTCGGCCCTCTGCTGTATGTTTTTGAAGCATGATTACGTGCATCCAGTGGGAAGCTGGAATACAAGAAGCAGAGAGCACAGGTGTACAGAAAGCAAGGAGCGACACAAACACTGGCATTTTCCAACAATGTCTTGCCAATACAAAATAGTTGCTTGGTAACATGGGAGATAAAGCTGCAGCTTTTTTCTGTGTACTTCAGTATTTCATTTTTTGGTTTTGTTTGTCTCCATTTGAATGGTTCCATTCAAGGTAAGTTCTTTGAAGCACAAAAGACTTTCTCCTGTGGTATGTGGAAATAGTTAATTCTGTCTCAGTCCTCTCTACACCTGTACAGCACAAATAAAATATATACAGAGACTAAATCTTACAGTGCATCCTGTACTGGTATCTGGAGATGTTAATGCCCGGTGCTGGTGCTGTTAAGGAGCTGTTACAGTACTTCAGTACCTGAAGTTTTCACCACTCCACAGCACAAAATGATCTTAAAACATCTCTGTTGGCGTGATTGGGGTCTTGATCAATACCGATGACACAGTGAGTGCTCTGCTGGGTGCTGAGATCAAAATGACACTTTGCAACGGTGAACATCAGTAAAAGTAGTTTGTGCTCCAGTTACTTGGTTTACATTGTCCCCCAAAAAAGGTAGCTTTTGTTTGTGTCAATAGTGTAAAGCTGTTCCACACACTTGTTGATGTTGTGCTAACCTTGCCGTTGACAGAGGTTTATATTCGGTGAATGTTTGCTACCCTTTTAATTGCAGCTTGTCGTATTATTATCCGGTTTATAGAGCTTTACGTGCGCCTCACGCCATGGACAGAGAGCTGGATTCATTTCTGCCACGTTTGTGTCTTACTTGCAGCTTGTTTTGAGCTGGTGTCATTCCTCCCACCTATCCTTTTATCAAATGACATTGGAGCGCAGACATTTTTGTCCACGTTCTATTAGCGAGTGATACAAGTCTTCCTCAATTAAGGATATCATTAAAGGCACTCGATAAAGCCCCATCTCCCTGGGGGACATCAAGAAACTCATTAAATCCCAAGTTAGAATAAAGTCCCCAACATTCACTGTCACATTACCAGAGTGTTGACAGATCTGAGGGCTGTTTGTATATCAGGGGAGTGACAAAATGAGGCAGCGCAGACATGACACGCGGCGTTCTGTGCTCGTGATTAGTCTCCACAGTGTAGGATTTAATAGTGTGGACATAGACTCTGTGCGAAGCCCGGTCCACTCACCCTCCTTGACCTTCTCCAACAGAGGCGCTTGACTAAAACAAATGATGAGCATCTGCTTTGGAGTCAGTGGAGGTGGCAGAGACGCACAAACTCATCTGCCATCCTGGATCAGCAGTACATTCGAACCCAGGGAACAATACCCTCCAGACCCCTCAGCGCATTTCCCGATCCAATAGACAGTGAGGCAAACTCCCCACAAGAGGTTTGACCTTCATCAGATGATTCCCTGGTTACCGTGGAAATATTTTGGGGTGCACTAAGTAGAGCAAGGCCAAAACCTAACCATGTTCATACACACTATTTATAATAATCCTGTTTTTACTAAATGAATAAACAAACATTTAATTAGAAAACAACACGGGTGAATACAGTAGGTTGACCTCCATAGTATTCCCTTTCTTATTCCTCATAATCCCACGTGTGCGTGTAACTTCTGTATTTTGCATTAAAAGTGTAATTTGTAAGAATTAAATCCCATTTATTTGTGCATTAGGGGGCGGTAGTGACGGTAGGGTTCAGATAGTTTACCCTCAGTTTGTATGAGGATTGAGGGTAAGAATATCAGTTCTTGTCACAGAATTTGATGGGGGGGGGGGGGCAGATTTCAGTGTAACACCTGCTCACAGAGTTTCCTCAGTTTGGTAGAATTTACATATTCTTGCTCTGCTGTTAGTCAGAAATTGTTTTGTTTTTCTGTAACTGATAATTGTAAAGTTGGATCGTTATGCACCCAGTACTGAATCGACAAAAAAAAAAAATGGTGATCGGTTTAACCTGTAGTTTACATTATAGCGTGCTCATCTCGCTTTTTAGGAAGACCACAATAGTAAAAAAAAAACAACAACAACAACAAAAACACTGAAAAACCATATATCAATTACATTTAGTATGTTTTTCAGTACTTTTTGGACTGTTACGGGCTGCAGTAAAGATCCGTTACCTCAGTTTGATAGATGGATGTAGAGCTAATCGAGCTCTATATTTATCTACGGTTTGAACTGCGTATCAGCAGCAAACTAAACAATAACGTTGTCAGTAGCGTTATGCAGAGGTGAACTGTGTCAAGAAATTCAGCCCTGAACTCATTGTTAAAGCGCTACTGTTAGTAGCCATTGTATGTTTATAGTTCCTTTCATCATAACTGGAAGTTAGAATTCACTATTTCTTCGTCTACCGGTGCACTGAAAGTAGGCTTTACGCTGTTTTGACACTCCGTGTACCACCTTGCCAAAGCATTATTTTGCTATAATAATGTAGGCCCGAATATTGTACATTTAGTGATCTACGAATTCATCCTGAAACATGAATTACTGTAGATACAGAAGCAGTTTACTTACCCAAAAGAACGGCTGATTATTCAACCATCACAGATTGCTCAGTGTGTGAAGTGCTGTAAATATGTCTGAGTGTTAGAAATAAGGATTGAATTTCTTTCCTATTGGTCAATAAACATATAATCTTCCCAAAGAAAATGGATGGCTCACCAAACATCTGCTGTTTGTCTCAATACATCCCAGTCTCTATTCTAACTTGCAAATATTCTCCATCTCCAAGAATCCAAAGGATATGGCACAGTGGTCAGTGTTTCATTAATGCCCTCAGTGATGTTAAATGATGTTACTTATTTTGTACATGACTATGTTTTTTCAATGTAAAGTCTCTGAAATGAACAGCTTTTCAACAAGCAACAATAATTAAACATGGTATCAGTCATTTTACTCCAGAACCACCCAAAATATGACTTAATTTTTGTTTATTTCTTGAACATGACATTTTTAAGCATCTGACATTTTTAACCACTTTTGTTTGGGATAGATCCACAACAAACTTTTCAATATTTGCTGTATTTTCTGTATTTAAGTTCACAGTGGCAAAACAATATATTTCTGCCCTTTGAGTGCAATCCTCTTAACATTTGCAGCACAGCCATAAAATGTAGACTTAGAGTGATGTAGCCCAAAGCGTTTCCCATTAAATGATCAATCACAGTTTTCCAAAGAAGAAAACTTTTAAACTAATGGAGTCCCCAATGTTCATTACATCCTACGCCCCACTTTATGAACATGTTAGATGGCATAAAAAAACATACTGATGATCTTTCCATTTGTGTGTGTGTGTGTGGTCTTGGTGTCTCTCTGAATCAACAAATTCGTGCATGCTCTACCCAGACCTACTGAATTTTCACTAATCATGTGTGCAAATGGAAATTTCTGGGCCACTACTGTTGGTGATCATGGTCAACTGGGTTCATCGTCTTCGGACCTTCAAATCGGTAAAGGTCTTGGCAGGCCATCCATGGAATATTTTGTGCACAGAGTTAATAATTTAACCTGAGGATGGCCCAAGAGTCTTTGCCTGCTTATAGCTCACAGCTTTACTGTTTGCTGTGTGGATTGTCTGGAAACCCTGTTTGCATTAAATTTGCTACACCACTCTGAAGTGCAGACCAATCAGAGACCAGTGGGAATGGCTGCGTAAGATGTTGTTGAAGTCAAGGGTTAGTTTGAAATGTTATTCCAGTATTGGCGGCAGTGGTAGACCTACATGAAGTGATACAGACAGTTGTTGTGATGCTCGTGAAGCAATGCCTAATTTTGAAAAAAATAATCTAAAATTTTAAAAGTGTTTTGGTGTACAACATATGTCATACTACATGCATCAATGCTGATTGGCTGTGGCCTGGAAAAAATACTCAATGGACTGTGGCCAGACCCGTGTACATACCTTGTAATATCAGGTACGTCTGGTCAATTTGACTAAAAAGTTCTCAATAAACATTTAAAATATTGTTTGTATATTTATATGCTCTAGCAGTAAATTAATGTGAAGGAGTTTTCTTTTTCTTTCTTTCTTTCTTTCTTTCTTTCTTTCTTTCTTTCTTTCTTTCTTTCTTTCTTTCTTTCTTTCTTTCTTTCTTTCTTTCTTTCTTTCTTTCTTTCTTTCTTTCTTTTAAGTTGTGGTTTTTGCCAATGCACTTATCAAATATTCAGATTTGTGGAGAGACTTCTGTTTCTGAATATAAGTGAACATTTTTCCTTATTAGAAAAGGGCAAGATTAAAGTTAGATAAAGCCTGATTATATGGTACAGTATATTAATCTTAGTGGTCGAGTAGTGGTTACAGTTAATTTATAATGAAGTGCCGAATTAATTATTTGTCAAGTAGAAGAAAAAAAGAAACCCCTTCATAATCGATTGTCTTGTATACCTGCAGAGCATTTCTTTTGTTAAATAGTGCAGAAATTTGAAATACGAAAATGGAACAATCGTTTTAGAACAGCTATGTTTGCTGCCATTACACATTTTAATATAATTCAAAGCCTGAGTAGATTCATTTGTCAGACAATCACATTACAACAGCCTCCTAGCTCCCACTACATCTGCCATAAGGCATTTTCTTTGTGATGTTTAAGGAAGCTGAAATGCAAATATGCATCTAATGTGCATCATCACAAAACAACCGCTTCGTAATTCACCTTTGGTAGTGAATTTTGAGGCTTAGTTCAAGCCTGCATTCAAAAGAACTCACAGACAGAGACTTAAAGCAATAGATAATGAGGATTAGACATATGTAATTATAATTGTATTGCTACAGTGGCTGAGCATATTCATGAATATCAAAATGCCTCAACAAAGAAGTTATTCTTTCAGGGCATGGTACAGAGTAACTATTGTATGTGTCTTGTGACCTGTTTTAAGCTGTTAAAAAGAAATTCACTAGTCTAAGACAAACAAGAACTAAGATGAAGCAGGTGTTGCTTGTAGTATATCAACATAATGTGATCCAACAACATCAGAGTGAGCTGGAGAACAATTTAAATCGGTTCTACTAGTTTCTCAAATCCTGTGATGGCTGTTTTATATACTGTAACATATGTTGAGCTGATTGAGGGGAGTCATTAACAGCCTCAAGGCAAAGCAATCAGTTAAGGCCTTTTAGACAAGTAGGTCAAATTCATTTGAACTAAAGTCCTTCACAGAACTGCTTCGCGGAAAATGTTAGCTAGACTTTATTGGTTTAATTAGTTGTTCTTAATGCTATTGACCTGCTCTCTAATGTATCGCTGCAACCATTTAACATCAAACAATGTGATAAAAAAGCAACAAGATTGCAGAGACACAGCCAACGAAAGGAATTTGGCTGAGGCTGAATAAGGAGAAGTATAATTAGGACTTTGTTAGTGGTTTTGTCAGCAGTGGTGACATCAATCAAATATTCAAAACCTATTACACTTGCTGGTTATTTTCCCTCCTTTCAGGTGAACAATGAACTTTCAAAGCGTTCACAATATGTGATATATTTACAGATCTCTTCCCCCAGAGGATAGTGACTTTAGAGGACACAGCAGTTGTCTCGGTTGAAATTCACAAACAGGCGGCAAAAAGGAGCAGCAATTGTCACAGTAAATGAAGTTATCCAACGTGAAGTTATCCATAAGTCAGACCTGTATTCAGATCCTCTGCTCACCCAAGATCCCCTTATTTCTCAACTCAACCCTATACCGTTTCCATCTACTGTAGCCCATGCATTTAAATAGGATATTTAACTGAACTGCACCAGCATTTTGGTATATATGGTGGTCACTTGTACAATTCGGGAAAGTTAACCTCACATTTTTAGCCCTGGGATTTCACATTTTAATTTATTTATGCCTGATTCCGAGTCCATATCATGTGTCAGTGAACTATTATATTTCTTATGGCTTGGCAAAAATACGTCAAGACTATAGTTGCGGTCAGACAGAAAATATGCTGTATTAGCACTTTTCTTATTCATTTAATGCGTCGTTTAAATACTGTAAATGTTCTCTGCTGTCTGCTTTATTCTATGACAGTTAATTTCATGTGTTTCATTGCATTTATTGTACAGTTTTTAATGAGGATAGTGATTGGTACATATATATATAAAACAATGCAGAGCAAAACACTTGGATATTGTTAGTAACAAATTACCTTGTATTTGTTGTGTTGTATTGCTGCCGCAGGCTATAAGGTCATACCCTTCAGTGTCTGGTAGAAAAAGCCTGAATATAGTTTGACAGCTGTAGGAAAAAAAAAAAAAAATACACCTCACAGGCACTGTGGAGCCATTACTGAGCAGGGGAAATTACGTTTTACTAATACCCAGCTTGGACAAAGGCAGACAGAACTCAGTTTGATCTGGGTACACATTTGGGATTTCAGGTTGGGTAGACTTGGCATTGGCAACACATACTGTATACAGCTGGCATTTACCAAAATCCAGATGCTTCATATGTTAATTTTAATAACTGAAAATGAACAGTTAATATAATTGCTCAGCTTTTTTAATCAAAAATGACAAAGCTGAAAATATGAGACATCATTTTTCCTCATAATCAATTCAAACTAGTCTTGAATATTTAGTTGTCTTACCATTTATGTGCACATACTATGCAGTCATTTAGAAAGTATGGACATTCATTTTCATTTATATTATTTTGTTACTTGCTTATAGATTGCCAATTGGTGCAAAAGAGGAAATGACTATACTGTTCTTGCAAGGCTTGTCTCTGGAATTTACTGAGCCACAGCTAGAGGCTTGACCAGTCAATAAAGTATGCACAATTATTTAGTTATTTAAAGTTCTATATTTTAAATTTGAACTTAGTGTTTACTCTTTGCCCCTTGACTCTGGCACCTGCAGCTACATAAAAAAAAAAAAGCGTTGTCAAGGCAAAGTTAAGCATGACAAATGGATGGCACATTTATGCCTCAAATTTATGGAGAAACCGATTCAACTGGATAATTTTGAAATTGCTTTTAAGCATCAGCCATGCTTTTACATTTTTAAAGACCTGAAAAAGAAAAATCTAAATTCAAGGTCAAGTACAGCAAACAGGAAAAAAGCATGTTTAACTAAATAATTGAGGATTGGGACCATTCGATTTTGGTGTATCAGCAAGATGTACCAGAACACCCGCACTGGAACACTCAGCACTTTTTAAGGTTCTTTATTGTTGAACCTATGGTTGGCTAATTAAACCATCATCTGTGAGAAATACCTGCTGCTTTGGTCATCGTGTTCTGGTAATGACCCGAATGTATCGTAAGCTGTTCTGTCATGTCAGCTGTCTTTACTTATCTGTTCTGCCTTCTTCTTTTCTTTGTCAAGTCCGTTTTCCCATTCTGGTCAATTCCCTACAACCACCAGTCTGATGGCACCGTTTCTGACCAATCATCTTTTTGCCCATCTTCTTCGAGACTGTCTTTAGACGGCATTCTTTAAATAACATTGCAATTGTGCTATTGCAATTCAACAACCTCCCCATTCCCGCCATGACATCCAGGATATCCAGCTAGATTCAGTTAAAATCCATCAATTCACTGCTTTTCTCATCCATCACCACCAGCATTTAGACTTAGAGATGTGATCTTGTCCTCTCTCCGGTATTCCTATTTGCCTACATTTAATGAAAGAGTCCTCCCACTGATGCATGATAATTGCGAATGTCTTCCTCTGTTTCTTGCTGATAAATACAGTGATGAATATTGTTAAACACCTTCAACTGATCACACTTCTTGGAATACTTATCAGACAATGACAAATAAATTAGATATATATGCTGGGTGTACAAAGATATGGTATATAATATATATACAAGTAAATAGGACCTTTATTTGGGATTTCAAATGACTAGAACAGAAGCTGTGGGTAGATTGCCGGGAGGAACAATATAAAACCCACAAGATCTGAAAGGTGAAAGGAACCTTTCATTGTGCTCAAATGAGAACAGCAATCCTGTGCTTCCCAATATGTGGCAGAATAAAAAAATAAAAAAAACCCTGAGGGGGCTTGGGTCTATATAGCCTCACACTGACCTGCTTAATGCTTAATCAGCCACCCAGTGTGACAAAACAGACGCTGTCACACTGGGCTGTAAAGAGTTGGCGTGACTTTACCAAGTCTGCAGTAGACATCTAATAAAAAGCTCCAGCTAAACACCAACTGGACACACTGAGTTATTACTATTTTTATTTTATTTAAATGAGGAGCCTCTTTGACCTAATGGATGATTTATATGTGGGGCTATACATTTGAGAAGAAAGATAGTGTACATTGAGCTCTAATGCGACAACCACATCACCGTGGCCCGAGGTCAGGCAATCTGATAGAAGTGACAACTACCAAGGAAAAAAGAGACACAATTTTTCTCGTAATCTGACTAAAGCTTTTGCGATGAAAACTGTTGAGAACATCACAGCACAGCTACCGGTGTTTTATTATTCGGGATTAGTTCTCAGGTGAGAACAGGATCTACGCACACTCAAGAACACACTGGTTATAACACATGGTTATTGATTTTTTTTTTTCTCCAGTTGTTGTTCACTAGAAACAACTGGCGAATGCTTTCAACTTACGAAGGCAAAGGATTTCGCCAGTATAAGACTACGGGTGCGAACAAAACTGTATTTAAGTACATGTCAGCGTAGACTTTTCTTGAAACTAAATTTAAGAAACAACTAAAGAAGATATTGGTGAATGAGGCCAATTGTGTATCGTGTCTACAAAGGTAGCAAAGAAACATGGATTTGTTTCAGCTCACAAGTAAACAACTTGTCAGGGAAGATGATCAGTCCACAGGGAGTATCGGGGTGGATAAACCAGAGACCGCTGGCAATAGTAACCTTGAACTGACAGAGAAAAGGAAGAAGGAAATGAATTCTAATGAGCGATTAGAAAACCAAAACATTGTCACCTTCTGGGCCACCTCAGTTTTCCCCCGACTCCTGCACTCTCCGTCTCTTCTTCCAGCCTTTGCAGGACTTTGGTGGTGCAGGCCACAGTTAGGATTATTGGGGGCTGGTGTAAAAAGGTTAACAGGATTAAAGAACACCATCTCTTGGTTCAGTGTCATCCACTATAAATGTGAGGCAATTATACTCCAGAGCGTCCAAGAAATCCTGGATAAACAGAGCTAGCAGAGTATTACGGATGACAGGCTGCTGCAGATCCAAACACAGGATCCATGAGGCCATGTCAGGACAGGGTTACCATTCCCATTTCAAAACAATGTTTGCACATGTTTTTTGCAGTGTATTTACAAGAGGTCACAGACCTGTGATCATGTGTGATCATAATTGTGCAGTGAAAGGTTTTGTACTGAAAACATATGAGCTTGAAAATTGATGGGAATAAATATTTGTGGCTGTTTTTTGTTTTGCTCAGCCTGTTTTTCTGTTTGTTAGATCATGGACTTTCACATTTTTTGACAGTGAAAGTCAGGAAATTTCACATTTGATTTAGAACGCTGGAGTATTTTTTCCTTTTTTCAATTTTATTTTTGAATTTCTTATTAACTGATACGTGTATATTGTTAGAATACCATCTTGAATGAGGATTGCCCATGCTGGGCAGTGTTATTGTTCCCTGAGTTCTGGCTAGTTGCGCTTGTGATTCTCGATATTTCTTTTACCTCATGTGAGGAGATCTATCAGTGCACATTGCTCTACCTATGTGTTACATGTGTGTTAGTTCAGGCTCCTACACTGAGCTCAAAGGTGCATTCAGTGCTCTCACTCATTTAATTACGCCCATGTGATGTACTGGCTGAGAGCTACACCTCGCCTGGCTTCCCTAATCTGATGGCAAATAAGGGCGACATCAATCTCACCATGTCAGAAATAGTAATGGCCACACTTTCTCTTCTCTCTTTGGTCTACCTTGATACCAGACAGCCATTCAGCCTCAACTCCCCTCTCATCCTTCCTTTACTTTTGCCATTTATCACAGGAAGTCCCAACAGATGAGATCGTTTAACACTGGGCGTGAATGGTGATGTGCACTCTCTCCCTCGCTTAAAGAAGAGCCTCTGCGATTTGGAGTTCAGAGCCCTGCTTCAAAGGAATTTGTCACTGAGATGGACATTTTAATTGGACCATTAACTTTTGGAAAGACTCTTCAGGATATCTTGATGAGTCGGTTTTTCTCCCCTATCCAAAACTATAACAGTCCTTTACACACACCTCTGACAACATCTTCATGCACACTATTTCCGCCTATTGTATGAGACTTTTTCTTCCGAGTGCTTTGCACACTGCCCCCCGATTCTGCCCTTGTGGCTCAATAAAAGAAAAAAGATTGGCTTAGATTGTGAAAAGTGGACAATGCTCTGAGACTACACCGTCAGTAGAATACAATAATGTTGTTTTTACGTGTATGCCAACGTGTCAGTACGCACAACAACAAAAAAATCTTTCAGATCTATCTTGATATAATGATATATTTAAATGCAGACAGATATAGATCTAAGGTATGTATAGATATATTTGCAATATTCAATATACCACAGTCACCATGTCCTAATAACCTTTCACAGTTTTCCCCCATTAGGTGTTAATTTAATAACCCGGCAGGAAATTGTTGAACTCCTTGCATGTGCGTGATCAACAAAAACACACCAAAACAACAAAGATAATTCTGAGCACCCAGAGGCACTTTTATATCCCACAATATTACCCAAAATATGTTGATTGCAAATCAGTCTACGTAACCGCAGGAATGAACCCAAGTTATGCTCTTACCCTTTAAAACACTACCTCACAACAAGCAAAGAAAATAAGGAAGGGGAGTAGGAGAGAGACTACCAATTCTCAAAAGCTATTGAAAATAACTCCCGCCAGACAGATGAGGTGAGAATGAAAGTCGAAACATACAATAGAGGGAAGACTTTCTATTCTTTCTTTTGCCTGTGATCAGTAATCACTGAGGCAGGCAGGAGAGAGTAATCTCAGAGAAGATTCAACAATTGTGCCCATCCTGAGATTACATTATTTTCCCAAATTGCAAGTGAAGCCTCTCAATCCTCCAGCCAATGAATCAACAGTGGAGACAGGGTGCAGAGAGCTATATGGTATGTCATCTAAAAGGGTGTGTGTGTGTGTGTGTGTGTGTGTGTGTGTGTGTGTGTGTGTGTGTGTGTGTGTGTGTGTGTGTGTGTGTGTGTGTGTGTGTGTGTGTGTGTGAGTGAGAGAGAGAGAGAGAGTGTGTGTGTGTGTGTGTGTGTGTGTGTGTGTGTGTGAGAGAGAGAGAGAGAGAGAGAGAGAGAGAGAGTGTGTGTGTGTGTGTGTGTGTGTGTGTGTGTGTGTGTGTGTGTGTGTGTGTGTGTGAGAGAGAGAGAGAGAGAGAGAGAGAGAGAGTGTGTGTGTGTGTGTGTGTGTGTGTGTGTGTGAGAGAGAGAGAGTGTGTGTGTGTGTGTGTGTGTGTGTGTGTGTGTGTGTGTGTGTGTGTGTGTGTGTGTGTGTGTGTGTGTGTGAGAGTGAGAGAGAGAGAGAGTGTGTGTGTGTGTGAGAGTAAGAGAGAGAGAGTGTGTGTAAGTGTGAAAAAGAGAGAGAGTGTGTGTGTGTGTGTGTGTGTGTGTGTGTGTGTGTGTGTGTGTGTGTGTGTGTGTGTGTGTGTGTGTGTGTGTGTGTGTGTGTGTGTGTGTGTGTGTGTGTGTGTGTGTGTGTGTGTGTGTGTGTGAGAGATTCCATTTAGAAAGGAAAACTACTGGGAATACTCTGAGGAACATAATGGCATACCAGTGCAATGGCAGTAGCAAATTATTTCAGTGAAGTCAACTGAAAAGTTTCTGGGAATGTATTTTCATCTCTTTGAAATAAATACATGATTTAAAGTTCTTCAAAAACACATATGGTGAAAGTTATTTAGAAACGAGAAACCTTCAGTTGAAATGTGTCTAAATTGGAAACCCTTAAATATGCAAATCAATCTGAAACTAAGATTTGATGTGATTATCTCAAAAGTCTCTCCTCAAAGCATTTCTTTACTAAAGACCAATATGCATGAACTCCAATGAAGCAATAATCGAAACTAAAGGTTGTTTATGCACATTACCATTTGACATTCTCATATCCATTTAGATTTATCAACTCAAGGGCGCCTTCACTAGATAAATGCCACTGGTAATTGTGAAACTTTACCAGTTCACGAGACTCCCCTCCCCCTCCACCCCCCAAGGTGGTTGCAGCACAATAAACAAATATAATAAAACTATATGTATATCAAATATCAAAAATATGAGATTTGCCTCCCTTGCACACGGCGACACGTACCTAAAGCGACATCATGCTGTCGTGCACGTTCGTCGTGCACGTTCCGCTTTTTGTAGCCAGGCTTCACGCGGCGCAGCTGGCTTGTATGCAAATAGGACGAGCTGGAGGCCCGAGCCTTTGAGCGCTTCTGTTTCTAACAACCGCAAAGCTGAGACGCTCTGCTGAAACCTGTGAAAAGTCCAATCGCTTTGTACCTACTGTACATGACATGTTGTGTTTCTGTTTCAGCCCAATTACACACGGCAGACAAGCTCATCTCTACGCTGGCTCAACTTCCATGAGGTTGAACTCTATTTTGTAATGTTTCTCTCACCATCCATCACCAGCCATTTTTACACTATATTTTGACAGCTGAATAGTGAATGAATAGTGAACTTTATGTTCATGTTAGGGTGTCGAACAAAGTTCAAGGAAAGGATGAAATCACACCAATGAAGGTGAACATTAAATGTTTGACTCGGCGAAAGAAGGTATGAGACAGGGATGGGAAGTTTCAAAGTAATGAGGGAGGTGCTAATGGCAGATTTGGTGAGGTTTGTTTACAATAATGAAAATAAATAAATATGACAGTATTAAATTTACCTTTTAGTTATGCTAACTGTCTAAGTCGCTATCTCTTGACATTTGGCGAGTTAAATGGTTTATGATTTCAACATTGTTTTTTTTTTTTTTAAAGAACAAACTGGAACAACGCTGTTCAACTCTGTTACGCGGGAACAAAATACTAGTCATTTAACCCTCACTGCAGTTGATTAGAACTGTTTCAGGTTTGTGTTTTCTCATATATCAGGACAATGCTGAAGATGATGATTTGCTTTCATGACGCACAAATGAGCACGAGCACCAACCAGACATACAGAGATAAACAGGCAACCATTCTCTTTGTATACACTGAGAAGGATGGCTCGATCAGGTTTGTATTTGTTAATGATCAGATGGTGCCTGATTAATGCAACATCAATTCATATATGAACAGTAATACACATTTAAAATGCTTCAAAAGCCATAGCTGTGCACCGCAGTAATGATTTATCTGATAATTACATACATAACTTCGACTTTAAAGAATTCATATCAGTTTAGTTTCTTTGGGGATGACAAGCTTAAGCCAGCATGTTTGGATGGCAAATCAATAAGTCTGAACCACCAGGGAACAGAATCTACAGTGCTATTGATTTTGAAATTCTGTGGCACCTTTCTCGATCTGTAGGGAGCCCCTTAAGCACATCTTACTGGGCGACTAGTTAAAGACTTCAGAAGATACTGATTATAGCTCTTCCAGTATTTTTTTCAAATCTGCAACTGGAAGCCTTTTGTTACTCGTATCCTCCTTGTAATTAAATCAAATCGGGTTTCATATCAGTACACATTAAAACAATTAATAACCTATAAGGGACAACATGAATCATGTAAATCCATACTGGACAAAAGATGTATTTGCATAATTAAGTTACATAGCCTTGCTGTTTCAAATTCACTTTTGTACAAAGACCCTTTGCGTTCTAAGTACACACAGCTGTGAGGGACTCCATGTGCAGAAGTACAGTACAGTCTGCGATTCCACAGATAGAAAAACAAACACGGTGCAGTGCATGTACAACCTGGGGCTATTTTTATAAATAAACTGCAATTTTAATATATTTGCCATTCTTTCTATTCATTATTAAGGTTTCTTAGGAATATGAAATTGACTTGCCTAATTCAGTAAAATACTACCCAGGGGGAAATTGGTGGAAAATAAGCAAACATATTACCTAGACTTGATCATATGAATTAAAATGTAGTAAATATTGTAGTCTCTGGGTAAAACCACATTTCTGATGATACACAGTTGGAATAAGATGTTATCAATGTTGATTAAGTTGACTATTTCAAAGTACACCTCCTGATTCCATGAAATGGGTGTACTGTCTGTTAATAATGATGGTTAGGGATACAATGAAATGTGCACGTACACCTTTATTCAGTTGTCCTTTTAAAATTGATTTAATATTGAAATGACCGCAGCGATGTCGCTTCTGGCTGTATTTACTGACTGTATGTCCGAGTCCTAACAGTGACCCACACTCATAGAAAACCACGGCCGGCTTACAGAAAAGAATTGTGGTCTCGCATTAAAAACACTTCTGAATGTAACCAGGTCATACATGTGTATGAATCTCTCTTGAACCTTTAGCGGAACTGAGAATTGAGTAAATGTGGTTGATGGTGGATGGTGCACAACGTTTCAGATGGGAGTTAGTCAAATTAGTAAATTAGAGAAGAGTTTATGATTTGCATATCTCAGTGCAAAGGGACAGTCGATTTATTTATTTTTATTCGTCACCATTCTTTCTGACATCTTTTTTAGTCAGGACATGTACTATTTACAGTCATGAATAGGTTGAGTAGGATTACGCGGCTCGTTTTCAGTTGTCGGCATACAACTTGGGATAATATAGAAACTGTTGGAGCAGCTTTTAACCAGTTGACATTGACCACCATGTGACTTATGTTGCGGGCCAAAACTCACCCAGCAGTAAACAACGGAAACCCTTTCCCAATGTGAGCAGGATCCAACGATACGTCGGTGAATGATCACTGCAGAGTTTGTTTGTTCGACATTGTTCTTGCTTCAATTCCTCAACATTTGGTAGTGTTGCTACAACTGTTATCGCTTTATGTAGCTCCTTCATTGCAGCCATTGTTGGAACATTTAGAAACAAATGCTTGACTTTAAAGACTTTGCACTCAAGCACTCCTATTAGTCGCTGATCGGTTTGCTCTTCAGCGCAGCTGAGCGAACCTTCATGAAACAGGGTTTCCAGTCAGGAAAACCAGGAAACCTTAGTACAACATGAATTATGAAGCAAATATAGCAGTTCTACAATTTACGATTAACCATTCCTAACTTATATCATGCTGTTCACTAGACGTATACACAGGTAGTTTATTAAGAGATGTAATGTTTATGTAACACTTCTGTCTTTTGCAGCCTTGTAAGAGCAAACTTTCCCATAATGTAAAAAACTATCAGTTAAATGCCAGCCAAGTGACGGGCTATACCACTTGATGGCACAATCTATCGATCTAATATCGAGAAAATACAGCATATTGTAACAAAGTGGATCATTAACATTATCATCTAGTGGCCATTTCTCAAGTTATCAAATCACGAATAATCCATTTGACTACTTTTACCTTAGAGCAGAAATTCCTAAACTTTTCCGACCTCTTTGTACCAGACCAAATTTTCCCAAGAACCACTTCCAACTACAGATATCAAACATATCCGACTGCCTCAAGCGAATGTTTAGCTTTATGTTTGTGTGACATGATTTCACCCTCCGTGGTTCAACATAGGCAAATCTTTAAAAAAAAGAAGATTTAAATGAATACCTACTAATTGTTTACGTCTTTGTAATGTGACATTTATGTGTAGGTTCATAATATTTATGCCTTTCAGCAAGACTCTTGAGTACCACCAGCTGAAACCTCATCACAGTTTGGGATCACTGCATTAATATAAAGTGTTTCCCATTTGTGATATTTGTAATACTTTTGATTAATTCAACCATTTGGGGGTAAAGATGTTAATACAGAAAATGATAAGCTTGAAGAATTGAAGAACATATTTCAAAAGCGACAATACAAGGACAAGTAAAGACCCGGTATATCTGCTGTGACTTGAACTGTACAGCCTGGCCGTGTCTACAGCACATATAGACATCTGAAAAAAATGAGCATTTCAGTGACCTTCATTGTAATTGGAGTTCAACATCAAGTAAATGGTCTGAAAAGTTGGTGGTGATCCTGTCCTAATGCACAACTGACCACAATAAGTCACACTGATTGCATTTTAATGCTGTGTGGAAAAAACAACGACGCTAATGGCCCGGTGTTGGCACCGTGTGCCGAATTGTGACAGAGACTTATCTCACCCACTGTGGAGACAAGTCAATCAGTGTGAGGCCGCTGCCAAGTACTTGTTGTCGCTTTGTGTCTCTGCTGGAGGAAGGGTCACACTCATCATGCTTCCCACTAATGCATCCTGTCCCTCGCATCCCCTAATACCGTGCACCTTGACCATGTCAGCTGATCAGCACCCGTGACTCATCCACTGCATATGTTCGTACAAAAAAGCTTCAAAGTGCCTCTTTGGATTATTTTTGTACCGGAAGCATTTCCGCGCTTGACTTTGCGTTTAAACTCTGGGTTACAAATATTGAGATGGCACTGCCGCCGCCCACAGTAGACCCACAGAGGATTGATATGGTTGTTGATCAATGAGTCAATGATTAATTTTGCAGGATCTAAGACTGTCGCCTTTCAAATTCTATCATGCGACATTACCTTGCGATCGCTCATGCAGTAAATACGGAGCAGAGATTAAGACCTTTTTTAAGATAACTGCTTGCACAGCAAACTAAAGTTTTTTTTTTCTTTTCTTTTCTTTTCTTTTCTTTTCTTTTCTTTTCTTTTCTTTTCTTTTCTTTTCTTTTCTTTTCTTTTCTTTTCTTTTCTTTTCTTTTCTTTTCTTTTCTTTTCTATTGTCCAGCAAGTTTCGAATTTGTTCTGGCCAACTTTTCCAACTCCCGAGGTCAAAGTCCAGTACGTGACTCTCAGCTCGCAAACATGAGTTTTCCAGAGGCAACATAAGGTCACAGAAAGCCCGGGGTTCTAGTGGTGGTCAGATGCTAGCTTTCACTCCCAAGCACAAGATGATGAATCTTTTTTCACTGGAGCTCTGCATGGCGAGGGCTGAACAAGCCATCAGTCACATCAGTGGGAAGGGTTAAGGGTGGGCACATCCAGATCAGGATTGAGAACTGACTGATGGGCTTTTGGAGTGAAGCTCTGCCAGAGGCTTGCCATCTTTTAATGTCAGGTCCACCAACTGAGTCCTAGTCAGGGGTCCCGACCGTGGTGCTATATAATTTTTTTTCTTTTTCGCAGCACGTTTAATGGTCCGACCCTATGACCAACGTTGCAGCTCCTCGTGTATTTGTAATTTTAAAAGTGCAGAAAATGATGCCTTTGTATTTATGGCGACCAGTAGAGAGTGATAGAGTGGCAAACCTTTTTTAGCTCGAACCAAAAGTGATACTGCCCTCAACTTCAGTCACTCGGTCTGTTTTTGTGCTTCATGCTGTTCGCACCAGATGAAAATTGAAATGAAAATTGAAATGACTGTCGACATAGGATTCATTATGACAGCATGCTGAAAAGTGAATATAAAGTTGCTTCTATATATCACATATACTGCTTCCTCCTATATGCCACCTCCAGGGCATACAGCATGCTGCAGATCATTGAGAACCTTTTGGAGCACCAAATACAACAGAGCTCTTATTTATTTATTAGAGCCTCTTTTTAATCAACATAACTCTGCGACTCTGGCCCTATTTAATCCAAAGCCTAAAGCATTGTCAAAGTTTTCTGCAATCTCCTTAAAACACCAAATGAAGTTGGACACTAAAAAGCAGGGAGTTTTAAGAAATCTTTTTTTGTGATAATACTAATTACAGTATTTCATGGCAATGGTTTTTGTTTTTGTCATAACTAACTACTGTCTTGGTTTTAATTTAGATTAGATTAGTTTCAAGTCATTGCACAGAGTAGTACAAGTAGTAAAGCAACGAAATACAGTTTAGCATCTAACCAGAAAAAGCACTTAGTGGGGAATTGAACTTGTGTGATGGGAATCTGTTTTATTGCTGCAATGTAATAAAAACAAAATTAGTTAGTCAACCTTAGCCTAAGATATCTATGCGTAGCCATCAGGTGAAAATTGCACCTCCAGTTTATAATAGCGGTACATATATCGTCTTATTGCTTCAGAATTTGATCTCACATTTCTTCTCATGAAATCACAATAGTTTAAGCACCAGGGTCCTCTGGTATCTCTTCCTGCAACAGCATCCACCTACAACCTGAGCACCAACTCCTCCATCCCCACAGGCATACAATGCTGACCTGGCTGATGTACTCCTGAAGAACAAAAAAAAAAAGAAAAGCTGCTCTCAGCACTGCATGTAAATCTAAATTACAGTTCGTCAGAGGCGAACGCGTGCAATGTCAGAGATGCCTAAGTAGCTATTATTTACTTTCTGGTGTTGTGTTACACTTGTGGGCCAAAATAGTCGAGTGCTTATGTAGTGCTATGCTCGTAGAAGGTGAATTCGGGCTGAGCCGGGGCTTTCGTGAACAGTCAGCATTTCTTTTGCTTCCAGGAAAACTGCCAGTGGGAAAAGAAACACACACGTATTGTCGAAAAATATTAGACCTCGCTTTTTTAATGACTTTTTAAAAAAAAATCATTTTCCTAAGCCATCCTGCGTTACAAACCCCAGCACACATTGGAAAAGTATCGCGGTTGTTTATATTATTTTATTTAGTTTTCTATTATTACTGAGACATTTTCCCAAAGGACGGAGTGAAGATGGTTGGAAGGACTGAGGGAAAATGAAAAATGCAAACTTTTGGTTTATGAGATTTTGTCATTCAAGCGAAATAAATAAATAATGGAAAGTGTGTCCTCATGAGTTGGGGATTCGGAATAAGAATAACAGAGATCGGGGCCATACTGTACACATCTCTGATATATTTCTGGAAGAAAATATTCGGCAGAGAACTTAACAGTAGCGTTTCTTCTTTATATGAAGGCGTCTGCATGGTCTTGGTCCACCTGGTTAAAGAATGACGGCACTGAAGGACCAGAGTCCTCCTGCTGGTTTTTACTTTACATTGTGTTTTTGCAGACTTTCAGACTAACTCTGATTTTCATATCCACCTCTCTGTGAGGTGTTTGCTCTCTCTTGACTCCATCTCAGCGTGTTCTTTGTTGTCCTGTCAAAGACTGTGCGCCTGATTGTTTTGATTAAAGTGTTTTCTAATTGAACGTATAGAGGCATGTTGATTATTTGCAGTGGCCTGTATAATTTGAGGTCTTCTCAGGGAAATTGATTCTCTGACTGGCTCCCCCAACCTGTTATTTTCTTCCAATAAATCTCACGACGACAAAAGAAAGGAGCAAAGGAGTGAAAAATGAATTCAGAGGAAAAGAAACTACCACGATGCCCGGCGAGCAGATGAATTCTCCCCTGCTGCGAATCTGCCTGTATGCAACAATGTTGATTAAAAAAGACTAAGTTGCTGTATGTCCCTGCTTACTGTGAGACCTCTTTATACCGAAGTTGGAGTGAAAAATAAGATGAAAAATAAGATGTTTTTCTTGGATGTTTGTGGCTCATTAGACTTAAGCCAGGGGACAGTAATCTATGAGATTACAAATAAGTGGGCCCTACTGCTGGAAGGCAGGATCTGTGCATTTTTGCGTGGGGAGAGGGAATTTGGCAGGCTGCTGTCAAGCCAGTGGATCAAAGTCCTTTTCCCACTGCAGTGGCTCATCACAACAACAGAGAAAGAGAGAGAGAGAGAGCCAGAGCCAGGGAGGAAAAAGAGAGAGAAGGAAGGGAGACAGAGATAAAGGGAGAAGGAGATCTTGGAGGAAGACAGCTTACGCCACTCATGGTTGGCTTACTGTGCACACTTGCTTCACATTTTAGATCCAAAGCCCATACTGAGCATTGCTCAATAAAGCACTCAAGTCAGCAGGGGGGACTAGATGTGCTGTCAGTGTCAGTACATCCAAATGAATTGTGACAGTGACACATGAGCATGTACAGAGGCAAAGTGTCTCCATGCAAAATGTAAAAAAAAAATATGGATGTCAACATTTAAAAATCTAACACTGTACCCAACTTTTAAGCTTCCGCCCTGCAGAGAAAATTTGAGCAGACACTACTGCTGTAAACATATATATATTTAGTCCTGAGACATTAGTTGATGTTTGCATGTTAGAGTGCGGTATGTGTATTTTAGGAAATTGTAGAGGGGACTGTCATCAGATATGAAAAACACCAGCTGCTGCCTCGTATTTTACATGTGATTCCTCACACTTCCTGTCAAAGGGAGAACACGTGTAATCCATATATCCTCGATAGCACTGCAGCAGCCACTCTGCTCCCTTGAATCCCCCCCGCCTCTCCCTTGCACCAAGGAGTGCATGTAAGCATAAAATTCTGTGTTTGGCTACAGGCGTTTCCATGTGACTTGATATCAGTGGACATTAGAATAATGCCACAGCCAGTGAAGGAAAACAGATTCCTGCAGACAAAAACAGAGCTTCAATTAAACCAAGCTCCGGGAATACTACACAACTATCGAGGTGCCCTTGAGCAAACGGCTTCATCCCAAAATTGCTCCGATGAAGATCCACAGTGGTCGACCACAGTCTCAGGCAAATGGCAGTGTGATTATTCGGCCGTGACGCCATAATGGAAGAAATGTGCGAAATCAAAACATCCAGCAAAGAACCTTTATAAACACAAAAGAGAATAACGTCCTTGTTACACATCGCAATCAATTACACATTTTTAAACATTCCTCACACAACTACCGTATATTTAGATGTTCAATTGAGAAGTTAAGCGGTATCTGCAGTGCCTGTCACATATCTCCCTCGCTCCCCCTTTCTCTCTCTCTCTCTCTCTCTCTCTCTCTCCTTCTCTGTCAGCATTCATTATTAATCATAGAACGTTCTTTTTGGTTTCATGACCGCTTTGATAATCAAGGTTGCTGATAGGAGAGCACACATTCAAAATTGATAGTTTGAGCATGGACTACTCGAGGGACAAAAGTGTTAATTAATTAAGCAGTAAGGTGAATGGAGAGTGCGCTAGCTGTGCTCAGAATTGTGGAACCCCCTGAGGTTTTACCTCAGACCCACTCGGTTGCATCAGTCATAATGCATTATCAGCAGGCACCAACAAAAGATGCTCATCCGCTTTTTATGTTTCATTTCTGTTGTCATCTTGAAACATGTTTTTATTGATCCAAAAAGCTATTAAAGCAGTGCCAAGCACAACGTTGGAGTCTTTGCTGATTTCAGATTGCGTGATTGGCCAACAAAAACCTTGGCTTCAGTCAATATTGCCGTATTTTACTGTAATCTTCAGGGTGAATTGTTGAGATGGCAATATGTGCCCCCATAGTCAGGTAAACAACATGGGTGAGCAGCAGCAACTGACAAACATGCAAAAGATTAAAAAATAAAAAGATTACAATATTAAAGGCTTTTACTGAGAACATCAATTTGAGCATGTGCAAGTACACCTAGTTTTTAAAGGAGATGGGAGACAACACTCTGATTGGTTGATTTTACATTACACCCAAAACACACTTGTGTTAAATCGAAAGACAACGTACAACCCCTTTGAACCATGTTCCGTACTTTGGAATCAGATTATCCATCTTTAAACTAGCAAAAGGGGACTTAGACATGCAGTAAATGCACTTGCCCGACGGTCTATAGACCCGGTGCTTAGAATAGAGCGCTAACTCTCAAAAAGCAAGGCACAAAATTGTATGCCACTGAAATAAAATAAAAAATAACGTCCTGGGTTTAGGAAAAAATAATCTACAAAAACAGCTAGAAATGAAAGAGAACATTCATCTTTCTACTTAGAAGTCTCTTTCCAAACAGAACAGATGGAAAAAAATTCAAACACTGGTATTAAGGAAGATACCAGCATACCTTCTGGGGTAATAGGAGTAGAAATACATCAAGAGAAAAACACAGTTGAACCAAAACTTTCTGAACAGTTCTGAATGAGCAAACTTGACTGGCAAACAGTAAAGCGCTTTGTGTTCTTAATGCTCCTTCCAGTATACATACTGTTCCTGCATCAAGGTGTAAAGTACATTCTGTTAATGGGAGTTGGCTCCAGATGAAAAATATTGTTGTGGGCGTTTAGCCTCGGAGGCTGCAGTTGGAGTCACAACTGACAGTGATGATGTGGCAAGGACAGCGGGGGTACACTGTTAAAAAAGCAGCACGAGGTCATAACACACAGAGCATACACAGTAACTGAAAGCAAAGATGATGAGATGATCTGTGTCAGAGACGCTTGCGGGCACAAATAGATAAAGAAAGCAAGATTGCACCAAACGTGTGATCGATGTCAGCGAAGCTGGTTTCATGGGCAGTATGAATCCCTGGCAAAGTATGTTGTGTGCAGCCATTTTTATGACCGTGTTTTTACGAGTTAGATAAATGCCCTATATGCGAACTCAGGATAGTATGACAATGAATGTTGGATAGCAAGTTGCACTGGGTCGTCAGTACTGACTTTTGCACTGGTCCAAGATTAGAGCAACAAAGGATGTCCTTGCTCAAGCTGAATGCCAACAATATACAGATTCAACGAGCCTGCAAGTGAAGGGAGGATAGCATAGCATATGCCCTCATGACTCCAGGGAGAACTGCCAGTGCACGGAAAGATGAGATTAAGAGGGAGCCGGGCGTAGGAGTACAAGCCATGGGTATTGTACAGACAGTGTATGCTGCCCATTGAATATGTGCAGCCTTAACAAAGCAGATTGAAGCTGGGTCTACAAATGTGTTTTATAATCAGTGTAACACCGCTTTAAGATGAACATCAGTGTGTCAGTATCATGTATGTGTGTTTTTACATTTGCCAAGTAACACTTGTACCGTCTGTTTTTCTGGAGAGTTGGTTGACTTTTGAAAATGCTTCAAAGGTAAAAAACATTTCACATTTATATGCCACATTCAAGACGGGCTCATTTGTCCTCGGAGGACGGTCGTGATTTAAACAGTAGAGCGGGTTGCCCAATAATCGTGAGGTTGACAGTTTAATCCCCGGTTTCTCCTGACCAGATTCCAAAGCATCCTTGGGCAAGACACTGAACAAGCTGCTCCCGAGCGCACCTAGCATAACAGCTCTGTCGCTATTGGTGTGTGAATGGGAGGCAAAGATTGTTGAGTGCTTTGTAGCCCGCCAAGGTAAAAAGGTGCTATGGTGCAGACCATTTACCATTTTATTTCTGTAAAGAATGTGCTCGATAGGATAGGGATGAATACCACCATAATACAAATAATAAACATAATGCAGTAATAAGGATGAGGCTGTGGCAGTGGTTTCATAAGAAATGGGCCTTTACAATTTTGGAAATGATGTTGACTTGTTATACTGTATGTGCAATAGAGCAATAACTGTGCAATTTGTTAGACCATTAAGATGCAGCATACCGACTACACCACCAGGGTTTAAAGGTCTCGACGCTCCAATACTTTATTTTTTCTATTCACAGTTTACCAGCACTGAGTTGTTTTTTTGAGGGCAGTGCAGTTGGAAGCAAAAGAAAATAGAGGCTGGAAAACTTGTACAGAAGTTGTATTCTGTGAGTCACATTCAAACAAATAAAGTCTTTAAGGATCTGTTTGTAGAAAAGGATGAAAAGATGTCAGTTCCTTCTTAAAATGTTCTGGGTAAGGGAAAAAAAAAAAACATGTCAGTGTTACTACTCCTCAAATTGTTTGTAGCGAATGATAAAAGATAAATAGCGCCGCGTGTATGCAGGCGTTTTAACAATACAGGATTGCAGGTACCGCTGCTCTTCCACATCCTATCTCGGCTTGTGAAGCGGCAGAACGTTTTCTCTTTGTCCGCAGAACAAATGGGAACTCATAAACCGTAAGAAAAACTCATATCCAAGAGAAAAGGAGAGCAGACGAACCCAATGGGGATGGATCCGCAGTCCTCACAAGCTGGTCTTTTTGACAAGTCAGGGGAACAGTTAAATTGAACAACTAATGACATACTGCTTGACAGTCTCGCATAACAAGAGGACAAGGGGCTCCCAACTCCTTCAGGTTCGATGGCACAGACAGTCAGTGAAATCAGTCTCATTATTCTGAGGAATCTGCTGCATGTGCCCCTTACTGATATAAAAGCACAATTATGAGGTGCTTCTGTGACATGAATTCATGAATGACATGTACATGAATTCACATTAGGGGTGGTTTTTTTTTAATTTTTTTAGAACAGCAATACTCTGAGCAGCAAGAGAAGAAAGCATGCATACACATTTAAATTGTGCACCGCAAGATACTGCGAGTACAACGAGTCTGCCTTTGTTCTGTGTTGTTAGATATTCAGGAGGAAGACAAAAATTATGTGCGAGTTGGAAATCAGTTTTGATTGGATGTCACAAGTCGAGTTATATAGCTTGAGCTGAGTCAATAAAAGTGACAAAAGAGTTTCGTAAATTAGAAAGTTTGGGCTGGGCACCAAGCTTAGATAATTATACGGCAAAGACCGAATTGCCTCTTTATTATCTACTATGAAAAAATGCCCCAAAAAATGTTCTTGGCCACATTCTTGTCCGAGTTGTGTCTGCTGTAGTAATTGATGGCTTCTTTGTGTACAGCCAGCTCACTAGCATCCACTGATAGACAGGGCTGGACTATATGGATCAAAAGTCTTAAAAAAAAGATATATTTTGCTTGAGTTGCGACACACGATATACATTTTCATATTTTCAACAAAGTGGGTTGAATGTTCACTTGGGAGTCAAAGCCAAAGGCTTTTTATTTTTTTTAATTTTTTTTGCGTTTTAATAAAAAGTTCTCCCTTCTCTGTTTGAAAAAAAAAAAAAAAAAAAAAAAATCCCCAAACGCAAATTAAAGATAATATAAAATAAATAGCCTACATTAGATAACAACAATATATATTTTGTGCATATTTCTGATAACGGTGTTGCTGCTCTCTCAACCCAGTTAATTTGCTGTATTCTTCATTACTAATTGCAGCTAATTAAATTACATTTAAACTCACACTGGTTCTGCTCCAGCACTCACAAAGTCTGCTTCTTTTAGTAACTTCCTCACTATTCCCAAAGTTGTTTAAAAGATATTTAGATAGCGAGTTACTTTAGCTGAGCAGGTCCGCACTCTCTTACTGCCCTGCTCTCTCCTGTTTAGTGTGTCTTATGTTTGGTTTTTCCTTTGCCTCCTTTATTGATAATGGTACATGTAACTGCTGTAGTTCATTTGCAGTGATGGAATTTGAATTTGGCTCCACATTTTCAAAAACACTAATCCTTAACTGCTACAGCCCCGAGTACCCGAGTAGCTATCGTGAGCAGAGCCAGCGCAGGAAGCAAGGGAGGCACTCGGGAGGAAGCACGGCCCCAGAAAATGACGCAAGCCGGACCAGTGTAGCTCCTACTCTCCCCCAGGCAGCATTAGGGAAGCCAAGGGAGCGGAATGACTGTCTGAAGGACACATAGCCTTAAGCAAATACCCACGATTCATCGTCAACCTACAGCGTAACGTAATTGAATTTGGCCAGGTGCAAATGTTTTCCCCTCCCCCTGCCCTATACGCATTAGGATTTCCCAGCATGCCCTAGTTCTTCCTTTGTAACCTTTGAGAATAAAGCAACCAAATTAAATACAAGTACGTCTAAGTGATGGGTAGAAATGATATTTACTTTTGATTAAACATGCAGTTTTGCAACATTTTAATTAAAGGCTTAATGATACATTAAATGGGCTATGACTCAAAACCATAAGTGTAAAAAGTGGGACCGTGGCATGTACATTTATTACAGTCCTCGCAGTTCAAATTCACTGACAGATTTTGACCTTCGCATTCACCCATATACAAAAATGTGGCAAATATATGCAATATTTTTATGAAATAATTTTTTATATATATATCAGAAAGAATCAACACATGGCTCAGCCCTACTGATAGCATATGAGGTGTTTGGAAGCATGAATAAATAGTAATAACTTGCAAGTGGGGCGTTTAGGGGACATCTGATAATTATAGCCACAGAAATTGACCTGGGTTACACTCTCCCCCTCTAAACTGTGTGGACACCCAACACTTGTGCAATGTGTTATGTAATACAATTTTTTTTAGATAAAATAAAGTTGGTATTGAAAAAGTATCTTTTACTAACCTTTATCAAAGGTATCACTGCTGGTACAATTTTTTTTTTTTTTAATTTTTTTTATTGATGATACCCAGCAAATTTTACACTGCTATTTTTTTTAATTTGTAAAAAAGGAAATTAATTCATTGACAGGTTGTAGTATGCACACACAGTTTGTCAAAGCTTCACAGTTTAAAAGCATCAAACACAACATCCGTACCTCTTCAGTGCCTGTATAGAGCAGACTTATCAGGATGTAGTATCCTTGAAATTCAAGATTAGGAATCTACTATATCTATTTTGGTATGTTATGTATACACTATATTGAGCTATTAAATCGTCTTCATTCACATTTCTAAAAGAATGCCTTCATTACAGAGAGAGATGAGGGGAGAGACAGATGGGGGGGCGGGGGCATTCAACAAAGGTCCCAAGACGGCCTCAAACTGGTTATGTTTTGGTTCATGGTTGACGCCTTAATCTCTAGAGCATATGTCTTCCTCTACGAATCAAATCTCCTCACAGTCTGTTCATGAAGTGGAACCATGTTAGTAAAGATGAGGAAGAGGAGCTGTGCAGAAGAAGAATATGTCAAAGTGTTGATGTTGGGTAGATTTATCGTGTTTTCGGGAGTCGAAGCTTTGTGAAAACCATCGTGGGAAATAATAACGTGTGATTGAGACACGATAGAAGTGTCAGAATCAGGATGGGTTGAGACTGGCCACAACAAAAGGGAAAAAAAAAATAAGGACTGGTTACAATAGGAAAGTGTTACTTCAATATCACTCTATCGTACATGTGAGAAGATTGTGCATTAGCAGTAGTGATATGTTTGATGCATTTTATATGGCACTACATGTGTAGAAAACAGAATGCAGTACACGTTTACTATCTATTTGTGCAAAATAATAATGAATGACAGGTTTTGAAAGTAGTAGTATTGTTTATTGTAGTACAGTGGTGGCATTTCTGTAGCCACCAGGGAAGAATGTGGTAATCAGCAGATGGTTGGGTGTGGCCAGGTGCTTGCATGACAAAAAGCCATGCGTACAACAGCATGTTGTTTGAGTGAAATTGGCCTCCGACTATTGAGACGTCTGAGGCTTTGCGATGAACTGATATACGACTAACAAAGCCTTCAGCTTGACATCCCATGAAAGAACTCGCCCCAGCTAATGGTGCTGCACTGTTTTTATTGGAATATTTCTGCTGATCTAAGAAACCCAGACTCTGATTGATATTGTTGTAGTAACCATGGGACAGTTTGTTTTTTTAAGAGAGACGGAGAGAGATAGAGGGAGAAAGCACAGGAAAATCTAAGAACTGAGCGTTCTGACAAATGTTTTCGCTGTATGATGTGGGCAAATATATATACTGTTCATGGTAGCAACCTTTACAACAATGGTCACAACACTTAGAGTAGTCATTCTGGTTTAAAGTCTAAAGAAACTACAGTACCTTGTAAAAGTATAGGCACTAAAGGTGATATAAGTAATGGTCTTTATTTATCAGTTGGCGTAATACAAAGTGCACAAAGTGAAATCAATATTAGGTGTGCCTACCTTCTGCCCTTAAACGGCACCCTTTGTTCGAATGAGCCCGTTGTTATTACCAGGGGACCAAATTCTGCCATTTTGTCACAGCTGTGGGTGTCAGGAAGTTGCGCCATGGTCATCTGCACCATGACCATCTGGGGCGAAAGATGGAGCAGAAAGTCAGAAAGGTTGGGGGGTTGTTAGATGGAACAAACATGGGACCTTCACCTGGGAGACCAGTGTGCTCCAGAATCCATTAGAAATCAAAAGTCAAGTGGATTTATTTTAGGCAACATTAGCTACTTATGAAATATTTAACTTGCGTAATGTACATAAAATAACTTCAGCGATGTATTAGTTACGTAAAATTTGATAACATTATCATCTCTAACCAAGTATTGTGGGTGCCTAACCCTAACATTATTGAAATGTAACAGACTCCAAATTATGAGCATTTCTAAACCTAACAACGTGGTTTTGTCTGCGTAAACCTAAGACACGTTTTGCATATGTATGAGACACCTACGGGTTGTGACAGTATTTGCTGCCCTGAGAGTCACAGTTGTTCAAGGTACTCGGTAGGTGGGTTGTCCCAAGTGTCTTGGAGAACATGCCACAGTTGTTCTGTGGATGTAGGTTGCTTTTGTATCTTCATGTAATCCCAGATTGACTCAAAGATGTTGAGATCGGGGGTTAGGTGGGTCTTTGAAAAACTCCTTGTTGTTGTTGTCGCTGAAGATAGTTCTTTATGACTTAATCTGTCTGTATTTTGGGTCATTGTTTTACCGCAGAGTGACGTTTGGTCCAATTAGCCTCCCTGATGGTATTACGGGATAGAAAATCTAAACGTTTGAAAATCTGTTGAAAGTGTTTGTGAGTTTAGGTTTGCAAATCCAGTCAAATCTTGAAGTCTTGTTTAAAGATTCTCAGGTGGGAAATTGTGTCATACGATGTGTCAGTGGTCTAAATTGTTACTGTTTTTGTGTTAAAAGCATGACTAATCAACGAGACTGTCACAACACGCACAAGCAAACGGTAAAAGCCTCAGCTAAGTTGCTGAAACATTACAAGTACTCAGCCAGTAAGCCCCAAAAAATATTCAATTTATCTAGACAATAGCAAGAAACTAGTGTTTATCATATTTTCAAAGTGTATTGTCTTAATACAGCTTCTTTTTTTCTTTTCTTTTTTTTTACAATTTGCTATTTTTATAATAATGACTCCATGACATAACAAATCTGTCTATATGGATTGACAGTGTGCTTCTACCACATTTTGCTGATCCTCAATCGAGCTGAGGGTCTTATGTTTGCTCTGTAGTTATTGATTTTGTTTGTCCATTTGGTGGTTCTCAGGACTTTCTCGAAGAGTTGCAGCAAAGGTCATAACCCCTTCAAAATATAAAGAAACTTGACAACTCATCCTGTCAAGAAAACAAACCATTTCACTTTAAATGAGGCTGGAAAGTTTCAGACTTTCCACCTGAGTCTCTAGTCTGCAGAAACACAGGGAATTTATATTTTTTTAATGTTGTTTCATGCTTATTTGCCTCTATTATGTATTTGCACTTATGCTTATGATGTTATTGACAACCCCTGCAGCAACCCTGTCACTCAATTGATTGCTTGGCTGTTTATGTACAGTATCTTGCCTGGACTGACTCATCGCTCTGTCTCAGACTTTATTTATATTTGCGCAGGTCGTAAGGAATTACATCAAACAGAAATGAGCCATGTATTTCTGGGCCATCTGCAACCCTGAATGACAGAATCTGGGAGTGGGTGAAGGTAGAAAGGAGGATTGATTTGATGCATGTGAGACTCCACAAGAAAATCAATATGCTCACCGCAACCCATGATTGACTTAACAGCACATGCCAACCACCTCTGAGTGGAGCTCGGAGCAAATGTCGACACAGTTTGTTATAGACGTCTGTACTGATGTGATCTCGGAGCCCCGCTTTATAGTTCAGCACATTGCCTGCCCATAGGACACTCACTCAAATCCTCCCCAGCTGGGTTGGAATAATATTATTGAGTTAGGTGGTAAACATATCACACTCCCCTACTCTTTTGTGGCTGTCAAACCAAGCTCTTTGTGTGGGCACCAATTTGCCTCCATAATATGCCTGAAATCTGATCCAAGATGATCAGATATACTTCCTTAGGATTTTATCTAAGTTAGTCATACTGTTTTTGTTCTTAGTGCTGGGTGGTATAACCAAAAATGTCTGACTGTATTTTTTAAGATTCTGTTCGTTTTACGGTATGTCTCTAAATTTCTTTAAAAACATTTTTTTTTTGCATAACTGGCTTTTACAGGTTTATAAGTGTTTATTCTACTGTAAATAATATAATACACAACATCAGGCATACATTGCAATCAAGCGGAAACCAACCATGACTTCACCCATTGGTTTTTGAACTACCATTCTGAATCATTGAGTTCTGCATTTCAGCCATGGCCATCTTGGTATTTTCAACCCATAAGTGTCCATATTTGGAGGAGTGTGGGAGGTGTGAGCGGTGAATCTGACTTGATCTGATTCGGAGCTCAAGGACACTACGGCTGCCCACCTTTAGTGGAAACCTGACTGCACCACAGCCCTGTCAACAAAATGCCCCCCCCTCTTCCCCTCAAATACAGCTATTAGGATTGATATCTCATTAATGAAAGGGTTATTTTCAGATAGACCATCAAAAAATAAATAAGAATGAATGACTTTAGTAAATGACACCATTATTACTTGTGGGAAAAAAAATATATTGACTGTATTTCAGTAGAGAAGTTGATTGGCAGATCCAAAGCCTTTATGGAGCCAACCCCTAGGAGCACTAAGTGGTATTGCAGTTTGGGCACTTCCGCTTTGGCCTCACGAGTCAGACCTGGAAGCTACATCCACTTTTATATATTAATATTGATTGCAGCTCTTGAACGAAGGCTTAGTGTGATTAATTAATTTCTTCCTTTATTTGCTATTCTGCAAAATACACAGAAAAATCTGTAGATCTGTCCCACTCTGGTACATTTTGTGGCATAACGTGGCAACAACTCTCATCATCATAAGCCTGAGTACAGTAAACTGGACCGCAGTGACTACTCACCACTGAAGGCATAACTTGAATGAAGTGTTTTGATAATTTCTCAGAACATGTCTTTGAATATTGACCACCATGTCCTCGCACATGTGGATTGTTATTGTGTTCATAATGTCGGTCTTCTGCCTGCTTTTGTTGTCATTTGTGGTAACTCAGGAAATGGCTTCTTTAAGCAGTGTCCAACCCTTAGGCTTAACTGTTTCACTGGCACGACTGATAGACGGCCTTCAATCTTAAAACCATTATTACATAAATTCTTGGTTTTTCCAACACATTTTCTGCTGAGGTATTGGTGTACGTTTGATAGTCTTACTACCACCGGTCAAAATAACAATGCCTCAACAAACTTTACAAATGATGGTCTCTTGGACAATGATAGATTTTTTTTTTTTAAACCCCAAACCTTCCAAAGAGCAGACAGCGATCCTTAGTTCGGCACAAGTTTTTCTGGTGCATCTTCGGTCTCTCTTTCTTCAGTCTCCATTTTTTTCTGTTCTTGATTGTAGCCACAGAGGCTCTCTGAGCTGTTAATAGACTGTCAGCGGTATAATTTGGAAATGTACAATAATTTGTGTTTTTGCTCATTGTTGTGTTGCCATGGTGTTGTTGTTTTTTTTCTTACCCAGTCCTGCACTATTCCGTGTTTAAGTTATATGTTAAGTCCAGTGTGCAATAGCGTGTAGTTTCTTTTAGACTGTATCTGAATTGTAATATTCATGGAGCAGCAGTCAAAAGCCTTAAATGTTGATTGTATCCGCAGCAACCAAAGAAGCGAAAAAGTCTGAGCAAGCTCACAGACTTCAGAAATCATGCTGTATTTGTATTTTATAACTTCAGGTCAAACCAACAAACAAAATCTTTATCATCACAAAAAAAACAAAAAACAAAAAAAAACGACTACAGCAAACACCCTCAGAGACGAGCACAACATTCTGAACGCTGGTTGTGTGCACATCCAATGTGTGAGGGAAGCTTCCTCAAGAAGGATTGGTCAATGTTTTTAGTAAAGTAAATTACAGCAACAACATAATGGTACTTTTCAATCAAGGCAAATGATACATGATGTTTGTCGCTTACACTCTGACATTAAACATTTAAAACTAATACATTTGGTCAATGGAAATGAGAAAAATCCCCCAAAATGATTTAGGTTACTCTTTTTCCTTACTGACTTATATGTAGTATATTTCAAAGAGCTTCAGTTTCTGCTGAAAGTGAATTATGACACCACCATTTGAGTAATAATTGAACTACCGGAGGCACCTGTCAGTCTGCACTTAACTGACAGTGCTATTTATCTGGGCATTCCGCTTCTATCCTTACTGAAATTAAAATCATGCCCAGACAAAGTGGCTTTATACGAAATGTGGGCTATAATTGCTTTTTAGGGATGAAATGAATGCTACTTTTTGTAATAAAATGAATCTCCTTAGTTCTGGCAGCACTTTGGAAAATGTTAATGGACAGTACAAACCCCTGGGATTTTAACTCCAGGCAAGCAATTCAGCAAAGTCACAAAGTCAGAGCAGTGTTGAGCTACAGTAGACTGGCTCCGCCCGCCTATTGTTCAGAGCTTCAGTCTTTACTGTGATGACAGTCTAGAAACCCTGTTTGCATCAGAGTTCAATCAGCCACCAGTGGAGAAGGCTACGTGTGATGATGTTGAAGTAAAGAGTTTGTTCCTAAATCTAGTTCTAAAGAAGCGATACAAAAGATTCATAGCAATGTCAAAGTTTGCAATGGACATTTTAAGACATTGCATTAGATTTTGCTCACACTGGGGAAGGACTCTGCTGTTTACAACTTTGTGAGTTTCAGCATGCGGCATACGTCACATGGTAGTCAATGCTGATTGGTTAAAGGCTTCTCCAATAGCTTCAAAATGAACCTGAGGCGCACACCCATTAAGATGCAACAACTGGAAAGAATCCCCAAAGAAGCGCGCCCAGACCCATATATACACACAGTGAATTTGGGGTTTGGAAATACCAGGCTAGAATTACAGTACATTTAAAGGTAAAGTTAGAGG
This sequence comes from Brachyistius frenatus, assembly GCF_029030835.1. NCBI lineage: Eukaryota > Metazoa > Chordata > Actinopteri > Embiotocidae > Brachyistius > Brachyistius frenatus. The sequence continues at coordinate 964,382 of NW_027210697.1, forward strand.
TCCTTCCCAGTGCTGTCTGGCCCCCTGTAGGTAAAACTTCAGGAACAGTAGAATTTGAATTTATGTATTTATTGGTCTGTAAAATTAACAAAAGCAACACAAATGTGAACACTATTTTCACCTTATTAAATCACTTTGAACAGTTATAATGGATAAAACACCTATATGAAAAAAGCCATCAAACATTAAAAAAAATAACCTTTCAAAAGCTGCGAGGTTAGATTTGAAAATGATGTGTAAATATGCTGAGCAAAACAAGCGACAACAAAAACAATTATTTCTTTGTGCCTATATTTTTAGATTCAGACACATTACAGCATCGGTAATGATGGTAAGAGAAGAACTCTTTTATCTAAGTTGACGATAAGAAGATACGATTTCTATATAAGACTGGAGTGATATTGAGGTGCCAAGAACCTCCAAACAGTAACCTGTAGTGGGTGCTCTCTATTCTTTTGAAAACAATGAGGAAAAGAGCCCTGTCCTTTCATTACTGCACTTTTCAAATGGATGTGAGCTTTCATCTGCTTTCATAGTGCTTAGTTTGGAGTGCACAGGCTTCTCTTGTATCAAGGAGAAGCTACCTCCACTTCCTTCTCATTTCCGCACCATTTGAGCAAATACTCAACCCTTTAAATCCAAGCATTCATTATCTGTTTTACACTGGCCAAAAACACCCCATCAGCCGTTTTGCAGAATGTAGAATCCCCTGAGCTGTACCTACATTTACTAATTGCTTGAGATTTAAGGCTAATGATGGGGATTTTAGCTCTGGAGTCTTGTCAGATGTATTTTCTTCACTTGTCAGTGGATTCTCAGTTTCTCAGGGTGCTTGTACTGCTGTCACTGTGCACACAAAAACCAGGAGAAATACCACCATGTGAAAGTCAGCTGGAAAGTGGTTCTCGAAGCTCTTGTAAGATTGTCTGCTTTTTTTTTTTTTTTTTTTTTATCACAGAATTTTCCTTCACCTGTGAATTTTATTTTGTGACTAAAGTTTTACAAACCTCTATTTTATTCCACAGCGTATGGTGCCATTGTTATATGAACTATCCATCATTTGGAAAACTTCAATGCTCTCTAAAATTAAACAGCACACTCTAAGTGAATACATAAAGAATTCATTTAGCCTATTCATATAGTCTTGAAAGATGTTTCATGTGAAAATATATCTTTTTTTGACTGACAAAGTGACACTACTGCATTATTCTTAAGTCACAGAAAACATGATAAAACAGCTCGTCTGAACAGATTGTTGTGTAATTCTAATATGCAGAACATCAAGTAATGAACTTTTAATTCTGGTCAAGTCAATTCCACATTACATTTAAATATTTACACTGAACAGTTTAGGGTAAACTGGTTTCTGTGTATTCCTATTTCCTCTGCTGCCAGGGAATAAATCTACCCCTGTTATCCGAACCAGCCTAACTCTGTGACCAGTTTGCAGTGAGCAACTCATTGACAACAGAGTGGCAGCGGCCTGAGAGCAGGATGATGCCACCCTGATTTACTGATGGGCTGGAAACAAAACCAGTAAAGCTAAATCTATCATTCCTCCCTTCTCATTTGCTTCAGAATTTTTGCTCTATCTGTATGTACAGTTGTAACGTGCAGGGCTGACTGTAAGATCCTGGATGGACTGTTTAAAAGCATACATTAGTTTATGAATGGTTGAAATATTGTTGGTTTTAACAGGGTAAAGTTGTTTCATTTGATGTTTTAATACTTAGTTTTACTAAGCTATCAATTTATTATTTTAACAATGTTGCTTGTATAAGCAAACATTTTATTTGAAATAGTCTTTGGGTTTGAATGTTTGTGGCTCAAGATTACTAAACTGAGCAAACTAAGATGGAAAAACGCTCCCATTTGTTACACTATTATTTACTAGGGTGACATATTTATTCAAAGACTTAACAGTAGGGTACTTAACAGCACTTTTAGCACAGACGCAAAACCCCCCCAAAAAAACAGTTTTAAATATTGTGTCAGTGTGACTACCAATTAGCAACTTAGACTTTTCTTCATCAGTCTGAATTAATATTTTGTCTAATTTCCTTATTTTTACTTGTTTTCAGTCTTACCTTCCTTTGTTGTTTAATGGGTGATGATAGCCTGCCTCAACTTTATGTAATTATTCCAAAATCCGAACCATCCAAAAAAAATATTTTCCCACTACAAACAACCCAAATCGTGGTTCAGGTTGATCTGGATCAAGACCGCTGCTTTTGGTCGGACCAAATGTTGGTCCTTCGGTCTGGGCTGTGGTCTGAGGCACCTTTCACACCCACTATTTTGGCTTGGACCAATACGGAAAAGTCTGAAGTTCTGGACCAAAAAAGGAAGGTGTGGAGGTACCTGTAGGCATATCTACTGAATACACAATCAGTATCAAAAGACAAAAGCAAGAAACTAGGACTTTACAGCTGCAAGCAACAACACAACAGAAAATAAATGAAACTAACAGGCAAAGCAACATACAATACATGCTAGCTTTTTGAAATTGACTCTGTGAGGGTTGCCACTTCACTACCACGTTGTAATGTGTCTCAGGAGCAAACATTCTACTTTTTGAAAGACTTATATGAAAAAGTTAAACTTCAGTTTTTGATCATTGGCCATCGCTGTGCTAATTTCTGAAGCAATGTAACGCGATGCCCATCTGTCCTGCGTAACTGAATCTTAATTTCTAAGGGGGTTTATTTGGATATAAATAGTCAAAGAATTTTGCTGAAACAATGTGTTCCCTTCATGCCATCTGTTTCAGGTTGGTTTTCTGTTTGTCTATCCATGATTACGCTTTGAATGACTGGATAAGTGTTTGATCATAGTGCCAAATGTTTGTCTGTAAGCATGTTTGTTGTAGGCTTTGTTGTTCGCCAGCTAAGACACAAAAGAAGGAAAGCTGTCAAAGAGTAGAGGAAATATTTTCTTGCTACTTTCATTCATCGCCACCAGATACATAATACAAATAAAATGCTGGCGCATGTTTTTTGCTTTTCTTTTCAGACTTTTTAGTCAGAGCATTCCAGTTTTCTAACTGGACCGTACAGATTTACAGAGATCTTGTTGTATATAAAGCTTATTCGATCAAAAGTGATAATTATTTGCTGACTTAAGGATTTTCTTTCAGTTGTTACGTAAGTCTGACCAGGGTCTTGTTTCAAAACTAAATGAAACTAATTTGGAGTCTGAGAATGTACTGTTCAGCGCTTAAAATGTCTTGTTCCTATTTCAGTCAATGAAAATGTTGTTCATGTCAAATGTTGTCACGGACCAAATGCTAATGTGGATGGTGTGGGACTTACCCCGGACACATTTACATACATGCAGTATTCAGTTCCTGTAATGTTCAATTAAATCCAGTTTCTTAAGTACTTGAACAAACCTCTAATCAAGACAGAACTGAGACCCAGAAACTAAATGAATGTCTATTAGGCTCCTTTGTGCATCTGCGCTTTTGAGCTTTTATTACCCAAATGAGTTTCATTCCACTGTAGCACTAAGAGCTCTGAACCAGATAATGCAACCATATCCCTGGAAACATCAGCCCGGCTTCCGTGCCATAGTGTCCACAACGCCAGCCCAGTCCTGCAATTGAGGCTCCAGAAGGGGTTTGTTTATTGGCATATTAGGTATTTTCTTTCAGATGCCACGTTAAACATATTTCTGGACTAAAATCATGAGAGTATTGTAGTTTATTCCTGTTTTTAGTGAAGTAGAACTGTTCAATCTTATACTGTGATCAGTACTGGTGCAGTAAAAACTCAACACTTTCTTCTTTCTGTGTTAATATTAAGTACTTCTGTGGTGAATTATCATTGCGGCTTGTCTATAATTCACTTCTTACTTTTGATTGTAAAGTGTCCTCCATAATCTTTTATTTAATCATTGAAAATTGCATTATAAATGGATTCTTTTAAGGTCAGCAATTAACAGCGATTAAAACCAATTGACAGAATGTAATTTCCCTCTTCATTATCCGATTAAGTAGATTAATTAAACTAAACACCATGGACTGCCTAAATTTGGGATTTTTGTGAAACAGATAAATGGAACATATTAGTTATTCAAAAGACATGAAAAGTTTACATTGTAAAATTGTAGGTCCCAAATATAGTTTTTATGTTAACTTTGCCATTAAAAAAATGTATAGTCCATCAAAAAGCAAAAATTGTCTTTGGTTTGGTTGACAGGTCCAAAAAACTAATAAAACATCATAAACATAGCATGAAAGAGGACATGTGAGGGTAGTTTTTTTTATTTCTTTTTTTGTGCAAATATAAAAGCCAGTTTTAGGAGCAAATTTCTCACACAGCAATTAAAAAAAATCGAATTTGTAAGTAAAAATATATGAAGAGAGTGAAATGACACGTTGGTCACATACATCAGAATCCAAATAATCTTCTCAGTTCATGTATTTCCACTTACATACTTGATGTTTGATTGCTGTGCAAAAACAAATTGCTTTTAAAATTGTGCTTGCATAAAAACTATACTTGCGTAAAAAAGACACAAAACTACCTCTGTAAATGAACACTTATTTAAGTGTTAAAAGTTTGTCTTTATGAGCACGATTATTGTAATGCAAGGAGTTGCGATTAATTATTTAATTGTCTGTTTCTATTAGGAATGGGAATTTCAAGCAAAAATAGCTGTGAACTCTCAGACTATTAATACTATTACTACTATCGTTCGACTTTTCCCTGATGCTCTATGCATGTTTCTGCTGTCCGTACTGTGGCATGTAATCACACAGCGCCACACAGTTTTTACCTGCAAAGCTTTGGAGCCTGATAGCAACGTTTTCTTCTTCTCCTCATATTGTTTAATGGTGGCTGGCAGACACCTTTTAGGTGCATTACCGCCACCTTCTGAAGGGAGTAAAAACACCAGGTGTAAAAACAGGGGAAATGAGAAACAGTAGTTGCATATATTGATGACGTGGAATTGGTCATGCAAATATGATGATTCTTTTAGTTTCAAACTATTTTAACGATTTTGCAAAATGATTGCAGTCTGCACAAATAATCACTATCAGGCAATTATGTAATCATTGTGACAGGCCTATGTGAGAGTGCTAATGACGAGAAGGTTTTTTACTGCCATGGCGTGACGGGAGGACTTGAAATTCGCTATGGAGAGAGTGTGAAGGCTCCTGTGTTACAGTTCTGACAGTGAGAAATGGTGAGTGCCTGTTATTTCAGTCTCGTAGTTGATGACCTAAGAAAGTTTAGATTTATTTTTAACAGAACAAAAGTTGTACCAAGACGTGATATTGAAAGTCAGTTCTGACTCTGAATGATTTGTAGACCGTTCTTAAAAATCTCTCTTCTAACGTTACACTTAGGTTTCCTCAGCCTTCTTATGCACTGCGTCTCGGTGCTCAGAAAATGACAGGGTTTTAGCAGTGACAGGCAAAGAACCCATTAGAAGCCGAGGGATAACATTCGATATGACAGCATGCTCTGCCAAATGTGCTGCGTTATTTGACCATCTAATTGTGATTGTTCACAGCTTCCAACGGCACAATGCAAGACAGTACACTCTGCAGTCTTAACATGTAATAATACTAACGAAAAAGCGACAGTTTAAAAGCTACATTAAATAACTGTCCAAATATAGATCAGATCAGCCTTGTCTGAGGTGTACAGCATATGCAAATGTACCTTGGACTCACCTTTGAAATTCAAAATCAGTCAGTTCAAGGTATGCAATGAGTTTTGAATGTTCCATTAACTGCCTTCCCCCCATTCATGTCTCGACATCAGCTGTGGCTATTACATCAGTCAGGACATTACCAGTAAGGTGAGGTGGGGGGAAAAATAGATTTCATATGTGACAGGTCTTATCTGCCCTTCACTAAACACATTTGCAGGAAGGGAAGGGTATGCTATATTAGTCAGTGCATCATGTGGAAGATGAGCGACAAGGGCAGGTGCCAATACCCCTATGCTAGATTGAAAATGGAGAATTTTTCTGTGAATGCAGTGGAGCCACACCGACCCCCTGACACCAGTAGACACACAATCCCCAACCGTAGTTTGGCCTTGGCTGGCAAATATACCGAAATGTATTGTAAAAAAAAAAAAAAAAAAAGGAATAATCATTTTAACATGTGTGCATATTGGCACTGCAGTTTCAAGATATGCAACAATGTAATGCATTCATTTAATATTTAGTTTTACTTAACCCTGTGTGTCCCTTTAAAAAAAAAACGCCACTGTACCTTAGAGGATACAGATGTCTGCATACAAAAACGGACACAGAAATATTATATATTTATTTTTAACATTCACGTAGTTAATTTTTGGACCACCATAAATCCTGATCATAACAACTGAATGTTTATTCATTTCAATGTATTCAATTCAGTTTTGCATTTGGTATTGTATCTTACCATCCTTTTAAATCATATTTTTTATGTTTCACGTCTTGTGTTGTTTTTAAAATTTGTGTAGTAATCGAAGTTAGCAATATTTTTGAATAACCCTGAAAACAAAGTGAAAAACTACTACAAGTAAATTAATACAAAAACCCTCACTCCCATCATGAAGCTCTAATCCAAAAAGTCAGGTCATTATAAATGGAGTGGGGCTTTAAATTATTTCTGAAGCGAGCATATTTTGAGAAAAATAAATAATTTAGAATAATTAGTCTATCACTCTGTTTCCCTTAGGATGCCATCTTCCTCATTTGGCCAACTCAAAAACGGTAAACACATAGCATATGAACATGGATAATGCACTGTACATGCTGACAGATTAACTTTTGCTTTTTATTTTTGTGTCAAAATGGCTTAAAAAAAGATACAAGAAGACAATATTTCATAAATGACCATCTATGCAAGCAATGATATTTGATTGGCGTGTAATTTTGCAGTGGCGCTCCTCTATGGATTATACATTTTATAGTCCAGCAGTTTGATTGTTCTTTTCTCATTGAGGCTCCAGCCTGATGCACCTTATGAAAAATCACGAGGGAGTAAACCTGAAGTGACCATTCTCCTGTCCTTCATGTCATCCTCAGACTCATTTCCTTTCTTTTCATTCCTCTCTGATTCCTTTCTGTTTCCTTTCCACCACCACTCACCGATGCCCTGCACTCTGAGCCACATCTCATATCACCACTCACTGTCTGCCTTTTTAATATTTGAATAATTGAAATGATGCTACACTAGCCCTAAGGCTTAGCCCAAAGCTTTAGGATGTACTCTCACTGTGCTTGAGCAAGTTTGACCTCCAAAGTTCAGTTTGTTTGACTAGAGCTGATGGTCTGGAGCTAAACTGAAGGCGAAGAGGAGGACATATAAACCATCGGTACCGGCGATTTTAATGGGGAACGTCAGGTCGTTGGCCAATAAGATGGACGAGCTCGGCGCGCTGGTAAAGACCCAGCGGGAATACCGGGAGTGCAGCATCATGTGTTTCACCGAAACATGGCTGCACTCACATTTCCCGGACCACAGCGCGGCCGTCCCCGGCTTCAGGACTGTTCGGGCGGACAGAGACGTTGTGCAGAGCGGCAAGAAGAAAGGTGGAGGGATTGCAGTCTATGTGAACGAGAGGTGGTGCAATCCCGACCACGTGTGTGTGTGTGAAGGAACGTTTCTGTAGCCCGGACATTAAACTTCTAGCCGTGGGGATGCGCCCGTATTATTTGCCGAGGGAGTTCTCGTCCGCCATTGTTATCGCTGTGTACGTTTCTCCATCAGCTGATCACAGACCCTCACAGAGTCCATCACACAACAATAACACTGTTGTCTGTGTTTCTTGTTTGTTTAAATATAAAAAAAATATATATATATACTGTATTTAATTGTTTTTTACTGTTATTTTATTGCTTTCTTGTATCTATAAATGCTGCTGTAGCGAAACAATTTCCCCTTGGGGATTACTAAAGTAACTACCTACTTACCTACCTACCTACCTAGTGTGACGGCTTTGGCAAAGATGTAACTGTCCAATTCAATCAACATCCCCTAGTACTGCTTAGATACAACACTTTTCCATCCATTTACAATATTTTAGTTAGTTTTAATTCTCACCTTATCAATAAACGTGAATGGTAGTCGTCCAGTTAAGCTGCAAATTTCCTCCCTCAACGTCAGCTGCCTTTGAAAAAAATCGTTGTATATTTGCGGCTCCGTGAACTGAAAATTGCTGCATTACATAAGGGATAAATCTATTAGCCACAAAGTCAATAGAGTTATGAGCTTTATTGTTTTGTGTCAGGGCACTTTTCTTTAACACAAAAAGTCCTATCGCAATGACGTTAACATCCTCGGGCGCAAAATGTTAAATGCAGTGTTGCCTAACTTTAACCGTAGTGATCATTTTTCACAAGTTGAAACAAGTGCTTTAGTGGCATATGTTTAAGACCGGCCCTGATCACACAGATAATGTGCAGTTGTGGTATGTAATAATACCACTATTAAACCAAGTTGTTCTTATGACTTACAACCTTTCATGCAGAATACTCTATCTTGTCAGCTATAGTACAGTAATCATAATAACTTTTGCATTGAAACATCGCAATGCATCATTAAGGCCTAGAGCAGCTGCTGTATAATGCATTACAGATTTTTGTACCATAAGTGTTTCCATTTTTATTTAGTCCATTTCTTTACAGAAATACACATTTCAACACTAATGTATTCCATCATTTGATATCAGGCAGTTTCAGCCCTGTGTTTTGCCTGACATGTTTGCACATTATCAAACACACAGCAGTTATTTATCTTGATTGTTAGTGCAATGCAGACAGACTTGGTTATTACTAGGTGATGAATAGAATTGGAGCATAACCCCGGTCAGTTGCTGCTGCAGCACTAACTAAATGTCACAGAAGCAAGATAACATGCAGAGGTTTTTTTTTTTGTCTACGCTAAGCACCTTCGCTGGGAGCGCAGGAGGCACATGGCTTCTTCCTCTAATGCTCTCCTGGACACAAACATTACACCATCACTGTCATGCACATTATAAATATTAATTCAAAATGCAGATGAGTTACACAAACATGTACGTGTCCTTGTTGTGATTCGCATGGGTTGAAAATCGTATCCTAGCGTCACATGTGTTGTGTTACTCCACCTGTTTAATAATAATGCTTCATTTACTATAATGCTTTTAAGATTTCATGAAGTGCATCCCATTTTGATCAGTGAGAAGAAATGACAATTACATTTGGTTGTAACGGCACTCAGACCAAATGTGCAGGCACATCACAGAGAAGTAGCCATCAGAACCACACTCCAGTTTACCTGCTCAGACAGTGACTGAGGCCCCAGGTCTGCCATATCAAACAACCCTCACCGTTCTGCCTCCTGGCATCTAATTACTGACACAAATCATCCAGAGATAATGCATTCCCATTTGCGATTTGCATATAATTGATGATAATGCTATATATACACCATGGGAGGCTGATGCTCTTACAAGATGTCTGCATTTGGCAGTAATGATTTGAAGAGATTGTAAACATAAATCAACAGGGGCTCATAAGTGATAGGATTGTTTGCAGTGTAACTCTTCGAAACAGCAGTGACTCGGGTTAATTCAGGGTCTTTTTTCCAGAGTGCGACAGTGCAGTTTTTTTTTTAGTTTTTTTTTTTTTATTGATTATAAAAAGTAAACTATCTAAGAAACACAGCTGCTGGAAGCTTCTTTTTTTTTTTTGCTCATTCAACCTGCAATAATCCCATTTTAAACATGTAACCCTCAGTATAGCGTCATGGTTATATAGCAGGTGCATCAATATTAATTTCCTTCTTACCTTCGAAGTGAACAGCTCAGAGGTTAAGTCACTTCAAGTTCAAATGACGGGAGGGAAATCATCATAATGTCTTCAGTGACACCTTCCAATGAAATTATTATTAATCAGGCGAGGGAGAGAACGACAAAATGCAAAGCACCATATTTTATTATTTATATTATGGCCACCTCATGACCACAAAGTATATGCAAACTTCCTCCTGTCATGATTTAGTATTGAAGCCCGGTCCAAACCATCTGGACAGATACATTAAACAAGCTCCTCAATCTGTATCTATTACTGTGTTTCCCATGGCTTTGTAGTATTTTATTTATTTTGTCTTGTCAATGATTGGGAGAAATGTCAGGCTGACAGAGAGAGAGCAAGCAGAGGTCAATTGCCATGCTCCAGTTATTTAAGCAGTTACAAGTATTTCTTTGCCGGCTTTAGAAAACTCCAGTAATGAAAGACATACATCAAAACCAAAACAAATGTAATGTGTTATTCAACACAAAGGAAAAGTACCTCTGCTATGTTGCAGAAAGAGGTTATTGGATAATTGGATCAGGAGAAATTTGTTGAGATGTAGAGAAAAATCAAAGACACCAGTGGTGTTTAATTTGGAATTGTGATTGGCACATTTGGTCATGCGCCTCAGAGGTTCTGATTAGCAATTTACTGTTCCACAATAAACTCATATTGATCTATCTCCAGGAAAGCAAAGGCAAACATCATCTATCTACTTTCAAAACTTAAAATACAGATTCCTTCTTTGCATTGTGAGAAATCCAGATGAACTGTGAAGGTCTCGTCTCCTGTCTTGTTGCTGTCTTTACCTCTAATACTCTGTCCTGATTTACTTTACAGATCATTTCTAAGTCTGGAGTGAACATCCTGAAACTCACTTGATGTTACATAGAATCGATACAGTGAATAGAAATGATATAATGTAAACAACATTGCCTATTTCAAGTTTAAAAGTTCAAATATACTTTTAAAATATGGTCCCTGAAACCACCAAACTTGACAGAGTATAAGGGACAGAGCTGCACTTCAGTGTCATTTCAATCTCAACACAATTATTGTGGAAAGTAATGATACTTTAACGAAGCAATAATGACAAGGCAAAACTTGTCTCTGTTTAAATGCTACATTAGCACAGGCTTATAACAAAATAAGCACCAAAGCACAGATATTGTGCTGGAGTGTCTAAAAGCATGTACATATCAAGATACAATTTAGTTCTCATTAACCTGCAAATGTGCAATGAAGCTGAACAAAGTTTACTGACAGAACATCCTTATACCTGCTGTATGTCTGTAGGACTTCACTCTATTTCAGGAGTTACAGTATATTAAAGAACAAATCTCTCTGCCAACAGGAGATGTTCATTCAGGATAGTGCAGCAAAAAGAAAGCAGATGAATCTCAGGGTCCAACAACGACTTTCAACCTCTGCTTTATTCACCGCATTCAGTTACTGATAGAATATCCAGAATGTCCCCAAGAACCTTGTCAGTTTAATCAGTGTCTATAACAAGCAACACATCCTAAAAGACATTTTCTGTTTTTTCTGTAACTTTCACTTCCTCCCAGTCATCCCTTACCAGCGATGTTTACAGTTGCTTCCGGTAATAACATGGTTGAATCCACTGTCACTGACGTGTAGGAGGTTGTTATTGGAGAGAGCTGCTGTGTGTCTTCAAGATGTTCTCTGTCTAATTTTGGCTCACTTTTAGCTTGTATTATAACCAATTTTAGACGAGGTGAGAAGGGAGTGAAATCTAGACCGAGAGGAATATTTCTTACTCCAGTGTGGTATAATAAGACCATTATTGTGGATAAAATCAAAATCCTGTTCATGAAATGTACTTTTTAGGTGGTATGCATGTCATCGAAACATAATTTGCAGCTTTCCTTTTAAAAAACTCTACCTGTTGTTTGATATTTTGGATCAGATGATGTCAAAATGTACCCTAGCAGCAAACCAACTTGATGTCATCCATTGGTTTTTAAACTGCCGTTTTGAAGCCTACAGTCCGGCATTTTGGCCGCCACCATCTTAGTTTTTTGGAGCCAGGAGTGACCATATTTGGACGAGGTAGGGAGGATCATCTCAGATCTGACTGTTGACCTTTTACCCACCCACCTTTACCGACACTTTTACCGACAACATACTTCTCTTTGAGGTCTAATATCTAATTCATGATGGGATTATTTACAAAAGGACCACCAGAACACTGATCAAAAGGAGTGAATGTAACTAATAAATTCATAATGACCTGTGGAAATTTTTTTTTATTGACTTTTCATGACATTGTTTGAATGAGAAAACTATTGAAGCCAGATGTTTATTGGATCCAGAGGTTTATTGGAGCTGGCCCTTAGTGGTCGTAATACTGTGTTATTTCCCACAACCAACGGTTACCACATTGTTGTAACCTTAATGCCAGGAACACATTTAGAAATCTCCCTTTGGAGGAGGTCTGTGATAAATTTATTCTTATCTTCACGCAACAAATTTGACATAAATGAATATTTTGGAAAAATGGGTAAACAGATCAGCTTGTAACAGATGGTTTGGTTTGAAAGATTGGAAATTGTTTTTAAATCCTCCAAAAACCTAAATAATCAACTAACTCAAATCCAAATTATAATCTGTGATCTCAAGAGCCTGTTGGCATTTACAAGCAACAGTGAAGTGATGGCTCACTGTCTAAACAGGTCTATTAAGTACACATTTAATGGTTCATTTTAAACGTGTTGTTTGATGTTTCACAACAAAGCCCAATGTATTAAAAATTGGTGTTGCATTTTTCTTCAATGCAATCTGTTAAAATGTATATTAAACAAAACCACTTAACCGTAGGTTGTTAATAGTCCTAGTTGGTTATTTTTGATTTTTTGATTTTGATACACTTTATTAATCCCCGAGGGGAAATTTCAGCTGTATTGCCACAGAAGGCTGGTCATGATGATGCTGTTCACCTGGTACTGTCAAAATCGCAGTAAGCAACGCAGCCAGTTAACAGTGACATGAATGATAGACGTAGAGTGTGAGCTGTCAAATAGTAGAAGTCATATCATTGTCTTGTCTTGTCTACAATTTCTCTGACATCTCTCTACAGGGGTAATGATGGATTGATTGTTACATGAGCCAACAGAAACTTGTCATCTACAATATAAAAAGTGCAGAAGGGCAACTCGAGCAATAATATCTAAGAATGTAATTTTTAAAGGGCAGTTTGTTTGTGATGTCTGTCTGACGAGGTACTTTTTCCAACATATTTTTTCATTTAGTAATATTCCTACATGCCTGGAGAACATAGAGGAGAGGCTTAACTTTTAATGTTCAGTTGAACAGTTGAGCCAAGCTACCAAGACCAAGATTTGACCCTGAGACTGGCTGAGTAAGAAGCTGTGCCAGAATACAACCAACAGTCAGCAGAGAATAAAGTAAGTCCTAATGATTTTAGACTTAGTCATAGCTTCAGGTCGACCCGCCTTCACGTCTCACTGTTTCACACCTCTCTCAGACTGCACTTTAAACAATATTAACACATTTGCAATACCAGTGACAAAAGCAACAGTAAACAAGGAAGTTGCTACTATTATTAACTTGTAGCAAAGTGTTAAGTGTTAAAAATCAAAGAGAATAAGACGGTGCCCTTTATTTACAATGCTGACCACTGCGAAGAGTATAGAGGCGGACGATGTTTGCAACTATAATTTAAATAAATTTAGTTTGGTTGAGATTATTTAAGGTGAGAGGTGTGGTAATTACAGATACACCTGGTAGACTTTCAAAAAGTATAGACTAAAGGCACAAAAATTGAAGCTCTGTAAATTTAACACAACGCTTAAGCGTGTCTGGTCTGTAATTATCGTGAATGAAACATTTGTCATAGCCCAGGGGACATCAACAACTGCATTTATCACTCACCTTTTACCATCCACCCCTGTGTGCAATTTCAGTGAACCACCAGACATTTCTCGTGTCATAAAGGCATCGGAAATCAAAAATCTTCCCAGCAGAAGAATGAGAATGAGAATACAGGTCAGAGGTTGAGAATAAATGAAGGGGAGAAGGCATTAAAATCAGCCGTAGCGTTAGCAGAAGACAGTGTGCCGAGACCACTCTTCTTAGTAACACAGTAGGTATTACACTAAAAGATTTTGGTTGCTTGAAATGTAGTCATTAAAGCTCAAACATTAAATACATAAACGGGAACTGTTTAAAAGTAGTGGATAATTAATTCTGGTTTTCAAAACAACCAAAACAATTAGTTAATTGTTGAGTCATTGTGAACATTTTTGACAAATTTGAAGAAAATTCTTTCGCAGCGTTCTGGAAATATTGCTTTCATGAGTATGGGTCAATGTGAGATGACAGGGATCTTGACAGCAGCATTTGTATTTCTCTAACCTTTGACCCCCAGAATGTAGTCTTAAAATAATATATACTGGTTGCAGTATTACATATCATGAAAGAGTGGATTACTCGCCTTGGTGGAGGTCGTTGCTCTCCTGGTTGTCCTTCGACTGTTGGATTTTCTGTTCTGTCAGTTCTCAGACTTGATATAATTCAAATAGCATTTTTATTGTCACTGAGACTATAAATGAGTCAAAGGACCAAATTATATATGAATATGTGTGAAAATTTGCTTTCACTGTCAATTTATCACACTGACTACAGCATCTTAATATTTTTGAGAGTTAAATTTTTAATAGATCTTGATGTTTTGTCAATGTTAGAAATATTTGACAGACAGTTGTTCTGCATGAAAGATGGCAGCTCAGCCTTTCTTTATTTTAACAGATCACTGACATGAACGAATGGTACAAGTTTTACCTTCACTGACAGACTTGTCAAACATGAGGGACAGGCAGCCATCGCAGAGCCATGTGTCTTGAGCGTCAGTGACTCATTGATTTCCTTTTGTATTTAACTGTTTCATTCCAAGCTCCACCAGGATCTGATTGCCTGGGAGGAGTCTGTCCTGCTCTGTCTTTTTCATTGTTTTCTAGTTTGTAGAGTGAGCGGGGCTTAAATCAGCTCAGTCAGGACACCAGACCTGTGTAATTACTGCCCAAGGCTAGTTTATCCCACTACTCTCCCACTGTACCATCACTTGAGTGATTGGAGCTGCAGGGGGGGATCACCAATGTAACAGGCCATTACTCATAAAGGTCTGGACGGGTAATATAGAGTCAAACCGGAGTGGAAAAAAGCTCTTGCTTCAATAAAAGAACATGGATTGCTTATCTGAGATGGTGGCAAGCCCATGGATCATTCTGCTGTAGATCGCTTCAAGTAGCTTTAACACAACCACACGTGGAAGGATTTCTTTGTCTGTAACCAGAAAACCCAACATGGTTTAAAGGACCTGAAAATAATATTGCATAAATTATAAAGCTCATTAAAAGTTGATGAGAGCTGGAAATTGCTGCCAATAATGCAGCAAACCTCTTAACTAGGTATTTTTCCTTAAAATGAACATATAGTTTTGTACCATCTTACATGTGAGGAGGTGAGCACTGTTAAGTTCTATAAATAGGTAACATATCAGTAATGGTGATAATTCGGAAGTTGCTCAAGATGGCTTATGACCAAATAAAGAGCTAATGAAATGTGGAAATCCATCTGGAAATGGATAGATTACTCTGAATGCTGGCAGAAATTCCATTAACATCTGGCAGAGGCATGTTGGACTGTCTGAGCCAGAGATTTGGCATGAAGTTTGAATACTCCATGAATATGAATAAGTGACACATTGAGCTATTTTTTGTTTTTATGTTTTAACTTTGGGTATTTTGCAAAGAAATAAAGAAAAGTGATAAGACAAAGCTTTGTTGTTTCAACATGAAGCTAAACAGATGCAGCCAATATTTGGTGTTACACTGTTACTATAATTATTATTCATCAATCAATACACAAATCAATACCATCTGTACAGACACCCAGGTTTCCCTTGAAAGGGCTTAGCTTGTCTTGACATCCAGCATCCTCAATGTGTTTCTCTATGTTCTAAAAAGATGTAGTGGCATCTGCATTTTGACTTTTTTTTACAAATTAACTAACATTCTAGAGTGCCTTCACACGACTTTGTGATAAATACGGTCTCATAAATAATCTTAGCTTAATTTTAGAAATGTAAAGACATGTTGGGGATACAGTAAAAAAAAATGTTGCCTCTAAACTACAGACTGTCTATTAAAATAGAAGTAATCGCAGGATCTCCAAAGTGAAACTAATGCAAAACTGCCTTGAAGTGCAGTACCGCCGAGGGCCACTGGGGCTAAGAAAAACCTCTGAAATAAACTTTTATGAAATAAACAGTCAATACATTTTTTTTTTTTTACATGCCATTAGCTAAAGTCACTCTTTTTGTAGTGTTCTGCTGGTTCTTCTGAAAATAATTCCACAATTAATCAGATATTAGGCCTCCAAGAGAGGTGTGTCGATTGACATGCCTGGGGTGCAGTCAAGTTGCTAGTATATGTGGGCGGGTAAAAATCCATCCCTTCGCTCCTCGTTCAAATATGGCTGCTTGTGGCTCCAAAAACACTAAGATGGCAACGGCCTAAAGCTTCAAAACGGCCGATCACAAACCAATAGTTGACGTTACGTTTACCAGTTGCTCTAAACCCGTATCCCTCCTATTCATCTCAGATTTAATTACATCATTTAAGTCTATCATAATCAGAACTTTTGTTATATAATTGTCACATTGGCTGCCTGTTCATTTTTCTCAGTCCACCCCTCTCTGCAGCAGCTCACAGACCCACCTAAAACTTCCCAGACCCGCCACTCACAACCTGTCCACCAGATGCCCTCAGACTTCCCCTCTTTTCTCTTTCGCCTGATCTTCGCATGTCAACATACCTGCTACTCATTTTCATCAATCAGCAGCCCGGTAATAAATACTGACCCCTTCCTCCAGTCAGATGCCAGACTGTTGATGTTGCTGTCCGAATCTCTGTCTGCACCTTTTTCCCCGGTTGTCCCTGTTGACTCTTTCAAGGCTGTTTTTTGAAATTTCCACCTGAAAAAACCCCTCAAAAATTCAGTCAGTATCTGTACCACAAATGTAAGGCTAAACTGAAAAGGCTTTGGCTCTTTGGATAACAGACTCCTCTGTAATGCCCTGGTGATGGGGCAGAGTTACTTTGAAAAACACCAGCAAGGTTTGAAATTTTTCAGATAACAGTAAATGCTGCAATTCTACCAAACTTGATGCAACAAAAATGCTACATCCATTTTCATCATAGCAGTGCCAGGCAGCCTCTTCAGTGAATGCCCCATGCTTCACAACCTTTGAAAAATGGCGATGGGTTTTGTTTTAGAAACAGATGCAGCCTGGTCCCGGTTCAGGGCCCTCCAGGGTGGAAAGGGTTAACATGTGGACTCTCAGCTCTCAGTTAAGGCTGGATGCCTTTTGACTGTAAGCATTTGTCTCTCCCTTTTTACAACCAAACTTACTGATCTGTTACTCCACTGTCTCTCTGGCTGTCTGCAGTAACACTTCAACTGGATATCTCCTTGAAGATCTTCATGATCACTTCTAAATGTAAACCATATTGTTTCAAACAGTGCTTTGTTCTAATTGCCATCCTTGTTATAAATAATACAATTTTTATATATACATATATTTTCTCTACAAATAAGTATGATTCACACATTTAAATTATAAAAAAAAAAGTTTTGCAGGAGCTTTGACATTCTTAAAGGTAGATCTTCAAATCTTTTGTTGCATCACTGTAATTACAAAGCAATGTGATCCTCCTCCAAATAAATCATCATATGTCAATTAAAAAAATCCACATGCACTCATGTTTGTATGATTACAAAAACATCCGCATAACATTTGAAATAACCAAAACATCTAATTAAAAGAAGAAAGAGGCAGCATGCAATAAACAAAACCAATTATGACTTAGCCTGTTAAAATATTTCTATTGTCTTGTTTCATAAATTAATCGTATCGCCTGTCACATTTTATCAAGGCTTGAAGCCACACAGTCCATCAGCCATCTAGGTTATACACCATCTGGATGATGGTAGAAATGCTTGCAAGAATAACACGTTATTCACTCTCAAGTTGCTCATGTCACAACCCTTTCAACCATTCACAGACATTATTGTGAAATAAGTGCAAAATCGCATAACAGTATTTCATATGGAAACGTCATAGTATACAAGCCAGTCAAATGCAAATAAAAGCAAAACTTAATGTCTATATAATATAAAGGGCACCACACACATAATCAGTTGAATTCTTTTTCTTTTCGTTTTTTGTGATTTGTGTGAAGTGAGCCTTCAATATTTGCCATTATCGTCTACATGTCACGTCGTGTCAACTTGACATGCCCCCATGATTATGGTTAGCCAGACAGAAAAATGACTGATACCGCCATTTTTCTCAGTAGGCCCCCAAATGAAAACCCGCAGAACAAAAAGGAAATAGAAATAATGTCATGCTGAGATGATGTCTACACTGGCGACAATGACTCATGTGAAACACACCCCATACACCGTTGCCTCTTTCTTTTTGCTTTATCCCACCAAACCAGTGGAAGACTTCAGGACAGCGAAGTGGCCACTCTCTTTCAAAGAGGAAAACGGACAGACTGTTGAATGCTGCTAATGTTCAAATGTGTCATCAAGAGAAACACTTGCCTGGCTTCCTGTAGATATCCCATCTGTGCGCAAGTTCTGGCCTTCCACACGTTCAAGCTTGAGATGCTTTTAAGGACTCAATCTGAGGATGCAGATTTAGTACACATATATTTAGATTCACCAGTAACTGCAACCATTTCTTCAATGAAGCAAACTTATTCAGAAGCACATCAACAGTAATGCTTTGTCAAATACTGCACCGTGTGACAATGACCCCAAACATACAGCAAGAATTATAAAGAACTGTCTTCAGCAACAATAATAACAGAACATGATATGGTTCCCACAGAGCCCTGCTCATTTAGTCAGTATGGGATTTGAGTACGGCTGAGGGCTGAACTTCAGACAGATGGAGTTGCTTCAGTATTATCTGCGATGGAAAATTGCCTCAGTGCTTGGTACCACATTTTGATACCTAGAATACATCAATACTAACACATCTGTATTTGAAAAAAGCAAAACTTTTGCAACGTTTACATGAGTTTACAATTATATTTCATCAGTGTCAGCTAGTCATAGCATTTTTTACACATATAGTTTCTACTTTTGCAGCCCAGCCACGTAGATAATATCTCTGGGTTTTTACCGGGTTACATAAATCTTACATTAGGACGCCTTATTTCACTCTTTTAAAACGACTTTTTATCTGTCTGAGTTGCATGCACTGCAATAACAGGAGGCCTCTCTGTGCAGCTGGCGACCTAGCAACTACTACTACTACTACTACTAATGATGGTTAGGGAACGTTGGTAAATTATAGTATCAAGAAATAACTTACTTCTGAGGCATTTAGGGGACATCTGTTGATTGTCGTGACAGAAAACAGAGGTTAAACTTTTCTTCTGTAAACTGTGTGAAAAGTAAAGCATTGCATTGTATATGTTCAATTTTCTTTTCCTTAATTTATTCTTTTCATAAAAGTTATATCAAAAAAAGTATTGCTAAGGAATCAGTATTGAAGTAAAGGTATCCGTCCCAGCCTAAGGTTTGAAACTGCATAAATCCACAGAAGAACTGTAGCAAATTCTCCAAAAGTGCTAAAATGTCTTGACAAACTCTAAATAGACCTACTGATTTAACTTTTTTTGCACTTTGTTTGACATCTTATTGCTGAACTGTTCATGGCATTATTTTTAAAAGCATCCCCGCTTCACTTTTAGTGTGTAAAACCTTTGGAGAGTATTGTATTTTACAGCTGACATTTGAATGTAAAACACTTATGACTGCTTGGTGTTTAAGCTTAATACAAAAACTCACAAAATGCAATTTCGGTATTTCAGGCAAACTTGAAAATTCTCTTAAAAGGGACAATGGGTGAAACTTAGGAGTTGTTCATTATCTACTTGTGCAGATTAATCAGTCTTCAATATCACTAATTGAAACCAAAAAGAAATACCGCAACTCTGCGTCTTTTATCTAGCATCAGCACTCAAAGTGCAAACATACATCAAACTGGAGTTATACTTGCATCATTCCTACTACTATTAGATAGTTCCATTTTCATTTGTACTCATGAACAAGTTTAAAACCTAGAAACCAGGAAGCAAAGATTAATGAAATGTCACCGTGAGAATAAACTTGCAGGTTCTCTATTAAATATCGTGACTTTGTAGACTCGTAAAATGCCAGTTTAAACTTTTATACAAAAGTAATCCTCAGTTCATTAATTTTAGATGACATTTAAGAACCATTAATTATTCCCATATATCTTTTCAATTGCCATGCAAATCCCCATTTACTCTGTAAAGTTAGTTTCATTTTCACTGTCAATAGACAGTTTTGTTTTTTTTGGTTACATCACAAGTCTTGTTTTGTAAGCTTTTTATGTCTCTTGCTGTTTTATATTGAATGAGACTGCATTGAACTGTAAAGGATAATAAGACCATGTGAAACTTCAGCTTCTGGTGATGCGTAAAAACATAATTAGTTCTATCTATACATTTAATACAATAATATCATGAGGGCACAATTTGTTTTCACAGCTGAACCAAAATAGATAGATAGATAGATAGATAGATAGATAGATAGATAGATAGATAGATAGATAGATAGATAGATAGATAGATAGATAGATAGATAGATAGATAGATAGATAGATAGATAGATAGATAGATAGATAGATACTTTATTAATCCCACAAGGGGAATCTTTTTTATTTTTTAAGATCTATTAGGAGGTTACAAAACATACCTTTACCAATATTATATATCAATGATTAAATCATGCACATTTTTATAATGACCAAGCTGCAAACTTTAAAAAGAATTATGTATGTATTATGTATTATATACAGTGGGTACGGAAAGTATTCAGACCCCTTTAAATTTTTCACTCTTTGTTTCATTGCAGCCATTTGCTAAAATCAAAAAAGTTCATTTTATTTCTCATTAATGTACACTCAGCACCCCATCTTGACAGAAAAAAACAGAAATGTAGAAATTTGTGCAAATTTATTGAAAAAGAAAAACTGAAATATCACATGGTCATAAGTATTCAGACCCTTTGATAAGTATTGAGTAGAAGCACCCTTTTGAGCTAGTACAGCCATGAGTCTTCTTGGGAATGATGCAACAAGCTTTCCACACCTGGATTTGGGGATCCTCTGCCATTCTTCCTTGCAGATCCTCTCCAGTTCCGTCAGGTTGGATGGTGAACGTTGGTGGACAGCCATTTTCAGGTCTCTCCAGAGATGTTCAATTGGGTTTAGATCAGGGCTCTGGCTGGGCCAGTCAAGAATGGTCACAGAGTTGTTCTGAAGCCACTCCTTTGTTATTTTAGCTGTGTGCTTAGGGTCATTGTCTTGTTGGAAGGTGAACCTTCGGCCCAATCTGAGGTCCAGAGCACTCTGGAAGAGGTTTTCTTCCAGGATATCTATGTACTTGGCCGCATTCATCTTTCCTTCAATTGCAACCAGTCGTCCTGTCCCTGCAGCTGAAAAACACCCCCATAGCATGATGCTGCCACCACCATGTTTCACTGTTGGGATTGTATTGGGCAGGTGATGAGCAGTGCCTGGTTTTCTCCACACATACCGCTTAGAATTAACGCCAAAAAGTTCAATCTTGGTCTCATCAGACCAGAGAATCTTATTTCTCATAGTCTGGGAGTCCTTCATGTGTTTTTTGGCAAACTCTATGCGGGCTTTCATATGTCTTGCACTGAGGAGAGGCTTCCGTCGGGCCACTCTGCCATAAAGCCCCGACTGGTGGAGGGCTGCAGTGATAGTTGACTTTGTGGAACTTTCTCCCATCTCCCTACTGCATCTCTGGAGCTCAGCCACAGTGATCTTTGGGTTCTTCTTTACCTCTCTCACCAAGGCTCTTCTCCCACGATTGCTCAGTTTGGCTGGACGGCCAGGTCTAGGAAGAGTTCTGGTCGTCCCAAACTTCTTCCATTTAAGGATTATGGAGGCCACTGTGCTCTTAGGAACCTTGAGTGCTGCAGAAATTATTTTGTAACCTTGGCCAGATCTGTGCCTTGCCACAACTCTGTCTCTGAGCTCCTTGGACAGTTCCTTCGACCTCATGATTCTCATTTGCTCTGACATGCACTGTGAGCTGTAAGGTCTTATATAGACAGGTGTGTGCCTTTCCTAATCAAGTCCAATCAGTTTAATTAAACACAGCTGGACTCCAATGAAGGAGTAGAACCATCTCAAGGAGGATCAGAAGAAATGGACAGCATGTGAGTTACATATGAGTGTCACAGCAAAGGGTCTGAATACTTATGACCATGTGATATTTCAGTTTTTCTTTTTTAATAAATTTGCACAAATTTCTACATTTCTGTTTTTTTCTGTCAAGATGGGGTGCTGAGTGTACATTAATGAGAAATAAAATGAACTTTTTTTATTTTAGCAAATGGCTGCAATGAAACAAATAGTGAAAATGTAAAGGGGTCTGAATACTTTCCGTACCCACTGTATATATATTTAAACTCTCTGAGTGGTTTCTTTCATCAAACTGTGCTCCAACACTTTCCTGGAGAGATGAATCTTTGGATATAGTTCACTGTCAATTATGTTTATTTCCCAGTCCATAACAACATTATAGAGAGCAATATGGAACTCTATCATTCGCAGTGGCATGCTCACAAAAATATATAAACAAACATGGTGCAAAAAGGAATGCAAATGCACACAGAGATACAGAAAAAAACTAAAACCAAGCACCACCATTTCCTCAAAGATGTTTGTTTTGTATAAACTGTGGATGTGGAAGATGAATTTAAACCACAAAAATTGTGGTTATTTATACTATTACCAGAATATAATTTTAAAATAATAATTTGCACCATGGTATTTTTATGAGCCCCAGATAATTGCACACATTATTTATACAGTACATACCATTTTTTTTCTTTTCTTTTTTTCTTTTTCTTTTAGATTTTTAAGATGTTAACATGCATTTGTGTGTTAAGACATTACTTTTCCATACCAAACTTCACCAATTACATTTAGTTTAATGTGGTTAAGGTTAGTTTCTGTGCCACGTTTTGAGCTCGTGGTCTGTCATGGCTGAGAGAAACAGCTTCAATTCAGAGCAACAATTACCTCTTGCATAACACATCTAATATTCATTCATTTTCAAACCATTTCTGGTTTTGGAGTCCTTGAACTTTTCTGTGAGTTGGTTTTGTACTGTAGGTTTTGACAAAATGCAAAGTCAGAGGTCGGTAAAACAAGAATAAGAGCCTGTGATTTCTCATCAGCTTGAATTTCCAAATGTTCCAAAGGAAAAAAAAACCTCACTTCTACAATATTGGAATTGTATATGGAATAAAATATGTCAAATATATGCACAGCTTTAATCAGTTTGTACTTCTAACATTTTAAATGATTAGAAAATGTCTATAATGCATATACTAAATGTGTAATTGATTTGGTGACCAAGGAGTGTCACATGCAATAGGTCAGATAAGCAGAGATTACTCTCTCAGAAGGTAAATTAGAAGGTGATTAAGGAGGTGTTCAGTAAATGCTTGAAGCCAGATCTGATTCCAATTCTTCAGCAATAACTAACAAATGTGTCACTCACACTGTGTGAGTTGCGACTTGGCTCCACTAATGACAGTTGCAGCTGATTTAACTTCAGCTAACTCTGTAATTAACCGGTTGATTCCCAGGTGCTGTAGTAGCCATCCCTGCGAAGGCTGGAGCTATCTCAACATGCCAGAGTGTTACGAGGCATGTCTCTTCAGTCAGCATGAGCGGCAAAAGTACTTGTTATGCACAAATTATCAGCTACTTATGTGGTCATTAACTGCTCTTAATATGCAAGTGTCTTGTTTATGATTCTGCCTGCAATTAGCTCCAATTGAAAGGGTGCATGAGTACTAGTGAGTCACTGGAAACAGCGTAGGGACGAGGATAAAAAAAAATGCTGAATTGCAGTATGAGGGTGTATTTTAAGTTCTGAGGAGTTTTGGAGGCTGTAACAACATTATTGAAAATGTACAAGTTAAACACGTTTAATAATCCATGAGCATGTTCTAAATTTAAATGACCAAAACATTATAACACTTGGGATTTGAATTAGCTCTCCCACAGTGCATTCTCCAAGCTTCTGCTGACAGACAGTAAAACCTAAAAGGGATACTGTATATGGACTCATAGAAATGTTAAGGGTGCAGCACACAGTGAATCATCTTTTATTACACTCAGAAAAGTCCATTTCTGAATATCATGGGATCCTGTCGTAGGATGGTGTACCTTCTTTCCTAAGTACACAGAGCGGCGCTGTTTAAGCTGGTGGAGCTCGGTTCCATTTAGCCAAGCGCTGATGCCACGTTGTCCCACTTTCATGGATGGCCTTAATCTCTGCCTTTAGCTGAGGCAGATTAATCTCTACAGTGCTGACATTATCTCCTGTTCTACACTGTGACACTGGACACAGGAGGAACTCCCCACATACTCACTTCTCTAAGCTCAAACATCACGTCTCATGCCACTGGATGATGTTGATCTGCAGCCAAAGAATAGCTATAAGTGTTTCTCAACTGTACATATCTACATTTATACCCATTCCACTCACACTGCAAGTATTTAAATCACAAGTGGCAGAATATACAGTATTGTTTTCTAATGAACATATTTGATACATTAAAGGAGTGAGTGCCTGTATTGTGCTGATGGATGATTTAAGACTTTTGCATGTAATTTTATCCTTTTAGAGTAAAGTCACTGCAAATGCTCATAGGAACCACATAAATGTGCTGGATGTATCCAGAAAGGAGAATTTACTGTAAAGCCTGATATATTTACTTCTTTTTTTTTTTTTTATCTCACTTCTACTCGGTGCATTGACATGCAAAGTGAGTACTCAGACTACAAAGAGCATGTCAAGCTGGCTAATGAAAGGTATCGGGTGGTAAATATTTACCACCTTGCGTGACTTGGACTGACGGTGCTGTCGCTGGAAATAGTGGACGTCAGGGTCCTGCTTTTGCACTCTGATAAATATTTTTCATTAATTATATTTATAATTTATAAGCCAGGAACTGTTTGATGTACCGTGACAGATTATCATAATAATGATGGAGCACAGTGGATGGCCGCCCACTGGAAAACATGTTTTATCATTAGGACGAAGGCTCTTCCTCTTCGTGCTGCAGTAACCTCGCTAAAACACATTGTTTTCCACAGTTGCAGAGCCTTCACTCTCTACCATGCAGATGGGTACACAGTGATACAGTATTGTGGTGTGTGAGCTTTTAATAGTGCTTCGTTGGAAAAAGTGAGAAAATGGTTCCTTTTTCAATATCCCCCCCCAAAAAAAACATCAACTCGCAGCAAAGATAAATACTGAGTAAGAGGTTGTGACAACTGCTCACTCCAGCATTCTTTGATCTGTGTTTTTTTTTTTTTTTATCTTTCAGCCTCACGTAGATGATTATTTTAACAAAATGATTTTCTCTCTCTCTTTCTCCAAAAACGAATAGATCAAAGCATATTGGTAAAAAATATTCTCATTAAACTGTTTATAGAGAGCATAAAACATTAGTTGAATAACAATATAACATCAGCATCCAATTAAAATTCAACTGAGAAATGAAAACACCTGGGTTTTTTTTTTGGTTTTTTTACCCAGTAAGTGATCACAATTTCGTGCAGTGTAACTCCAATTGAGATTGGGCCCGGTGCAAATATTTTTCTTTAGCTCACCCCAAACGCCCCAAACACAAGGACATGCTCATGCATACATGAGACGTACAGTAGCTTCTGGGTCTGAAAAATGAAGCCGAAGCTGAAGTGGCTTAAACTGCAATATCAGCCAGTGTCGTGAGAGGTTGGCTCCAAAAGCAGACTCACATTTATCTTGTCTCATTAAAAAGTTATTTTGGTGTTGTTAACTCAAGTCACTCCTTCTTATTAGTTTTCTGGCGTCCATCTAAAAATAATCTCATTATTATTTCGATATCATTACTCAAAAAGCATTTTTTTTGTTTTTTTGGAGGAGTTTCTGTTTGATTGACAGGCCTGTGGTGCAGTCAGGTTTCCGCTATAGGTGGGCGGGACGTAGTGTCCTTGGGTTTCCAATCAGATAGAGACCACTGGCGCGTCCACCACTTCTGGCTCCAAACTGCTCCGAACTAGCAAAAACTATTTAACTCCCAACTCCCTGTTGGTTGCCACTTGCTTTTAGCCTATGCTGCTAACTTCTTGTCCATTCACAAAAATGGAGAGCTTCTTCCTACAAGATTGAACCGGTGAGAACATTTTTTCATGATATCACAAATGACAGTGAGCAAGGTCATTGACCAAATAAATCATTGTTTCCAGTTAAAACTTTAGTTCTGTTGTTGAATTGTTACTTTAAAGACTGTGCGATGTGCCTGCCTTCAACTCACCCTTAATTTATCACGTCCCTGAACAATTCTGGACCCTGGTACAGCAGATACACGGTCGATAGTTACACTTTTGGGTAATGATTTTCAAGTTTTAAAGATCAACATGTGAAGTTTATTTTCTGCCTTTAAGTTCCCAAATCCCAAAGGCAATGGTTCGAAAAAAAACAAACAAAAAAATCTTCATTTTGCCAAAGAAAAAAACCCAGTTAGGTCAGAGTGGGTTAGTTACAAAGATCTGGTCAGATTACTGGACTCTTTGAAGGTGGTGAATGGTTTTGCACTGAAAGTGCAAGCGAAGAAAAATACCTGTTTTTAGGGAAAACACGTTAGACTGTTTCTGTGTGGTTTACACACTAGTGGTGTGCAAACATTTGTCAGGCTCTGTGATCAATATTTTGCTAATCAGTTTGTGATCACATGCAGTGTTTCACTGGTAACTGGATCTGCACACTAATGGCATTTTTGTCATGCTTATAATTTTTAAGCGATCAAAACAACAGTCTACAATCATCTTTAAACCCGTGAGATTTTGCTGTGGTATAATTGAGAAAACAGCAATTTCACATGCTATTATGAATTTAATTGCCAAAGTTAGGGTCTCATACTCTTTTTTTACACGGCATATTTCTAATTTATGTGACTTTTTTTTGCTTTGTGGGTCATTGAAACGTTTTGCTTTCCACCTCCACTGTAGAGATTTGGGGAAACGTGGAGTTGTACAATGCAGCATGCAAGTTGTGTAGATTAAAAAAAAAAAAAAAAAAAAAAACATTTTTACTGAAATCTTTTCAAATTGAACTTGTGCAGCAGTCAGACAGTCTGAATTTCATGCTAATATTGAACCACCAAGGGTGGTGTGTGTTGAAAATGAAATATTGCCTACATATTCACTTTTAAACAGTAATGTCCATATCTAAGATAGAATCTCTGTTTTCAGATAAAACAAGGAACTGAAATAGCCAACTCTAAGCCCTGGACAGTGAACTTCTCCTGAACCACCCGCGAGGGGAATTTTGCTCTCGGTGACAGCAGGTTAAAAAAAGAGAGCTGGTCTTTTCACCCTGGCTTTGCAGCGTAACAGTGGCACTTGTTCCTGAGGCGGTGTCGTGACGAGCAGTAAGCTTTTTTCACTGTAACATTTGTTGCTGCCTTCGAATATATGCTTGTTTTGCTCATTCAGAAAGTACACGTCTGACCAATGGATGTATTTTGGAGAAGTGGATATTGGATTGAGATGGATGGCGCCTCATTTATTCCAATGAAAGACGCTCAGCCTCTGACCGTGATTAGTTGTGTTGTGGCAGGATTATGGTTAGGGACCAGTTGATGTTCAGGAAAATGACCAATTACAGCAACACAGATTTTAGAGACTGCGTCCGTGTTGCTAATCCAATCTAGCACCAACCTTCTGCAATTTTGGGTCCATAAAGCATGTGCACTAGCATCCTTCTCAGAAAGTGGCTGAGTTGGTGGACTTTCTGTTGGTATACCTGCACTTAAGAATGGGATTAAATTGAATAATTTTACATTTTATAAAGACGTCCCAAATAAATCATTTTCTCATATTAAAACAAACCATTGAGGGGCTTGTGCTGCTTAGTAAAATGCACTCACTACTTTCACTTGTTCTCAATTATATTGTGTGTGTGTGTGTGTGTGTGTGTGTGTGTGTGTGTGTGTGTGTGTGTGTGTGTGTGTGTGTGTGTGTGTGTGTGTGTGTGTGTGTGTGTGTGTGAGTGGGGCTATTAAACCAAAACTGCATTTTCTTTTTTTAGCCCTGACTGTTATTCAGCGTAGTCTGAAACACAATAGACATTTTACTCATGCATAGTTACCTGTTATTAGTATTCAGCTGTCTAAATAAAGTTTTTGAATTTGATGCCATTGCAAAGGCCTGGAAAACACGTTTTTACAGCCAATGTGGATGCAACTGAGAACAATAATAACAGGGTGCCACATTCTTTGCAATGGGACAATGTCTGACATTGAAAACACAGTGGGCCACAGATTCCATTTTGTATTCACCAATATTCTTGTGGATAAACATATTTCTAACACTGGGACTCTATTTCTTGACCATTTGCATTTGCGTCACTACTGCTCAATCACAGGATTTTGTAGCTAACAGGATCATATCAACTAAAAAGCCTTATTTTCATGATGGAGAATTGTCTGCAGCATCTGAATTGACTAGAATTGCTTTCACAGCTTCCCACGCTGTAGCATTTGCATCATTTTTGGATGAGGCACAAGCAAAAGTGTTTTTTTTTTTTCTTTTTTTTTTCATTACTCTGTTCTTGATTATGCATGCAGTGCCTGAAAAGCTCATGCTGAATATGATGCCGAAGATATTCCAAACATTTGTACGTCTGTATAAATGTAAGTTTCCTTGCTCTGGTAAACAGCGTAAAGGTCACAATATTCAATTCATGATGGATGTCAGTGTCAGAAATTGTTATTGCATTTAAAATATTGTCCAAGACCACATCACGGGGTGAAGGAAAAACATTTTAGGCAGCTTTGGTCAAAGCAAATGAAAAAAAAAAAAAAAAAAAAAAAAACCTTACTTTTGAAATACTGCCTGATTCTGCTTATGCCTCCTACATAATCTTCTTGGAGGTGGAGTCATTGGTGCCCAGATCAGGTATTTACATTTTAACGGATCATTTTCATTTATGGAGACCATATGGGGAGAGAGAGAACACAAATTCCTTAATTAAAACATGGGGGCAGCCTCATCTCTTCCTGCAGACATATTTCCCTCCCATGGATTCAAACCAGTCCCTTACAAGTTATTCTAAATTAAATCAAAATTTTACCAGAAGTTATTGACTCAATTGAAAAACAAATTAACAGAAAACACATGGCGCCAATAAAAATAGTATTGTTTTTCAGTTTAGAGATATTGAATATTTAATTCCCTATAATAAAGAAATTGTTTCTCTTATTATCAATGTCTTTACAAATATAACCTCTATTTTTGGTCGTGTTTAATGAGGAGGGACAATCAAGATTTCATTATAGTTTGATTTAGAAAGTTTGTACCTGACACAAAACTAAATATCTCAAAATTAAAAAAAAAAAGTTTATTTATATTCATAAATTAAGGAATATATAAGGAGCCATAGAGACAGGGCAGTGATTTACTCATGCAAAAAATAAAAAAAATTCCGTTATGGTTTCAGTGCATTAGCTTGTGTGGGGGCCAAATGCAGTTGTCTGTGTCTAAAGACTAGTCAGGGCTAAATAAGAACGCCATCTCTGGCTTTCATTATATTCAGAAATTACAAGAAGGGGAAAGGGCACATATGCTCTTTTGTCATATCTATCTATCGAGCCATATGGAGTCGATTTTAAACCATCCCTCACCAGTGGCAGACTCGATGAAGACACTCATCCCCTCAGGAGCTTGCATCTTTGCCGCTCGGTCCACCAGCGAATCACAAACGCCGCTGAAGGACACATTCCCATTTTGTCCCCGCCACACGACCATCGCTGTCACTGGGCTGAGAGATAACTGGCTTACTTAACCTGTCCTTTATGTGAATGTCAGAGTGCCGATGCAGGGGGCTTGACACCAGCATGAGCCACTGTAGTCTGTAACCAACACTCACTCAGTGGTGAACTGCCTCAGAAGAGGTGGTTCATATACTTAATCTCTCTTTCCTAGCTATTGTATCCCTAGCTACATACACGACATACAGGACAAGAAAGGAAATCTAATGTTGAAGGTTCCTCCTTC
Source organism: Brachyistius frenatus (assembly GCF_029030835.1). Lineage (NCBI taxonomy): Eukaryota > Metazoa > Chordata > Actinopteri > Embiotocidae > Brachyistius > Brachyistius frenatus. Next base: position 994,407 of record NW_027210697.1, read on the forward strand.
CATTATCTGTTATTCTAAAGTTCTGTTTATGCCCGTGAATAAGTCAGAGACCTTTTAGAACCTCGTCATTCGCTCCAGATGGCGCAGTAAGAGACCGGGACAATCAGCTTTCACAGCTCTTCTCATGTTAAGTTTAGGTTGTTGATGTTGACTCGGATTGCTCTGCGAGCAGTGACACTGGATGCATCATCTTCATCTAAATTCCTCAGTAGAGCCAAGTCAGTCACCAGAGATGAAGCCAGACTTCAGTAGATTAGATTAATTGCTTAACCTCGACAAAATCAGCTGCCAATAAATTACATGGGGAAATGACTGATCACATACATCACTAGAGGTTAGTCTGTCAAACTCAATAAGGCAGTTCAGTGATGTGCACATTTTTGGTGGAAAGAAAATGCAATGTCACTGACATTGCATCAAATGCAACCTGTTCTCAGCCGAGGGTGTCAAATACAGCCGTTTTATCACAGTCCGCCGGCATCTCGGAAATATGCACCACCTGTCTTAGGTTTAGGAAAGGATCCTGCTTAGGGTTCAAATAAGTAATTTCATGCAACTAACGTTCATTTGTCCTGCAAGTCCCTTTATGTATGTCAAGTTAAATACTAGGGACGTGTCCCGAATTTTGAATATTCGAATAGTTGTTTTAATCTCCAAAATCGGCCTGCCAGCCGCAATAAATAACACGGGGAGAAGAATTACACGCTACTTTCAGGGTTCCGGAGCTTTGCAGGTAAAGATATCCCGGTATTAGTTCTCCTGGTGCAAACTTGGTGGAAACATGCAAAGACAACTACAGCCATCAGAAAGTTCTGTGTGGAACTCCTTCAAAACATAAATCAAAATGAGGTGCATTGCAAACCATGCTAGCATACAAGCCTTCCACCGCTAAGCACACTCATTAGAAAGAAACAGCAATCTCTTTATATTCGTGTGTGTGTGTGTGTGTGTGTGTGTGTGTGTGTGTGTGTGTGTGTGTGTGTGTGTGTGTGTGTGTGTGTGTGTGTGTGTGTGTGTGTGTGTGTGTGTGTGTGTGTGCGCGCGCACGGTCGGGCGGTGGAGGGAAAAATCAAATAGTTCAGAGTGAATTTCGAAAAGTAGTTTTGCTTGAAATACCCATCCCTATTAAATACGTTATTTATATTACTTAAAAAAAAGTCCATATTGACTTTTGCTTTAAAGCCAATCTCTTTGGGTCAAAGTCTAGCGTTTGGTCGATCCAACCACACACAGCCTCTTTCCTATGTAGACTTTGGCCCAAACCCTTTTCCCAGCCTGAGGCCCTACCCCTCATTTAGGAGCGCCCTCTACTGGGTAATGGACCTTCAGAACAGAGCTAGAAGGAGTAGGGCTTAAAATCTGAAAGTAAGAAAATGGGGCACCACTCTTTGCGTCAACAGTAGCTGTAATTGTCCTAAATTAATAATTAATAAGTTTGTAAGTGTCAGAAATTTGAAAATTGATGGAAATATACAGTGTAATGACAAAATCTCCCAGAGAATCAGCTATTAATACTTAAAAACAAGACTTCATGAATCTGTCTGAAGCAAGAAAATACTGAAGCTTTATTATCCCAAAGATGCCATTTCAAATTACAAAATGCATTTTCATGGACCCTTTTTCACCCTTTTGCTTTAGTTTGCAAAGCACTCCAGTTGGAGGGCCAGTTGGAGGGCTGGATGACCACCACGCCTCCATCCCTAAAAGAAACGGGACATCCTACACGGGCACGCGCAAAACAGAGCGATAGGGCCAAGTGGTGTGGCCGGGGGGGGGGGGGGATTGGTTTTGGGCCTTAGTCACTCTCTCTACTCCATCACGTGACCTCATTTTTTGACCCGGGTGTTTACCGCCGACTTCATTGGGCAACCTTTTGCGTATCTCTCTGACGCTAACGGCTGTAATAAAACAGTAGTATTTGATGTCCTGGGAATGAGACCAAGTTAATGTTACTTCCTGTTGTGGGAAACATTCATACATGAACTTTGACCGAATACTTATTTTTCTCCTAATATACAGTAACTGTGTTTCATCCATATTCTGGTATTTCTATGGGGACGTGAAATAATAATAGAGGAAATGACAAATATCACGTTGCGCTTTCCTTGAATGCTCCACATGAAAGCTATTTCGGCCATCATCGCTTGATTTTGCGAGAAAGAATACAAGCTCAATCTCTGTCGCTTTGGACAGCACAGCTGACAAACAATCCTTCAAGTGAAAAAAAATCAAAATAAATTCGTCCATGTCCAGAGGCCGCACCACTATCCGTATTCAAGCTGACAACATGCTATGGGGATTAATGGTGATGTGAATGGGAGCGCTCACACTTCAGCACAGCCGGTTCACATCATCCCAGTATTGGTTCGGCTTCTGCTCGAGCTCCAATTTTTAGTCACTTCGTCAGTTTGGAGGGTATCCCTGGTTTGAGTGATGGTCAAGTATGAGAGTGGAGGGAGACACCGAGATTATAGTAATATTCTACTGAGAGCCATTCAGAAGAGGTACAGTTTATTCATGGTAAGTGGGGCTGTAAAATCCTCTGACTTCAGCTGACCCCTCTGTCTGGCCATAAATATTCTAAAATATGGACCCTGGACATCATTTCTAAGTGTGTATGACTTTATATTCCCTGTGACAGTGTTATAAAACACCACGCTGAGTAGATTCACTGCCTCGCATTGTCTGAGCAGTGAATGCAACTAAATACAGAGGTAACTGCCAAAAGTAAATAACCTGGCTCTTCTTTCAGTCTCACTTTTTACACAATTACACACATGTAAAAACACTCCTGTGTACCATACAGTTTGTACTAGTTTGTATTTAAACATGCAGACTGCACAATATACTTTGAACAGAGGAGCGTATAGAAGGCTTCAAACCTGTGTGGAAACACAAAACCAAGGTAAATGGCATATTTCATTTTGAGAGCCCACCTTGAATTAATCCAATTTAAGGGTTTAGCTACACTGTGCATAGCAGTATTCACTCAAACTAATCCATATCACACCCACATAGTTTTGCACACATCGGCTTGTGTGCAGATACACGCACGCCTGCATGCTTGTTACAACGACACATTCACTTCTAATGG